>NW_025726423.1:739093-1478187 GCF_021461395.2 Schistocerca americana | reverse complement strand
CAAACCTGAAGTGAAGCATCGGAATCTATAACTAATGTCACAGGAATCGTTCAAAACATAGACAGTAGGAAGAGTCAGTCTTCCTGTACTTAAGTCGGCATTGTGCCTTTTGTATTTACTTCCGATGCAAATTCTGTGTTTCATCGTCAATAAGAAGGTCCTAGGGATAGAGTAAACCTGAAGTGAAGCTTCGGAATCTATAAGTAGTGTCACAGGAATGGTTGAAAACATAGTAGGTAAGAAGAAACAGTCTTCTTGTGCTTACGTCGGCATTGTGCCTTTTGTATTTAATTCCGATGCAATTTCTGCGTTTCATCGTCAATACTAAGGTCCAAGGGATACAGTAAACTTGAAGTGAAGCATCGGAATTTAAAACTAGTGTCACAGGAATTGTTCAAACATAGTCAGTATGAAGAGTCAGTCTTCTTGTACTTAAGTCGGCATTGTGCATTTTGTATTTATTTCCGATGCAATTTCTGTGTTTCATCGTCAATAAGAAGGTCCAAGGGATACAGTAAACCTGAAGTGAAGCATCGGAATCTATAACTAGTGTCACAGGAATGGTTCAAAACATAGACAGTAGGAAGAGTCAGTCTTCTTCTACTTAAGTCGGCATTGTGCCTTTTCTATTTAATTCCGATGCAATTTCTGTGTTTCATCGTCAATAAGAAGGTCCAAGGGGTACGGTAAACCTGAAGTGAAGCATCGGAATCTATCACTAGTGTCACAGGAATGTTTCAAAACCTAGACAGTAGGAAGAGTCAGTCTTCTTGTACTTAAATAATCATTGTGCCTTTTGTATTTAGTTCCGATGCAATTTCTGTGTTTCATCGTCAATAAGAAGGTTCTAGGGATAGAGTAAACCTGAAGTGAAGCATCGGAATCTATAACTAGTGTCACAGGAATGGTTCAAAACATAGTCAGTAAGAAGAATCAGTCCGCTTGTACTTAAGCCGGCATTGTGCAATTTGTATATAATTACCATGCAATTTCTGTGTTTCATCGTCAATACGAAGGTCAGAGGGATACAGTATACGTGAAGTGAAGCATCGGAATCTATAACTAGTGTCACAGGAATGGTTCAAAACATAGACTGTAAGGAGGGTCAGTCTACTTGTACTTAAGTCGGCAATATGCCTTTTGTATTTAATTCCGATGCAATTTCTGTGTTTCATCGTCAATACGAAGGTCAGAGGGATACAGTAAACCTGAAGTGAAGCATCGGAATCCATAACTAGTCTTACAGGAATGGTACAAACAGTCAGTAAGAAGAGTCAGTCTTCTTGTACTTAAGTCGGCATTGTGCATTTTATATTTAATTCCGATGCAATTTCTGTGTTTTATCGTTAATAAGAAGGTCCAAGGGATACAGTAAACCTGAAGTGAAGCATCGGAATCTATAACTAGTGTCACAGAAATGGTTCAAAACATAGACAGTCAGAAGAGTCAGTCAACTTGTACTTAAGTCGGCAGTGTGCCTTTTCTATTTAATTCCAATGCTATATCTGTGTTTCATCGTCAATAAGAATGTGAGAGGGATACAGTAAACCTGAAGTGAAGCATCGGAATCTATAACTAGTGCCAGAGGAATGGTTCAAAACATAGTCAGTAAGAAGAGTCAGTCTTCCTGTACTTAAGTCGACATTGTGCCTTTACTATTTAATTCCGATGCAATATCTGTGTTTCATCGTCAATATGAAGGTCAGAGGGATACAGTAAACCTGAAGTGAGGCATCGGAATCTATAACTAGTGTCACAGGAATGGTTCCAAACATAGTCAGTAAGAAGAGTCAGTCTTCTTGTACTTAGGTCAGCAATGTGCCTTTTCTATTTAATTCCGATGCGATTTCTGTGTTTCATCGTCAATAAGAAGGTCCAAGGGATACAGTAAACCTGGTGTGAAGCATCGGAATCTATAACTAGTGTCACAGGAATGGTTCAAAACATAGACAGTAAGAAGAGTCAGTCTTCTTGTACTTAAGTCGGCATTGTGCCTTTTCTATTTAATTCCGATGCAATTTCTGTATTTTGTCGCCAATAAGAAAGTCCACAGGATACAGTAAACCTGAAATGAAGCATCGGAATCTCTAACTAATGTCACAGGAATGGATCAAAACATTGTCAGTAAGAAAAGTCAGTCTTCTTGTACTTAAGTCGGCATTGTGCCTTTTGTATTTAATTCCGATGCAATTTCTGTGTTTCATCGTCAATACGATGGTCCAAGGGAGACTGTAAACCTGAAGTGAAGCATCGGAACCTATAACTAGTGTCACAGGAACTGTTCAAAACATAGTCAGTAAGAAGAGTCAGTCTTCTTGTACTTAAGTCGGCATTGTGCCCTTTCTATTTAATTCCGATGCAATTTCTGTATTTCGTCGCCAATAAGAAGGTCCAAAGGATACAGTGAAAATTGATGTGAAGCATCGGAATCTATAACTAGTGTCACAGGAATCGTTCAAAACATAGACAGTAGGAAGAGTCAGTCTTCTTGTACTTAAGTCGGCATTGTGCCTTTTCTATTTAATTCCGATGCAATTTCTGTGTTTCATCGTCAATAAGAAGGTCCAAGGGATACAGTAAACCTGAAGTGAAGCATCGGAATCTATAACTAGTGTCACAGGAATGGTTCAAAACAGTCAGTAAGAGGAGTCAGTCATCTTGTACTTAAGTCGGCATTGTGCCTTTTGTATTTAATTCCGATGCAATTTCTGTGTTTCATCGTCAATTAGAAGGTCCAAGGGATACAGTAAACGTCAAGTGAAGCATCGGAATTGATAACTAGTGTCACAGAAATGGTTGAAAACATAGACAGTAGGAAGAGTCAGTCTTCTTGTACTTAAGTCGGCATTGTGCCTTTTCTGTTTAATTCCAATGCAATTTCGGTGTTTCATCGTCAATAAGAAGGTCCAAGGGGTACAGCAAACCAGAGGTGAAGCATCGGAATCTAAAACTAGTGTCACAAGAATGGTTCAAAACTTAGACAGTAAGAAGAGTCAGTCTGCTTGTACTTAAGTCGGCATTGTGCATTTTGTATTTAATTCCGATCCAATTTCTGTGTTTCATCGTCAATACGAAGGTCAGAGGGATACAGTAAACCTGAAGTGAGGTATCGGAATCTATAACTAGTGTCACAGGAATGGTTCAAAACGTAGACAGTAAGTGGAGTCAGTCTTCTTGTACTTAAGTCGGCATTGTGCCTTTTGTATTTAATTCCGATGCAATTTCTGTGTTTCATCGTCAATAGGAAGGTCCAAGGGATACAGAAAACCTGAAGGAATCATCGTAATCTATAACTAGTGTCACAGGAATGGTTCAAAATATAGTCAGTGCGAAGAGTCAGTCTTCTAGTACTTAAGTCAGCATTGTGCCTTTTCTATTTAATTCCAATGCAATTTCTGTGTTTCATCGTCAATAAGAAGGTCCAAGGGGTACAGCAAACCAGAAGTGAAGCATCGGAATCTATAACTAGTGTCACAGGAATTGTTCAAAACAGTCAGTAAGAGGAGTCAGTCTTATTGTACGTAAGTCGGCATTGTGCCTTTTTTCTTTAATTCCGATGCAATTTCTGTGTTTCATCGTCAATAAGAAGGTCCGATGGGTACAGTAAACCTGAAGTGAAGCATCGGAATCTATAACTAGTGTCACAGGAATGGTTCAAAACGTAGACGGTAAGAAGAGTCAGTCTTCTTGTACTTAAGTCGACATTGTGCCTTTTGTATTTAATTCCGATCTAATTTCTGTGTTTCATCGTCAATAAGAAGGTCAGAGGGATACAGTAAACCTGAAGTGAAGTATTGGAATCTATAACTAGTGTCACAGGAATGGTTCAAAACATAGACAGTAAAAGGGGTCAGTCTTCTGGTACTTAAATCGGTATTGTGCCTTTTGTATTTATTTCCGATGCAATTTCTGTGTTTCATCGTCAATAAGAAGGTGCAAGGGATACAGTAAACCTGAAGTGCAGCATCGGAATCTATAACTAGTGTCACTGGAATGGTACAAATCATAGACAGTAAGATGAGTCAGTCTTCTTGTACTTAAGTCGGCATTGTGCCTTTTCTATTTAATTCCGATGCAATTTCTGTGTTTCATCGCCAATAAGCACGTCCAAGGGATACAGTAAACCTGAAGTGATGCATCGGAATCCATAACTAGTGTCACAGGAATGGTTCAAAGCATAGACAGTAAGAGGAGACAGTCTTCTTGTACTTAAGTCGGCATTGTGCCTTTTGAATTTATTTCCGATGCAATTTCTGTGTTTCATCGTCAATAAGAAGGTGCAAGGGATACAGTAAACTAGAAGTGAAGCATCGGAATCAATAACTAGTGTCACAGGAATTTTTCAAAACATAGACAGTTAGAAGAGTCAGTCTTCTTGTACTTAAGTCGGCATTGTGCATTTTGTGTTTAATTCCAATCCAATTTCAGTGCTTCATCGTCAATAAGAAGGTCAGAGGGATACAGTAAACCTGAAGTGAAGCATCGGAATCCATAACTAGTGTCACAGGAATGGTTCAAAACATAGACAGTAAGAGGGGTCAGTCTTCTGGCACTTAAGTCGGTATTGTGCCTTTTGTATTTATTTCCGATGCAATTTCTGTGTTTCATCGTCAATAAGAAGGTGTAAGGGAAACAGTAAACCTGAAGTGCAGCATCGGAATCTATAACTAGTGTCACAGGAATGGTTCAAATCATAGACAGTAAGATGAGTCAGTCTTCTTGTACTTAAGTCGGCATTGTGCCTTTTGTATTTATTTCCGATTCAATTTCTGTGTTTCATCGTCAATAAGAAAGTCAGAGGGATACAGTAAACCTGAAGTGAAGCAACGGAATCTATAACTAGTGTCACAGGAATGGTTCAAAGCAGTCAGTAAGAAGAGTCAGTCTTCTTGTACTTAAGTCGGCATTGTGCATTTTGTATTTAATTCCGATGGAATTTCTGTATTTCGTCGCCAATAAGAAGCTCCAAAGGATACAGTAAACCTGAAGTGAAGCATCGGAATCTATAACTAATGTCACAGGAATCGTTCAAAACATAGACAGTAGGAAGGGTCAGTCTTCTTGTACTTAAGTCGGCATTGTGCCCTTTGTATTTAGTTCCGATGCAATTTCTGTGTTTCATCGTCAATAAGAAGGTCCTAGGGATAGAGTAAACCTGAAGTGAAGCATCGGAATCTATAACTAGTGTCACAGGAATGGTTCAAAACATAGTCAGTAAGAAGAGTCAGTCTTCTTGTACTTAATTCGGCATTGTGCCTTTTGTATTTAATTCCGATGCAATTTCTGTGTTTCATCGTCAATACGAAGGTCAGAGGGATACAGTAAACCTGAAGTGAAGCATCGGAGTCTATAACTAGTGTCACAGGAATGGTTCAAAACATAGACAGTAAGAAGAGTCAGTCTTCTTGTACTTAAGTCGGCATTGTGCATTTTGTATTTAGTTCCGATGCAATTTCTATGTTTCATCGTCAATAAGAAGGTCCAAGGGATACAGTAAACCTGAAGTGAAGCATCGGAATCTATAACTAGTGTCACAGGAATTGTTCAAAACATAGACAGTAGGAAGAGTCGGTATTTTTGTACTTAAGTCGGCATTGTGCCTTTCGTATTTATTTCCGATGCAATTTCTGTGTTTCATCGTCAATATGAGGGTGCAAGGGATACAGTAAACCTGAAGTGAAGCATCGGAATCTATAACTAGTGTCACAGGAATGGTTCAAAACAATCAGTAAGAATGGTCAGTCTTATCGTACTTAAGTCGGCATTGTGCCTTTTGTATTTCATTCCTACGCAATTTCTGTGTTTCATCGTCAATAAGAAGGTCCAAGGGATACAGTAAACCTGAAGTGAACATCGGGATCTATAACTAGTGTCACAGGAATGGTTCAAAACATAAACAGTAAGATGGGTCAGTCTTCTTGTACTTAAGTCGGCATTGTGCCTTTTCAATTTAATTCCGATGCACTTTCTGTATTTCGTCGCAAATAAGAAGCTCCAAAGGATACAGTAAACCTGAAGTGAAGCATCGGAATCTATAACTAATGTCACAGGAATCGTTCAAAACATAGACAGTAGGAAGGGTCAGTCTTCTTGTACTTAAGTCGGCATTGTGCCTTTTGTATTTAGATCCGATGCAATTTCTGTGTTTCATCGTCAATAAGACGGTCCTAGGGATAGAGAAAACCTGAAGTGAAGCATCGGAATCTATAACTAGTGTCACAGGAATGGTTCAAAACATAGTCAGTAAGAAGAGTCAGTCTTCTTGTACTTAAGGCGGCATTTTGCCTTTTGTATTTAATTCCGATGCAATTTCTGTGTTTCATCGTCAATACGAAGGTCAGAGGGATGCAGTAAACCTGAAGTGAAGCGTCGGAGTCTATAACTAGTGTCACAGGAATGGTTCAAAACATAGACAGTAAGAAGAGTCAGTCTTCTTGTACTTAAGATGGCATTGTGCCTTTTGTATTTAATTCCGATGCAATTTCTGTGTTTCATCGTCAATAAGAAGGTCAGAGGGATACAGTAAACCTGAAGTGAAGCATCGGAATCCATAACTAGTCTTACAGGAATGGTTCAAAACAGTCAGTAAGAAGAGTCAGTCTTCTTGTACTTAAGTCCGCATTTTGCATTTTATATTTAATTCCGATCCAATTTCTGTGTTTCATCGTCAATACGAAGGTCAGAAAGATACAGTAACCCTGAAGTGAAGCATCGGAATCTATAACTAATGTCACAGGAATCGTTCAAATCATAGACTGTAGGAAGGGTCAGTCTTCTTGTACTTAAGTCGGCATTGTGCCTTTTCTATTTAATTCCGATGCAATCTCAGTGTTTCATCGTCAATAAGAAGGTCAGAGGGATACAGTAACCCTGAAGTGAAGCATCGGAATCTATAACTAGTGTCACAGTAATGGTTCAAAACATAGCCAGTAAGAAGGGTCAGTCTTCTTGTACTTAAGTCGGCATTGTGCCATTTGTATTTAATTCCGATCCTATTTCTGTGTTTCATCGTCAATAAGAAGGTCAGAGAGATACAGTAAACCTGAAGTGAAGCAACGGAATCTGTAACTAGTGTCACAGGAATGGTTCAAAACAATCAGTAAGAAGAGTCAGTCTTCTTGTACTTAAGTCGGCATTGTGCCTTTTGTATTTAATTCCGAAGCAATTTTTGTGTTTCATCGCCTATAAGAAGCTCCAAGAGATACAGTAAACCTGAAGTGAAGCATCGGAATCTATAACTAGTGTCACAGGAATGGTTCAAACCATAGACAGTAAGAAGAGTCAGTCTTCTTGTACTTAAGTTGGCATTGTGCCTTTTGTATTTAATTCCGATGCAATTTCTGTATTTCGTCGCCAATAAGAAGGTCCAAAGGATACAGCAAACCTGAAGTGAAGCATCGGAATCTATAACTAATGTCACAGGAATCGTTCAAAACATAGACAGTAGGAAGAGTCAGTCTTCCTGTACTTAAGTCGGCATTGTGCCTTTTGTATTTACTTCCGATGCAAATTCTGTGTTTCATCGTCAATAAGAAGGTCCTAGGGATAGAGTAAACCTGAAGTGAAGCTTCGGAATCTATAAGTAGTGTCACAGGAATGGTTGAAAACATAGTAGGTAAGAAGAAACAGTCTTCTTGTGCTTACGTCGGCATTGTGCCTTTTGTATTTAATTCCGATGCAATTTCTGCGTTTCATCGTCAATACTAAGGTCCAAGGGATACAGTAAACTTGAAGTGAAGCATCGGAATTTAAAACTAGTGTCACAGGAATTGTTCAAACATAGTCAGTATGAAGAGTCAGTCTTCTTGTACTTAAGTCGGCATTGTGCATTTTGTATTTATTTCCGATGCAATTTCTGTGTTTCATCGTCAATAAGAAGGTCCAAGGGATACAGTAAACCTGAAGTGAAGCATCGGAATCTATAACTAGTGTCACAGGAATGGTTCAAAACATAGACAGTAGGAAGAGTCAGTCTTCTTCTACTTAAGTCGGCATTGTGCCTTTTCTATTTAATTCCGATGCAATTTCTGTGTTTCATCGTCAATAAGAAGGTCCAAGGGGTACGGTAAACCTGAAGTGAAGCATCGGAATCTATCACTAGTGTCACAGGAATGTTTCAAAACCTAGACAGTAGGAAGAGTCAGTCTTCTTGTACTTAAATCGGCATTGTGCCTTTTGTATTTAGTTCCGATGCAATTTCTGTGTTTCATCGTCAATAAGAAGGTTCTAGGGATAGAGTAAACCTGAAGTGAAGCATCGGAATCTATAACTAGTGTCACAGGAATGGTTCAAAACATAGTCAGTAAGAAGAATCAGTCCGCTTGTACTTAAGTCGGCATTGTGCAATTTGTATATAATTACGATGCAATTTCTGTGTTTCATCGTCAATACGAAGGTCAGAGGGATACAGTATACGTGAAGTGAAGCATCGGAATCTATAACTAGTGTCACAGGAATGGTTCAAAACATAGACTGTAAGGAGGGTCAGTCTACTTGTACTTAAGTCGGCAATATGCCTTTTGTATTTAATTCCGATGCAATTTCTGTGTTTCATCGTCAATACGAAGGTCAGAGGGATTCAGTAAACCTGAAGTAAAGCATCGGAATCTATAACTAGTGTCACAGGAATGGTTCTAAACATAGACAGTAAGAGGGGTCAGTCTTCTTGTACTGAAGATGGCATTGTGCCTTTTGTTTTTAATTCCGATGCAATTTCTGTGTTTCATCGTCAATAAGAAGGTCAGAGGGATACAGTAAACCTGAAGTGAAGCATCGGAATCCATAACTAGTCTTACAGGAATGGTACAAACAGTCAGTAAGAAGAGTCAGTCTTCTTGTACTTAAGTCGGCATTGTGCATTTTATATTTAATTCCGATGCAATTTCTGTGTTTTATCGTTAATAAGAAGGTCCAAGGGATACAGTAAACCTGAAGTGAAGCATCGGAATCTATAACTAATGTCACAGGAATCGTTCAAATCATAGACGGTAATAAGGGTCAGTCTTCTTGTACTTAAGTCGGCATTGTGCCTATTCTATTTATTTCCGATGCAATTTCTGTGTTTTATCGTCAATAAGAAGGTCCAAGGGATACAGTAAACCTGAAGTGAAGCATCGGAATCTATAACTAGTGTCACAGAAATGGTTCAAAACATAGACAGTCAGAAGAGTCAGTCAACTTGTACTTAAGTCGGCAGTGTGCCTTTTCTATTTAATTCCAATGCTATATCTGTGTTTCATCGTCAATAAGAATGTGAGAGGGATACAGTAAACCTGAAGTGAAGCATCGGAATCTATAACTAGTGCCAGAGGAATGGTTCAAAACATAGTCAGTAAGAAGAGTCAGTCTTCCTGTACTTAAGTCGACATTGTGCCTTTACTATTTAATTCCGATGCAATATCTGTGTTTCATCGTCAATATGAAGGTCAGAGGGATACAGTAAACCTGAAGTGAGGCATCGGAATCTAACACTAGTGTCACAGGAATGGTTCCAAACATAGTCAGTAAGAAGAGTCAGTCTTCTTGTACTTAGGTCAGCAGTGTGCCTTTTCTATTTAATTCCGATGCGATTTCTGTGTTTCATCGTCAATAAGAAGGTCCAAGGGATACAGTAAACCTGGTGTGAAGCATCGGAATCTATAACTAGTGTCACAGGAATGGTTCAAAACATAGACAGTAAGAAGAGTCAGTCTTCTTGTACTTAAGTCGGCATTGTGCCTTTTCTATTTAATTCCGATGCAATTTCTGTATTTTGTCGCCAATAAGAAAGTCCACAGGATACAGTAAACCTGAAATGAAGCATCGGAATCTCTAACTAATGTCACAGGAATCGTTCAAACATAGACAGTGGGAAGAGTCAGTCTTCTTGTACTTAAGTCGGCATTGTGCCTTTTGTATTTAGTTCCGATGCAATTTCTGTGTTTCATCGTCAATAAGAAGGTCCTAGGGATAGAGTAAACCTGAAGTGAAGCATCGGAATCTATAACTAGTGTCGCAGGAATGGATCAAAACATTGTCAGTAAGAAAAGTCAGTCTTCTTGTACTTAAGTCGGCATTGTGCCTTTTGTATTTAATTCCGATGCAATTTCTGTGTTTCATCGTCAATACGATGGTCCAAGGGAGACTGTAAACCTGAAGTGAAGCATCGGAACCTATAACTAGTGTCACAGGAACTGTTCAAAACATAGTCAGTAAGAAGAGTCAGTCTTCTTGTACTTAAGTCGGCATTGTGCCCTTTCTATTTAATTCCGATGCAATTTCTGTATTTCGTCGCCAATAAGAAGGTCCAAAGGATACAGTGAAAATTGATGTGAAGCATCGGAATCTATAACTAGTGTCACAGGAATCGTTCAAAACATAGACAGTAGGAAGAGTCAGTCTTCTTGTACTTAAGTCGGCATTGTGCCTTTTCTATTTAATTCCGATGCAATTTCTGTGTTTCATCGTCAATAAGAAGGTCCAAGGGATACAGTAAACCTGAAGTGAAGCATCGGAATCTATAACTAGTGTCACAGGAATGGTTCAAAACAGTCAGTAAGAGGAGTCAGTCATCTTGTACTTAAGTCGGCATTGTGCCTTTTGTATTTAATTCCGATGCAATTTCTGTGTTTCATCGTCAATTAGAAGGTCCAAGGGATACAGTAAACGTCAAGTGAAGCATCGGAATTGATAACTAGTGTCACAGAAATGGTTCAAAACATAGACAGTAGGAAGAGTCAGTCTTCTTGTACTTAAGTCGGCATTGTGCCTTTTCTGTTTAATTCCAATGCAATTTCGGTGTTTCATCGTCAATAAGAAGGTCCAAGGGGTACAGCAAACCAGAGGTGAAGCATCGGAATCTAAAACTAGTGTCACAAGAATGGTTCAAAACTTAGACAGTAAGAAGAGTCAGTCTGCTTGTACTTAAGTCGGCATTGTGCATTTTGTATTTAATTCCGATCCAATTTCTGTGTTTCATCGTCAATACGAAGGTCAGAGGGATACAGTAAACCTGAAGTGAGGTATCGGAATCTATAACTAGTGTCACAGGAATGGTTCAAAACGTAGACAGTAAGTGGAGTCAGTCTTCTTGTACTTAAGTCGGCATTGTGCCTTTTGTATTTAATTCCGATGCAATTTCTGTGTTTCATCGTCAATAGGAAGGTCCAAGGGATACAGAAAACCTGAAGGAATCATCGTAATCTATAACTAGTGTCACAGGAATGGTTCAAAATATAGTCAGTGCGAAGAGTCAGTCTTCTAGTACTTAAGTCAGCATTGTGCCTTTTCTATTTAATTCCAATGCAATTTCTGTGTTTCATCGTCAATAAGAAGGTCCAAGGGGTACAGCAAACCAGAAGTGAAGCATCGGAATCTATAACTAGTGTCACAGGAATTGTTCAAAACAGTCAGTAAGAGGAGTCAGTCTTATTGTACGTAAGTCGGCATTGTGCCTTTTTTCTTTAATTCCGATGCAATTTCTGTGTTTCATCGTCAATAAGAAGGTCCGATGGGTACAGTAAACCTGAAGTGAAGCATCGGAATCTATAACTAGTGTCACAGGAATGGTTCAAAACATAGACGGTAAGAAGAGTCAGTCTTCTTGTACTTAAGTCGACATTGTGCCTTTTGTATTTAATTCCGATCTAATTTCTGTGTTTCATCGTCAATAAGAAGGTCAGAGGGATACAGTAAACCTGAAGTGAAGTATTGGAATCTATAACTAGTGTCACAGGAATGGTTCAAAACATAGACAGTAAGAGGGGTCAGTCTTCTGGTACTTAAATCGGTATTGTGCCTTTTGTATTTATTTCCGATGCAATTTCTGTGTTTCATCGTCAATAAGAAGGTGCAAGGGATACAGTAAACCTGAAGTGCAGCATCGGAATCTATAACTAGTGTCACTGGAATGGTACAAATCATAGACAGTAAGATGAGTCAGTCTTCTTGTACTTAAGTCGGCATTGTGCCTTTTCTATTTAATTCCGATGCAATTTCTGTGTTTCATCGCCAATAAGCACGTCCAAGGGATACAGTAAACCTGAAGTGATGCATCGGAATCCATAACTAGTGTCACAGGAATGGTTCAAAGCATAGACAGTAAGAGGAGACAGTCTTCTTGTACTTAAGTCGGCATTGTGCCTTTTGAATTTATTTCCGATGCAATTTCTGTGTTTCATCGTCAATAAGAAGGTGCAAGGGATACAGTAAACTAGAAGTGAAGCATCGGAATCAATAACTAGTGTCACAGGAATTTTTCAAAACATAGACAGTTAGAAGAGTCAGTCTTCTTGTACTTAAGTCGGCATTGTGCATTTTGTATTTAATTCCAATCCAATTTCAGTGCTTCATCGTCAATAAGAAGGTCAGAGGGATACAGTAAACCTGAAGTGAAGCATCGGAATCCATAACTAGTGTCACAGGAATGGTTCAAAACATAGACAGTAAGAGGGGTCAGTCTTCTGGCACTTAAGTCGGTATTGTGCCTTTTGTATTTATTTCCGATGCAATTTCTGTGTTTCATCGTCAATAAGAAGGTGTAAGGGAAACAGTAAACCTGAAGTGCAGCATCAGAATCTATAACTAGTGTCACAGGAATGGTTCAAATCATAGACAGTAAGATGAGTCAGTCTTCTTGTACTTAAGTCGGCATTGTGCCTTTTGTATTTATTTCCGATTCAATTTCTGTGTTTCATCGTCAATAAGAAAGTCAGAGGGATACAGTAAACCTGAAGTGAAGCAACGGAATCTATAACTAGTGTCACAGGAATGGTTCAAAGCAGTCAGTAAGAAGAGTCAGTCTTCTTGTACTTAAGTCGGCATTGTGCATTTTGTATTTAATTCCGATGGAATTTCTGTATTTCGTCGCCAATAAGAAGGTCCAAAGGATACAGTAAACCTGAAGTGAAGCATCGGAATCTATGGCTAATGTCACAGGAATCGTTCAAAACATAGACAGTAGGAAGAGTCAGACTGCTTGTACTTAAGACGGCAATGTGCCTTTTGTATTTAGTTCCGATTCAATTTCTGTGTTTCATCGTCAACAAGAAGGTCGGAGGGATACAGTAAACCTGAAGTGAAGCATCGGAATCTATAACTAGTGTTACAGGAATGGTTCAAAACAGTCAGTAAGAAGAGTAAGTCTTCTTGTACTTAAGTCGGCATTGTGCATTCTGTATTTAATTCCGATCCAATTTCTGTGTTTCATCCTCAATAAGAAGGTCCAAGGGATACAGTAAACCTGTAGTGAAGCATCGGAATCTATAACTTGTGTCACAGGAATGGTTCATAACATAGACAGTAAGAAGAGTCAGTCTTCTTGTACTTAAGTCGGCATTGTGCCTTTCCTATTTCATTCTGATGCATTTTCTGTGTTTCATCGTCAATAAGAAGGTCCAAGGGGTACAGTATACCTGAACTGAAGCATCGGAATCTGTAACTAGTGTCACAGGAAACGTTCAAAACATAGTCAGTAAGAAGAGTCTGTCTTCCAGTACTTAAGTCGGCATTGTGCCTTTTCTATTTAATTCCGATGCAATTTCTGTGTTTCATCGTCAAAAAGAAGGTCAGAGGGATACAGTAAACCTGAAGTGAAGCATCGGAATCTGTAACTAGTGTCCAAGGAATGGTTCAAAGCATAGACAGTAGCAAGAGTCAGTCATCTTGTACACAAATAGGCATTGTGCCTTTTCTATTCAATTCCGATGCAATTTCTGTTTCATCGTCAATACGAAGGTCCAAGGGATACAGTAAACCAGAAGTGAAGCATCGGAATCTATAACTAGTGCTACAGGAATGGTTCAAAACAGTCAGTAAGAGGAGTAAGTCTTCTTGTACATAAGTCGGCATTGTGCATTTTGTATTTAATTCCGATCCAATTTCTGTGTTTCCTCCTCAATAAGAAGGTCCAAGGGATACAGTAAACCTGAAGTGAAGCATCGGAATCTATAACTTGTGTCACAGGAATGGTTCATAGCATAGACAGTAATATGAGTCAGTCTTCTTGTACTTAAGTCGGCATTGTGCCTTTTGTATTTAATTCCGATGCAATTTTTTGTGTTTCATCGTCAAAAAGAAGGTCAGAGGGGTACAGTAAACCTGAAGTGAAGCATCGGAATCTATAACTAGTGTCACAGGAATGTTTCTAAACATAGACAGTAGGAAGAGTCAGTCTTCTTGTACATAAGTCGGAACTGTGCCTCTTCTATTTAATTCCGATGCAATTTCTGTGTTTCATCGTCAAAAAGAAGGTCAGAGGGATACAGTAAACCTGAAGGGAGGCATCGGATTCTATAACTAGTGTCCAAGGAATGGTTCAAAACATAGACAGTAGCAAGAGTCAGTCATCTTGTACACAAGTGGGCATTGTGCCTTTTCTATTTAATTCCGATGCAATTTCTGTTTCATCGTCAATAAGAAGGTCCAAGGGATACAGTAAACCTGAAGTGAAGCTTCGGAATCTATAACTAGTGTCACAGGAATTGTTCAAAACATAGACAGTAGAAAGAGTCAGTCTTCTTGTACTTAAGTCGGCATTGTGCCTTTTCTATTTCATTCTGATGCATTTTCTGTGTTTCATCGTCAATAAGAAGGTCCAAGGGGTACAGTAAACCTGAAGTGAAGCATCGGAATCTATAACTGGTGGCACAGGAATGGTTCAAAGCATAGACAGTAAGAAGAGTCAGTCTTCTCGTATTTAAGTCGGCATTGTGCCTTTTCAATTTAATTCCGATGCAATTTCTGTGTTTCATCGTCAATAAGAACGTCCAAGGGATACAGTAAACTTGAAGTGAAGCATCGGAATCTATAACTAGTGTCACAGGAATCGTTCAAAACATAGACAGTAGGAAGAGTCAGTCTTCTTGTACGTAAGTCGGCATTGTGCCTTTTCTATTTAATTCTGATGCAATTTCTGTTTCATCGTGAATAAGAAGGTCCAAGGGATACAGTAAACCTGAAGTGAAGCATCGGAATCTATACCTAGTGTCACAGGAATGGTTCAACACATAGACAGTAGGAAGAGTCAGTCTTCTTGTACTTAAGTCGGCATTGTGCCTTTTCTGTTTAATTCCAATGCAATTTCTGTGTTTCATCGTCAATAAGAAGGTCCAAGGGGTACAGCAAACCAGAAGTGAAGCATCGGAATCTAAAACTAGTGTCACAAGAATGGTTCAAAACTTAGACAGTAAGAAGAGTCAGTCTGCTTGTACTTAAGTCGGCATTGTGCATTTTGTATTTAATTCCGATCCAATTTCTGTGTTTCATCGTCAATACGAAGGTCAGAGGGATACAGTAAACCTGAAGTGAGGTATCGGAATCTATAACTAGTGTCACAGGAATGGTTCAAAACGTAGACAGTAAGTGGAGTCAGTCTTCTTGTACTTAAGTCGGCATTGTGCCTTTTGTATTTAATTCCGATGCAATTTCTGTGTTTCATCGTCAATAGGAAGGTCCAAGGGATACAGAAAACCTGAAGGAATCATCGTAATCTATAACTAGTGTCACAGGAATGGTTCAAAATATAGTCAGTGCGAAGAGTCAGTCTTCTAGTACTTAAGTCAGCATTGTGCCTTTTCTATTTAATTCCAATGCAATTTCTGTGTTTCATCGTCAATAAGAAGGTCCAAGGGGTACAGCAAACCAGAAGTGAAGCATCGGAATCTATAACTAGTGTCACAGGAATGGTTCAAAACATAGACGGTAAGAAGAGTCAGTCTTCTTGTACTTAAGTCGACATTGTGCCTTTTGTATTTAATTCCGATCTAATTTCTGTGTTTCATCGTCGATAAGAAGGTCAGAGGGATACAGTAAACCTGAAGTGAAGTATTGGAATCTATAACTAGTGTCACAGGAATGGTTCAAAACATAGACAGTAAGAGGGGTCAGTCTTCTGGTACTTAAATCGGTATTGTGCCTTTTGTATTTATTTCCGATGCAATTTCTGTGTTTCATCGTCAATAAGAAGGTGCAAGGGATACAGTAAACCTGAAGTGCAACATCGGAATCTATAACTAGTGTCACTGGAATGGTTCAAATCATAGACAGTAAGATGAGTCAGTCTTCTTGTACTTAAGTCGGCATTGTGCCTTTTCTATTTAATTCCGATGCAATTTCTGTGTTTCATCGCCAATAAGCACGTCCAAGGGATACAGTAAACCTGAAGTGATGCATCGGAATCCATAACTAAGGTCACAGGAATGGTTCAAAGCATAGACAGTAAGAGGAGACAGTCTTCTTGTACTTAAGTCGGCATTGTGCCTTTTGAATTTATTTCCGATGCAATTTCTGTGTTTCATCGTCAATAAGAAGGTGCAAGGGATACAGTAAACTAGAAGTGAAGCATCGGAATCAATAACTAGTGTCACAGGAATTTTTCAAAACATAGACAGTTAGAAGAGTCAGTCTTCTTGTACTTAAGTCGGCATTGTGCATTTTGTATTTAATTCCAATCCAATTTCAGTGCTTCATCGTCAATAAGAAGGTCAGAGGGATACAGTAAACCTGAAGTGAAGCATCGGAATCCATAACTAGTGTCACAGGAATGGTTCAAAACATGGACAGTAAGAGGGGTCAGTCTTCTGGCACTTAAGTCGGTATTGTGCCTTTTGTATTTATTTCCGATGCAATTTCTGTGTTTCATCGTCAATAAGAAAGTCAGAGGGATACAGTAAACCTGAAGTGAAGCAACGGAATCTATAACTAGTGTCACAGGAATGGTTCAAAGCAGTCAGTAAGAAGAGTCAGTCTTCTTGTACTTAAGTCGGCATTGTGCATTTTGTATTTAATTCCGATGCAATTTCTGTATTTCGTCGCCAATAAGAAGGTCCAAAGGATATAGTAAACCTGAAGTGAAGCATCGGAATCTATGGCTAATGTCACAGGAATCGTTCAATACATAGACAGTAGGAAGAGTCAGACTGCTTGTACTTAAGACGGCAATGTGCATTTTGTATTTAGTTCCGATTCAATTTCTGTGTTTCATCGTCAACAAGAAGGTCAGAGGGATACAGTAAACCTGAAGTGAAGCATCGGAATCTATAACTAGTGTTACAGGAATGGTTCAAAACAGTCAGTAAGAAGAGTAAGTCTTCTTGTAGTTAAGTCGGCATTGTGCATTCTGTATTTAATTCCGATCCAATTTCTGTGTTTCATCCTCAATAAGAAGGTCCAAGGGATACAGTAAACCTGTAGTGAAGCATCGGAATCTATAACTTGTGTCACAGGAATGGTTCATAACATAGACAGTAAGAAGAGTCTGTCTTCTTGTACTTAAGTCGGCATTGTGCCTTTCCTATTTCATTCTGATGCATTTTCTGTGTTTCATCGTCAATAAGAAGGTCCAAGGGGTACAGTATACCTGAACTGAAGCATCGGAATCTGTAACTAGTGGCACAGGAATGGTTCAAAACAAAGACAGTAAGAAGAGTCAGTCTTCTTGTACTTAAGTCGGCTTTGTGCCTTTTGTATTTAATTCCGATGCAATTTCTGTGTTTCATCGCCAATAAGAAGGTCCAAGGAATACAGTATACGTGAAGTGAAGCATCGGAACCTGTAACTAGTGTCACAGGAAACGTTCAAAACATAGTCAGTAAGAAGAGTCTGTCTTCCAGTACTTAAGTCGGCATTGTGCCTTTTCTATTTAATTCCGATGCAATTTCTGTGTTTCATCGTCAAAAAGAAGGTCAGAGGGATACAGTAAACCTGAAGTGAAGCATCGGAATCTGTAACTAGTGTCCAAGGAATGGTTCAAAGCATAGACAGTAGCAAGAGTCAGTCATCTTGTACACAAATAGGCATTGTGCCTTTTCTATTCAATTCCGATGCAATTTCTGTTTCATCGTCAATACGAAGGTCCAAGGGATACAGTAAACCAGAAGTGAAGCATCGGAATCTATAACTAGTGCTACAGGAATGGTTCAAAACAGTCAGTAAGAAGAGTAAGTCTTCTTGTACTTAAGTCGGCATTGTGCATTTTGTATTTAATTCCGATCCAATTTCTGTGTTTCCTCCTCAATAAGAAGGTCCAAGGGATACAGTAAACCTGAAGTGAAGCATCGGAATCTATAACTTGTGTCACAGGAATGGTTCATAGCATAGACAGTAAGATGAGTCAGTCTTCTTGTACTTAAGTCGGCATTGTGCCTTTTGTATTTAATTCCGATGCAATTTTTTGTGTTTCATCGTCAAAAAGAAGGTCAGAGGGGTACAGTAAACCTGAAGTGAAGCATCGGAATCTATAACTAGTGTCACAGGAATGTTTCTAAACATAGACAGTAGGAAGAGTCAGTCTTCTTGTACATAAGTCGGAACTGTGCCTCTTCTATTTAATTCCGATGCAATTTCTGTGTTTCATCGTCAAAAAGAAGGTCAGAGGGATACAGTAAACCTGAAGGGAGGCATCGGATTCTATAACTAGTGTCCAAGGAATGGTTCAAAACATAGGCAGTAGCAAGAGTCAGTCATCTTGTACACAAGTGGGCATTGTGCCTTTTCTATTTAATTCCGATGCAATTTCTGTTTCATCGTCAATAAGAAGGTCCAAGGGATACAGTAAACCTGAAGTGAAGCTTCGGAATCTATAACTAGTGTCACAGGAATGGTTCAAAACATAGACAGTAGAAAGAGTCAGTCTTCTTGTACTTAAGTCGGCATTGTGCCTTTTCTATTTCATTCTGATGCATTTTCTGTGTTTCATTGTCAATAAGAAGGTCCAAGGGGTACAGTAAACCTGAAGTGAAGCATCGGAATCTATAACTGGTGGCACAGGAATGGTTCAAAGCATAGACATTAAGAAGAGTCAGTCTTCTCGTATTTAAGTCGGCATTGTGCCTTTTCAATTTAATTCCGATGCAATTTCTGTGTTTCATCGTCAATAAGAACGTCCAAGGGATACAGTAAACTTGAAGTGAAGCATCGGAATCTATAACTAGTGTCACAGGAATCGTTCAAAACACAGACAGTAGGAAGAGTCAGTCTTCTTGTACTTAAGTCGGCATTGTGCCTTTTCTATTTAATTCTGATGCAATTTCTGTTTCATCGTGAATAAGAAGGTCCAAGGGATACAGTAAACCTGAAGTGAAGCATCGGAATCTATACCTAGTGTCACAGGAATGGTTCAACACATAGACAGTAGGAAGAGTCAGTCTTCTTGTACTTAAGTCGGCATTGTGCCTTTTCTGTTTAATTCCAATGCAATTTCTGTGTTTCATCGTCAATAAGAAGGTCCAAGGGGTACAGCAAACCAGAAGTGAAGCATCGGAATCTAAAACTAGTGTCACAAGAATGGTTCAAAACTTAGACAGTAAGAAGAGTCAGTCTGCTTGTACTTAAGTCGGCATTGTGCATTTTGTATTTAATTCCGATCCAATTTCTGTGTTTCATCGTCAATACGAAGGTCAGAAGGATACAGTAAACCTGAAGTGAGGTATCGGAATCTATAACTAGTGTCACAGGAATGGTTCAAAACGTAGACAGTAAGTGGAGTCAGTCTTCTTGTACTTAAGTCGGCATTGTGCCTTTTGTATTTAATTCCGATGCAATTTCTGTGTTTCATCGTCAATAGGAAGGTCCAAGGGATACAGAAAACCTGAAGGAATCATCGTAATCTATAACTAGTGTCACAGGAATGGTTCAAAATATAGTCAGTGCGAAGAGTCAGTCTTCTAGTACTTAAGTCAGCATTGTGCCTTTTCTATTTAATTCCAATGCAATTTCTGTGTTTCATCGTCAATAAGAAGGTCCAAGGGGTACAGCAAACCAGAAGTGAAGCATCGGAATCTATAACTAGTGTCACAGGAATTGTTCAAAACAGTCAGTAAGAGGAGTCAGTCTTATTGTAGGTAAGTCGGCATTGTGCCTTTTTTCTTTAATTCCGATGCAATTTCTGTGTTTCATCGTCAATAAGAAGGTCCGATGGGTACAGTAAACCTGAAGTGAAGCATCGGAATCTATAACTAGTGTCACAGGAATGGTTCAAAACATAGACGGTAAGAAGAGTCAGTCTTCTTGTACTTAAGTCGACATTGTGCCTTTTGTATTTAATTCCGACCTAATTTCTGTGTTTCATCGTCAATAAGATGGTCAGAGGGATACAGTAAACCTGAAGTGAAGTATTGGAATCTATAACTAGTGTCACAGGAATGGTTCAAAACATAGACAGTAAGAGGGGTCAGTCTTCTGGTACTTAAATCGGTATTGTGCCTTTTGTATTTATTTCCGATGCAATTTCTGTGTTTCATCGTCAATAAGAAGGTGCAAGGGATACAGTAAACCTGAAGTGCAGCATCGGAATCTATAACTAGTGTCACTGGAATGGTTCAAATCATAGACAGTAAGATGAGTCAGTCTTCTTGTACTTAAGTCGGCATTGTGCCTTTTCTATTTAATTCCGATGCAATTTCTGTGTTTCATCGCCAATAAGCACGTCCAAGGGATACAGTAAACCTGAAGTGATGCATCGGAATCCATAACTAGTGTCACAGGAATGGTTCAAAGCATAGACAGTAAGAGGAGACAGTCTTCTTGTACTTAAGTCGGCATTGTGCCTTTTGAATTTATTTCCGATGCAATTTCTGTGTTTCATCGTCAATAAGAAGGTGCAAGGGATACAGTAAACTAGAAGTGAAGCATCGGAATCAATAACTAGTGTCACAGGAATTTTTCAAAACATAGACAGTTAGAAGAGTCAGTCTTCTTGTACTTAAGTCGGCATTGTGCATTTTGTATTTAATTCCAATCCAATTTCAGTGCTTCATCGTCAATAAGAAGGTCAGAGGGATACAGTAAACCTGAAGTGAAGCATCGGAATCCATAACTAGTGTCACAGGAATGGTTCAAAACATAGACAGTAAGAGGGGTCAGTCTTCTGGCACTTAAGTCGGTATTGTGCCTTTTGTATTTATTTCCGATGCAATTTCTGTGTTTCATCGTCAATAAGAAGGTGTAAGGGAAGCAGTAAACCTGAAGTGCAGCATCGGAATCTATAACTAGTGTCACAGGAATGGTTCAAATCATAGACAGTAAGATGAGTCAGTCTTCTTGTACTTAAGTCGGCATTGTGCCTTTTGTATTTATTTCCGATTCAATTTCTGTGTTTCATCGTCAATAAGAAAGTCAGAGGGATACAGTAAACCTGAAGTGAAGCAACGGAATCTATAACTAGTGTCACAGGAATGGTTCAAAGCAGTCAGTAAGAAGAGTCAGTCTTCTTGTACTTAAGTCGGCATTGTGCATTTTGTATTTAATTCCGATGCAATTTCTGTATTTCGTCGCCAATAAGAAGGTCCAAAGGATACAGAAAACCTGAAGTGAAGCATCGGAATCTATGGCTACTGTCACAGGAATCGTTCAAAACATAGACAGTAGGAAGAGTCAGACTGCTTGTACTTAAGACGGCAATGTGCCTTTTGTATTTAGTTCCGATTCAATTTCTGTGTTTCATCGTCAACAAGAAGGTCAGAGGGATACGGTAAACCTGAAGTGAAGCATCGGAATCTATAACTAGTGTTACAGGAATGGTTCAAAACAGTCAGTAAGAAGAGTAAGTCTTCTTGTACTTAAGTCGGCATTGTGCATTCTGTATTTAATTCCGATCCAATTTCTGTGTTTCATCCTCAATAAGAAGGTCCAAGGGATACAGTAAACCTGTAGTGAAGCATCGGAATCTATAACTTGTGTCACAGGAATGGTTCATAACATAGACAGTAAGAAGAGTCAGTCTTCTTGTACTTAAGTCGGCATTGTGCCTTTCCTATTTCATTCTGATGCATTTTCTGTGTTTCATCGTCAATAAGAAGGTCCAAGGGGTACAGTATACCTGAACTGAAGCATCGGAATCTGTAACTAGTGGCACAGGAATGGTTCAAAACAAAGACAGTTAGAAGAGTCAGTCTTCTTGTACTTAAGTCGGCTTTGTGCCTTTTGTATTTAATTCCGATGCAATTTCTGTGTTTCCTCGCCAATAAGAAGGTCCAAGGAATACAGTATACGTGAAGTGAAGCATCGGAATCTGTAACTAGTGTCACAGGAATGTTTCTAAACATAGACAGTAGGAAGAGTCAGTCTTCTTGTACATAAGTCGGAACTGTGCCTCTTCTATTTAATTCCGATGCAATTTCTGTGTTTCATCGTCAAAAAGAAGGTCAGAGGGATACAGTAAACCTGAAGGGAGGCATCGGATTCTATAACTTGTGTCCAAGGAATGGTTCAAAACATAGACAGTAGCAAGAGTCAGTCATCTTGTACACAAGTGGGCATTGTGCCTTTTCTATTTAATTCCGATGCAATTTCTGTTTCATCGTCAATAAGAAGGTCCAAGGGATACAGTAAACCAGAAGTGAAGCATCGGAATCTATAACTAGTGCTACAGGAATGGTTCAAAACAGTCAGTAAGAAGAGTAAGTCTTCTTGTACTTAAGTCGGCATTGTGCATTTTGTATTTAATTCCGATCCAATTTCTGTGTTTCCTCCTCAATAAGAAGGTCCAAGGGATACAGTAAACCTGAAGTGAAGCATCGGAATCTATAACTTGTGTCACAGGAATGGTTCATAGCATAGACAGTAAGATGAGTCAGTCTTCTTGTACTTAAGTCGGCATTGTGCCTTTTGTATTTAATTCCGATGCAATTTTTTGTGTTTCATCGTCAAAAAGAAGGTCAGAGGGGTACAGTAAACCTGAAGTGAAGCATCGGAATCTATAACTAGTGTCACAGGAATGTTTCTAAACATAGACATTAGGAAGAGTCAGTCTTCTTGTACATAAGTCGGAACTGTGCCTCTTCTATTTAATTCCGATGCAATTTCTGTGTTTCATCGTCAAAAAGAAGGTCAGAGGGATACAGTAAACCTGAAGGGAGGCATCGGATTCTATAACTATATGTCCAAGGAATGGTTCAAAACATAGACAGTAGCAAGAGTCAGTCATCTTGTACACAAGTGGGCATTGTGCCTTTTCTATTTAATTCCGATGCAATTTCTGTTTCATCGTCAATAAGAAGGTCCAAGGGATACAGTAAACCTGAAGTGAAGCTTCGGAATCTATAACTAGTGTCACAGGAATGGTTCAAAACATAGACAGTAGAAAGAGTCAGTCTTCTTGTACTTAAGTCGGCATTGTGCCTTTTCTATTTCATTCTGATGCATTTTCTGTGTTTCATCGTCAATAAGAAGGTCCAAGGGGTACAGTAAACCTGAAGTGAAGCATCGGAATCTATAACTGGTGGCACAGGAATGGTTCAAAGCATAGACAGTAAGAAGAGTCAGTCTTCTCGTATTTAAGTCGGCATTGTGCCTTTTCAATTTAATTCCGATGCAATTTCTGTGTTTCATCGTCAATAAGAACGTCCAAGGGATACAGTAAACTTGAAGTGAAGCATCGGAATCTATAACTAGTGTCACAGGAATCGTTCAAAACATAGACAGTAGGAAGAGTCAGTCTTCTTGTACTTAAGTCGGCATTGTGCCTTTTCTATTTAATTCTGATGCAATTTCTGTTTCATCGTGAATAAGAAGGTCCAAGGGATACAGTAAACCTGAAGTGAAGCATCGGAATCTATACCTAGTGTCACAGGAATGGTTCAACACATAGACAGTAGGAAGAGTCAGTCTTCTTGTACTTAAGTCGGCATTGTGCCTTTTCTGTTTAATTCCAATGCAATTTCTGTGTTTCATCGTCAATAAGAAGGTCCAAGGGGTACAGCAAACCAGAAGTGAAGCATCGGAATCTAAGACTAGTGTCACAAGAATGGTTCAAAACTTAGACAGTAAGAAGAGTCAGTCTGCTTGTACTTAAGTCGGCATTGTGCATTTTGTATTTAATTCCGATCCAATTTCTGTGTTTCATCGTCAATACGAAGGTCAGAGGGATACAGTAAACCTGAAGTGAGGTATCGGAATCTATAACTAGTGTCACAGGAATGGTTCAAAACGTAGACAGTAAGTGGAGTCAGTCTTCTTGTACTTAAGTCGGCATTGTGCCTTTTGTATTTAATTCCGATGCAATTTCTGTGTTTCATCGTCAATAGGAAGGTCCAAGGGGTACAGAAAACCTGAAGGAAACATCGTAATCTATAACTAGTGTCACAGGAATGGTTCAAAATATAGTCAGTGCGAAGAGTCAGTCTTCTAGTACTTAAGTCAGCATTGTGCCTTTTCTATTTAATTCCAATGCAATTTCTGTGTTTCATCGTCAATAAGAAGGTCCAAGGGGTACAGCAAACCAGAAGTGAAGCATCGGAATCTATAACTAGTGTCACAGGAATTGTTCAAAACAGTCAGTAAGAGGAGTCAGTCTTATTGTACGTAAGTCGGCATTGTGCCTTTTTTCTTTAATTCCGATGCAATTTCTGTGTTTCATCGTCAATAAGAAGGTCCGATGGGTACAGTAAACCTGAAGTGAAGCATCGGAATCTATAACTAGTGTCACAGGAATGGTTCAAAACATAGACGGTAAGAAGAGTCAGTCTTCTTGTACTTAAGTCGACATTGTGCCTTTTGTATTTAATTCCGATCTAATTTCTGTGTTTCATCGTCAATAAGAAGGTCAGAGGGATACAGTAAACCTGAAGTGAAGTATTGGAATCTATAACTAGTGTCACAGGAATGGTTCAAAACATAGACAGTAAGAGGGTTCAGTCTTCTGGTACTTAAATCGGTATTGTGCCTTTTGTATTTATTTCCGATGCAATTTCTGTGTTTCATCGTCAATAAGAAGGTGCAAGGGATACAGTAAACCTGAAGTGCAGCATCGGAATCTATAACTAGTGTCACTGGAATGGTTCAAATCATAGACAGTAAGATGAGTCAGTCTTCTTGTACTTAAGTCGGCATTGTGCCTTTTCTATTTAATTCCGATGCAATTTCTGTGTTTCATCGCCAATAAGCACGTCCAAGGGATACAGTAAACCTGAAGTGATGCATCGGAATCCATAACTAGTGTCACAGGAATGGTTCAAAGCATAGACAGTAAGAGGAGACAGTCTTCTTGTACTTAAGTCGGCATTGTGCCTTTTGAATTTATTTCCGATGCAATTTCTGTGTTTCATCGTCAATAAGAAGGTGCAAGGGATACAGTAAACTAGAAGTGAAGCATCGGAATCAATAACTAGTGTCACAGGAATCTTTCAAAACATAGACAGTTAGAAGAGTCAGTCTTCTTGTACTTAAGTCGGCATTGTGCATTTTGTATTTAATTCCAATCCAATTTCAGTGCTTCATCGTCAATAAGAAGGTCAGAGGGATACAGTAAACCTGAAGTGAAGCATCGGAATCCATAACTAGTGTCACAGGAATGGTTCAAAACATAGACAGTAAGAGGGGTCAGTCTTCTGGCACTTAAGTCGGTATTGTGCCTTTTGTATTTATTTCCGATGCAATTTCTGTGTTTCATCGTCAATAAGAAGGTGTAAGGGAAACAGTAAACCTGAAGTGCAGCATCGGAATCTATAACTAGTGTCACAGGAATGGTTCAAATCATAGACAGTAAGATGAGTCAGTCTTCTTGTACTTAAGTCGGCATTGTGCATTTTGTATTTAATTCCGATGCAATTTCTGTATTTCGTCGCCAATAAGAAGGTCCAAAGGATACAGTAAACCTGAAGTGAAGCATCGGAATCTATGGCTAATGTCACAGGAATCGTTCAAAACATAGACAGTAGGAAGAGTCAGACTGCTTGTACTTAAGACGGCAATGTGCCTTTTGTATTTATTTCCGATTCAATTTCTGTGTTTCATCGTCAACAAGAAGGTCAGAGGGATACAGTAAACCTGAAGTGAAGCATCGGAATCTATAACTAGTGTTACAGGAATGGTTCAAAACAGTCAGTAAGAAGAGTAAGTCTTCTTGTACTTAAGTCGGCATTGTGCATTCTGTATTTAATTCCGATCCAATTTCTGTGTTTCATCCTCAATAAGAAGGTCCAAGGGATACAGTAAACCTGTAGTGAAGCATCGGAATCTATAACTTGTGTCACAGGAATGGTTCATAACATAGACAGTAAGAAGAGTCAGTCTTCTTGTACTTAAGTCGGCATTGTGCCTTTCCTATTTCATTCTGATGCATTTTCTGTGTTTCATCGTCAATAAGAAGGTCCAAGGGGTACAGTATACCTGAACTGAAGCATCGGAATCTGTAACTAGTGGCACAGGAATGGTTCAAAACAAAGACAGTAAGAAGAGTCAGTCTTCTTGTACTTAAGTCGGCTTTGTGCCTTTTGTATTTAATTCCGATGCAATTTCTGTGTTTCATCGCCAATAAGAAGGTCCAAGGAATACAGTATACGTGAAGTGAAGCATCGGAATCTGTAACTAGTGTCACAGGAAACTTTCAAAACATAGTCAGTAAGAAGAGTCAGTCTTCCAGTACTTAAGTCGGCATTGTGCCTTTTCTATTTAATTCCGATGCAATTTCTGTGTTTCATCGTCAAAAAGAAGGTCAGAATGATACAGTAAACCTGAAGTGAAGCATCGGAATCTGTAACTAGTGTCCAAGGAATGGTTCAAAGCATAGACAGTAGCAAGAGTCAGTCATCTTGTACACAAATAGGCATTGTGCCTTTTCTATTCAATTCCGATGCAATTTCTGTTTCATCGTCAATACGAAGGTCCAAGGGATACAGTAAACCAGAAGTGAAGCATCGGAATCTATAACTAGTGCTACAGGAATGGTTCAAAACAGTCAGTAACAAGAGTAAGTCTTCTTGTACTTAAGTCGGCATTGTGCATTTTGTATTTAATTCCGATCCAATTTCTGTGTTTCCTCCTCAATAAGAAGGTCCAAGGGATACAGTAAACCTGAAGTGAAGCATCGGAATCTATAACTTGTGTCACAGGAATGGTTCATAGCATAGACAGTAAGATGAGTCAGTCTTCTTGTACTTAAGTCGGCATTGTGCCTTTTGTATTTAATTCCGATGCAATTTTTTGTGTTTCATCGTCAAAAAGAAGGTCAGAGGGGTACAGTAAACCTGAAGTGAAGCATCGGAATCTATAACTAGTGTCACAGGAATGTTTCTAAACATAGACAGTAGGAAGAGTCAGTCTTCTTGTACATAAGTCGGAACTGTGCCTCTTCTATTTAATTCCGATGCAATTTCTGTGTTTCATCGTCAAAAAGAAGGTCAGAGGGATACAGTAAACCTGAAGGGAGGCATCGGATTCTATAACTAGTGTCCAAGGAATGGTTCAAAACATAGACAGTAGCAAGAGTCAGTCATCTTGTACACAAGTGGGCATTGTGCCTTTTCTATTTAATTCCGATGCAATTTCTGTTTCATCGTCAATAAGAAGGTCCAAGGGATACAGTAAACCTGAAGTGAAGCTTCGGAATCTATAACTAGTGTCACAGGAATGGTTCAAAACATAGACAGTAGAAAGAGTCACTCTTCTTGTACTTAAGTCGGCATTGTGCCTTTTCTATTTCATTCTGATGCATTTTCTGTGTTTCATCGTCAATAAGAAGGTCCAAGGGGTACAGTAAACCTGAAGTGAAGCATCGGAATCTATAACTGGTGGCACTGGAATGGTTCAAAGCATAGACAGTAAGAAGAGTCAGTCTTCTCGTATTAAAGTCGGCATTGTGCCTTTTCAATTTAATTCCGATGCAATTTCTGTGTTTCATCGTCAATAAGAACGTCCAAGGGATACAGTAAACTTGAAGTGAAGCATCGGAATCTATAACTACTGTCACAGGAATGGTTCAAAACATAGAGAGTAGGAAGAGTCAGTCTTCTTGTACTTAAGTCGGCATTGTGCCTTTTGTATTTAATTCCGACGCAATTTCTGATTTTCATCGTCAATAATACGGTCAGTGGGACACAGTAAACCCGAAGTGAAGCAACGGAATCTATAACTAGTGACACAGGAATGGTTCAAAACATAGACAGTATGATGGGTCCGTCTTCTTGTACTTAAGTCGGCATTGTGCCTTTTCTATTTCATTCCGATGCAATATCTGTGTTTCATCGTCAATAAGAAGGTGCAAGGGATACAGTAAACCTGAAGTGAAGCATCGGAATCTATAACTAGTGTCACAGGAATAGTTCAAAACATAGACAGTATGAAGAGTCAGTCCTCTTGTAGGCAAGTCGGCAATGTGCCTTTTCTATTTAATTCCGATGCAATTTCTGTATTTCGTCGCCAATAAGAAGGTCCTAAGGATACAGTGAACCAGAGGTGAAGCATCGGAATCTATACCTAATATCACGGGAATCGTTCAAAACATTGACAGTAGGAAGAGTCAGTCTTCTTGTACTTAAGTCGGCATTGTGCCTTTTGTAATTAGTTCCGGTGCAATTTCTGTGTTTCATCGTCAAGAAGAAGGTAAGAGGGATACAGTAAACCGGAAGTGAAGCATCGGAATCTATAATTAGTGTCACAGGTATAGTTCAAAACAGTCAGTAAGAAGAGTCAGTCTTCTTGTACTTAAGTCAGCATTGTGCCTTTTCCATTTAATTCCGATGCAATTTCTGTGTTTCATCGTCAATAAGAAGGTCCAAGGGATACAGTAAAGCTGAAGTGAATCATCGTAATCTATAACTAGTGTCATAGGAATGGTTCAAATCATAGTCAGTACGAAGAGTCAGTCTTCTTGTACTTAAGTCGGCATTGTGCCTTTTGTATTTAATTCCGACGCAATTTCTGTGTTTCATCGTCAATAATACGGCCAGAGGGATACAGTAAACCTGAATTGCAGCATCGGAATCTATAACTAGTGTCACAGGAATGGTTCAAATCATAGACAGTAAGATGAGTCACTCTTCTTGTACTTAAGTCGGCATTGTGCCTTTTGTATTTAATTCCGATGCAATTTCTATGTTTCATCGTCAATAAGATGGTCAGAGGAATGCAGTAAACCTGAAGTGAAGCAACGGAATCTATGACTAGAGTCACAGGAATGGTTCAAAGCAGTCAGTAAGAAGAGTCAGTCTTCTTGTACTTAAGTCGGCATTGTGCCTTTTGTATTTAATTGCGAAGCAATTTCTGTGTTTCATTGTCAATAAGAAGGCCCAAGCCATACAGTTAACCTGAATTGAAGCATCGGAATCAATAACTAGTGTCCCAGGAATGGTTCAAAACATAGACAGTGAGAAGAGTCCGTCTTCTTGTACTTATGTCGGCATTGTGCATTTTTTATTTAATTCCGATGAAATTTCCGTATTTCGTCACCAATAAGAAGGTCCAAAGGATACAGTAAACCTGAAGTGAAGCATCGGAATTTTTAGCTAATGTCACAGGAATCGTTCAAAACATAGACAGTAGGAAGAGTCAGTCTGCTTGTACTTAAGTCGGCAATGTGCCTTTTGTATTTAGTTCCGATGCAATTTCTGTGTTTCATCGTCAATAAGAAGGTCCTAGGGATAGAGTAAACCTGAAGTGAAGCATCGGAATCTATAACTAGTGTCACAGGAATTGTTCAAAAATTAGTCAGTAAGAAGAGTAAGTCATCTTATACTTAGGTCGGCATTGTGCATTTTGTATTTAATTCCGATGCAATACCTGTGTTTCATCCTCAATAAGAAGGTCCAAGGGATACAGTAAACCTGAAGTGAAGCATCGGAATCTATAACTTGTGTCACAGGAATGGTTCATACCATAGACAGTAAGAAGACTCAGTCTTCTTGTACTTAAGTCGGCATTGTGCCTTTTGTATTTAATTCCGATGCAATTTCTGTGTTTCATCGTCAATATGAAGGTCCAAGGGATACAGTATACGTGATGTGAAGCATCGGAATCTGTAACTAGTGTCACAGGAATCGTTCAAAACATAGTCAGTAAGAAGAGTCAGTCTTCTTGTACTTAAGTCGGCATTGTGCCTTTTCAATTTAATTCCGATGCAATTTCTGTGTTTCATCGTCAATAAGAACGTCCAAGGGATACAGTAAACTTGAAGTGAAGCATCGGAATCTATAACTACTGTCACAGGAATGGTTCAAAACATAGAGAGTAGGAAGAGTCAGTCTTCTTGTACTTAAGTCGGCATTGTGCATTTTATATTTAATTCCGATGCAATTTCTGTGTTTCATCGTCAATAAGAAGGTCCAAGGGTTACAGTAAACCTGAAGTGAATCATCGGAATCTATAACTGGTGTCACAGGAATGGTTCAAAACATAGTCAGTACGAAGAGTCAGTCTTCTCGTACTTAAGTCGGCATTGTGCCTTTTGTATTTAATTCCGACGCAATTTCTGTGTTTCATCGTCAATAATACGGTCAGTGGGACACAGTAAACCCGACGTGAAGCAACGGAATCCATAACTAGTGTCACAGCAATGGTTCAAAACATAGACAGTATGATATATCAGTCTTCTTGTACTTAAGTCGGCATAGTGCCTTTTCTATTTCATTCCGATGCAATATCTGTGTTTCATCGTCAATAAGAAGGTGCAAGGGATACAGTAAACCTGAAGTGAAGCAACGGAATCTATAACTAGTGTCACAGGAATAGTTCAAAACATAGAAAGTAACAAGAGTCAGTCTTCTTGTACTTAAGTCGGCAATGTGCCTTTTCTATTTAATTCCGATGCAATTTCTGTATTCCGTCGCCAATAAGAAGGTCCTAAGGATACAGTGAACCAGAAGTGAAGCATCGGAATCTATACCTAATATCACGGGAATCGTTCAAAACATAGACAGTAGGAAGAGTCAGTCTTCCTGTACTTAAGTCGGCATTGTGCCTTTTCTATTTAATTCCGATGCAATTTCTGTGTTTCAACGTCAATAAGAAGGTCCAAGGGATACAGTAAACCTGAAGTGAATCATCGTAATCTATAACTAGTGTCACAGGAATGGTTCAAAACATATTCAGTACGAAGAGTCAGTCTTCTTGTACTTAAGTCGGCATTGTGCCTTTCGTATTTAATTCCGACGCAATTTCTGTGTTTCATCGTCAATAATACGGCCAGAGGGATACAGTAAACCTGAAGTGCGGCATCGGAATCTATAACTAGTGACACAGGAATGGATCAAATCATAGACAGTAAGATGAGTCAGTCTTCTTGTACTTAAGTCGGCATTGTGCCTTTTGTATTTAATTCCGATGCAATTTCTGTGTTTCATCGTCAATAAGAAGGTCAGAGGGATACAGTAAACCTGAAGTGAAGCATCGGAATCTATAACTAGTGTTACTGGAATGGTTCAAAGCAGTCAGTAAGAAGAGTAAGTCTTCTTGTACTTAAGTCGGCACTGTGCATTTTGTATTTAATTCCGATGCAATTTCTGTGTTTCATCCTCAATAAGAAGGTCCAAGGGATACAGTAAAACTGAAGTGAAGCATCAGAATCTATAACTTGTGTCACAGGAATGGTTCATAACCTAGACAGTAAGAAGAGTAAGTCTTCTTGTACTTAAGATGGCACTGTGCATTTTGTATTTAATTCCGATGCAATTTCTGTGTTTCATCCTCAATAAGATGGTCCAAGGGATACAGTAAACCTGAAGTGAAGCATCGGAACCTATAACTAGTGTCACAGGAATGGTTCTAAACATAGACAGTAGGAAGAGTCAGTCTTCTTGTACTTAAGTCGGCATTGTGCCTTTTCTATTTAATTCCGATGCAATTTCTGTGTTTCATCGTCAAAAAGAAGGTCAGAGGGATACAGTAAACCTGAAGTGAAGCATCGGAATATATAACTAGTGTCCAAGGAATGGTTCAAAACATAGACAGTAGCAAAAGTCAGTCATCTTGTACACAAGTAGGCATTGTGCCCTTTCTATCCAATTCCGATGCAATTTCTGTGTCATCGTCAATAAGACGGTCCAAGGGATACAGTAAAAGAGAAGTGAAGCATCGGAATCTATAACTAGGGTTACAGGAATGGTTCAAAACAGTCAGTAAGAAGAGTAAGTCTTCTTGTACTTAAGTCGGCATTGTGCCTTTTGTATTTAATTCCGATGCAATTTCTGTGTTTCATCGTCAAAAAGAAGGTCAGAGGGGTACAGTAAACCTGAAGTGAAGCATCGGAGTCTGTAACTAGTGTCACAGGAATCGTTCAAAACATAGTCAGTAAGAAGTGTCAGTCTTCTTGTTCTTAAGTCGGCATTGTGCCTTTTCAATTTAATTCCGATGCAATTTCTGTGTTTCATCGTCAATAAGAACGTCCAAGGGATAAGGTAAACTTGAAGTGAAGCATCGGAATCTATAACAACTGTCACAGGAATGGTTCAAAACATAGAGGGTAGGAAGAGTCAGTCTTCTTGAACTTAAGTCGGCATTGTGCCTTTTCTATTTAATTCCGATGCAATTTCTGTGTTTCATCGTCAATAAGAATATCAGAGGGATACAGTAACCCTGAAGTGATGCATCGGAATCTGTAACTAGCGTCACAGGAATGGATCAAAACATAGACAGAAAGAAGAGTAAGACTTCTTGCACTTAAGTCGGCATTGTGCATTTTCTATTTAATTCCGATGCAATTTCTGTGTTTCATCGTGAATAAGAAGGTCCATGGGATACAGTAAACCTGAAGTGTGGCATCGGAATCTATAACTAGAGTCACAGGAATGGTTCAAAACATAGACAGTAAGAAGAGTCAGTTTTCTTGTACTTAAGTCGGCATTGTGCCATTTCTATTTAATTCCGATGCAATTTCTGTGTTTCATCGTCAATAAGAAGGTCAGAGGGATACAGTAAACCTTAAGTGAAGCAACGGAATCTTTAACTAGTGTCACAGGAATGGTTCAAAACATAGACAGTAAGAAGAGTCAGTATTCTTGTACTTAAGTCGGCATTGTGCCTTTTCTATTAATTTCCGATGCGATATCTGTGTTTCATCGTCAATACTACGGTCAGAGGGACACAGTAAACCCGAAGTGAAACAACGGAATCTATAACTAGTGTCACAGGAATGGTTCAAAACATAGACAGTATGATGTGTCAGTCTTCTTGTACTTAAGTCGGCATTGTGCATTTTTATTTAATTTCGATGCAATATCTGTGTTTCATCGTCAATAAGAAGGTGCAAGGGATACCGTAAACCTGATTTGAAGCATCGGAATCTATGACTAGTGTCACAGGAATGGTTCAAAGCATAGACAGTAAGAAGAGACAGTCTTCTTGTACTTAAGTCGGCAATCTGCCTTTTCTATTTAATTCCGATGAAATTTCTGTATTTCGTCACCAATAAGAAGGTCCTAAGGATACAGTAAACCAGAAGTGAAGCATCGGAATCTATAACTAATGTCACAGGAATGGTTCAAAACATAGACAGTATGAAGGGTCAGTCTTCTTGTACTTAAGTCGGCATTGTGCATTTTTATTTAATTTCGATGCAATATCTGTGTTTCATCGTCAATAAGAAGGTGCAAGGGATACCGTAAACCTGATTTGAAGCATCGGAATCTACGACTAGTGTCACAGGAATGGTTCAAAGCATAGACAGTAAGAAGAGACAGTCTTCTTGTACTTAAGTCGGCAATCTGCCTTTTCTATTTAATTCCGATGCAATTTCTGCATTTCGTCGCCAATAAGAAGGTCCTAAGGATACAGTAAACCAGAAGTGAAGCATCGGAATCCATAACTAATGTCACAGGAATCGTTCAAAACATTGACATTAGGAAGAGTCAGTCTTCTTGTACTTCAGTCGGCATTGTGCCTTTTGTAATTAGTTCCGATGCAATTTCTGTGTTTCATCGTCAATAAGAAGGTCAGAGGGATACAGTAAACCTGAAGTGACGCATCGGAATCTACAACTAGTGTCACAGGAATGGTTCAAAACATAGACAGTAGGAAGAGTGAGTCTTCTTGTACTTAAGTCGGCATTGTGCCATTTCTATTTAATTCCGATGCAATATCTGTGTTTCATCGTCAAAAAGAAGGTCAGAGGGATACAGTAAACCTGAAGTGAAGCATCGGAATCTGTAACTAGCGTCACAGGAATCGTTCAAAACATAGTCAGTAAGAAGAGTCAGTCTTCTTGTACTTAAGTCGGCTGTTTGCCTTTTGTATTTAATTCCGATGCAATTTCTGTGTTTCATCGTCAAAAAGAAGGTCAGAGGGGTACAGTAAACCTGAAGTGAAGCATCGGAAACTGTAACTAGGGTCACAGGAATGGATCAAAACATAGACAGAAAGAAGAGTCAGACTTCTTGTACTTAAGTCGGGATTGTGCATTTTCTATTTAATTCCGATGCAATTTCTGTGTTTCATCGCCAATAAGAAGGTCAGAGGGATACAGTAAACCTGAAGTGAAGCATCGGAATTTATAACTAGTGTCACAGGAATGGTTCAAACTTAGACAGTAAGAAGGGTCAGTCTTCTTGTACTTAAGTTGGCGTTGTGCCTATTGTGTTTAATTCCGATGCAATTTCTGTGCTTCATCGTCAATAAAAAGGTCCAAGGGATACTGTAAACCTGAAGTGAAGCATCGGTATCAATAACTAGTGTCACAGGAATGGTTCAAAACATTTACAGTAAGAAGAGTCAGTCTTCTTGTACTTAAGTCGGCATTGTGCCTTTTGTATTTAATTCCGATCCAATTTCTGTGTTTCATCGTCAATAAGAAGGTCAGAGGGATACAGTAAACCTGAAGTGATGCATCGGAATCTATAAGTAGTGCAACAGGAATGGTTCAACACAGTCAGTAGGAAGAGTCTGTCTTCTTGTACTTAAGTCGGCATTGTGACTTTTGTATTTAATTCCGATGCAAATTCTGTGTTTCATCGTCAATAAGAAGGTCAGAGGGATACAGTAAACCTGAAGTGAAGCATCGGAATCTGTAACTAGCGTCACAGGAACGTATCAAAGCATAGACACAGAGAAGAGTCAGTCTGCTTGTACTTAAGACGGCATTGTGCCTTTTCTATTTAATTCCGATGCAATTTCTGTGTTTCACCTTCAATTAGAAGGTCAGAGGGATACAGTAAACCTGAAGTGAAGCATCGGAATCTATAACTAGTGTCACAGGAATGATTCAAACATAGACATTGGGAAGAATCAGTCTTCTTGTACTTAAGTCGGCATTGTGCCTTTTCTATTAAATTCCGATGCAATGTCTCTGTTTCATCGTAAATAAGAAGGTCAGAGGGATGCAGTAAACCTGAAGTGAAGCATCGGAATCTATAACTAGTGTTACAGGAATGGTTCAAAACAGTCAGTAAGAAGAGTAAGTCTTCTTGTACTTAAGTCGGCATTGTGCCTTTTGTATTTAATTCCGATGCAATTTCTGTGTTTCATCGTCAAAAAGAAGGTCAGAGGGGTACAGTAAACCTGAAGTGAAGCATCGGAGTCTGTAACTAGTGTCACAGGAATCGTTCAAAACATAGTCAGTAAGAAGAGTCAGTCTTCTTGTTCTTAAGTCGGCATTGTGCCTTTTCAATTTAATTCCGATGCGATTTCTGTGTTTCATCCTTAATAAGAACGTCCAAGGGATAAGGTAAACTTGAAGTGAAGCATCGGAATCTATAACAACTGTCACAGGAATGGTTCAAAACATAGAGGGTAGGAAGAGTCAGTCTTCTTGTACTTAAGTCGGCATTGTGCCTTTTCTATTTAATTCCGATGCAATTTCTGTGTTTCATCGTCAATAAGAATATCAGAGGGATACAGTAACCCTGAAGTGATGCATCGGAATCTGTAACTAGCGTCACAGGAATGGATCAAAACATAGACAGAAAGAAGAGTAAGACTTCTTGCACTTAAGTCGGCATTGTGCATTTTCTATTTAATTCCGATGCAATTTCTGTGTTTCATCGTGAATAAGAAGGTCCAAGGGATACAGTAAACCTGAAGTGTGGCATCGGAATCTATAACTAGAGTCACAGGAATGGTTCAGAACATAGACAGTAAGAAGAGTCAGTTTTCTTGTACTTAAGTCGGCATTGTGCCATTTCTATTTAATTCCGATGCAATTTCTGTGTTTCATCGTCAATAAGAAGGTCAGAGGGATACAGTAAACCTTAAGTGAAGCATCGGAATCTTTAACTAGTGTCACAGGAATGGTTCAAAACATAGACAGTAAGAAGAGTCAGTATTCTTGTACTTAAGTCGGCATTGTGCCTTTTCTATTAATTTCCGATGCGATATCTGTGTTTCATCGTCAATAAGAAGGTCAGAGGGATACAGTAAGCCTGATGTGAGGCATCGGGATCTATAACTAGTGTCACAGGAACGGTTCCAAACATAGTCAGTAAGAAGAGTCAGTCTTCTTGTACTTAAGTCAGCATTGTGCCTTCTCTATTTAATTCCAATGCAATTTCTGTGTTTCATTGTCAATAAGAAGGTCCAAGGGATACAGTAAACCTGAAGTGAATCATCGTAATCTATAACTAGTGTCGCAGGAATGGTTCAAAACATAGTCAGTACGAAGAGTCAGTCTTCTCGTACTTAAGTCGGCATTGTGCCTTTTGTATTTAATTCCGACGCAATTTCTGTGTTTCATCGTCAATACTACGGTCAGAATGACACAGTAAACCCGAAGTGAAGCAACGGAATCTATAACTAGTGTCACAGGAATGGTTCAAAACATAGACAGTATGATGTGTCAGTCTTCTTGTACTTAAGTCGGCATTGTGCATTTTTATTTAATTTCGATGCAATATCTGTGTTTCATCGTCAATAAGACGGTGCAAGGGATACCGTAAACCTGATTTGAAGCATCGGAATCTATGACTAGTGTCACAGGAATGGTTCAAAGCATAGACAGTAAGAAGAGACAGTCTTCTTGTACTTAAGTCGGCAATCTGCCTTATCTATTTAATTCCCATGCAATTTCTGTATTTCGTCACCAATAAGAAGGTCCTAAGGATACAGTAAACCAGAAGTGAAGCATCGGAATCTATAACTAATGTCACAGGAATGGTTCAAAACATAGACAGTATGAAGGGTCAGTCTTCTTGTACTTAAGTCGGCATTGTGCATTTTTATTTAATTTCGATGCAATATCTGTGTTTCATCGTCAATAAGAAGGTGCAAGGGATACCGTAAACCTGATTTGAAGCATCGGAATCTACGACTAGTGTCACAGGAATGGTTCAAAGCATAGACAGTAAGAAGAGACAGTCTTCTTGTACTTAAGTCGGCAATCTGCCTTTTCTATTTAATTCCGATGCAATTTCTGCATTTCGTCGCCAATAAGAAGGTCCTAAGGATACAGTAAACCAGAAGTGAAGCATCGGAATCCATAACTAATGTCACAGGAATCGTTCAAAACATTGACATTAGGAAGAGTCAGTCTTCTTGTACTTCAGTCGGCATTGTGCCTTTTGTAATTAGTTCCGATGCAATTTCTGTGTTTCATCGTCAATAAGAAGGTCAGAGGGACACAGTAAACCTGAAGTAAAGCATCGGAATCTATAACTAGTGTCACAGGAATGGTTCAAAACATAGACAGTAAGAAGAGTCAGTGTTCTTGTACTTAAGTCGGCACTGTGCCTTTTGTATTTAATTCCGATGCAATTTCTGTGTTTCATCGTCAAAAAGAAGGTCAGAGGGATACAGTAAACCTGAAGTGACGCATCGGAATCTACAACTAGTGTCACAGGAATGGTTCAAAACATAGACAGTAGGAAGAGTGAGTCTTCTTGTACTTAAGTCGGCATTGTGCCATTTCTATTTAATTCCGATGCAATATCTGTGTTTCATCGTCAAAAAGAAGGTCAGAGGGATACAGTAAACCTGAAGTGAAGCATCGGAATCTGTAACTAGCGTCACAGGAATCGTTCAAAACATAGTCAGTAAGAAGAGTCAGTCTTCTTGTACTTAAGTCGGCATTGTGCCTTTTGTATTTAATTCCGATGCAATTTCTGTGTTTCATCGTCAAAACGAAGGTCAGAGGGGTACAGTAAACCTGAAGTGAAGCATCGGAAACTGTAACTAGCGTCACAGGAATGGATCAAAACATAGACAGAAAGAAGAGTCAGACTTCTTGTACATAAGTCGGGATTGTGCATTTTCTATTTAATTCCGATCCAATTTCTGTGTTTCATCGTCAATAAGAAGGTCAGAGGGATACAGTAAACCTGAAGTGATGCATCGGAATCTATAAGTAGTGCAACAGGAATGGTTCAACACAGTCAGTAGGAAGAGTCTGTCTTCTTGTACTTAAGTCGGCATTGTGACTTTTGTATTTAATTCCGATGCAATTTCTGTATTTCGTCACCAATAAGAAGGTGCTAAGGATACAGTAAACCAGAAGTGAAGCATCGGAATCTATAACTAATGTCACAGGAATGGTTCAAAACATAGACAGTAAGAAGGGTCAGTCTTCTTGTACTTAAGTCGGCATTGTGCCTTTTTTATTTAATTTCGATGCACTATCTGTGTTTTATCGTCAATAAGAAGGTGCAAGGGATACTGTAAACCTGATGTGAAGCATCGGAATCTATAACTAGTGTCACAGGAATGGTTCAAAACATAGACAGTAAGAAGAGTCAGTCTTCTTGTACTTAAGTCGGCAATGTGCCTTGTCTATTTAATTCCGATGCAATTTCTGTATTTCGTCGCCAATAAGAAGATCCTAAGGATACAGTAAACCAGAAGTGAAGCATCGGAATCCATAACTAATGTCACAGGAATCGTTCAAAACATAGACATTAGGAAGAGTCAGTATTCTTGTACTTCAGTCGGCATTGTGCCCTTTGTAATTTGTTCCGATGCAATTTCTGTGTTTCATCGTCAGTAAGAAGGTCAGAGGGACACAGTAAACCCGAAGTGAAGCATCGGAAACTATAACTAGTGTCACAGGAATGGTTCAAAACATAGACAGTAAGAAGAGTCAGTCTTCTTGTACTTAAGTCGGCATTGTGCCTTTTGTATTTAATTCCGATGCAATTTCTGTGTTTCATCGTCGAAAAGAAGGTCAGAGGGATACAGTAAACCTGAAGTGAAGCATCGGAATCTACAACTAGTGTCACAGGACTGGTTCAAAACATAGACAGTTGGAAGAGTGAGTCTTCTTGTACTTAAGTCGGCATTGTGCCATTTCTATTTAATTCCGATGCAATTTCTGTGTTTCATCGTCAAAAAGAAGGTCAGAGGGAAACAGTAAACCTGAAGTGAAGCATCGGAATATATAACTAGTGTCAAAGGAATGGTTCAAAACATAGACAGTAGCAAAAGTCAGTCATCTTGTACACAAGTAGGCATTGTGCCTTTTCTATTCAATTCCGATGCAGTTTCTGTTTCATCGTCAGTAAGACGGTCCAAGGGATACAGTAAACCAGAAGTGAAGCATCGGAATCTATAACTAGTGTTACAGGAATGGTTCAAAACAGTCAGTAAGAAGAGTAAGTCTTCTTGTACTTAAGTCGGCATTGTGCCTTTTGTATTTAATTCCGATGCAATTTCTGTGTTTCATCGTCAAAAAGAAGGTCAGAGGGGTACAGTAAACCTGAAGTGAAGCATCGGAGTCTGTAACTAGTGTCACAGGAATCGTTCAAAACATAGTCAGTAAGAAGAGTCAGTCTTCTTGTTCTTAAGTCGGCATTGTGCCTTTTCAATTTAATTCCGATGCAATTTCTGTGTTTCATCGTCAATAAGAACGTCCAAGGGATAAGGTAAACTTGAAGTGAAGCATCGGAATCTATAACTACTGTCACAGGAATGGTTCAAAACACAGACAGTATGAAGGGTCAGTCTCCTTGTACTTAAGTCGGCATTGTGCCTTTTCTATTTAATTCCGATGCAATTTCTGTGTTTCATCGTCAATAAGAATATCAGAGGGATACAGTAACCCTGAAGTGATGCATCGGAATCTGTAACTAGCGTCACAGGAATGGATCAAAACATAGACAGAAAGAAGAGTAAGACTTCTTGCACTTAAGTCGGCATTGTGCATTTTCTATTTAATTCCGATGCAATTTCTGTGTTTCATCGTCAAAAAGAAGGTCAGAGGGGTACAGTAAACCTGAAGTGAAGCATCGGAGTCTGTAACTAGTGTCACAGGAATGGTTCAAAGCATAGTCAGTAAGAAGAGTCAGTCTCCTTGTACTTAAGTCGGCATTGTGCCTTTTCTATTTAATTCCGATGCAATTTCTGTGTTTCATCGTCAATAAGAATATCAGAGGGATACAGTAACCCTGAAGTGATGCATCGGAATCTGTAACTAGCGTCACAGGAATGGATCAAAACATAGACAGAAAGAAGAGTAAGACTTCTTGCACTTAAGTCGGCATTGTGCATTTTCTATTTAATTCCGATGCAATTTCTGTGTTTCATCGTGAATAAGAAGGTCCAAGGGATACAGTAAACCTGAAGTGTGGCATCGGAATCTATAACTAGAGTCACAGGAATGGTTCAAAACATAGACAGTAAGAAGAGTCAGTTTTCTTGTACTTAAGTCGGCATTGTGCCATTTCTATTTAATTCCGATGCAATTTCTGTGTTTCATCGTCAATAAGAAGGTCCAAGGGATACAGTAAACCTGAAGTGAATCATCGTAATCTATAACTAGTGTCGCAGGAATGGTTCAAAACATAGTCAGTACGAAGAGTCAGTCTTCTCGTACTTAAGTCGGCATTGTGCCTTTTGTATTTAATTCCGACGCAATTTCTGTGTTTCATCGTCAATACTACGGTCAGAGGGACACAGTAAACCCGAAGTGAAGCAACGGAATCTATAACTAGTGTCACAGGAATGGTTCAAAACATAGACAGTATGATGTGTCAGTCTTCTTGTACTTAAGTCGGCATTGTGCATTTTTATTTAATTTCGATGCAATATCTGTGTTTCATCGTCAATAAGAAGGTGCAAGGGATACCGTAAACCAGATTTGAAGAATCGGAATCTATGACTAGTGTCACAGGAATGGTTCAAAGCATAGACAGTAAGAAGAGACAGTCTTCTTGTACTTAAGTCGGCAATCTGCCTTTTCTATTTAATTCCGATGCAATTTCTGTATTTCGTCACCAATAAGAAGGTCCTAAGGATACAGTAAACCAGAAGTGAAGCATCGGATTCTATAACTAATGTCACAGGAATGGTTCAAAACATAGACAGTATGAAGGGTCAGTCTTCTTGTACTTAAGTCGGCATTGTGCATTTTTATTTAATTTCGATGCAATATCTGTGTTTCATCGTCAATAAGAAGGTGCAAGGGATACCGTAAACCTGATTTGAAGCATCGGAATCTATGACTAGTGTCACAGGAATGGTTCAAAGCATAGACAATAAGAAGAGACAGTCTTCTTGTACTTAAGTCGGCAATCTGCCTTTTCTATTTAATTCCGATGCAATTTCTGCATTTCGTCGCCAATAAGAAGGTCCTAAGGATACAGTAAACCAGAAGTGAAGCATCGGAATCCATAACTAATGTCACAGGAATCGTTCAAAACATAGACATTAGGAAGAGTCAGTCTTCTTGTACTTCAGTCGGCATTGTGCCTTTTGTAATTAGTTCCGATGCAATTTCTGTGTTTCATCGTCAAAAAGAAGGTCAGAGGGATACAGTAAACCTGAAGTGACGCATCGGAATCTACAACTAGTGTCACAGGACTGGTTCAAAACATAGACAGTAGGAAGAGTGAGTCTTCTTGTACTTAAGTCGGCATTGTGCCATTTCTATTTAATTCCGATGCAATATCTGTGTTTCATCGTCAAAAAGAAGGTCAGAGGAATACAGTAAACCTGAAGTGAAGCATCGGAATCTGTAACTAGCGTCACAGGAATCGTTCAAAACATAGTCAGTAAGAAGAGTCAGTCTTCTTGTACTTAAGTCGGCATTGTGCCTTTTGTATTTAATTCCGCTGCAATTTCTGTGTTTCATCGTCAAAAAGAAGGTCAGAGGGGTACAGTAAACCTGAAGTGAAGCATCGGAAACTGTAACTAGCGTCACAGGAATGGATCCAAACATAGACAGAAAGAAGAGTCAGACTTCTTGTACTTAAGTCGGGATTGTGCATTTTCTATTTAATTCCGATGCAATTTCTGTGTTTCATCGCCAATAAGAAGGTCAGAGGGATACAGTAAACCTGAAGTGAAGCATCGGAATTTATAACTAGTGTCACAGGAATGGTTCAAACTTAGACAGTAAGAAGGGTCAGTCTTCTTGTACTTAAGTTGGCGTTGTGCCTATTGTGTTTAACTCCGATGCAATTTCTGTGCTTCATCGTCAATAAGAAAGTCCAAGGGATTCTGTAAACCTGAAGTGAAGCATCGGTATCAATAACTAGTGTCACAGGAATGGTTCAAAACATTTACAGTAAGAAGAGTCAGTCTTCTTGTACTTAAGTCGGCATTGTGCCTTTTGTATTTAATTCCGATCCAATTTCTGTGTTTCATCGTCAATAAGAAGGTCAGAGGGATACAGTAAACCTGAAGTGATGCATCGGAATCTATAAGTAGTGCAACAGGAATGGTTCAACACAGTCAGTAGGAAGAGTCTGTCTTCTTGTACTTAAGTCGGCATTGTGACTTTTGTATTTAATTCCGATGCAAATTCTGTGTTTCATCGTCAATAAGAAGGTCAGAGGGATACAGTAAACCTGAAGTGAAGCATCGGAATCTGTAACTAGCGTCACAGGAACGGTTCAAAGCATAGACACAGAGAAGAGTCAGTCTGCTTGTACTTAAGACGGCATTGTGCCTTTTCTATTTAATTCCGATGCAATTTCTGTGTTTCACCTTCAATTAGAAGGTCAGAGGGATACAGTAAACCTGAAGTGAAGCATCGGAATCTATAACTAGTGTCACAGGAATGATTCAAACATAGACATTGGGAAGAATCAGTCTTCTTGTACTTAAGTCGGCATTGTGCCTTTTCTATTAAATTCCGATGCAATGTCTCTGTTTCATCGTAAATAAGAAGGTCAGAGGGATGCAGTAAACCTGAAGTGAAGCATCGGAATCTATAACTAGTGTCACAGGAATGGTTCAAACTTAGACAGTAAGAAGGGTCAGTCTTCTTGTACTTAAGTTGGCGTTGTGCCTTTTGTATTTAATTCCGATGCACATTCTGTATTTCATCGTCAATAAGAAGGTCCAAGGGATTCAGTAAACCTGAAGTGTAGCATCGGAATCTATAACTAGTGTCACAGAAATGGTTCAAAACATAGTCAGTATGAAGAGTCAGTCTACTTGTACTTTAGTCGGCATTGGGCCTTTTGTATTTAATTCCGATGCTATTTCTGTGTCTCATCGTCAATAAGAAGGTCCAAGGGATACTGTAAACCTGAAGTGAAGCATCGGAATCAATAACTAGTGTCACAGGAATGGTTCAAAACATTTACAGTAAGAAGAGTCAGTCTTCTTGTACTAAAGTCGGCATTGCTCCTTTTGTATATAATTCCGATCCAATTTCTGTGTTTCATCGTCAATAAGAAGGTCAGAGGGATACAGTAAACCTGAAGTGAAGCATCGGAATCTATAACTAGCGTCACAGGAAAGGTTCAAAAACATAGTCGGTAAGAAGAGTAAGCCTTCTTGTACTTAAGTCGGCATTGTGCCTTTTCTATTTAATTCCGATGCAATTTCTAAGTTTCATCGTCAATAAGAAGGCCCAAGGGATACAGTAAACCTGAAGTGAATAATCGTAATCTATAACTAGTGTCGCAGGAATGGTTCAAAACATAGTCAGTACGAAGAGTCAGTCTTCTTGTACTAAAGTCGGCATTGCTCCTTTTGTATTTAATTCCGATCCAATTTCTGTGTTTCATCGTCAATAAGAAGGTCAGAGGGATACAGTAAACCTGAAGTGAAGCATCGGAATCTATAACTAGCGTCACAGGAAAGGTTCAAAAACATAGTCGGTAAGAAGAGTAAGCCTTCTTGTACTTAAGTCGGCATTGTGCCTTTTCTATTTAATTCCGATGCAATTTCTGTGTTTCATCGTCAATAAGAAGGTCCAAGTGATACAGTAAACCTGAAGTGAATCATCGTAATCTATAACTAGTGTCGCAGGAATGGTTCAAAACATAGTCAGTACGAAGAGTCAGTCTTCTCGTACTTAAGTCGGCATTGTGCCTTTTGTATTTAATTCCGACGCAATTTCTGTGTTTCATCGTCAATACTATGGTCAGAGGGAAACAGTAAACCCGAAGTGAAGCAACGGAATCTATAATTAGTGTCACAGGAATAGTTCAAAACAGTCAGTAAGAAGAGTCAGTCTTCTTGTACTTAAGTCAGCATTGTGCCTTTTCTTTTTAATTCCGATGCAATTTCTGTATTTCGTCACCAATAAGAAGGTGCTAAGGATACAGTAAACCAGAAGTGAAGCATCGGAATCTGTAACTAATGTCACAGGAATGGTTCAAAACATAGACAGTATGAAGGGTCAGTCTTCTTGTACTTAAGTCGGCATTGTGCCTTTTTTATTTAATTTCGATGCAATATCTGTGTTTTATCGTCAATAAGAAGGTGCAAGGGATACTGTAAACCTGATGTGAAGCATCGGAATCTATAACTAGTGTCACAGGAATGGTTCAAAACATAGACAGTAAGAAGAGTCAGTCTTCTTGTACTTAAGTCGGCAATGTGCCTTTTCTATTTAATTCCGATGCAATTTCTGTATTTCGTCGCCAATAAGAAGGTCCTAAGGATACAGTAAACCAGAAGTGAAGCATCGGAATCTATAACTAATGTCACAGGAATCGTTCAAAACATAGACATTAGGAAGAGTCAGTCTTCTTGTACTTCAGTCGGCATTGTGCCCTTTGTAATTAGTTCCGATGCAATTTCTGTGTTTCATCGTCAATAAGAAGGTCGGAGGGACACAGTAAACCCGAAGTGAAGCATCGGAAACTATAACTAGTGTCACAGGAATGGTTCAAAACATAGACAGTAAGAAGAGTCAGTCTTCTTGTACTTAAGTCGGCATTGTGCCTTTTGTATTTAATTCCGATGCAATTTCTGTGTTTCATCGTCGAAAAGAAGGTCAGAGGGATACAGTAAACCTGAAGTGAAGCATCGGAATCTACAACTAGTGTCACAGGACTGGTTCAAAACATAGACAGTAGGAAGAGTGAGTCTTCTTGTACTTAAGTCGGCATTGTGCCATTTCTATTTAATTCCGATGCAATATCTGTGTTTCATCGTCAAAAAAAAGGTCAGAGGGATACAGTAAACCTGAAGTGAAGCATCGGAATCTGTAACTAGCGTCACAGGAATCGTTCAAAACATAGTCAGTAAGAGGAGTCAGTCTTCTTGTACTTAAGTCGGCATTGTGCCTTTTGTATTTAATTCCGATGCAATTTCTGTGTTTCATCGTCAAAAAGAAGGTCAGAGGGATACAGTAAACCTGAAGTGAAGCATCGGAAACTGTAACTAGCGTCACAGGAATGGATCAAAACATAGACAGAAAGAAGAGTCAGACTTCTTGTACTTAAGTCGGGATTGTGCATTTTCTATCTATTTCCGATGCAATTTCTGTGTTTCATCGCCAATAAGGAGGTCAGAGGGATACAGTAAACCTGAAGTGAAGCATCGGAATTTATAACTAGTGTCACAGGAATGGTTCAAACTTAGACAGTAAGAAGGGTCAGTCTTCTTGTACTTAAGTTGGCGTTGTGCCTCTTGTGTTTAATTCCGATGCAATTTCTGTGCTTCATCGTCAATAAGAAGGTCCAAGGGATACTGTAAACCTGAAGTGAAGCATCGGTATCAATAACTAGTGTCACAGGAATGGTTCAAAGCATTTACAGTAAGAAGAGTCAGTCTTCTTGTACTTAAGTCGGCATTGTGCCTTTTGTACTTAATTCCGATCCAATTTCTGTGTTTCATCGTCAATTAGAAGGTCAGAGGGATACAGTAAACCTGAAGTGAAGCATCGGAATCTATAAGTAGTGTCACAGGAATGGTTCAACACAGTCAGTAGGAAGAGTCTGTCTTCTTGTACTTAAGTCGGCATTGTGCCTTTTGTATTTAATTCCGATGCAAATTCTGTGTTTCATCGTCAATAAGAAGGTCAGAGGGATACAGTTAACCTGAAGTGAAGCATCGGAATCTGTAACTAGCGTCACAGGAATGGTTCAAAGCATAAACACAGAGAAGAGTCAGTCTGCTTGTACTTAAGACGGCATTGTGCATCTTCTATTTCATTCCGATGCAATTTCTGTGTTTCATCGTAAATAAGAAGGTCAGAGGGATGCAGTAAACCTGAAGTGAAGCATCGGAATCCATAACTAGTGTCATAGGAATGGTTCAAAGCATAGACAGTAAGAAGAGTTAGTTTTCTTGTACTTAAGTCGGCATTGTGCCTTTTGTATTTAATTCCGATGCAATTTCTGTGTTTCATCGTCAATAAGAAGTTCAGAGGGATTCAGTAAACCTGAAGTGCAGCATCGGAATCTATAACTAGTGTCACAGAAATGGTTCATAACATAGTCAGTAAGAAGAGTCAGTCTTCATGTACTTAAGTCGGCATTGGGCCTTTTGCTTTTAATTCCGATGCAATTTCTGTGTCTCATCGTCAATAAGGAGCTCCACGGGATACATTAAAGCTGAAGTGGAGCATCGGAATCTATAACTAGGGTCACAGGAATGGGTCAAACATTTACAGTAAGAAGAGTCAGTCTACTTGTACTTAAGTCGGCATTGGGCCTTTTGTATTTAATTCCGATACAATGTCTGTGTTTCATCGTAAATAAGAAGGTCAGAGGGATGCAGTAAACCTGAAGTGAAGCATCGGAATCTATAACTAGTGTCACAGGAATGGTTCAAACTTAGACAGTAAGAAGGGTCAGTCTTCTTGAACTTAAGTTGGCGTTGTGCCTTTTGTATTTAATTCCGATGCACATTCTGTATTTCATCGTCAATAAGATGGTCCAAGGGATACAGTAAACCTGAAGTGAAGCATCGGAATCTATAACTAGTGTCACAGAAATGGTTCAAAACATAGTCAGTATGAAGAGTCAGTCTACTTGTACTTAAGTCGGCATTGGGCCTTTTGTATTTAATTCCGATGCAATTTCTGTGTCTCATCGTCAATAAGAAGGTCCAAGGGATACTGTAAACCTGAAGTGAAGCATCGGAATCAATAACTAGTGTCACAGGAATGGTTCAAAACATTTACAGTAAGAAGAGTCAGTCTTCTTGTACTTAAGTCGGCATTGTGCCTTTTGTATTTAATTCCGATGCAATTTCAGTGTTTCATCGTCAAAAAGAAGGTCAGAGGGATACAGTAAACCTGAAGTGAAGCATCGGAATCTATAACTAGTGTCACAAAAATGGTTCAAAACATAGACAGTAGGAAGAGTCAGTCTTCTTGTACTTAAGTCGGCGTTGTGCCTTTTGTATTTAATTCCGATGCACATTCTGTATTTCATCGTCAACAAGAAGGTCCAAGGGATACAGTAAACCTGAAGTGAAGCATCGGAATCTATAACTAGTGTCACAGGAATGGTTCAAATCATAGACAGTAAGAAGAGTCAGTCTTCTTGTACTTAAGTCGGCATTGTGCCTTTTGTATTTAATTCCGATGCAATTTCTGTGTTACATCGTCAATAAGAAGGTCAAAGGGATACAGTAAACGTGAAGTGAAGCATCGGAATCCATAACTAGTGTCACAGGAATGGTTCAAAGCATAGACAGTAAGAAGAGTTAGTTTTCTTGTACTTAAGTCGGCATTGTGCCTTTTGTATTTAATTCCGATGCAATTTCTGTGTTTCATCGTCAATAAGAAGTTCAGAGGGATTCAGTAAACCTGAAGTGAAGCATCGGAATCTATAACTAGTGTCACAGAAATGGTTCATAACATAGTCAGTAAAAAGAGTCAGTCTTCATGTACTTAAGTCGGCATTGGGCCTTTTGTTTTTAATTCCGATGCAATTTCTGTGTCTCATCGTCAATAAGGAGCTCCACGGGATACATTAAAGCTGAAGTGGAGCATCGGAATCTATAACTAGGGTCACAGGAATGGTTCAAAACATAGACAGTAGGAAGAGTCAGCCTTCTTGTACTTAAGTCGGCATTGTGCCCTTTGTATTTATTTCCGATGCAATTTCTGTGTTTCATCGTCAATAAGAAGGTCAGAGGGATACAGTAAACCTGAAGTGAAGCATCGGAATCTATAACTAGCGACACAGGAAAGGTTCAAAAACATAGTCGGTAAGAAGAGTAAGTCTTCTTGTACTTAAGTCGGTATGTGCCTTTTCTATTTAATTCCGATGCAAGTTCTGTGTTTCATCGCCAATAAGCACGTCCAAGGGTTACAGTAAACCTGAAGTGATGCATCGGAATCCATAACTAGTGTCACAGGAATGGTTCATATATAGACAGTAAGAAGAGTAAGTCTTCTTGTACTTAAGTCGGCATTGTGCCTTTTGTATTTAATTCCGATGCAATTTCAGTGTTTCATCGTCAAAAAGAAGGTCAGAGGGATACAGTAAACCTGAAGTGAAGCGTCGGAATCTATAACTAGTGTCACAGGAATGGTTCAAAACATAGACAGTAGGAAGAGTCAGTCTTCTTGTACTTAAGTCGGCGTTGTGCCTTTTGTATTTAATTCCGATGCACATTCTGTATTTCATCGTCAATAAGAAGGTCCAAGGGATACAGTAAACCTGAAGTGAAGCATCGGAATCTATAACTACTGTCACAGGAATGGTTCAAATCATAGACAGTAAGAAGACTCAGTCTTCATGTACTTAAGTCGGCATTGTGCCTTTTGTATTTAATTCCGATGCAATTTCTGTGTTACATCGTCAATAAGAAGGTCAAAGGGATACAGTAAACGTGAAGTGAAGCATCGGAATGCATAACTAGTGTCACAGGAATGGTTCAAAGCATAGACAGTAAGAAGAGTTAGTTTTCTTGTACTTAAGTCGGCATTGTGCCTTTTGTATTTAATTCCGATGCAATTTCTGTGTTTCATCGTCAATAAGAAGGTCAGAGGGATTCAGTAAACCTGAAGTGAAGCATCGGAATCTATAACTAGTGTCACAGAAATGGTTCATAACATAGTCAGTAGGAAGAGTCAGTCTTCTTGTACTTAAGTTGGCATTGGGCCTTTTGTTTTTAATTCCGATGCAATTTCTGTGTCTCATCGTCAATAAGGAGCTCCACGGGACACATTAAAGCTGAAGTGGAGCATCGGAATCTATTAACTAGGGTCACAGGAATGGTTGAAAACATAGACAGTAGGAAGAGTCAGCCTTCTTGTACTTAAGTCGGCATTGTGCCCTTTGTATTTATTTCCGATGCAATTTCTGTGTTTCATCGTCAATAAGAAGGTCAGAGGGATTCAGTAAACCTGAAGTGTAGCATCGGAATCTATAACTAGTGTAACAGAAATGGTTCAAAACATAGTCAGTAAGAAGAGTCAGTCTTCTTGTACTTAAGTCGGCATTGTGCCTTTTGTATTTAATTCCGATGCAATTTCTGTGTTTCATCGTCCATAAGAAGGTCAGAGGGATTCAGTAACCCTGAAGTGAAGCATCGGAATCTATAACTACTGTCACAGAAATGGTTCAAAACATAGACCGTGGGAAGAGTCAGTCTTCTTTTACTTAAGTCGGCATTGTGCCTTTTATATTTAATTCCGATGCAATTTCTGTGTTTCATCGTCAAAACGAAGGTCAGAGGGATACAGTAAACTTGAAGTGAAGCAACGGAATCTATAACTAGTGTCACAGGAAAGGTTCATAACATAGACACAAGGAAGAGTCAGTCTTCTTGTACTTAAGTCGGCATTGTGCCTTTTCTATTTAATTCCGATGCAATTTCTGTTTCATCGTCAATAAGAAGGTCCAAGGGATACAGTAAACCTGAAGTGAAGCATCGGAATCTATAACTAGTGTCACAGGAATGGTTCAAAACATAGACAGTAGAAAGAGTCAGTCTTCTTGTTCTTAAGTCGGCATTGTGCCTTTTCTATTTAATTCTGATGCATTTTCTGTGTTTCATCGTCAATAGGAAGGTCCAAGGGGTACAGTAAACCTGATGTGAAGCATCGGAATCTCTAACTAGTGTCACAGGAATGGTTCAAACATAGACAGTAGGAAGAGTCAGTCTTCTTGTACTTAGGTCGGCATTGTGCCTTTTGTATTTAATTCAGATGCAATATCTGTGTTTCATCGTCAATAAGAAGGTCCAAGGGACACAGTAAACCTGAAGTGAAGCATCGGAATCTGTAACTAGCGTCACAGGAATGGTTCAAAAACATAGTCGGTAAGAAGAGTAAGTCTTCTTGTACTTATGTCGGCATTGTGCCTTTTCTATTTAATTCCGATGCAATTTCTGTGTTTCATCGCCAATAAGCACGTCCAAGGGATACAGTAAACCTGAAGTGATGCATCGGAATCCGTAACTAGTGTCACAGGAATGGTTCAAAACGTAGACAGTAAGAAGAGTCAGTCTTCTTGTACTTAAGTCGGCATTGTGCCTTTTGTATTTATTTCCGATGCAATTTCAGTGTTTCATTGTCAAAAAGAAGGTCAGAGGGATACAGTAAACCTGAAGTGAAGCATCGGAATCTATAACTAGTGTCACAGGAATGGTTCAAAACATAGACAGTAGGAAGAGTCAGTCTTCTTGTACTTAAGTCGGCATTGTGCCATTTCTATTTAATTCCAATGCAATTTCTGTGTTTCATCGTCAAAAAGAAGGTCAGAGGGATACAGTAAACCTGAAGTGAAGCATCTGAATCTATAACTAGTGTCACAGGAATGGTTCAAAACATGGACAGTAGGAAGAGTCAGTCTTCTTGTACTTAAGTCGGCATTGTGCCTTTTCTATTTAATTCAGATGCAATTTCTGTGTTTCATCGTCAATAAGAAGGTCCAAGGGATACGGTAAACCTGAAGTAAAGCATCGGAATCTATAACTAGTGTCACAGGAATGGTTCAAATCATAGACAGTAAGAAGAGTCAGTCTTCTTGTACTTAAGTCGGCATTGTGCCTTTTGTATTTAATTCCGATCCAATTTCAGTGTTTCAACGTCAATAAGACGGTCAGAGGGATACAGTAAACCTGAAGTGAAGCATCGGAATCTATAAGTAGTGTCACAGGAATGGTTCAAAACAGTCAGTAAGAAGAGTCAGTCTTCTTGTACTTAAGTCGGCTTTGTGCCTTTTGTATTTAATTCCGATGCAATTTCTGTGTTACATCGTCAATAAGAAGGTCAAAGGGATACAGTAAACGTGAAGTGAAGCATCGGAATCCATAACTAGTGTCACAGGAATGGTTTAAAACATAGACAGTAGGAAGAGTCAGCCTTCTTGTACTTAAGTCGGCATTGTGCCCTTTGTATTTATTTCCGATGAAATTTCTGTGTTTCATCGTCAATAAGAAGGTCAGAGGGATTCAGTAAACCTGAAGTGAAGCATCGGAATCTATAACTAGTGTCACATTAATGGTTCAAAACATAGTCAGTAAGTAAAGTCAGTCTTCTTGTACTTAAGTCGGCTTTGTGCCTTTTGTATTTAATTCCGATGCAATTTCTGTGTTTCGTTGCCAATAAGAAGGTCCAAAGGATACAGTAAACCTGATGTAAAGCATCGGAATCCATAACTAATGTCACAGGAATGGTTCAAAGCATAGACAGTAAGAAGAGTTAGTTTTCTTGTACTTAAGTCGGCATTGTGCCTTTTGTATTTAATTCCGATGCAATTTCTGTGTTTCATCGTCAATAAGAAGGTCAGAGGGATTCAGTAAACCTGAAGTGAAGCATCGGAATCTATAACTAGTGTCACAGAAATGGTTCATAACATAGTCAGTAGGAAGAGTCAGTCTTCTTGTACTTAAGTTGGCATTGGGCCTTTTGTTTTTAATTCCGATGCAATTTCTGTGTCTCATCGTCAATAAGGAGCTCCACGGGACACATTAAAGCTGAAGTGGAGCATCGGAATCTATTAACTAGGGTCACAGGAATGGTTGAAAACATAGACAGTAGGAAGAGTCAGCCTTCTTGTACTTAAGTCGGCATTGTGCCCTTTGTATTTATTTCCGATGCAATTTCTGTGTTTCATCGTCATTAAGAAGGTCAGAGGGATTCAGTAAACCTGAAGTGTAGCATCGGAATCTATAACTAGTGTAACAGAAATGGTTCAAAACATAGTCAGTAAGAAGAGTCAGTCTTCTTGTACTTAAGTCGGCATTGTGCCTTTTGTATTTAATTCCGATGCAATTTCTGTGTTTCATCGTCCATAAGAAGGTCAGAGGGATTCAGTAACCCTGAAGTGAAGCATCGGAATCTATAACTACTGTCACAGAAATGGTTCAAAACATAGACCGTGGGAAGAGTCAGTCTTCTTTTACTTAAGTCGGCATTGTGCCTTTTCTATTTAATTCCGATGCAATTTCTGTTTCATCGTCAATAAGAAGGTCCAAGGGATACAGTAAACCTGAAGTGAAGCATCGGAATCTATAACTAGTGTCACAGGAATGGTTCAAAACATAGACAGTAGAAAGAGTCAGTCTTCTTGTTCTTAAGTCGGCATTGTGCCTTTTCTATTTAATTCTGATGCATTTTCTGTGTTTCATCGTCAATAGGAAGGTCCAAGGGGTACAGTAAACCTGATGTGAAGCATCGGAATCTCTAACTAGTGTCACAGGAATGGTTCAAACATAGACAGTAGGAAGAGTCAGTCTTCTTGTACTTAGGTCGGCATTGTGCCTTTTGTATTTAATTCAGATGCAATATCTGTGTTTCATCGTCAATAAGAAGGTCCAAGGGACACAGTAAACCTGAAGTGAAGCATCGGAATCTGTAACTAGCGTCACAGGAATGGTTAAAAACATAGTCGGTAAGAAGAGTAAGTCTTCTTGTACTTATGTCGGCATTGTGCCTTTTCTATTTAATTCCGATGCAATTTCTGTGTTTCATCGCCAATAAGCACGTCCAAGGGATACAGTAAACCTGAAGTGATGCATCGGAATCCGTAACTAGTGTCACAGGAATGGTTCAAAACGTAGACAGTAAGAAGAGTCAGTCTTCTTGTACTTAAGTCGGCATTGTGCCTTTTGTATTTATTTCCGATGCAATTTCAGTGTTTCATTGTCAAAAAGAAGGTCAGAGGGATACAGTAAACCTGAAGTGAAGCATCGGAATCTATAACTAGTGTCACAGGAATGGTTCAAAACATAGACAGTAGGAAGAGTCAGTCTTCTTGTACTTAAGTCGGCATTGTGCCATTTCTATTTAATTCCAATGCAATTTCTGTGTTTCATCGTCAAAAAGAAGGTCAGAGGGATACAGTAAACCTGAAGTGAAGCATCTGAATCTATAACTAGTGTCACAGGAATGGTTCAAAACATGGACAGTAGGAAGAGTCAGTCTTCTTGTACTTAAGTCGGCATTGTGCCTTTTCTATTTAATTCAGATGCAATTTCTGTGTTTCATCGTCAATAAGAAGGTCCAAGGGATACGGTAAACCTGAAGTAAAGCATCGGAATCTATAACTAGTGTCACAGGAATGGTTCAAATCATAGACAGTAAGAAGAGTCAGTCTTCTTGTACTTAAGTCGGCATTGTGCCTTTTGTATTTAATTCCGATCCAATTTCAGTGTTTCAACGTCAATAAGACGGTCAGAGGGATACAGTAAACCTGAAGTGAAGCATCGGAATCTATAAGTAGTGTCACAGGAATGGTTCAAAACAGTCAGTAAGAAGAGTCAGTCTTCTTGTACTTAAGTCGGCTTTGTGCCTTTTGTATTTAATTCCGATGCAATTTCTGTGTTACATCGTCAATAAGAAGGTCAAAGGGATACAGTAAACGTGAAGTGAAGCATCGGAATCCATAACTAGTGTCACAGGAATGGTTCAAAGCATAGACAGTAGAAGAGTTAGTTTTCTTGTACTTGAGTCGGCATTGTGCCTTTTGTATTTAATTCCGATGCAATTTCTGTGTTTCATCGTCAATAAGACGGTCAGAGGGATTCAGTAAACCTGAAGTGAAGCATCGGAATCTATAACTAGTGTCACAGAAATGGTTCAAAACATAGTCAGTAAGTAAAGTCAGTCTTCTTGTACTTAAGTCGGCATTGGGCCTTTTGTATTTAATTCCGATGCAATTTCTGTGTCTCATCGTCAATAAGCAGCTCCACGGGATACATTAAACCTGAAGTGGAGCATCGGAATCTATAACTAGTGTCACAGGAATGGTTTAAAACATAGACAGTAGGAAGAGTCAGCCTTCTTGTACTTAAGTCGGCATTGTGCCCTTTGTATTTATTTCCGATGAAATTTCTGTGTTTCATCGTCAATAAGAAGGTCAGAGGGATTCAGTAAACCTGAAGTGAAGCACCGGAATCTATAACTAGTGTCACAGAAATGGTTCAAAACATAGTCAGTAAGAAGAGTCAGTCATCTTGTACTTAAGTCGGCATTGTGCCTTTTGTATTTAATTCCGATGCAATTTCTGTGTTTCATCGTCAATAAATAGGTCCAAGGGATACAGTAAACCTGAAGTGAAGCATCGGAAACTGTAACTAACGTCACAGGATTGGTTCAAAGCATAGACACTAAGAAGAGTCAGTCTGCTTGTACTTAAGTCGGCATTGTGCCTTTTCTATTTCATTCCGATGCAATATCTGTGTTTCATCGTCAATAAGAAGGTGCAAGGGATACAGTAAACCTGAAGTGAAGCATCGGAATCTATAACTAGTGTCGCAGGCATAGTTCAAATCATAGACAGTAAGAAGAGTCAGTCTTCACGTACTTAAGTCGGCAATGTGCCTTTTCTATTTAATTCCGATGCAATTTCTGTATTTCGTCGCCAATAGGAAGGTCCTAAGGATACAGTGAACCAGAAGTGAAGCATCGGAATCTATACCTAATATCACGGGAATCGTTCAAAACATGGACAGTACGAAGAGTCAGTCTTCTTGTACTTAAGTCGGCATTGCTCCTTTTCTATTTAATTCCGATAAAATTTCTGTGTTTCATCGTCAATAAGAAGGTCCAAGGGATACAGTAAAGCTGAAGTGAATCATCGTAATCTATAACTAATGTCACAGGAATGGTTCAAAACATAGTCAGTACGAAGGGTCAGTCATCTGGTACTTAAGTCGGCATTGTGCCTTTTGTATTTAATTCCGACGCAATTTCTGTGTTTCATCGTCAATAATACGGTCAGAGGGATACAGTAAACCTGAAGTAAAGCATCGGAATCTATAACTAGTGTCGATGGAATGGTTCAAAACATAGACAGTATGAAGGGTCAGTCTTCTTGTACTTAAGTCGGCATTCTGCCTTTTTTATTTAATTTCGATGCAATATCTGTGTTTCATCGTCAATAAGAAGGTGCAAGGGATACCGTAACCCTGAAGTGAAGCATCGGAATCTATAACTAGTGTCACAGGACTGGTTCAAAACATAGACAGTAAGAAGAGTGAGTCTTCTTGTACTTAAGTCGGCATTGTGCCATTTCTATTTAATTCCGATGCAATATCTGTGATTCATCGTCAAAAAGAATGTGAGAGTGATACAGTAAACCTGAAGTGAAGCATCGGAATCTGTAACTAGCGTCACAGGATACGTTCAAAACATAGTCAGTAAGATGAGTCAGTCTTCTTGTACTTAAGTCGGCAATGTGCCTTTTCAATTTAATTCCGAAGCAATTTCTCTGTTTCATCGTCAATAAGAACGTCCAAGGGATACAGTAAACTTGAAGTGAAGCATCGGATTCTATAACTACTGTCACAGGAATGGTTCAAAACATAGAGAGTAGGAAGAGTCAGTCTTCTTGTACTTAAGTCGGCATTGTGCATTTTCTATTTAATTCCGATGCAATTTCTGTGTTTCATCGTCAATAAGAATGTCAGAGGGATACAGTAACCCTGAAGTGATGCATCGGAATCTGTAACTAGCGTCACAGGAATGGATCAAAGCATAGACAGAAAGAAGAGTCAGACTTCTTGTACTGAAGTCGGCATTGTGCATTTTCTATTTAATTCCGATGCATTTTCTGTGTTTCATCGCCAATAAGCACGTCCAAGGGATACAGTAAACCTGAAGTGAAGCATCGGAATCTTTAACTAGTGTCACAGGAATGGTTCAAACATAGACAGTAGGAAGAGTCAGTCTTCTTGTACTTAAGTCGGCATTGTGCCATTTCTATTTAATTCCAATGCAATTTCTGTGTTTCATCGTCAAAAAGAAGGTCAGAGGGATTTAGTAACCCTGAAGTGAAGCATCGGAATCTATAATTAGTGTCACAGGAATGGTTCAAAGCATGGACAGTAGGAAGAGTCAGTCTTCTTGTACTTAAGTCGGCATTGTGGCTTTTCTATTTAATTCAGATGCAATTTCTGTGTTTCATCGTCAATAAGAAGGTCCAAGGGATACAGTAAACCTGAAGTGAAGCATCGGAATCTATAACTAGTGTCACAGGAATGGTTCAAATCATAGACAGTAAGAAGAGTCAGTCTTCTCGTACTTAGGTCGGCATTGTGCCTTTTGTATTTAATTCCGGTCCAATTTGAGTGTTTCAACGTCAATAAGAAGGTCAGAGGGATTCAGTAAACCTGAAGTGAAGCATCGGAATCTATAAGCAGTGTCACAGGAATGGTTCTAAACAGTCAGTAAGAAGAGTCAGTCTTCTTGTACTTAAGTCGGCATTGTGCCTTTTGTATTTAATTCCGATGCAATTTCTGTGTTACATCGTCAATAGGAAGGTCAAAGGGATACAGTAAACGTGAAGTGAAGCATCGGAATCCATAACTAGTGTCACAGGAATGGTTCAAAGCATAGACAGTAAGAAGAGTTAGTTTTCTTGTACTTAAGTCGGCATTGTGCCTTTTGTATTTAATTCCGATGCAATTTCTGTGTTTCATCGTCAATAAGAAGGTCAGAGGGATTCAGTAAACCTGAAGTGAAGCATCGGAATCTATAACTAGTGTCACAGAAGTGGTTCAAAACATAGTCAGTAAGAAGAGTCCGTCTTCTTGTACTTAAGTCGGCATTGGGCCTTTTGTATTTAATTCCGATGCAATTTCTGTGTCTCATCGTCAATAAGGAACTCCACGGGATACATTAAACCTGAAGTGGAGCATCGGAATCTATAACTAGTGTCACAGGAATGGTTCAAAACATAGACAGTAGGAAGAGTCAGCCTTCTTGTACTTGAGTCGGCATTGTGCCCTTTGTATTTATTTCCGATGCAATTTCTGTGTTTCATCGTCAATAAGAAGGTCAGAGGGATACAGTTAACCTGAAGTGAAGCATCGGAATCTCTAACCGTTGTCACAGGAATGGTTCAAAACATGGTCAGTAAGAAGTGTCAGTCTTCTTGTACTTAAGTCGGCATTGTGCCTTTTGTATTTAATTCCGATGCAATATCTGTGTTTCATCTTCAATAAGAAGGTCACAGGGATAAAGTGAACCTGAGGTGAAGCATCGGAATGTATAACTAGTGTCACAGGAATGGTTCAAAGCATAGACAGTAGGAAGAGTCAGTCTTCTTTTACTTAAGTCGGCAATGTGCCTTTTCTATTTAATTCCGATGCAATTTCTGTATTTCGTCGCCAATAAGAAGGTCCTAAGGATACAGTAAACCGGAAGTGAAGCATCGGAATCTATAACTAATGTAACAGGAATCGTTCAAAACATAGACAGTAAGAAGAGTCAGTCTTCTTGTACTTAAGTCGGCATTGTGCCTTTTTTTATTTAATTCCGATGCAATTTCTGTGTTTCATCGTCAAAAACAAGGTCCGAGGAATACAGTAAACCTGAAGTGAAGCATCGGAACCTATAACTAGTGTCACAGGACTGGTTCAAAACATAGACAGTAGGAAGAGTGAGTCTTCTTGTACTTAAGTCGGCATTGTGCCATTTCTATTTAATTCCGATGCAATATCTGTGTTTCATCGTCAAAAAGAAGGTCAGAGGGATACAGTAAACCTGAAGTGAAGCATCGGAATCTGTAACTAGCGTCACAGGAATCTTTCAAAGCATAGTCAGTAAGATGAGTCAGTCTTCTTGCACTTAAGTCGGCATTGTGCCATTTCAATTTAATTCCGATGCAATTTCTGTGTTTCATCGCCAATAAGAAGGTCAGAGGGATACAGTAAACCTGAAGTGAAGCATCGGAATTTATAACTAGTGTCACAGGAATGGTTCAAACTTAGACAGTAAGAAGGGTCAGTCTTCTTGTACTTAAGTTGGCGTTGTGCCTTTTGTGTTTAATTCCGATGCAATTTCTGTGCTTCATCGTCAATAAGAAGGTCCAAGGAATACTGTAAACCTGAAGTGAAGAATCGGAATCAATAACTAGTGTCACAGGAATGGTTCAAAACATTTACAGTAAGAAGAGTCAGTCTTCTTGTACTTAAGTCGGCATTGTGCCTTTTGTATTTAATTCCGATCCAATTTCTGGGTTTCATCGTCAATAAGAAGGTCAGAGGGATATAGTAAACCTGAAGTGAAGCATCGGATTCTATAAGTAGTGTCACAGGAATGGTTCAACACAGTCAGTAGGAAGAGTCTGTCTTCTTGTACTTAAGTCGGCATTGTGCCTTTTGTATTAAATTCCGATGCAATTTCTGTGTTTCATCGTCAAAAAAAGGTCAGAGGGATACAGTAAACCTGATGTGAAGCATCGGAATCTATAACTAGTGTCACAGGAATGGTTCAAACATAGACAGTAGGAAGAGTCAGTCTTCTTGTACTTAAGTCGGCAGTGTGCCATTTCTATTTAATTCCAATGCAATTTCTGTGTTTCATCGTCAGAAGGAAGGTCAGAGGGTTACAGTAAACCTGAAGTGAAGCATCGGAATCTATAACTAGTGTTGCATCGGAATCTGTAACTAGCGTCACAGGAATGGATCAAAACATAGACAGAAAGAAGAGTCAGTATTCTTGTACTTATGTCGGCATTGTGCCTTTTCTATTTAATTCCGATGCAATTTCTCTGTTTCATCGTCAAAAAGAATATCACAGGGATAGAGTATACCTGAAGTGAAGCATCGGAATCTCTAACTAGTGTCACAGGAACGGTTCAAACATAGTCAGTAAGAAGAGTCAGTCTCCTTGTACTTAAGTCGGCATTGTGCCTTTTGTATTTAATTCCGATGCAATTTCTGTGTTTCATCGTCAATAAGAAGGTCCAAGGGATACAGTAAACCTGAAGTAAAGCATCGGAATCTGTTACTAGCGTCACAGGAATGGTTCAAAACATAGACATTAGGAAGAGTCAATCTTCTTGTACTTAAGTCGGCATTGTGCATTTTCTATTTACTTCCGATGCAATTTCTGTGTTTCATCGTCAATAAGAAGGTCAGAGGGATACAGTGAACCTGAGGTGAAGCATCGGAATCAATAACTAGTGTCAAAGGAATGGTTCAAAACATAGTCAGTAGGAAGAGTCAGCCTTCTTTTACTTAAGTCTTACTTTCTATTTAATTCCGATGCAATTTCTGTGTTTCGTCGCCAATAAGAAGGTCCAAAGGATACAGTAAACCTGAAGTAAAGCATCGGAATCCATAACTAATGTCTCAGGAATCGTTCAAAACATAGACCCTAGGAAGAGTCAGTCATCTTGTACTTTAGTTCGGCATTGTGCCTTTTGTATTTAGTTACGATGCAATTTCTGTGTTTCATCGTCAATAAGAAGGTCCTAATGATACAGTAAACCTGAAGTGAAGCATCGGAATCTACAACTAGTGTCACAGGAATGGTTCAAAACAGTCAGTAAGAAGAGTCAGTCTTCTTGTACTTAAGTCGGCATTGTGCCTTTTGTATTTAATGCCGATGCAATTTCTGTGTTTCATCGTCAATAAGAAGGTCCAAGGGATACAATAAACCTGAAGTGAAGAATCGGAATCTATAACTAGTGTCACTGGAATGGTTCAAAACATAGACAGTAGGAATAGTCAGTCTTCTTGTACTTAAGTCGGTATTGTGCCTTTTCTATTTAATTCCGATGCAATTTCTGTGTTTCATTGTCAAAAAGAAGGCCAGAGGGATTGAGTAAACCTGAAGTGAATAATCGGAAATTATGACTGGTGTCACAGGAATGGTTCAAAACATAGACAGTGGTAAGAGTCAGCCTTCTTGTACTTAAGTCGGCATTGTGCATTTTGTATTTATTTCCGATGCACTATCTGTGTTCCATCGTCAATAAGAAGTTCCAAGGGATACAGTAAACCTGATATGTAGCATCGGAATCTATAACTAGTGTCACAGGAATGGTTCAAAACACAGACAGTAGGATGATTCACTCTACATGTACTTAAGTCGGCATTCAGCGTTTTGTATTTCTTTCCGATGCAATTTCTGTGTTTCATCGTCAATAAGAAGGTCAGAGGGATACAGTAAACCTGAAGTGAAGCATCGGAATCTCTAACTAGTGTCACAGGAATGGTTCAAAGCATAGTCAGTAAGAAGAGTCAGTCTCCTTGTACTTAAGTCGGCATTGTGCCTTTTGTATTTATTTCCGATGCAATTTCTGTGTTTCATCGTCAATAAGAAGGTCATGGGGATACAGTAAACCTGAAGTGAAGCATCGGGATCTATAACTAGTGTCACAGGAATGGTTCAAAACATAGTCAGTAAGAAGAGTCAGTCTTCTTGTACTTAAGTCGGCATTGTGCCTTTTGTATTTAATTCCGATGCAATTTCTGTGTCTCATCGTCAATAAGAAGGTCCAAGGGATACAGTAAACCTGAAGTGGAGCATCGGAATCTATAACTAGTGTCACAGGAATGGTTCAAATCATAGACAGTAGGAAGAGTCAGTCTTTTTGTACTTAAGTCGGCATTGTGCAATTTTCAATTTAATTCCGATGCAATTAGTGTGTATCATCGTCAATAAGAAGGTCAGATGGATACAGTAAACCTGAAGTGAAGCATCGGAATCTCTAACTAGTGTCACAGGAATGGTTCAAATATTAGTCAGTAAGAAGAGTCAGTCTTCTTGTACTTAAGTCGGCATTGTGCCTTTTGTATTTAATTCCGATGCAATTTCTGTGTTTCATCGTCAATAAGATGGTCCAAGGGATACAGTAATTCTGAAGTGAAGCATCGGAATCTGTAACTAGCGTCACAGGAATGGTTAAAAGCATAGACACTAAGAAGAGTCAGTCTGCTTGTACTTAAGACCGCATTGAGCCTTTTCTATTTAATTCGGATGCAATTTCTGTGTTTCATCTTCAATGAGGAGGTCAGAGGGATACAGTGAACCTGAGGTGTAGCATCGGAATCAATAACTAGTGTCACAGGAATGGTTCAAACATAGACAGTAGGAAGAGTCAGTCTTCTTGTACTTAAGTCGGCATTGTGCATTTTGTATTTGTTCCGATGCAATTTCTGTGTTTCATCGTCAATAAGAAGGTCCTAGGGATACAGTAAACCTCAAGTGAAGCATCGGAATCTACAACTAGTGTCACAGGATTGGTTCAAAACATAGTCAGTAAGAAGAGTCAGTCTTCTGGTACTTAAGTCGGCATTGTGCCTTTTGTATTTAATTCCTATGCAATTTCTGTGTTTCATCGTCAATAAGAAGGTCAAAGGGATACAGTAAACCTGAAGTGAAGAATCGGAATCTATAACTAGTGTCACAGGAATGGTTCAAAACATAGACAGTAGGAATAGTCAGTCGTCTTGTACTTAAGTTGGCATTGTGCCTTTTGTATTTAATTCCGATGCACTATCTGTGTTTCACCGTAAATAAGAAGGTCCAAGGGATACAGTAAACCTGAAATGAAGCATCGGAATCTGTAACTAGTGTCACTGGAATGGTTCAAATCATAGACAGTAGGAAGATTCAGTCTTCATGTACTTAAGTCGGCATTGCGCCATTTGTATTTATATCCGATGCAATTTCTGTGTTTCATCGTCAATAAGAAGGTCCAAGGGATACAGTAAACCTGAAGTGGAGCATTGGAATCTATAAATAGTGTCACATAAATGGTTCAAAAGTTAGACAGTAAGAAGAGTTTGTCCTCTTGTACTTCAGTCGGCATTGTGCTCTTTTCAATTTAATTCCGATGCAATTACTGTGTATCATCGTCAATAAGAAGGTCATGGGGAAACAGTATACCTGAAGTGAAGCATCGGAATCTGTAACTAGTGTTGCATCGGAATCTGTAACTAGCGTCACAGGAATGGATCAAAACATAGACAGAAAGAAGGGTCAGTATTCTTGTACTTATGTCGGCATTGTGCCTTTTCTATTTACTTCCGATGCAATTTCAGTGTTTCATCGTCAATAAGAAGGTCAGAGGGATACAGTGAACCTGAGGTGAAGCATCGGAATCAATAACTAGTGTCAAAGGAATGGTTCAAAACATAGACAGTAGGAAGGGTCAGCCTTCTTTTACGTAAGTCTTACTTTCTATTTAATTCCGATGCAATTTCTGTGTTTCGTCGCCAATTAGAAGGTCCAAAGGATACAGTAAACCTGAAGTAAAGCATCGGAATCCATAACTAATGTCTCAGGAATCGTTCAAAATATAGACTGTAGGAAGAGTCAGTCATCTTGTACATTAGTCGGCATTGTGCCTTTTGTATTTAGTTACGATGCAATTTCTGTGTTTCATCGTCAATATAAAGGTCCTAGTGATACAGTAAACCTGAAGTGAAGCATCGGAATCTCTAACTAGTGTCACAGGAATGGTTCAAAGCATAGTCAGTAAGAAGAGTCAGTCTCCTTGTACTTAAGTCGGCATTGTGCCTTTTGTATTTAATTCCGATGCATTTTCTGTGTTTCATCGTCAATAAGAAGGTCCAAGGGATACTGTAAACCTGAAGTGAAGCATCGGAATCTGTAACTAGCGTCACAGGAATGGTTCAAAACATAGACAGTAGGAAGAGTCAGTCTTCTTGTACTTAAGTCGGCATTGTGCCTTTTCTATTTAATTCTGATGCAATTTCTGTGTTTCATTGTCAATAAGAAAGTCCAAGGGATACAGTAAACCTGAAGTGAAGCATCGGAATCTGTAACTAGCGTCACAGGAATGGTTAATAGCATAGACACTAAGAAGAGTCAGTCTGCTTGTACTTAAGACCGCATTGAGCCTTTTCTATTTAATTCGGATGCAATTTCTGTGTTTCATCTTCAATGAGGAGGTCAGAGGGATACAGTGAACCTGAGGTGTAGCATCAGAATCAATAACTAGTGTCACAGGAATGGTTCAAACATAGACAGTAGGAAGAGTCAGTCTTCTTGTACTTAAGTCGGCATTGTGCATTTTGTATTTGTTCCGATGCAATTTCTGTGTTTCATCGTCAATAAGAAGGTCCTAGGGATACAGTAAACCTCAAGTGAAGCATCGGAATCTACAACTAGTGTCACAGGATTGGTTCAAAACATAGTCAGTAAGAAGAGTCAGTCTTCTGGTACTTAAGTCGGCATTGTGCCTTTTGTATTTAATTCCTATGCAATTTCTGTGTTTCATCTTCAATAAGAAGGTCAGAGGGATACAGTGAACCTGAGGTGAAGCATCGGAATCTGTAACTAGTGTCACAGGAATGGTTCAAAAAATAGACAGTAGGAAGATTCGCTCTACATGTACTTAAGTCGGCATTGTGCCATTTGTATTTATTTCCGATGCAATTTCTGTGTTTCATCGTCAATAAGAGGGTCATGGGGATACAGTAAACCTGAAGTGAAGCATCGGGATCTATAACTAGTGTCACAGGAATGGTTCAAAACACAGTCATTAAGAAGAGTCAGTCTTCTTGTACTTAAGACGGCATTGTGCCTTTTGTATTTCATTCCGATGCAATTTCTGTGTCTCATCGTCAATAAGAAGGTCCAAGGGATACAGTAAACCTGAAGTGGAGCATCGGAATCTATAACTAGTGTCACAGGAATGGTTCAAATCATAGACAGTAAGAAGAGCCAGTCTTTTTGTACTTAAGTCGGCATTGTGCCATTTTCAATTATATTCCGATGCAATTAGTGTGTTTCATCGTCAATAAGAAGGTCAGATGGATACAGTAAACCTGAAGTGAAGCATCGGAATCTCTAACTAGTGTCACAGGAATGGTTCAAATCATAGTCAGTAAGAAGAGTCAGTCTCCTTGTACTTAAGTTGGCATTGTGCCTTTTGCATTTAATTCCGATGCACTATCTGTGTTTCACCGTCAATAAGAAGGTCCAAGGGATACAGTAAACCTGAAATGAAGCATCGGAATCTGTAACTAGTGTCACTGGAATGGTTCAAATCATAGACAGTAGGAAGATTCAGTCATCATGTACTTAAGTCGGCATTGCGCCATTTGTATTTATATCCGATGCAATTTCTGTGTTTCATCGTCAATAAGAAGGTCAGAGGGATACAATAAACCTAAAGTGAAGGATCGGAATCTATAACTAGTGTCACAGGAATGGTTCAAAACATAGTCAATAAGAAGAGTCAGTCTTCTTGTACTTAAGTCGTTATTGTGCCATTTGTATTTAATTCCGATGCAATTTCTGTGTTTCATCGTCAATAAGATGGTCCAAGGGATACAGTAAACCTGAAGTGGAGCATTGGAATCTATAAATAGTGTCACATAAATGGTTCAAAAGTTAGACAGTAAGAAGAGTTTGTCCTCTTGTACTTCAGTCGGCATTGTGCCCTTTTCAATTTAATTGTGATGCAATTACTGTGTATCATCGTCAATAAGAAGGTCAGGGGGAAACAGTAAACCAGAAGTGAAGCATCGGAATCTCTAACTAGTGTCACAGGAATGGTTCAACACATAGTCAGTAAGAAGAGTTAGTCTTCTTGTACTTAAGTCGGCATTGTGCCTTTTGTATTTAATTCGGATGCAATATCTGTGTTTCATCGTCAATAAGAAAGTCCAAGGGATACAGTAAACCTGAAGTGAAGCATCGGAATCTTTAACTAGCGTCACAGGAATGGTTCAAAACGTAGACACTAAGAAGAGTCAGTCTACTTGTACTTAAGACGGCATTGTGCCTTATCTATTTATTTCCGATGCAATTTCTGTGTTTCATCTTCAATGAGAAGGTCAGAGGGGTACAGTGAACCTGTGGTGAGGCATCGGAATCAATGACTAGTGTCACAGGAATGGTTCAGAACATAGGCAGTAGGAAGAGTCAGTCTTCTTTTACTTAAGTCTTACTTTCTATTTAATTCCGATGCAATTTCTGTGTTTCGTCGCCAATAAGAAGGTCCAAAGGATACAGTAAACCTGATGTAAAGCATCGGAATCCATAACTAATGTCACAGGAATCTTTCAAAACATAGACTGTAGGAAGAGTCAGTCTTCTTGTACTTTAGTCAGCATTGTGCCTTTTGTATTTGTTCCGATGCAATTTCTGTGTTTCATCGTCAATAAGAAGGTCCTAGGGATACAGTAAACCTCACGTGAAGCATCGGAATCTACAACTAGTGTCACAGGAGTGGTTCAAAACACAGTCAGTGAGAAGAGTCAGTCTTCTTGTACTTAAGTCGGCATTGTGCCTTTTGTTTTTGATTCCGATGCAATTTCTGTGTTTCATCGTCAATAAGAAGGTCCAAGGGATACAGTGAACCTGAGGTGAAGCATCGGAATCTATAACTAGTGTCACAGGAATGGTTCAAACTTAGACAGTATGAAGGGTCAGTCTTCTTGTACCTAAGTTGGCGTTGTGCTTTTTGTATTTAATTCCGATGCACTTTATGTGTTACATCGCCGATAAGAACGTCCAAGGGATACAGTAAATCTGAAGTGAAGCATCGGAATCTATAACTAGTGTTACAGGAATGGTTCAATACACGGACAGTAGGAAGAGTCAGTCACCATGTCCTTAAGTCAGCATTGTGCCTTTTGTATTTAATTCCGATGCAATTTCTGTGTTTCATCGTCAATAAGAATGTCAGAGGGATACTGTTACACTGAAGTGAAGCATCGGATTCTTTAACTAGCGTCACAGGAATGGTTCAAAACATAGACAGTAAGAATAGTCAGTCTTCTTGTACTTAAGCCGGCATTGTACCTTTTCTATTCAATTCCGATGCAATTTCTGTGATTCATCGTCTATAAGAAGGTCAGAGGGATACAGTAAACCTGAAGTGAAGCATCGGAGTCTATAACTAGTGTCACAGGAATGGTTCAAACATAGTGAGTAAGAAGAGTCTGTCTTCTTGTACTTAAGTCGGCATTGTGCCTTTTGTATTTAATTCCGATGCAATTTCTGTGTTCCATCGTCAATAAGAAGGTCCAAGGGATGCAGTAAACCTGAAATGTAGCATCGGAATCTATAACTAGTGTCACAGGAATGGTTCAAAACACAGACAGTAGGAAGATTCACTCTACATGTACTTAAGTCGGCATTCAGCGTTTTGTATTTCTTTCCGATGCAATTTCTGTGTTTCATTGTCAATAAGAAGGTCAGAGGGATACAGTAAACCTGAAGTGAAGCATCGGAATCTCTAACTAGTGTCACAGGAATGGTTCAAAACATAGTCAGTAAGAAGAGTCAGTCTCCCTGTACTTAAGTCGGAATTGTGCCTTTTGTATTTAATTCCGATGCAATTTCTGTGATTCATCGTCAATAAGAAGGTCCAAAGGATACTGTAAACCTGAAGTGAAGCATAGGAATCTGTGTTTCATCGTCAATAAGAGGGTCATGGGGATACAGTAAACCTTAAGTGAAGCATCGGGATCTATAACTAGTGTCACAGGAATGGTTCAAAACACAGTCATTAAGAAGAGTCAGTCTTCTTGTACTTAAGTCGGCATTGTGCTTTTGTATTTAATTCCGATGCAATTTCTGTGTATCATCGTCAATAGGAAGGTCCAAGGGATACAGTAAACCTGAAGTGGAGCATCGGAATCTATAACTAGTGTCACAGGAATGGTTCAAATCATAGACAGTAAGAAGAGCCAGTCTTTTTGTACTTAAGTCGGCATTGTGCCATTTTCAATTAAATTCCGATGCAATTAGTGTGTTTCATCGTCAATAAGAAGGTCAGATGGATACAGTAAACCTGAAGTGAAGCATCGGAATCTCTAACTAGTGTCACAGGAATGGTTCAAATCATAGTCAGTAAGAAGAGTCAGTCTCCTTGTACTTAAGTCGGCATTGTGCCTTTTGTATTTAATTCCGATGCAATTTCTGTGTTTCATCGTCAGTAAGATGGTCCAAGGGATACAGTAATTCTGAAGTGAAGCATCGGAATCTGTAACTAGCGTCACAGGAATGGTTAAAAGCATAGACACTAAGAAGAGTCAGTCTGCTTGTACTTAAGACGGCATTGAGCCTTTTCTATTTAATTCCGATGCAATTTCTGTGTTTCATCTTCAATGAGAAGGTCAGAGGGATACAGTGAACCTGAGGTGTAGCATCGGAATCAATAACTAGTGTCACAGGAATGGTTCAAACATAGACAGTAGGAAGAGTCAGTCTTCTTGTACTTAAGTCGGCATTGTGCATTTTGTATTTGTTCCGATGCAATTTCTGTGTTTCATCGTCAATAAGAAGGTCCTAGGGATACAGTAAACCTCAAGTGATGCATCGGAATCTACAACTAGTGTCACAGGATTGGTTCAAAACATAGTCAGTAAGAAGAGTCAGTCTTCTTGTACTTAAGTCGGCATTGTGCCTTTTGTATTTTATTCCAATGCAATTTCTGTGTTTCATCGTCAATAAGAAGGTCGAAGGGATACAGTAAACCTGAAGTGAAGAATCGGAATCTATAACTAGTGTCACAGGAATGGTTCAAAACATAGACAGTAGGAATAGTCAGTCGTCTTGTACTTAAGTTGGCATTGTGCCTTTTGTATTTAATTCCGATGCACTATCTGTGTTTCACCGTCAATACGAAGGTCCAAGGGATACAGTAAACCTGAAATGAAGCATCGGAATCTGTAACTAGTGTCACTGGAATGGCTCAAATCATAGACAGTAGGAAGATTCAGTCGTCGTGTACTTAAGTCGGCATTGCGCCATTTGTATTTATATCCGATGCAATTTCTGTGTTTCATCGTCAATAAGAAGGTCAGAGGGATACAGTAAACCTGAAGTGAAGGATCGGAATCTATAACTAGTGTCACAGGAATGGTTCAAAACATAGTCGATAAGAAGAGTCAGTCTTCTTGTACTTAAGTAGTTATTGTGCCATTTGTATTTAATTCCATTGCAATTTCTGTGTTTCATCGTCAATAAGATGGTCCAAGGGATACAGTAAACCTGAAGTGGAGCATTGGAATCTATAAATAGTGTCACATAAATGGTTCAAAAGTTAGACAGTAAGAAGAGTTTGTCCTCTTGTACTTCAGTCGGCATTGTGCTCTTTTCAATTTAATTCCGATGCAATTACTGTGTATCATCGTCAATAAGAAGGTCAGGGTGATACAGTAAACCAGAAGTGAAGCATCGGAATCTCTAACTAGTGTTACAGGAATGGTTCAACACATAGTCAGTAAGAAGAGTTAGTCTTCTTGTACTTAAGTCGGCATTGTGCCTTTTGTATTTAATTCCGATGCAATTTCTGTGTTTCATCGTCAATACGAGAGTCCTAGGGATACAGTAAACCTGAAGTGAAGCATCGGAATCTGTAACTAGCGTCACAGGAATGGTTCAAAACATAGACACTAAGAAGAGTCAGTCTTCATCTACTTCAGTCGGCATTGTGCCTTTTGTATTTAATTCCGATGCAAATTCTGTGTTTCATCGTCAATAAGTAGGTCCAAGGGATACAGTAAACCTGAAATGAAGCATCGGAATCTGTAACTAGTGTCACTGGAATGGTTCAAATCATAGACAGTAGGAAGATTCAGTCTTCATGTACTTAAGTCGGCATTGCGCCATTTGTATTTATATCCGATGCAATTTCTGTGTTTCATCGTCAATAAGAAGGTCAGAGGGATACAATAAACCTGAAGTGAAGGATCGGAATCTATAACTAGGGTCACAGGAATGTTTCAAAACATAGTCGATAAGAAGAGTCAGTCTTCTTGTACTTAGGTCGTTATTGTGCCATTTGTATTTAATTCCGATGCAATTTCTGTGTTTCATCGTCAATAAGATGGTCCAAGGGATACAGTAAACCTGAAGTGGAGCATTGGAATCTATAAATAGTGTCACATAAATGGTTCAAAAGTTAGACAGTAAGAAGAGTTAGTCCTCTTGTACTTCAGTCGGCATTGTGCTCTTTTCAATTTAATTCCGATGCAATTACTGTATATCATCGTCAATAAGAAGGTCAGGGGGATACAGTAAACCAGAAGTGAAGCATCGGAATCTCTAACTAGTGTCACAGGAATGGTTCAACACATAGTCAGTAAGAAGAGTTAGTCTTCTTGTACTTAAGTCGGCATTGTGCCTTTTGTATTTAATTCGGATGCAATATCTGTGTTTCATCGTCAATAAGAAAGTCCAAGGGATACAGTAAACCTGAAGTGAAGCATCGGAATCTGTAACTAGCGTCACAGGAATGGTTCAAAACGTAGACACTAAGAAGAGTCAGTCTACTTGTACTTAAGACGGCATTGTGCCTTATCTATTTATTTCCGATGCAATTTCTGTGTTTCATCTTCAATGAGAAGGTCAGAGGGGTACAGTGATCCTGAGGTGAGGCATCGGAATCAATGACTAGTGTCACAGGAATGGTTCAGAACATAGGCAGTAGGAAGAGTCAGTCTTCTTTTACTTAAGTCTTACTTTCTATTTAATTCCGATGCAATTTCTGTGTTTCGTCGCCAATAAGAAGGTCCAAAGGATACAGTAAACCTGATGTAAAGCATCGGAATCCATAACTAATGTCACAGGAATCTTTCAAAACATAGACTGTACGAAGAGTCAGTCTTCTTGTACTTTAGTCAGCATTGTGCCTTTTGTATTTGTTCCGATGCAATTTCTGTGTTTCATCGTCAATAAGAAGGTCCTAGGGATACAGTAAACCTCACGTGAAGCATCGGAATCTACAACTAGTGTCACAGGAGTGGTTCAAAACATAGTCAGTAAGAAGAGTCAGTCTTCTTGTACTTCAGTCGGCATTGTGCCTTTTGTATTTAATTCCGATGCAATTTCTGTGTTTCATCGTCAATAAGTAGGTCCAAGGGATACAGTAAACCTGAAGTGAAGCATCGGAATCTGTAACTAACGTCACAGGTATGGTTCAAAGCATAGACACTAAGAAGAGTCAGTTTGCTTGTACTTAAGACGGCATTGTGCCTTTTCTGTTTAATTCCGATGCAATTTCTGTGTTTCATCTACAATAAGAAGGTCAGAGGGATACAGTGAACCTGAGGTGAAGCATCGGAATCTATAACTAGTGTCACAGGAATCGTTCAAAACATAGACAGTAGGAAGAGTCAGCCTTCTTGTACTTTAGTCGGCATTGTGCCTTTTGTATTTAGATACGATGCAATTTCTGTGTTTCATCGTCAATAAGAAAGTCCTAGGGATACAGTGAACCTGAAGTGAAGCATCGGAATCTACAACTAGAGTCACAGGAATGATTCAAAACACAGTCAGTGAGAAGAGTCAGTCTTCTTGTACTTAAGTCGGCATTGTGCCTTTTGTTTTTAATTCCGATGCAATTTCTGTGTTTCATCGTCAATAAGAAGGTCCAAGGGATACAGTGAACCTGAGGTGAAGCATCGGAATCTGTAACTAGTGTCACAGGAATGGTTCAAACTTAGACAGTATGAAGGGTCAGTCTTCTTGTACCTAAGTTGGCGTTGTGCCTTTTGTATTTAATTCCGATGCACTTTATGTGTTACATCGCCAATAAGAACGTCCAAGGGATACAGTAAATCTGAAGTGAAGCATCGGAATCTATAACTAGTGTTACAGGAATGGTTCCATACACGAACAGTAGGAAGAGTCAGTCACCATGTCCTTAAGTCAGCATTGTGCCTTTTGTATTTAATTCCGATGCAATTTCTGTGTTTCATCGTCAATAAGAATGTCAGAGGGATACTGTTACCCTGAAGTGAAGCATCGGATTCTTTAACTAGCGGTACAGGAATGGTTCAAAACATAGACAGTAAGAATAGTCAGTCTTCTTGTACTTAAGCCGGCATTGTACCTTTTCTATTTAATTCCGATGCAATTTCTGTGATTCATCGTCTATAAGAAGGTTAGAGGGATACAGTAAACCTGAAGTGAAGCATCGGAATCTATAACTAGTGTCACAGGAATGGTTCAAACATAGTGAGTAAGAAGAGTCTGTCTTCTTGTACTAAAGTCGGCATTGTGCCTTTTGTATTTAATTCCGATGCAATTTCTGTGTTCCATCGTCAATAAGAAGGTCCAAGGGATGCAGTAAACCTGGAATGTAGCATCGGAATCTATAACTAGTGTCACAGGAATGGTTCAAAACACAGACAGTAGGAAGATTCACTCTACATGTACTTAAGTCGGCATTCAGCGTTTTGTATTTCTTTCCGATGCAATTTCTGTGTTTCATTGTCAATAAGAAGGTCAGAGGGATACAGTAAACCTGAAGTGAAGCATCGGAATCTCTAACTAGTGTCACAGGAATGGTTCAAAACATAGTCAGTAAGAAGAGTCAGTCTCCCTGTACTTAAGTCGGAATTGTGCCTTTTGTATTTAATTCCGATGCAATTTCTGTGATTCATCGTCAATAAGAAGGTCCAAAGGATACTGTAAACCTGAAGTGAAGCATCGGAATCTGTAACTAGCGTCACAGGAATGGTTCAAAACATAGACAGTAGGAAGAGTCAGTCTTCTTGTACTTAAGTCGGCATTGTGCCTTTTCTATTTAATTCTGATACAATTTCTGTGTTTCATTGTCAATATGAAGGTCCAAGGGATACAGTAAACCTGAAGTGAAGCATCGGAATCTGTAACTAGTGTCACAGGAATGGTTCAAAAAATAGACAGTAGAAAGATTCGCTCTACATGTACTTATGTCGGCATTGTGCCATTTGTATTTATTTCCGATGCAATTTCTGTGGTTCATCGTCAATAAGAGGGTCATGGGGATACAGTAAACCTGAAGTGAAGCATCGGGATCTATAACTAGTGTCACAGGAATGGTTCAAAACACAGTCATTAAGAAGAGTCAGTCTTCTTGTACTTATGTCGGCATTGTGCCTTTTGTATTTAATTCCGATGCAATTTCTGTGTCTCATCGTCAATAAGAAGGTCCAAGGGATACAGTAAACCTGAGGTGGAGCATCGGAATCTATAACTAGTGTCACAGGAATGGTTCAAATCATAGACAGTAAGAAGAGCCAGTCTTTTTGTACTTAAGTCGGCATTGTGCCATTTTCAATTAAATTCCGATGCAATTAGTGTGTTTCATCGTCAATAAGAAGGTCAGATGGATACAGTAAACCTGAAGTGAAGCATCGGAATCTCTAACTAGTGTCACAGGAATGGTTCAAATCATAGTCAGTAAGAAGAGTCAGTCTCCTTGTACTTATGTCGGCATCGTGCCTTTTGTATTTAATTCCGATGCAATTTCTGTGTTTCATCGTCAATAAGATGGTCCAAGGGATACAGTAATTCTGAAGTGAGGCATCGGAATCTGTAACTAGCGTCACAGGAATGGTTAAAAGCATAGACACTAAGAAGAGTCAGTCTGCTTGTACTTAAGACGGCATTGAGCCTTTTCTATTTAATTCCGATGCAATTTCTGTGTTTCATCTTCAATGAGAAGGTCAGAGGGATACAGTGACCCTGAGGTGTAGCATCGGAATCAATAACTAGTGTCACAGGAATGGTTCAAACGATAGACAGTAAGAAGAGTCAGTCTTCTTGTACTTAAGTCGGCATTGTGCATTTTGGATTTGTTCCGATGCAATTTCTGTGTTTCATCGTCAATAAGAAGGTCCTAGGGATACAGTAAACCTCAAGTGAAGCATCGGAATCTACAACTAGTGTCACAGGATTGGTTCAAAACATAGTCAGTAAGAAGAGTCAGTCTTCTTGTACTTAAGTCGGCATTGTGCCTTTTGTATTTAATTCCAATGCAATTTCTGTGTTTCATCGTCATTAAGAAGGTCGAAGGGATACAGTAAACCTGAAGTGAAGGATCGGAATCTATAACTAGTGTCACAGGAATGGTCCAAAACATAGTCGATAAGAAGAGTCAGTCTTCTTGTACTTAAGTAGTTATTGTGCCATTTGTATTTAATTCCATTGCAATTTCTGTGTTTCATCGTCAATAAGATGGTCCAAGGGATACAGTAAACCAGAAGTGGAGCATCGGAATCTATAAATAGTGTCACATAAATGGTTCAAATGATAGACAGTAAGAAGAGTTTGTCCTCTTGTACTTCAGTCGGCATTGTGCTCTTTTCAATTTAATTCCGATGCAATTACTGTGTATCATCGTCAATAAGAAGGTCAGGGGGATACTGTAAACCAGAAGTGAAGCATCGGAATCTCTAACTAGTGTCACGGGAATGGTTCAACACATAGTCAGTAAGAAGAGTTAGTCTTCTTGTACTTAAGTCGGCATTGTGCCTTTTGTATTTAATTCCGATGCAATTTCTGTGTTCCATCGTCAATACGAGAGTCCAAGGGATACAGTAAACCTGAAGTGAAGCATCGGAATCTGTAACTAGCGTCACAGGAATGGTTCAAAACATAGACACTAAGAAGAGTCAGTCTTCTTGTACTTCAGTCGCCATTGTGCCTTTTGTATTTAATTCCGATGCAATTTCTGTGTTTCATCGTCAATAAGTAGGTCCAAGGGATACAGTAAACCTGAAGTGAAGCATCGGAAACTGTAACTAACGTCACAGGTATGGTTCAAAGCATAGACACTAAGAAGAGTCAGTTTGCTTGTACTTAAGACGGCATTGTGCCTTTTGTATTTAATTCCGATGCAATTTCTGTGTTTCATCTTCAATAAGAAGGTCAGAGGGATACAGTGAAACTGAGGTGAAGCATCGGAATCTATAACTAGTGTCACAGGAATCGTTCAAACGATAGACAGTAGGAAGAGTCCGTCTTCTTGTACTTTAGTCGGCATTGTGCCATTTGTATTTAGATACGATGCAATTTCTGTGTTTCAGCGTCAATAAGAAGGTCCTAGGGATACAGTGAACCTGAAGTGAAGCATCGGAATTTACAACTAGAGTCACAGGAATGATTCAAAACATAGTCAGTGAGAAGAGTCAGTCTTCTTGTACTTAAGTCGGCATTGTGCTTTTTGTATTTTATTCCGACGCAATTTCTGTGTTTCATCGTCAATAAGTAGGTCCAAGGGATACAGTGAACCTGAGGTGAAGCATCGGAATCTATAACTAGTGTCACAGGAATGGTTCAAACTTAGACAGTAAGAAGGGTCAGTCTTCTTGTACTTAAGTTGGCTTTGTGCCTTTTGTATTTAATTCCGATGCACTTTATGTGTTATATCGTCAATAAGAAGGTCAGAGGGATACAGTAAACCTGAAGTGAAGCATCGGAATCTATAACTAGTGTCATAGGAATGGTTCAAACATAGTGAGTACGAAGAGTCTGTCTTCTTGTACTTAAGTCGGCATTGTGCCTATTCTATTTAATTCCAATGCAGTATCTGTGTTTCATCGTCAATAAGAAGGTCAGAGGGATATGGTAAACCCGAAGTGAAGCATCGGGATCTATAACTAGTGTGACAGGTATGGTTCCAAACATAGTCAGTAAGAAGAGACAGTCTTCTTGTACTTAAGTCGGCATTGTGTCTTTTCTATTTAATTCCGATGCAATTTCTGTGTTTCATCGTTAATACGAAGGTCCAAAGGATACAGTAAACCTGAAGTAAAGCATCGGAATCTATAACTAGTGTCACAGGAATGGTTCAAACTTAGACAGTAAGAAGGGTCAGTCTTCTTGTACTTAAGTTGGCGTTGTGCTTTTTGTATTTAATTCCGATGCACTTTATGTGTTACATCGCCAATAAGAACGTCCAAGGGATTCAGTAAATCTGAAGTGAAGCATCGGAATCTATAACTAGTGTTACAGGAATGGTTCAATACACGGACAGTAGGAAGAGTCAGTCACCATGTCCTTAAGTCGGCATTGTGCCTTTTGTATTTAATTCCGATGCAATTTCTGTGTTTCATCGTCAATAAGAATGTCAGAGGGATACTGTTACCCTGAAGTGAAGCATCGGAATCTGGAACTAGCGTCACAGGAATGGTTCAAAACATAGACAGTAAGAATAGTCAGTCCTCTTGTACTTAAGTCGGCATTGTGCCTTTTCTATTTAATTCCGATGCAATTTCTGTGATTCATCGTCTATAAGAAGGTCAGAGGGATACAGTAAACCTGAAGTGAAGCATCGGAATCTATAACTAGTGTCACAGGAATGGTTCAAACATAGTGAGTAAGAAGGGTCTGTCTTCTTGTACTTAAGTCGGCATTGTGCCTATTCTATTTAATTCCAATGCAATATCTGTGTTTCATCGTCAATAAGATGGTCAGAGGGATATGGTAAACCTGAAGTGAAGCATTGGGATCTATAACTAGTGTCACCGGAATGGTTCAAAACATAGTCAGTAAGAAGAGACAGTCTTCTTGTACTTAAGTCGGCATTGTGCCTTTTGTATTTAATTCCGATGCAATTTCTGTGTTCCATCGTCAATAAGAAGGTCCAAGGGATACAGTAAACCTGAAATGCAGCATCGCAATCTATAACTAGTGTCACAGGAATGGTTCAAAACACAGACAGTAGGAAGATTCACTCTACATGTACTTAAGTCGGCATTCAGCGTTTTGTATTTCTTTCCGATGCAATTTCTGTGTTTCATTGTTAATAAGAAGGTCAGAGGGATACAGTAAACCTGAAGTGAAGCATCGGAATCTCTAACTAGTGTCACAGGAATGGTTCAAAACATAGTCAGTAAGAAGAGTCAGTCTCCTTGTACTTAAGTCGGCATTGTGCCTTTTGTATTTAATTCCGATTCAATTTCTGTGTTTCATCGTCAATAAGAAGGTCCAAGGGATACTGTAAACCTGAAGTGAAGCATCGGAATCTGTAACTAGCGTCACAGGAATGGTTCAAAACATAGACAGTAGGAAGAGTCAGTCTTCTTGTACTTAAGTCGGCATTGTGCCTTTTCTATTTAATACTGATGCAATTTCTGTGTTTCATTGTCAATAAGAAGGTCCAAGGGATACTGTAAACCTGAAGTGAAGCATCGGAATCTGTAACTAGTGTCACAGGAATGGTTCACAAAATAGACAGTAGGAAGATTCGCTCTACATGTACTTAAGTCGGCATTGTGCCATTTGTATTTATTTCCGATGCAATTTCTGTGTTTCATCGTCAATAAGAGGGTCATGGGAATACAGTAAACCTGAAGTGAAGCATCGGGATCTATAACTAGTGTCACAGGAATGGTTCAAAACATAGTCATTAAGAAGAGTCAGTCTTCTTGTACTTAAGTCGGCATTGTGCCTTTTGTATTTAATTCCGATGCAATTTCTGTGTCTCATCGTCAATAAGAAGGTCCAAGGGATACAGTAAACCTGAAGTGGGACATCGGAATCTATAACTAGTGACACAGGAATGGTTCAAATCATAGACAGCAAGAAGAGCCTTTCTTTTTGTACTTAAGTCGGCATTGTGCCATTTTCAATTTAATTCCGATGCAATTAGTGTGTTTCATCGTCAATAAGAAGGTCAGATGGATACAGTAAACCTGAAGTGAAGCATCGGAATCTCTAACTAGTGTCACAGGAATGGTTCAAATCATAGTCAGTAAGAAGAGTCAGTCTCCTTGTACTTAAGTCGGCATTGTGCCTTTTGTATTTAATTCCGATGCAATTTCTGTGTTTCATCGTCAATAAGATGGTCCAAGGGATACAGTAATTCTGAAGTGAAGCATCGGAATCTGTAACTAGCGTAACAGGAATGTTTAAATGCATAGACACTAAGAAGAGTCAGTCTGCTTGTACTTAAGACGGCACTGAGACTTTTCTATTTAATTCCGATGCAATTTCTGTGTTTCATCTTCAATGAGAAGGTCAGAGGGATACAATGAACCTGAGGTGTACCATCGGAATCAATAACTAGTGTCACAGGAATGGTTCAAACATAGACAGTAGGAAGAGTCAGTCTTCATGTACTTAAGTCGGCATTGCGCCATTTGTATTTATATCCGATGCAATTTCTGTGTTTCAACGTCAATAAGAAGGTCAGAGGGATACAGTAAACCTGAAGTGAAGGATCGGAATCTATAACTAGTGTCACAGGAATGGTTCAAAACATAGTCGAAAAGAAGAGTCAGTCTTCTTGTCCTTAAGTAGTTATTGTGCCATTTGTATTTAATTCCATTGCAATTTCTGTGTTTCATCGTCAATAAGAAGGTCGAAGGAATACAGTAAACCTGAAGTGAAGAATCGGAATCTATAACTAGTGCCACAGGAATGGTTCAAAACATAGACAGTAGGAATAGTCAGTCGTCTTGTACGTAAGTTGGCATTGTGCCTTTTGTATTTAATTCCGATGCACTATCTGTGTTTCACCGTCAATAAGAAGGTCCAAGGGATACAGTAAACCTGAAATGAAGCATCGGAATCTGTAACTAGTGTCACTGGAATGGTTCAAATCATAGACAGTAGGAAGATTCAGTCTTCATGTACTTAAGTCGGCATTGCGCCATTTGTATTTATATCCGATGCAATTTCTGTGTTTCATCGTCAATAAGAAGGTCAGAGGGATACAGTAAACCTGAAGTGAAGGATCGGAATCTATAACTAGTGTCACAGGAATGGTTCAAAACATAGTCGATAAGAAGAGTCAGTCTTCTTGTCCTTAAGTAGTTATTGTGCCATTTGTATTTAATTCCATTGCAATTTCTGTGTTTCATCGTCAATAAGATGGTCCAAGGGATACAGTAAACCTGAAGTGGAGCATTGGAATCTATAAATAGTGTCACATAAATGGTTCAAAAGTTAGACAGTAAGAAGAGTTTGTCCTCTTGTACTTCAGTCGGCATTGTGCTCTTTTCAATTTGATTCCGATGCAATTACTGTGTATCATCGTCAATAAGAAGGTCAGGGGGATACAGTAAACCAGAAGTGAAGCAACGGAATCTCTAACTAGTGTCACAGGAATGGTTCAACACATAGTCAGTAAGAAGAGTTAGTCTTCTTGTACTTAAGTCGGCATTGTGCCTTTTGTATTTAATTCCGATGCAATTTCTGTGTTTCATCGTCAATAAGAAAGTCCAAGGGATACAGTAAACCTGAAGTGAAGCATCGGAATCTGTAACTAGCGTCACAGGAATGGTTCAAAACATAGACACTAAGAAGAGTCAGTCTACTTGTACTTAAGACGGCATTGTGCCTTTTCTATTTATTTCCGATGCAATTTCTGTGTTTCATCTTCAATGAGAAGGTCAGAGGGGTACAGTGAACCTGAGGTGAGGCATCGGAATCAATAACTAGTGTCACAGGAATGGTTCAGAACATAGACAGTAGGAAGAGTCAGCCTTCTTTTACTTAAGTCTTACTTTCTATTTAATTCCGATGCAATTTCTGTGTTTCGTCGCCAATAAGAAGGTCCAAAGGATACAGTAAACCTGAAGTAAAGCATCGGTATCCATAACTAATGTCACAGGAATCGTTCAAAACATAGACTGTAGGAAGAGTCAGTCTTCTTGTACTTTAGTCGACATTGTGCCTTTTGTATTTAATTCCGATGCAATTTCTGTGTTTCATCGTCAATAAGAAGGTCCAAGGGATACAGTAAACCTGAAGTGAAGAATCGGAATCTATAATTAGTGTCACAGGAATGGTTCAAAACTTAGACTGTAGGAATAGTCAGTCGTCTAGTACTTAAGTTGGCATTGTGCCTTTTGTATTTAATTCCGATGCACTATCTGTGTTTCACCGTCAATAAGAAGGTCAGAGGGATACAGTAAACCTGAAGTGAAGCATCGGAATCTCTAACTAGTGTCACAGGATTGGTTCAAAACATAGTCAGTAAGAAGAGTCAGTCTTCTTGTACTTCAGTCGGCATTGTGCCTTTTGTATTTAATTCCGATGCAATTTCTGTGTTTCATCGTCAATAAGTAGGTCCAAGGGATACAGTAAACCTGAAGTGAAGCATCGGAAACTGTAACTAACGTCACAGGTATGGTTCAAAGCATAGACACTAAGAAGAGACAGTTTGCTTGTACTTAAGACGGCATTGTGCCTTTTCTATTTAATTCCGATGCAATTTCTGTGTTTCATCTTCAATAAGAAGGTCAGAGGTATACAGTGAAACTGAGGTGAAGCATCGGAATCTATAACTAGTGTCACAGGAATCGTTCAAAAGATAGACAGTAGGAAGAGTCAGTCTTCTTGTACTTTAGTCGGCATTGTGCCTTTTGTATTTAGATACGATGCAATTTCTGTGTTTCATCGTCAATAAGAAGGTCCTAGGGATACAGTGAAATTGAAGTGAAGCATCGGAATCTACAACTAGAGTCACAGGAATGATTCAAAGCGTAGTCAGTGAGAAGAGTCAGTCTTCTTGTACTTAAGTCGGCATTGTGCCTTTTGTATTTAATTCCGATGCAATTTCTGTGTTTCATCGTCAATAAGTAGGTCCATGGGATACAGTAAACCTGAAGTGAAGCATCAGTATCTATAACTAGTGTCACAGGAATGGTTCAAAACATAGACAGTAAGAAGTGTCAGTCTTCTTGTACATAAGTCGGCATTGTGCCTTTTGTATTTATTTCCGATGCAATTTCTGTGTTTCATCGTCAATAAGAGGGTCATGGGGATACAGTAAACCTGAAGTGAAGCTTCGGGATCTATCACTAGTGTCACAGGAATGGTTCAAAACATAGTCATTAAGAAGAGTCAGTCTTCTTGTACTTAAGTCAGCATTGTGCCTTTTGTATTTAATTCCGATGCAATTTCTGTGTCTCATCGTCAATAAGAAGGTCCAAGGGATACAGTAAACCTGAAGTGGAGCATCGGAATCTATAACTAGTGTCACAGGAATGGTTCAAATCATAGACAGCAAGAAGAGCCAGTCTTTTTGTACTTAAGTCGGCATTGTGCCATTTTCAATTTAATTCCGATGCAATTAGTGTGTTTCATCGTCAATAAGAAAGTCAGATGGATACAGTAAACCTGAAGTGAAGCATCGGAATCTCTAACTAGTGTCACAGGAATGGTTCAAATCATAGTCAGTAAGAAGAGTCAGTCTCCTTGTACTTAAGTCGGCATTGTGCCTTTTGTATTTAATTCCGATGCAATTTCTGTGTTTCATCGTCAATAAGATGGTCCAAGGGATACAGTAATTCTGAAGTGAAGCATCGGAATCTGTAACTAGCGTAACAGGAATGTTTAAAAGCATAGACACTAAGAAGAGTCAGTCTGCTTGTACTTAAGACGGCACTGAGCCTTTTCTATTTAATTCCGATGCAATTTCTGTGTTTCATCTTCAATGAGAAGGTCAGAGGGATACAATGAACCTGAGGTGTACCATCGGAATCAATAACTAGTGTCACAGGAATTGTTCAAACATAGACAGTAGGAAGAGTCAGTCTTCTTGTACTTAAGTCGGCATTGTGCATTTTGTATTTGTTCCGTTGCAATTTCTGTGTTTCATCGTCAATAAGAAGGTCCTAGGGATACAGTAAACGTCAAGTGAAGCATCGGAATCTACAACTAGTGTCACAGGATTGGTTCAAAACATAGTCAGTAAGAAGAGTCAGTCTTCTTGTACTTAAGTCGGCATTGTGCCTTTTGTATTTAATTCCAATGCAATTTCTGTGTTTCATCGTCAATAAGAAGGTCGAAGGAATACAGTAAACCTGAAGTGAAGAATCGGAATCTATAACTAGTGCCACAGGAATGGTTCAAAACATAGACAGTAGGAATAGTCAGCCGTCTTGTACGTAAGTTGGCATTGTGCCTTTTGAATTTAATTCCGATGCATTATCTGTGTTTCACCGTCAATAAGAAGGTCCAAGGGATACAGTAAACCTGAAATGAAGCATCGGAATCTGTAACTAGTGTCACTGGAATGGTTCAAATCATAGACAGTAGGAAGATTCAGTCTTCATGTACTTAAGTCGGCATTGCGCCATTTGTATTTATATCCGATGCAATTTCTGTGTTTCATCGTCAATAAGAAGGTCAGAGGGATACAGTAAACCTGAAGTGAAGGATCGGAATCTATAACTAGTGTCACAGGAATGGTTCAAAACATAGTCGATAAGAAGAGTCAGTCTTCTTGTCCTTAAGTAGTTATTGTGCCATTTGTATTTAATGCCATTGCAATTTCTGTGTTTCATCGTCAATAAGATGGTCCAAGGGATACAGTAAACCTGAAGTGGAGCATTGGAATCTATAAATAGTGTCACATAAATGGTTCAAAAGTTAGACAGTAAGAAGAGTTTGTCCTCTTGTACTTCAGTCGGCATTGTGCTCTTTTCAATTTGATTCCGATGCAATTACTGAGTATCATCGTCAATAAGAAGGTCAGGGGGATACAGTAAAACAGAAGTGAAGCAACGGAATCTCTAACTAGTGTCACAGGAATGGTTCAACACATAGTCAGTAAGAAGAGTTAGTCTTCTTGTACTTAAGTCGGCATTGTGCCTTTTGTATTTAATTCCGATGCAATTTCTGTGTTTCATCGTCAATAAGAAAGTCCAAGGGATACAGTAAACCTGAAGTGAAGCATCGGAATCTGTAACTAGCGTCACAGGAATGGTTCAAAACATAGACACTAAGAAGAGTCAGTCTACTTGTACTTAAGACGGCATTGTGCCTTTTCTATTTATTTCCGATGCAATTTCTGTGTTTCATCGTCAATAAGAAGGTCCAAGGGATACAGTAAACCTGAAGTGAAGAATCGGAATCTATAATTAGTGTCACAGGAATGGTTCAAAACTTAGACGGTAGGAATAGTCAGTCGTCTAGTACTTAAGTTGGCATTGTGCCTTTTGTATTTAATTCCGATGCACTATCTGTGTTTCACCGTCACTAAGAAGGTCAGAGGGATACAGTAAACCTGAGGTGAAGCATCGGAATCTCTAACTAGTGTCACAGGATTGGTTCAAAACATAGTCAGTAAGAAGAGTCAGTCTTCTTGTACTTCAGTCGGCATTGTGCCTTTTGTATTTAATTCCGATGCAATTTCTGTGTTTCATCGTCAATAAGTAGGTCCAAGGGATACAGTAAACCTGAAGTGAAGCATCGGAAACTGTAACTAGCGTCACAGGTATGGTTCAAAGCATAGACACTAAGAAGAGACAGTTTGCTTGTACTTAAGACGGCATTGTGCCTTTTCTATTTAATTCCGATGAAATTTCTGTGTTTCATCTTCAATAAGAAGGTCAGAGGTATACAGTGAAACTGAGGTGAAGCATCGGAATCTATAACTAGTGTCACAGGAATCGTTCAAAATATAGACAGTAGGAAGAGTCAGTCTTCTTGTACTTTAGTCGGCATTGTGCCTTTTGTATTTAGATACGATGCAATTTCTGTGTTTCATCGTCAATAAGAAGGTCCTAGGGATACAGTGAACCTGAAGTGAAGCATCGGAAACTACAACTAGAGTCACAGGAATGATTCAAAGCGTAGTCAGTGAGAAGAGTCAGTCTTCTTGTACTTAAGTCGGCATTGTGCCTTTTGTATTTAATTCCGATGCAATTTCTGTGTTTCATCGTCAATAAGAAGGTCCAAGGGATACAGTGAACCTGAGGTGAAGCATCGGAATCTATAACTAGTGTCACAGGAATGGTTCAAACTTAGACAGTAAGAAGGGTCAGTCTTCTTGTACTTAAGTTGGCGTTGTGCCTTTTGTATTTAATTCCGATGCACTTTATGTGTTATATCGTCAATAAGAAGGTCAGAGGGATACAGTAAACCAGAAGTGAAGCATCGGAATCTATAACTAGTGTCACAGGAATGGTTCAAACATAGTGAGTAAGAAGAGTCTGTCTTCTTGTACTTAAGTCGGCATTGTGCCAATTCTATTTAATTCCAATGCATTATCTGTGTTTCATCGTCAATAAGAAGGTCAGAGGGATATGGTAAACCTGAAGTGAAGCATCGGGTCTATAACTAGTGTGACAGGTATGGTTCCAAACATAGTCAGTAAGAAGAGACAGTCTTCTTGTACTTAAGTCGGCATTGTGCCTTTTCTATTTAATTCCGATGCAATTTCTGTGTTTCATCGTCAAAACGAATGTCCAAAGGATACAGTAAACCTGAAGTAAAGCATCAAAAACCATAACTAATGTCACAGGAATCGTTCAAAACATAGACTGTAGGAAGAGTCAGTCTTCTTGTACTTTAGTCGGCATTGTGCCTTTTGTATTTGTTCCGATGCAATATTTGTGTTTCATCGTCAATAAGAAGGTCCTAGGGATACAGTAAACCTCAAGTAAAGCATCGGAATCTACAACTAGCGTCACAGGAATGGTTCAAAACATAGTCAGAAAGAAGAGTCAGTCTTCTTGTACTTCAGTCGGCATTGTGCCTTTTGTTTTTAATTCCGATACAATTTCTGTGTTTCATCATCAATAAGTAGGTCAGAGGGTTACAGTAAACCTGAAGTGAAGCATCGGAATCTATAACTAGTGTCAGAGGAATGGTTCAAAACATAGTCAATAAGAAGAGTCAGTCTTCTTGTACGTAAGTCGTTATTGTGCCATTTGTATTTAATTCCGATGCAATATCTGTGTTTCATCGTCAAGAAGATGGTCCAAGGGATACAGTAAACCTGAAGTGGAGCATCGGAATCTATAAATAGTGTCACATAAATGGTTCAAAAGTTAGACAGTAAGAAGAGTCTGTCTTCTTGTACTTCAGTCGGCATTGTGCCCTTTTCAATTTAATTCCGATGCAATTACTGTGTATCATCGTCAATAAGAAGGTCAGAGGGATACAGTAAACCTGAAGTGAAGCATCGGAATCTCTAACTAGTGTCACAGGAATGGTTGAACACATAGTCAGTAAGAGGAGTTAGTCTTCTTGTACTTAAGTCGGCATTGTGCCTTTTGTATTTAATTCCGATGCAATTTCTGTGTTTCATCGTCAATAAGAAGGTCCAAGGGATACAGTAAACCTGAAGTGAGGCATCGGAATCTATAACTAGTGTCACAGGAATGGTTCAAAACAAAGACAGTAGGAAGATTCACTCTACATGTACTTAAGTCGGCATTCAGCATTTTGTATTTCTTTCCGATGCAATTTCTGTGTTTCATCGTCTATAAGAAGGTCAGAGGGATACAGTAAACCTGAAGTGAAGCATCGGAATCTCTAACTAGTGTCACAGGAATGGTTCAAAGCATAGTCAGTTAGAAGAGTCAGTCTCCTTGTACTTAAGTTGGCATTGTGCCTTTTGTATTTAATTCCGATGCAATTTCTGTGTTTCATCGTCAATAAGAAGGTCAGATGGATACAGTAAACCTGAAGTGAAGCATCGGAATCTCTAACTAGTGTCACAGGAATGGTTCAAATCATAGTCAGTAAGAAGAGTCAGTCTCCTTGTACTTAAGTCGGCATTGTGCCTTTTGTATTTAATTCCGATGCAATTTCTGTGTTTCATCGTCAATAAGATGGTCCAAGGGATACAGTAATTCTGAAGTGAAGCATCGGAATCTGTAACTAGCGTAACAGGAATGTTTAAAAGCATAGACACTAAGAAGAGTCAGTCTGCTTGTACTTAAGACGGCACTAAGCCTTTTCTATTTAATTCCGATGCAATTTCTGTGTTTCATCTTCAATGAGAAGGTCAGAGGGATACAATGAACCTGAGGTGTACCATCGGAATCAATAACTAGTGTCACAGGAATGGTTCAAACATAGACAGGAGGAAGAGTCAGTCTTCTTGTACTTAAGTCGGCATTGTGCATTTTGTATTTGTTCCGTTGCAATTTCTGTGTTTCATCGTCAATAAGAAGGTCCTAGGGATACAGTAAACGTCAAGTGAAGCATCGGAATCTACAACTAGTGTCACAGGATTGGTTCAAAACATAGTCAGTAAGAAGAGTCAGTCTTCTTGTACTTAAGTCGGCATTGTGCCTTTTGTATTTAATTCCAATGCAATTTCTGTGTTTCATCGTCAATAAGAAGGTCGAAGGAATACAGTAAACCTGAAGTGAAGAATCGGAATCTATAACTAGTGCCACAGGAATGGTTCAAAGCATAGACAGTAGGAATAGTCAGTCGTCTTGTACGTAAGTTGGCATTGTGCCTTTTGTATTTAATTCCGATGCACTATCTGTGTTTCACCGTCAATAAGAAGGTCCAAGGGATACAGTAAACCTGAAATGAAGCATCGGAATCTGTAACTAGTGTCACTGGAATGGTTCAAATCATAGACAGTAGGAAGATTCAGTCTTCATGTACTTAAGTCGGCATTGCGCCATTTGTATTTATATCCGATGCAATTTCTGTGTTTCATCGTCAATAAGAAGGTCAGAGGGATACAGTAAACCTGAAGTGAAGGATCGGAATCTATAACTAGTGTCACAGGAATGGTTCAAAACATAGTCGATAAGAAGAGTCAGTCTTCTTGTCCTTAAGTAGTTATTGTGCCATTTGTATTTAATGCCATTGCAATTTCTGTGTTTCATCGTCAATAAGATGGTCCAAGGGATACAGTCAACCTGAAGTGGAGCATTGGAATCTATAAATAGTGTCACATAAATGGTTCAAAAGTTAGACAGTAAGAAGAGTTTGTCCTCTTGTACTTCAGTCGGCATTGTGCTCTTTTCAATTTGATTCCGATGCAATTACTGTGTATCATCGTCAATAAGAAGGTCAGGGGGATACAGTAAAACAGAAGTGAAGCAACGGAATCTCTAACTAGTGTCAAAGGAATGGTTCAACACATAGTCAGTAAGAAGAGTTAGTCTTCTTGTACTTAAGTCGGCATTGTGCCTTTTGTATTTAATTCCGATGCAATTTCTGTGTTTCATCGTCAATAAGAAAGTCCAAGGGATACAGTAAACCTGAAGTGAAGCATCGGAATCTGTAACTAGCGTCACAGGAATGGTTCAAAACATAGACACTAAGAAGAGTCAGTCTACTTGTACTTAAGACGGCATTGTGCCTTTTCTATTTATTTCCGATGCAATTTCTGTGTTTCATCTTCAATGAGAAGGTCAGTGGGGTACAGTGAACCTGAGGTGAGGCATCGGAATCAATAACTAGTGTCACAGGAATGGTTCAGAACATAGACAGTAGGAAGAGGCAGCCTTCTTTTACTTAAGTCTTACTTTCTATTTAATTCCGATGCAATTTCTGTGTTTCGTCGCCAATAAGAAGGTCCAAAGGATACAGTAAACCTGAAGTAAAGCTTCGGAATCCATAACTAATGTCACAGGAATCGTTCAAAACATACACTGTAGGAAGAGTCAGTCTTCTTGTACTTTAGTCGACATTGTGCCTTTTGTATTTAATTCCGATGCAATTTCTGTGTTTCATCGTCAATAAGAAGGTCCAAGGGATACAGTAAACCTGAAGTGAAGGATCGGAATCTATAATTAGTGTCACAGGAATGGTTCAAAACTTAGACGGTAGGAATAGTCAGTCGTCTAGTACTTAAGTTGGCATTGTGCCTTTTGTATTTAATTCCGATGCACTATCTGTGTTTCACCGTCAATAAGAAGGTCAGAGGGATACAGTAAACCTGAAGTGAAGCATCGGAATCTCTAACTAGTGTCACAGGATTGGTTCAAAACATAGTCAGTAAGAAGAGTCAGTCTTCTTGTACTTCAGTCGGCATTGTGCCTTTTGTATTTAATGCCGATGCAATTTCTGTGTTTCATCGTCAATAAGTAGGTCCAAGGGATACAGTAAACCTGAAGTGAAGCATCGGAAACTGTAACTAACGTCACAGGTATGGTTCAAAGCATAGACACTAAGAAGAGACAGTTTGCTTGTACTTAAGACGGCATTGTGCCTTTTCTATTTAATTCCGATGCAATTTCTGTGTTTCATCTTCAATAAGAAGGTCAGAGGTATACAGTGAAACTGAGGTGAAGCATCGGAATCTATAACTAGTGCCACAGGTATCGTTCAAAAGATAGACAGTAGGAAGGGTCAGTCTTCTTGTACTTTAGTCGGCATTGTGCCTTTTGTATTTAGATACGATGCAATTTCTGTGTTTCATCGTCAATAAGAAGGTCCTAGGGATACAGTGAACCTGAAGTGAAGCATCGGAATCTACAACTAGAGTCACAGGAATGATTCAAAGCGTAGTCAGTGAGAAGAGTCAGTCTTCTTGTACTTAAGTCGGCATTGTGCCTTTTGTATTTAATTCCGATGCAATTTCTGTGTTTCATCGTCAATAAGAAGGTCCAAGGGATACAGTGAACCTGAGGTGAAGCATCGGAATCTATAACTAGTGTCACAGGAATGGTTCAAACTTAGACAGTAAGAAGGGTCAGTCTTCTTGTACTTAAGTTGGCGTTGTGCCTTTTGTATTTAATTCCGATGCACTTTGTGTGTTATATCGTCAATAAGAAGGTCAGAGGGATACAGTAAACCAGAAGTGAAGCATCGGAATCTATAACTAGTGTCACAGGAATGGTTCAAACATAGTGAGTAAGAAGAGTCTGTCTTCTTGTACTTAAGTCGGCATTGTGCCAATTCTATTTAATTCCAATGCATTATCTGTGTTTCATCGTCAATAAGAAGGTCAGAGGGATATGGTAAACCTGAAGTGAAGCATCGGGTCTATAACTAGTGTGACAGGTATGGTTCCAAACATAGTCAGTAAGAAGAGACAGTCTTCTTGTACTTAAGTCGGCATTGTGCCTTTTCTATTTAATTCCGATGCAATTTCTGTGCTTCATCGTCAAAACGAAGGTCCAAAGGATACAGTAAACCTGAAGTAAAGCATCGGAAACCATAACTAATGTCACAGGAATCGTTCAAAACATAGACTGTAGGAAGAGTCAGTCTTCTTGTACTTTAGTCAGCATTGTGCCTTTTGTATTTGTTCCGATGCAATATTTGTGTTTCATCGTCAATAAGAAGGTCCTAGGGATACAGTAAACCTCAAGTAAAGCATCGGAATCTACAACTAGCGTCACAGGAATGGTTCAAAACATAGTCAGAAAGAAGAGTCAGTCTTCTTCTACTTCAGTCGGCATTGTGCCTTTTGTATTTAATTCCGATGCAATTTCTGTGTCTCATCGTCAATAAGAAGGTCCAAGAGATACAGTAAACCTGAAGTGGTGAATCGGAATCTATAACTAGTGTCACAGGAATGGTTCAAATCATAGACAGTAAGAAGAGCCAGTTTATTTGTACTTAAGTCGGCATTGTGCCATTTTCATATTAATTCCGATGCAATTAGTGTAATTCATCGTCAATAAGAAGGTCAGATGGATACAGTAAACCTGAAGTGAAGCATCGGAATCTCTAACTAGTGTCACAGGAATGGTTCAAATCATAGTCAGTAAGAAGAGTCAGTCTTCTTGTACTTAAGTCGGCATTGTGCCTTTTGTATTTAATTCCGGTGCAATTTCTGTGTTTCAGCCTCAATAAGATTGTCCAAGGGATACAGTAAAAATGAAGTGAAGCATCGGAATCTGTAACTAGCGTCACAGGAATGGTTAAAAGCATAGACACTAAGAAGAGTCAGTCTGCTTGTACTTAAGACGTCATTGAGCCTATTCTATTCAATTCCGATGCAATTTCTGTGTTTCATCTTTAATGAGAAGGTCAGAGGGATACAGTGAACCTGAGCTGTAGCATCGGAATCAATAACTAGTGTCACAGGAATGGTTCAAAACATAGACAGTAGGAAGAGTCAGTCTTCTTTTACTTAAGTCTTACTTTCTATTTAATTCCGATGGACTTTCTGTGTTTCATCCTCAATAAGATGGTCCTAGGCATACAGTAAACCTCAAGTGAAGCATCGGAATCTACCACTAGTGTCACAGGATTGGTTCAAAACATAGTCAGTAAGAAGAGTCAGTCTTCTTGTACTTAAGTCGGCATTGTGCCTTTTGTATTTAATTCCGATGCAATTTCTGTGTTTCATTGTCAATGAGAAGGTACAAGGGATACAGTAAACCTGAAATGTAGCATCGGAATCTATAACTAGTGTCACAGGAATGGTTCAAAACAAAGACAGTAGGAAGATTCACTCTACATGTACTTAAGTCGGCATTCAGCATTTTGTATTTCTTTCCGATGCAATTTCTGTGTTTCATCGTCTATAAGAAGGTCAGAGGGATACAGTAAACCTGAAGTGAAGCATCGGAATCTCTAACTAGTGTCACAGGAATGGTTCAAAGCATAGTCAGTAAGAAGAGTCAGTCTCCTTGTACTTAAGTTGGCATTGTGCCTTTTGTATTTAATTCCGATGAACTTTCTGTGTTTCATCGTCAATACGAAGGTCCAAGGGATACTGTAAACCTGAAGTGAAGCATCGGAATCTGTAACTAGCGTCACAGGAATGGTTCAAAACATAGACAGTAGGAAGAGTCAGTCTTCTTGTACTTAAGTCGGCATTGTGCCTTTTCTATTTAATTCCGATGCAATTTCTGTGTTTCATTGTCAATAAGAAGGTCCAAGGGATACAGTAAACCTGAAGTGAAGCATCGGAATCTGTAACTAGTGTCACAGGAATGGTTCAAAAAATAGACAGTAGGAAGATTCGCTCTACATGTACTTAAGTCGGCATTGTGCCATTTGTATTTATTTCCGATGCATTTTCTGTGTTTCATCGTCAATAAGAAGGTCATGGGGATACAGTAAACCTGAAGTGAAGCATCGGGATCTATAACTAGTGTCACAGGAATGGTTCAAAACATAGTCAGTAAGAAGTGTCAGTCTTCTTGTACTTAAGTCGGCATTGTGCCTTTTGTATTTAATTCCGATGCAATTTCTGTGTCTCATCGTCAATAAGAAGGTCCAAGGGATACAGTAAACCTGAAGTGGTGAATCGGAATCTATAACTAGTGTCACAGGAATGGTTCAAATCATAGACAGTAAGAAGAGCCAGTTTATTTGTACTTAAGTCGGCATTGTGCCATTTTCATATTAATTCCGATGCAATTAGTGTAATTCATCGTCAATAAGAAGGTCAGATGGATACAGTAAACCTGAAGTGAAGCATCGGAATCTCTAACTAGTGTCACAGGAATGGTTCAAATCATAGTCAGTAAGAAGAGTCAGTCTTCTTGTACTTAAGTCGGCATTGTGCCTTTTGTATTTAATTCCGGTGCAATTTCTGTGTTTCATCCTCAATAAGATTGTCCAAGGGATACAGTAAAAATGAAGTGAAGCATCGGAATCTGTAACTAGCGTCACAGGAATGGTTAAAAGCATAGACACTAAGAAGAGTCAGTCTGCTTGTACTTAAGACGTCATTGAGCCTATTCTATTCAATTCCGATGCAATTTCTGTGTTTCATCTTCAATGAGAAGGTCAGAGGGATACAGTGAACCTGAGCTGTAGCATCGGAATCAATAACTAGTGTCACAGGAATGGTTCAAAACATAGACAGTAGGAAGAGTCAGTCTTCTTTTACTTAAGTCTTACTTTCTATTTAATTCCGATGGACTTTCTGTGTTTCATCCTCAATAAGATGGTCCTAGGCATACAGTAAACCTCAAGTGAAGCATCGGAATCTACCACTAGTGTCACAGGATTGTTCAAAACATAGTCAGTAAGAAGAGTCAGTCTTCTTGTACTTAAGTCGGCATTGTGCCTTTTGTATTTAATTCCGATGCAATTTCTGTGTTTCATCGTCAATAAGAAGGTCGAAGGGATACAGTAAACCTGAAGTGAAGAATCGGAATCTATAACTAGTGTCACAGGAATGGTTCAAAACTTAGACAGTAGGAATAGTCAGTCGTCTTGTACTTAAGTTGGCATTGTGCCTTTTGTATTTAATTCCGATGCACTATCTGTGTTTCACCGTCAATAAGAAGGTTCAAGGGATACAGTAAACCTGAAATGAAGCATCGGAATATGTAACTAGTGTCACTGGAATGGTTCAAATCATAGACAGTAGGAAGATTCGCTCTACATGTACTTAAGACGGCATTGTGCCATTTGTATTTATTTCCGATGCAATTTCTGTGTTTCATCGTCAATAAGAAGGTCATGGGGATACAGTAAACCTGAAGTGAAGCATCGGGATCTATAACTAGTGACACAGGAATGGTTCAAAACATAGTCAGTAAGAAGAGTCAGTCTTCTTGTATTTAAGTCGGCATTGTGCCTTTTGTATTTAATTCCGATGCAATTTCTGTGTTTCATCCTCAATAAGATGGTCCTAGGCATACAGTAAACCTCAAGTGAAGCATCGGAATCTACCACTAGTGTCACAGGATTGGTTCAAAACATAGTCAGTCTTGTACTTAAGTCGGCATTGTGCCTTTTGTATTTAATTCCGATGCAATTTCTGTGTTTCATCGTCAATAAGAAGGTCCAAGGGATACAGTAAACCTAAAGTGAGGCATCGGAATCTGTAACTAGCGTCACAGGAATGGTTCAAAACATAGACAGTAGGAAGAGTCAGTCTTCTTGTACTTAAGTCGGCATTGTGCCTTTTCTATTTAATTCCGATGCAATTTCTGTGTTTCATTGTCAATAAGAAGGTCCAAGGGATACAGTAAACCTGAAGTGAAGCATCGGAATCTGTAACTAGTGTCACAGGAATGGTTCAAAAAATAGACAGTAGGAAGATTCGCTCTACATGTACTTAAGTCGGCATTGTGCAACTTGTATTTATTTCCGATGCAATTTCTGTGTTTCATCGTCAATAAGAAGGTCATGGGGATACAGTAAACCTGAAGTGAAGCACCGGGATCTATAACTAGTGTCACAGGAACGGTTCAAAACATAGTCAGTAAGAAGAGTCAGTCTTCTTGTACTTAAGTCGGCATTGTGCCTTTTGTATTTAATTCCGACGCAATTTCTGTGTCTCATCGTCAATAAGAAGGTCCAAGGGATACAGTAAACCTGAAGTGGAGAATCGGAATCTATAACTAGTGTCACAGGAATGGTTCAAATCATAGACAGTAAGAAGAGCCAGTTTTTTTGTACTTAAGTCGGCATTGTACCATTTTCTATTTAATTCCGATGCAATTAGTGTAATTCATCGTCAATAAGAAGGTCAGATGGATACAGTAAACCTGAAGTGAAGCATCGGAATCTCTAACTAGTGTCACAGGAATGGTTCAAATCATAGTCAGTAAGAAGAGTCAGTCTTCTTGTACTTAAGTCGGCATTGTGCCTTTTGTATTTAATTCCGATGCAATTTCTGTGTTTCATCGTCAATAAGAAGGTCGAAGGGATACAGTAAACCTGAAGTGAAGAATCGGAATCTATAACTAGTGTCACAGGAATGGTTCAAAACTTAGACAGTAGGAATAGTCAGTCGTCTTGTACTTAAGTTGGCATTGTGCCTTTTGTATTTAATTCCGATGCACTATCTGTGTTTCACCGTCAATAAGAAGGTTCAAGGGATACAGTAAACCTGAAATGAAGCATCGGAATATGTAACTAGTGTCACTGGAATGGTTCAAATCATAGACAGTAGGAAGATTCGCTCTACATGTACTTAAGACGGCATTGTGCCATTTGTATTTATTTCCGATGCAATTTCTGTGTTTCATCGTCAATAAGAAGGTCATGGGGATACAGTAAACCTGAAGTGAAGCATCGGGATCTATAACTAGTGACACAGGAATGGTTCAAAACATAGACAGTAGGAAGAGTCAGTCTTCTTTTACTTCAGTCTTACTTTCTATTTAATTCCGATGCACTTTCTGTGTTTCATCCTCAATAAGATGGTCCTAGGCATACAGTAAACCTTAAGTGAAGCATCGGAATCTATAACTAGTGACACAGGAATGGTTCAAAACATAGTCAGTAAGAAGAGTCAGTGTTCTTGTACTTAAGTCGGCATAGTGCCTTTTCTATTTAATTCCGATGCAATTTCTGTGTTTCATTGTCAATAAGAAGGACCATGGGATACAGTAAACCTGAAATGTAGCATCGGAATCTATAACTAGTGTCACAGGAATGGTTCAAAACACAGGCAGTAGGAAGATTCACTCTACATGTACTTAAGTCGGCATTCAGCGTTTTGTATTTCTTTTCGATGCAATTTCTGTGTTTCATCGTCAATAAGAAGGTCAGAGGGATACAGTAAACCTGAAGTGAAGCATCGGAATCTCTAACTAGTGTCACAGGAATGGTTCAAAGCATAGTCAGTGAGAAGAGTCAGTCTCCTTGTACTTAAGTTGGCATTGTGCCTTTTGTATTTAATTCCGATGCAATTTCTGTGTTTCATCGTCAATAAGAAGGTCCAAGGGATACTGTAAACCTGAAGTGAAGCATCGGAATCTGTAACTAGCGTCACAGGAATGGTTCAAAACATAGACAGTAGGAAGAGTCAGTCTTCTTGTACTTAAGTCGGCATTGTGCCTTTTCTATTTAATTCCGATGCAATTTCTGTGTTTCATTGTCAATAAGAAGGTCCAAGGGATACAGTAAACCTGAAGTGAAGCATCGGAATCTGTAACTAGTGTCACAGGAATGGTTCAAAAAATAGACAGTAGGAAGATTCGCTCTACATGTACTTAAGTCGGCATTGTGCCACTTGTATTTATTTCCGATGCAATTTCTGTGTTTCATCGTCAATAAGAAGGTCATGGGGATACAGTAAACCTGAAGTGAAGCACCGGGATCTATAACTAGTGTCACAGGAATGGTTCAAAACATAGTCAGTAAGAAGAGTCAGTCTTCTTGTACTTAAGTCGGCATTGTGCCTTTTGTATTTAATTCCGACGCAATTTCTGTGTCTCATCGTCAATAAGAAGGTCCAAGGGATACAGTAAACCTGAAGTGGAGAATCGGAATCTATAACTAGTGTCACAGGAATGGTTCAAATCATAGACAGTAAGAAGAGCCAGTTTTTTTGTACTTAAGTCGGCATTGTACCATTTTCTATTTAATTCCGATGCAATTAGTGTAATTCATCGTCAATAAGAAGGTCAGATGGATACAGTAAACCTGAAGTGAAGCATCGGAATCTCTAACTAGTGTCACAGGAATGGTTCAAATCATAGTCAGTAAGAAGAGTCAGTCTTCTTGTACTTAAGTCGGCATTGTGCCTTTTGTATTTAATTCCGATGCAATTTCTGTGTTTCATCCTCAATAAGATGGTCCAAGGGATACAGTAAACCTGAAGTGAAGCATCGGAATCTGTAACTAGCGTCACAGGAATGGTTAAAAGCATAGACACTAAGAAGAGTCAGTCTGCTTGTACTTAAGACGGCATTGAGCCTATTCTATTCAATTCCGATGCAATTTCTGTGTTTCATCTTCAATGAGAAGGTCAGAGGGATACAGTGAACCCGAGGTGTAGCATCGGAGTCAATAACTACTGTCACAGGAATGGTTCAAAACATAGACAGTAGGAAGAGTCAGTCTTCTTTTACTTCAGTCTTACTTTCTATTTAATTCCGATGCACTTTCTGTGTTTCATCCTCAATAAGATGGTCCTAGGCATACAGTAAACCTTAAGTGAAGCATCGGAATCTACCACTAGTGTCACAGGATTGGTTCAAAACATAGTCAGTAAGAAGAGTCAGTCTTCTTGTACTTAAGTCGGCATTGTGCTTTTGTATTTAATTCCGATGCAATTTCTGTGTTTCGTCGTCAATAAGAAGGTCGAAGAGATACAGTAAACCTGAAGTGAAGAATCGGAATCTATAACTAGTGTCACAGGAATGGTTCAAAACATAGACAGTAGGAATAGTCAGTCGTCTTGTACTTAAATTGGCATTGTGCCTTTTGTATTTAATTCCGATGCACTATCTGTGTTTCACCGTCAATAAGAAGGTCCAAGGGATACAGTAAACCTGAAATGAAGCATCGGAATCTGTAACTAGTGTCACTGGAATGGTTCAAAACATAGACAGTAGGAAGATTCGGTCTACATGTACTTAAGTCGGCATTGTGCCATTTGTATTTATTTCCGATGCAATTTCTGTGTTTCATCGTCAATAAGAAGGTCATGGGGATACAGTAAACCTGAAGTGAAGCATCGGGATCTATAACTAGTGTCACAGGAATGGTTCAAAACATAGTCAGTAAGAAGAGTCAGTCTTCTTGTACTTAAGTCGGCATTGTGCCTTTTGTATTTAATTCCGATGCAATTTCTGTGTTTCATCCTCAATAAGATGGTCCTAGGCATACAGTAAACCTCAAGTGAAGCATCGGAATCTACCACTAGTGTCACAGGATTGGTTCAAAACATAGTCAGTAAGAAGAGTCAGTCTTCTTGTACTTAAGTCGGCATTGTGCCTTTTGTATTTAATTCCGATGCAATTTCTGTGTTTCATCGTCAATAAGAAGATCGAAGGGATACAGTAAACCTGAAGTGAAGAATCGGAATCTATAACTAGTGTCACAGGAATGGTTCAAAACATAGACAGTAGGAATAGTAAGTCGTCTTGTACTTAAGTTGGCATTGTGCCTTTTGTATTTAATTCCGATGCACTATCTGTGTTTCACCGTCAATAAGAAGGTCCAAGGGATACAGTAAACCTGAAATGAAGCATCGGAATCTGTAACTAGTGTCCCTGGAATGGTTATAATCATAGACAGTAGGAAGATTCAGTCTTCATGTACTTAAGTCGGCATTGCGCCTTTTGTATATATATCCGTTGCAATTTCTGTGTTTCATCGTCAATAAGAAAGTCAGAGGGATACAGTAAACCTGAAGTGAAGCATCGGAATCTATAACTAGTGTCACAGGAATGGTTCAAAACATAGTCAATAAGAAGAGTCAGTCTTCTTGTACTTAAGTCGTTATTGTGCCATTTGTATTTAATTCCGATGCAATCTCTGTGTTTGATCGTCAATAAGATGGTCCAAGGGATACAGTAAACCTGAAGTGGAGCATCGGAATCTATAAATAGTGTCACAGGAAAGGTTCAACACATAGTCAGTAAGAAGAGTTAGTCTTCTTGTACTTAAGTCGGCATTGTGCCTTTTGTATTTAATTCCGATGCAATTTCTGTGTTTCATCGTCAATAAGAAGGTCCAAGGGATACAGTAAACCTGAAGTGAAGCATCGGAATCTGTAACTAGCGTCACAGGAATGGTTCAAAACAAAGACACTAAGAAGAGTCAGTCTGCTTGTACTTAAGACGGCATTGTGCCTTTTCTATTTAATTCCGATGCAATTTCTGTGTTTCATCTTCAATGAGAAGGTCAGAGGGGTACAGTGAACCTGAGGTGAAGCATCGGAATCAATAACTAGTGTCACAGGAATGGTTCAGATTATAGACAGTAGGAAGAGTCAGTTATCTTTTATTTAAATCTTACTTTCTATTTAATTCCGATGCAATTTCTGTGTTTCGTCACCAATAAGAAGGTCCAAAGGATACAGTAAACCTGAAGTAAAGCATCGGAATCCATAACTAATGTCACAGGAATCGTACAAAACATAGACTGTAGGAAGAGTCAGTCTTCTTGTACTCTAGTCGGCATTGTGCCTTTTGCATTTGTTCCGATGCAATTTCTGTGTTTCATCGTCAATAAGAAGGTCCTAGGGATACGGTAAACCTCACGTGAAGCATCGGAATCTACAATTGGTGTCACAGGAATGGTTCAAAACATAGTCAGTAAGAAGAGTCAGTCTTCTTGTACTTAAGTCAGCATTGTGCCTTTTGTATTTAATTCCGATGCAATTTCTGTGTTTCATCGTCAATAAGTAGGTCCAAGGGATACAATAAACCTGAAGTGAAGCATCGGAATCTGTAACTAACGTCACAGGAATGGTTCAAAGCATAGACACTAAGAAGAGTCAGTCTGCTTGTACTTAAGACGGCATTGTGCCTTTTCTATTTAATTCCGATGCAATTTCTGTGTTTCATCGTCAATAAGAATGACAGAGGGATACTGTAACCCTGAAGTGAAGCATCGGAATCTGTAACTAGCGTCACAGGAATGGTTCAAAACATAGACAGTAAGAATATTCAGTCTTCTTGTACTTAAGTCGGCATTGTGCCATTTCTATTTAATTAAGATGCAATTTCTGTGATTCATCGTCTATAAGAAGGTCAGAGGGATACAGTAAACCTGAAGTGAAGCATCGGAATCTATAACTAGTGTCATAGGAATGGTTCAAACATAGTGAGTAAGAAGAGTCTGGCTTCTTGTACTTAAGTCGGCATTGTGCCCATTCTATTTAATTCCAATGCAATATCTGTGTTTCATCGTCAATAAGAAGGTCAGAGGGATATAGTAAACCTGAAGTGAAGCATCGGGATCTATAACTAGTGTGACAGGTATGGTTCCAAACATAGTCAGTAAGAAGAGACAGTCTTCTTGTACTTAAGTCGGCATTGTGCCTTTTCTATTTAATTCCGATGCAATTTCTGTGTTTCATCGTCAATACGAAGGTCCAAGGGATACAGTAAACCTAAAGTGAAGCATCGGGATCCACAACTAGTGTCACAGGAATGGTTCAAAACATAGTCAGTAAGAAGAGTCAGTCTTCTTGTACTTAAGTCGGCATTGTGCCTTTTGTATTTAATTCCGATGCGATTTCTGTGTCTCATCGTCAATAAGAAGGTCCAAGGGATACAGTAAGCCTGAAGTGGAGCATCGTAATCTATAAGTAGTGTCACACTAATGGTTCAAATCATAGACAGTAAGAAGAGCCAGTCTTTCTGTACTTAAGTCGGCATTGTGCCATTTTCAATTTAATTCCGATGCAATTAGTGTGTTTCATCGTCAATAAGAAGGTCAGATGGATACAGTAAACCTGAAGTGAAGCATCGGAATCTCTAACTAGTGTCACAGGAATGGTTCAAATCATAGTCAGTAAGAAGAGTCAGTCTTCTTGTACTTAAGTCGGCATTGTGCCTTTTGTATTTAATTCCGATGCAATTTCTGTGTTTCATCGTCAATAAGATGGTCCAGGGGATACAGTAAACCTGAAGTGAAGCATCGGAATCGGTAACTAGCGTCACAGGAATGGTTCAAATCATAGACACTAAGAAGAGTCAGTCTGCTTGTACTTAAGACGGAATTGAGCCTTTTCTATTTAATTCCGATGCAATTTCTGTGTTTCATCTTCAATGAGAAGGTCAGAGGGATACAGTGAACCTGAGGTGTAGCATCGGAAAACATAACTATTGTCACAGGAATCGTTCAAAACATAGACTGTAGGAAGAGTCAGTCTTCTTGTACTTTAGTCGGCATTGTGCCATTTCTATTTGTTCCGATGCAATTTCTGTGTTTCATCGTCAATAAGGAGGTCCTAGGGATACAGTAAACCTCAAGTGAAGCATCAGAATCTACAACTAGTGTCACAGGAATGGTTCAAAACATAGTCAGTAAGAAGAGTCAGTCTTCTTGTACTTAAGTCGGCATTCTGCCATTTCTATTTAATTCCGATGCAATTTCTGTGTTTCATCGTCAATACGAAGGTCCAAGGGATACAGTAAACCTAAAGTGAAGCATCGGGATCCACAACTAGTGTCACAGGAATGGTTCAAAACATAGTCAGTAAGAAGAGTCAGTCTTCTTGTACTTAAGTCGGCATTGTGCCTTTTGTATTTAATTCCGATGCAATTTCTGTGTCTCATCGTCAATAAGAAGGTCCAAGGGATACAGTAAACCTGAAGAGGAGCATCGGAATCTATAACTAGTGTCACAGGAATGGTTCAAATCATAGGCAGTAAGAGGAGCCATTCTTTTTGTACTTAATTCGGCATTGTGCCATTTTCAATTTAATTCCGATGCAATTAGTGTGTTTCATCGTCAATTAGAAGGTCAGATGGATACAGTAAACCCGAAGTGAAGCATCGGAATCTCTAACTAGTGTCACAGGAATGGTTCAAATCATAGTCAGTAAGAAGAGTCAGTCTTCTTGTACTTAAGTCGGCATTGTGCCTTTTGTATTTAATTCCGATGCAGTCTCTGTGTTTCATCGTCAATAAGAAGGTCAGAGGGATACAGAAAACCTGAAGTGAAGCATCGGAATCTATAACTAGTGTCACAGGAATGGTTCAAACTTACACAGTAAGAAGGGGCAGTCTTCTTGTACTTAAGTTGGCGTTGTGCCTTTTGTATATGGTTCCGATGCACTTTATGTGTTACATCGCCAATAAGAACGTCCAAGGGATAACAGTACATCTGAAGTGAAGCATCGGAATCTATAACTAGTGTCACAGGAATGGTTCAATACACGGACAGTAGGAAGAGTCAGTCTCCATGTCAATAAGTCGGCATTGTGCATTTTCTATTTAATTCCGATGCAATTTCTGTGTTTCATCGTCAATAAGAATGTCAGAGGGATATAGTAAACCTGAAATGAAGCATCGGGACCTATAACTAGAGTCACAGGTATGGTTCCAAACATAGTCAGTAAGAAGAGACAGTCTTCTTGTACTTAAGTCGGCATTGTGCCTTTTCTAGTTAATTCCGACGCAATTTCTGTGTTTCATCGTCAATACAAAGGTCCAAGGGATACAGTAAACCTGAAGTGAATCATCGGAATCTATAACTAGCGTCACAGGAATGGTTCAAACATAGTCAGTAAGAAGAATCTGTCTTCTTGTACTTAAGTCGGCATTGTGCCTATTCTATTTAATTCCAATGCAATATCTGTGTTTCATCGTCAATAAGAAGGTCAGAGGGATATAGTAAACCCGAAGTGAAGCATCGGGACCTATAACTAGTGTCACAGGGATGGTTCCAAACATAGTCAGTAAGAAGAGACAGTCTTCTTGTACTTAAGTCGGCATTGTGCCTTTTCTATTTGATTCCGAGGCAATTTCTGTGTTTCATCGTCAATAAAAAGGTCCAAGGGATACAGTAAACCTGAAGTGAATCATCGGAATCTATAACTAGTGTAACAGGAATGGTTCAGACATAGTCAGTAAAAAGAGTCAGTCATCTTGTACTTAAGTCGGCTTTCTGCTTTTTATATTTAATTCCGATGCAATTTCTGTATCTCATTGTCAATAAGAAGGTGTACGGGATACACTAACCCTGAAGTGGAGCATCGGAATCTATAACTAGTGTCACAGGAATGGTTCAAATCATAGACAGTAGGAAGAGTCAGTCTTCTTGTACTTAAGTCGGCATTGTGCCTTTTGTATTTAATTCAGATGCAATATCTGTGTTTCATCGTCAATAAGAAGGTCCAAGGGATGCAGTAAACCTGAAGTGAAGCATCGGAATCTGTAACTAGCGTCACAGGAATGGTTCAAAACATAGTCAGTAAGAAGAGCCAGTCTTCTTGTACTTAAGTCGGCATTGTGCCTTTTCTATTTAATTTCGATGCAATTTCTGTGTTTCATCGCCAATAAGAACGTCCAAGGGATACAGTAAACCTGAAGTGGAGCATCGGAATCTATAACTAGTGATACAGGATTGGTTCAATACATGGACAGTAGGAAAACTCAGTCTCCTTGTACTTAAGTCGGCAGTGTGCCTTTTCTATTTAATTCCCATGCAATTTCTGAGTTTCATCGTCAATAAGAATGTCAGAGGGATACAGTAACCCTGAAGTGAAGCATCGGAATCTGTAACTAGTGTCACAGGAATGGTTTAAACATAGTCAGTAAGTAGAGGCTGTCTTCTTGTACTTCAGTCGGCATTGTGCCTTTTGCATCTAATTCCGATGCAATTTCTGTGTTTCATCGTCAATAAGTAGGTCCAACGGATACAGCAAACCTGAAGTGAAGCATCGGAATGTATAACTAGTGTCACTGGAATGGTTCAAAACATACACAGCAAGAAGAGTCAGTCTTCTTGTACTTAAGTCGGCATTGTGCCTTTTTTATTTAATTCCGATGCAATTTCTGTGTTTCATCGTAAATAAGAAGGTCAGAGGGATACAATTGACATATAGTGAAGCATCGGAATCTAAAACTGGTCTCACAGGAAAGGTTCAAAACATAGGGAGTAAGAAGAGCCAGTCATCTTGTATTTGAGTCGGCATTGTTATTTCTCTATTTAATTCCGATGCAATTTCTGTGTTTCATCGTCAATACGAAGGCCCTAGGGATACAGTAAACCTGAAGTGAAGCATCGGAATCTATAACTAGTGTCACAGGAATGGTTCAAAACATATACAGTAAGATGAGTCAGTCTTATTGTAAGTAAGTCGGCATTGTGCCTTTTGTATTTATTTCCGATGCAATTTCTGTGTTTCGTCGTCAATAAGAAGGTCCAAGGGATACATTAAACCTGAAGTGAAGCATCGGAATCTATATCTAGTGTCACAGGAAAGGTTCAAAACATAGACAGTAAGTAGAGTCAGCCTTCTTGTACTTAAGTCGGCATTGTGCTTTTCTATTTAATTTCGATGCATTTTCTGTGTTTCATCGCCAATAAGAACGTCCAAGGGATACAGTAAACCTGAAGTGGAGCATCGGAATCTATAACTAGTGATACAGGATTGGTTCAATACATGGACAGTAGGAAAACTCAGTCTCCTTGTACTTAAGTCGGCACTGTGCCTTTTCTATTTAATTCCCATGCAATTTCTGAGTTTCATCGTCAATAAGAATGTCAGAGGGATACAGTAACCCTGAAGTGAAGCATCGGAATCTATAACTAGTGTCACAGGAATGGTTCAAACATAGTCAGTAAGAAGAGGCTGTCTTCTTGTACTTAAGTCGGCATTGTGCCTTTTGTATTTAATTCCGATGCTATTTCTGTGTTTCATCGTCAATAAGTAGGTCCAACGGATACAGCAAACCTGAAGTGAAGCATCGGAATCTATAACTAGTGTCACAGGAATGGTTCAAAACATAGACAGTAGGAAGAGGTAGTCTTCTTGTACTTCTGTCGGCATTGTGCCCTTTTCAATTTAATTCCGATGCAATTACTGTGTATCATCGTCAATAAGAAGGCCAGAGGGATACAGTAAACCTGAAGTGAAGCTTCGGAATCTCTAACTAGTGTCACAGGAAAGGTTCAACACATAGTCAGTAAGAAGAGTTAGTCTTCTTGTACTTAAGTTGGCATTGTGACTTTTGTATTTAATTCCGATGCAAAATCTGTGTTTCATCTTCAATGAGAAGGTCAGAGGGGTACAGTGAACCTGAGGTGAAGCATCGGAATCAATAACTAGTGTCACAGGAATGGTTCAGATTATAGACAGTAGGAAGAGTCAGTTTTCTTTTACTTAAGTCTTGCTTTCTATTTAATTCCGATGCAATTTCTGTGTTTCGTCGCCAATAAGAAGGTCCAAAGGATACAGTAAACCTGAAGTAAAGCATCGGAATCCATAACTAATGTCACAGGAATCGTTCAAAACATAGACTGTAGGAAGAGTCAGTCTTCTTGTACATTAGTCGGCATTGTGCCTTTTGCATTTGTTCCGATGCAATTTCTGTATTTCATCGTCAATAAGAAGGTCCTAGGGATACAGTAAACCTCACGTGAAGCATCGGAATCTACAACTAGTTTCACAGGAATGGTTCAAAACATAGTCAGTAAGAAGAGTCAGTCTTCTTGTACTTAAGTCGGCATTGTGCATTTTGTATTTAATTCCGATGTAATTTCTGTGTTTCATCGTCGATAAATAGGTCCAAGGGATACAATAAACCTGAAGTGAAGCATCGGAATCTGTAACTAACGTCACAGGAATGGTTCAAAGCATAGACACTAAGAAGAGTCAGTCTGCTTCTACTTAAGACGGCATTGTGCCTTTTCTATTTAAATCCGATGCAATTTCTGTGTTTCATCTTCAATAAGAAGGTCAGAGGGATACAGTGAACCTGAGGTGAAGCATCGGAATCTATAACTAGTGTCACAGGAATGGTTCAAAACATAGACAGTAGGAAGAGTCAGTCTTCTTTTACTTAAGTCGGCATTGTGCCTTTTGTATTTAATTCCGATGCAATTTCTGTGTTTCATCGTCAATAAGAAGGTCAGAGGGAAACAGATAACCTGAAGTGAAGCATCGGGATCTATAACTAGTGTGACAGGTATGGTTCCAAACATAGTCAGTAAGAAGAGACAGTCTTCTTGTACTTAAGTCGGCATTCTGCCTTTTCTATTTAATTCCGATGCAATTTCTGTGTTTCATCGTCAATACGAAGGTCCAAGGGATACAGTAAACCTAAAGTGAAGCATCGGGATCCACAACTAGTGTCACAGGAATGGTTCAAAACATAGTCAGTAAGAAGAGTCAGTCTTCTTGTACTTAAGTCGGCTTTGTGCCTTTTGTATTTAATTCCGACGCAATTTCTGTGTCTCATCGTCAATAAGTAGGTCCAAGGGATACAGTAAACCTGAAGTGGAGCATCGGAATCTATAACTAGTCTCACAGGAATGGTTCAAATCATAGACAGTAAGAAGAGCCAGTCTTTTTGTACTTAAGTCGGCATTGTGCCTTTTGTATTTAATTCCGATGCAGTTTCTGTGTTTCATCGTCAATAAGAAGGTCAGAGGGATACAGAAAACCTGAAGTGAAGCATCGGAATCTATAACTAGTGTCACAGGAATGGTTCAAACTTACACGGTAAGAAGGGGCAGTCTTCTTGTACTTAAGTTGGCGTTGTGCCTTTTGTATTTAGTTCCGATGCACTTTATGTGTTACATCGCCAATAAGAACGTCCAAGGGATACAGTACATCTGAAGTGAAGCATCGGAATCTATAACTAGTGTCAGAGGAATGGTTCAATACACGGACAGTAGGAAGAGTCAGTCTCCATGTCCATAAGTCGGCATTGTGCCTTTTCTATTTAATTCGGATGCAATTTCTGTGTTTCATCGTCAATAAGAATGTCAGAGGGATACTGTAACCCTGAAGTGAAGCATCGGAATCTGTAACTAGCGTCACAGGAATGGTTCAAAACACAGACAGTAAGAATAGTCACTCTTCTTGTACTTAAGTCGGCATTGTGCCTTTTCTATTTAATTCCGATACAATTTCTGTGATTCATCGTCTATAAGAAGGTCAGAGAGATACAGTAAACCTGAAGTGAAGCATCGGAATCTATAACTAGTGTCACAGGAATGGTTCAAACATAGTCAGTAAGAAGAGTCTGTCTTCTTGTACTTAAGTCGGCATTGTGCCTATTCTATTTAATTCCAATGCAATATCTGTGTTTCATCGTCAATAAGAAGGTCAGAGGGATATAGTAAACCTGAAGTGAAGCATCGGGACCTATAACTAGTGTCACAGGTATGGTTCCAAACATAGTCAGTAAGAAGAGACAGTCTTCTTGTACTTAAGTCGGCATTGTGCCTTTTATATTTATTTCCGATGCAATTTCTGTGTCTCATTGTCAACAAGAAGGTGTACGGGATACACTAAACCTGAAGTGGAGCATCGGAATCTATAACTATTGTGACAGGAATGGTTCAAATCATAGACAGTAGGAAGAGTCAGTCTTCTTGTACTTAATTCGGCATTGTGCCTTTTAGTATTTAATTCAGATGCAATATCTGTGTTTCATCGTCAATAAGAAGGTCCAAGGGATGCAGTAAACCTGAAGTGAAGCATCGGAATCAGTAACTAGCGTCACAGGAATGGTTCAAAACATAGTCAGTAAGAAGTGCCAGTCTTCTTGTACTTATGTCGGCATTGTGCCTTTTCTATTTAATTCCCATGCAATTTCTGAGTTTCATCGACAATAAGAATGTCAGAGGGATACAGTAGCCCTGAAGTGAAGAATCGGAATCTATAACTAGTGTCACAGGAATGGTTCAAACATAGTCAGTAAGAAGAGGCTGTCTTCTTGTACTTAAGTTGGCATTGTGCCTTTTGTATTTAATTCAGATGCAATATCTGTGTTTAATTGTCAATAAGAAGGTCCAAGGGATACAGTAAACCTGAAGTGAAGCATCGGAATCTGTAACTAGTGTCACGGGAATCGTTCAAAACATAGACAGTAGGAAGAGTCGGTCTTCTTGTACTTCATTCGGCATTGTGCCTTTTGCATCTAATTCCGATGCAATTTCTGTGTTTCATCGTCAATAAGTAGGTCCAACGGATACAGCAAACCTGAAGTGAAGCATCGGAATGTATAACTAGTGTCACTGGAATGGTTCAAAACATACACAGCAAGAAGAGTCAGTCTTCTTGTACTTAAGTCGGCATTGTGCCTTTCTTATTTAATTCCGATGCAATTTCTGTGTTTCATCGTAAATACGAAGGTCAGAGGGATACAATAGACATATAGTGAAGCATCGGAATCTAAAACTGGTCTCACAGGAAAGGTTCAAAACATAGGGAGTAAGAAGAGCCAGTCATCTTGTATTTGAGTCGGCATTGTTATTTCTCTATTTAATTCCGATGCAATTTCTGTGTTTCATCGTCAATACGAAGGCCCTAGGGATACAGTAAACCTGAAGTGAAGCATCGGAATCTATAACTAGTGTCACAGGAATGGTTGAAAACATACACAGTAAGATGAGTCAGTCTTCTTGTACGTAAGTCGGCATTGTGCCTTTTGTATTTATTTCCGATGATATTTCTGTGTTTCGTCGTCAATAAGAAGGTCCGAGGGATACATTAAACCTGAAGTGAAGCATCGGAATCTATATCTAGTGTCACAGGATAGGTTCAAAACATAGACAGTAAGTAGAGTCAGTCTTCTTGTACTTAAGTCGGCATTTTGCCTTTTGCATTTAATTCCGATGCATATTCTGTGTTTCGTCGTCAATAAGAAGTTCCAAGGATACAGTAAATCTGAAGTGAGGCATCGGAATCTATATCTAGTGTCACAGAAAATGTTCAAAACACAGACAGTAAGAATAGTCACTCTTCTTGTACTTAAGTCGGCATTGTGCCTTTTCTATTTAATTTCGATGCAATTTCTGTGTTACATCGCCAATAAGAACGTCCAAGAGATACAGTAAACCTGAAGTGGAGCATCGGAATCTATAACTAGGGATACAGGATTGGTTCAATACATGGACAGTAGGAAAACTCAGTCTCCTTGTACTTAAGTCGGCATTGTGCCTTTTCTATTTAATTCCCATGCAATTTCTGAGTTTCATCGTCAATAAGAATGTCAGAGGGATACAGTAACCCTGAAGTGAAGCATCGGAATCTATAACTAGTGTCACAGGAATGGTTCAAACATAGTCAGTAAGAAGAGGCTGTCTTCTTGTACTTAAGTCGGCATTGTGAATTTTCTATTTAATTCCGATACAATTTCTGTGATTCATCGTATATAAGAAGGTCAGAGAGATACAGTAAACCTGAAGTGAAGCATCGGAATCTATAACTAGTGTCACAGGAATGGTTCAAACATAGTCAGTAAGAAGAGTCTGTCCTCTTGTACTTAAGTCGGCATTGTGCCTTTTCTATTTAATTCCGACGCAATTTCTGTGTTTCATCGTCAATACAAAGGTCCAAGGGATACAGTAAACCTGAAGTGAATCATCGGAATCTATAACTAGCGTCACAGGAATGGTTCAAACATAGTCAGTAAGAAGAATCTGTCTTCTTGTACTTAAGTCGGCATTGTGCCTATTCTATTTAATTCCAATGCAATATCTGTGTTTCATCGTCAATAAGAAGGTCAGAGGGATATAGTAAACCCGAAGTGAAGCATCGGGACCTATAACTAGTGTCACAGGGATGGTTCCAAACATAGTCAGTAAGAAGAGACAGTCTTCTTGTACTTAAGTCGGCATTGTGCCTTTTCTATTTGATTCCGACGCAATTTCTGTGTTTCATCGTCAATAAAAAGGTCCAAGGGATACAGTAAACCTGAAGTGAATCATCGGAATCTATAACTAGTGTAACAGGAATGGTTCAGACATAGTCAGTAAAAAGAGTCAGTCATCTTGTACTTAAGTCGGCTTTCTGCTTTTTATATTTAATTCCGATGCAATTTCTGTATCTCATTGTCAATAAGAAGGTGTACGGGATACACTAACCCTGAAGTGGAGCATCGGAATCTATAACTAGTGTCACAGGAATGGTTCAAATCATAGACAGTAGGAAGAGTCAGTCTTCTTGTACTTAAGTCGGCATTGTGCCTTTTGTATTCAATTCAGATGCAATATCTGTGTTTCATCGTCAATAAGAAGGTCCAAGGGATGCAGTAAACCTGAAGTGAAGCATCGGAATCTGTAACTAGCGTCACAGGAATGGTTCAAAACATAGTCAGTAAGAAGAGCCAGTCTTCTTGTACTTAAGTCGGCATTGTGCCTTTTCTATTTAATTTCGATGCAATTTCTGTGTTTCATCGCCAATAAGAACGTCCAAGGGATACAGTAAACCTGAAGTGGAGCATCGGAATCTATAACTAGTGATACAGGATTGGTTCAATACATGGACAGTAGGAAAACTCAGTCTCCTTGTACTTAAGTCGGCAGTGTGCCTTTTCTATTTAATTCCCATGCAATTTCTGAGTTTCATCGTCAATAAGAATGTCAGAGGGATACAGTAACCCTGAAGTGAAGCATCGGAATCTGTAACTAGTGTCACAGGAATGGTTTAAACATAGTCAGTAAGTAGAGGCTGTCTTCTTGTACTTCAGTCGGCATTGTGCCTTTTGCATCTAATTCCGATGCAATTTCTGTGTTTCATCGTCAATAAGTAGGTCCAACGGATACAGCAAACCTGAAGTGAAGCATCGGAATGTATAACTAGTGTCACTGGAATGGTTCAAAACATACACAGCAAGAAGAGTCAGTCTTCTTGTACTTAAGTCGGCATTGTGCCTTTTTTATTTAATTCCGATGCAATTTCTGTGTTTCATCGTAAATAAGAAGGTCAGAGGGATACAATTGACATATAGTGAAGCATCCTAATCTAAAACTGGTCTCACAGGAAAGGTTCAAAACATAGGGAGTAAGAAGAGCCAGTCATCTTGTATTTGAGTCGGCATTGTTATTTCTCTATTTAATTCCGATGCAATTTCTGTGTTTCATCGTCAATACGAAGGCCCTAGGGATACAGTAAACCTGAAGTGAAGCATCGGAATCTATAACTAGTGTCACAGGAATGGTTCAAAACATATACAGTAAGATGAGTCAGTCTTATTGTACGTAAGTCGGCATTGTGCCTTTTGTATTTATTTCCGATGCAATTTCTGTGTTTCGTCGTCAATAAGAAGGTCCAAGGGATACATTAAACCTGAAGTGAAGCATCGGAATCTATATCTAGTGTCACAGGAAAGGTTCAAAACATAGACAGTAAGTAGAGTCAGTCTTCTTGTACTTAAGTCGGCATTGTGCTTTTCTATTTAATTTCGATGCATTTTCTGTGTTTCATCGCCAATAAGAACGTCCAAGGGATACAGTAAACCTGAAGTGGAGCATCGGAATCTATAACTAGTGATACAGGATTGGTTCAATACATGGACAGTAGGAAAACTCAGTCTCCTTGTCCTTAAGTCGGCACTGTGCCTTTTCTATTTAATTAACATGCAATTTCTGAGTTTCATCGTCAATAAGAATGTCAGAGGGATACAGTAACCCTGAAGTGAAGCATCGGAATCTATAACTAGTGTCACAGGAATGGTTCAAACATAGTCAGTAAGAAGAGGCTGTCTTCTTGTACTTAAGTCGGCATTGTGCCTTTTGTATTTAATTCCGATGCTATTTCTGTGTTTCATCGTCAATAAGTAGGTCCAACGGATACAGCAAACCTGAAGTGAAGCATCGGAATCTATAACTAGTGTCACAGGAATGGTTCAAAACATAGACAGTAGGAAGAGGTAGTCTTCTTGTACTTCTGTCGGCATTGTGCCCTTTTCAATTTAATTCCGATGCAATTACTGTGTATCATCGTCAATAAGAAGGCCAGAGGGATACAGTAAACCTGAAGTGAAGCTTCGGAATCTCTAACTAGTGTCACAGGAAAGGTTCAACACATAGTCAGTAAGAAGAGTTAGTCTTCTTGTACTTAAGTTGGCATTGTGCCTTTTGTATTTAATTCCGATGCAAAATCTGTGTTTCATCTTCAATGAGAAGGTCAGAGGGGTACAGTGAACCTGAGGTGAAGCATCGGAATCAATAACTAGTGTCACAGGAATGGTTCAGATTATAGACAGTAGGAAGAGTCAGTTTTCTTTTACTTAAGTCTTGCTTTCTATTTAATTCCGATGCAATTTCTGTGTTTCGTCGCCAATAAGAAGGTCCAAAGGATACAGTAAACCTGAAGTAAAGCATCGGAATCCATAACTAATGTCACAGGAATCGTTCAAAACATAGACTGTAGGAAGAGTCAGTCTTCTTGTACATTAGTCGGCATTGTGCCTTTTGCATTTGTTCCGATGCAATTTCTGTATTTCATCGTCAATAAGAAGGTCCTAGGGATACAGTAAACCTCACGTGAAGCATCGGAATCTACAACTAGTTTCACAGGAATGGTTCAAAACATAGTCAGTAAGAAGAGTCAGTCTTCTTGTACTTAAGTCGGCATTGTGCATTTTGTATTTAATTCCGATGTAATTTCTGTGTTTCATCGTCGATAAATAGGTCCAAGGGATACAATAAACCTGAAGTGAAGCATCGGAATCTGTAACTAACGTCACAGGAATGGTTCAAAGCATAGACACTAAGAAGAGTCAGTCTGCTTCTACTTAAGACGGCATTGTGCCTTTTCTATTTAAATCCGATGCAATTTCTGTGTTTCATCTTCAATAAGAAGGTCAGAGGGATACAGTGAACCTGAGGTGAAGCATCGGAATCTATAACTAGTGTCACAGGAATGGTTCAAAACATAGACAGTAGGAAGAGTCAGTCTTCTTTTACTTAAGTCGGCATTGTGCCTTTTGTATTTAATTCCGATGCAATTTCTGTGTTTCATCGTCAATAAGAAGGTCAGAGGGAAACAGATAACCTGAAGTGAAGCATCGGGATCTATAACTAGTGTGACAGGTATGGTTCCAAACATAGTCAGTAAGAAGAGACAGTCTTCTTGTACTTAAGTCGGCATTCTGCCTTTTCTATTTAATTCCGATGCAATTTCTGTGTTTCATCGTCAATACGAAGGTCCAAGGGATACAGTAAACCTAAAGTGAAGCATCGGGATCCACAACTAGTGTCACAGGAATGGTTCAAAACATAGTCAGTAAGAAGAGTCAGTCTTCTTGTACTTAAGTCGGCATTGTGCCTTTTGTATTTAATTCCGATGCAATTTCTGTGTCTCATCGTCAATAAGTAGGTCCAAGGGATACAGTAAACCTGAAGTGGAGCATCGGAATCTATAACTAGTCTCACAGGAATGGTTCAAATCATAGACAGTAAGAAGAGCCAGTCTTTTTGTACTTAAGTCGGCATTGTGCCTTTTGTATTTAATTCCGATGCAGTTTCTGTGTTTCATCGTCAATAAGAAGGTCAGAGGGATACAGAAAACCTGAAGTGAAGCATCGGAATCTATAACTAGTGTCACAGGAATGGTTCAAACTTACACAGTAAGAAGGGGCAGTCTTCTTGTACTTAAGTTGGCGTTGTGCCTTTTGTATTTAGTTCCGATGCACTTTATGTGTTACATCGCCAATAAGAACGTCCAAGGGATACAGTACATCTGAAGTGAAGCATCGGAATCTATAACTAGTGTCAGAGGAATGGTTCAATACACGGACAGTAGGAAGAGTCAGTCTCCATGTCCATAAGTCGGCATTGTGCCTTTTCTATTTAATTCGGATGCAATTTCTGTGTTTCATCGTCAATAAGAATGTCAGAGGGATACTGTAACCCTGAAGTGAAGCATCGGAATCTGTAACTAGCGTCACAGGAATGGTTCAAAACACAGACAGTAAGAATAGTCACTCTTCTTGTACTTAAGTCGGCATTGTGCCTTTTCTATTTAATTCCGATACAATTTCTGTGATTCATCGTCTATAAGAAGGTCAGAGAGATACAGTAAACCTGAAGTGAAGCATCGGAATCTATAACTAGTGTCACAGGAATGGTTCAAACATAGTCAGTAAGAAGAGTCTGTCTTCTTGTACTTAAGTCGGCATTGTGCCTATTCTATTTAATTCCAATGCAATATCTGTGTTTCATCGTCAATAAGAAGGTCAGAGGGATATAGTAAACCTGAAGTGAAGCATCGGGACCTATAACTAGTGTCACAGGTATGGTTCCAAACATAGTCAGTAAGAAGAGACAGTCTTCTTGTACTTAAGTCGGCATTGTGCCTTTTCTATTTAATTCCGACGCAATTTCTGTGTTTCATCGTCAATACAAAGGTCCAAGGGATACAGTAAACCTGAAGTGAATCATCGGAATCTATAACTAGTGTCACAGGAATGGTTCAAACATAGTCAGTAAGAAGAGTCAGTCATCTTGTACTTAAATCGGCTTTGTGCCTTTTATATTTATTTCCGATGCAATTTCTGTATCTCATTGTCAACAAGAAGGTGTACGGGATACACTAAACCTGAAGTGGAGCATCGGAATCTATAACTATTGTGACAGGAATGGTTCAAATCATAGACAGTAGGAAGAGTCAGTCTTCTTGTACTTAATTCGGCATTGTGCCTTTTGTATTTAATTCAGATGCAATATCTGTGTTTCATCGTCAATAAGAAGGTCCAAGGGATGCAGTAAACCTGAAGTGAAGCATCGGAATCAGTAACTAGCGTCACAGGAATGGTTCAAAACATAGTCAGTAAGAAGTGCCAGTCTTCTTGTACTTATGTCGGCATTGTGCCTTTTCTATTTAATTCCCATGCAATTTCTGAGTTTCATCGTCAATAAGAATGTCAGAGGGATACAGTAGCCCTGAAGTGAAGAATCGGAATCTATAACTAGTGTCACAGGAATGGTTCAAACATAGTCAGTAAGAAGAGGCTGTCTTCTTGTACTTAAGTTGGCATTGTGCCTTTTGTATTTAATTCAGATGCAATATCTGTGTTTAATTGTCAATAAGAAGGTCCAAGGGATACAGTAAACCTAAAGTGAAGCATCGGAATCTGTAACTAGTGTCACGGGAATCGTTCAAAACATAGACAGTAGGAAGAGTCGGTCTTCTTGTACTTCATTCGGCATTGTGCCTTTTGCATCTAATTCCGATGCAATTTCTGTGTTTCATCGTCAATAAGTAGGTCCAACGGATACAGCAAACCTGAAGTGAAGCATCGGAATGTATAACTAGTGTCACTGGAATGGTTCAAAACATACACAGCAAGAAGAGTCAGTCTTCTTGTACTTAAGTCGGCATTGTGCCTTTCTTATTTAATTCCGATGCAATTTCTGTGTTTCATCGTAAATAAGAAGGTCAGAGGGATACAATAGACATATAGTGAAGCATCGGAATCTAAAACTGGTCTCACAGGAAAGGTTCAAAACATAGGGAGTAAGAAGAGCCAGTCATCTTGTATTTGAGTCGGCATTGTTATTTCTCTATTTAATTCCGATGCAATTTCTGTGTTTCATCGTCAATACGAAGGCCCTAGGGATACAGTAAACCTGAAGTGAAGCATCGGAATCTATAACTAGTGTCACAGGAATGGTTGAAAACATATACAGTAAGATGAGTCAGTCTTCTTGTACGTAAGTCGGCATTGTGCCTTTTGTATTTATTTCCGATGATATTTCTGTGTTTCGTCGTCAATAAGAAGGTCCGAGGGATACATTAAACCTGAAGTGAAGCATCGGAATCTATATCTAGTGTCACAGGATAGGTTCAAAACATAGACAGTAAGTAGAGTCAATCTTCTTGTACTTAAGTCGGCATTTTGCCTTTTGCATTTAATTCCGATGCATATTCTGTGTTTCGTCGTCAATAAGAAGTTCCAAGGGATACAGTAAATCTGAAGTGAGGCATCGGAATCTATATCTAGTGTCACAGAAAATGTTCAAAACACAGACAGTAAGAATAGTCACTCTTCTTGTACTTAAGTCGGCATTGTGCCTTTTCTATTTAATTTCGATGCAATTTCTGTGTTACATCGCCAATAAGAACGTCCAAGAGATACAGTAAACCTGAAGTGGAGCATCGGAATCTATAACTAGGGATACAGGATTGGTTCAATACATGGACAGTAGGAAAACTCAGTCTCCTTGTACTTAAGTCGGCATTGTGCCTTTTCTATTTAATTCCCATGCAATTTCTGAGTTTCATCGTCAATAAGAATGTCAGAGGGATACAGTAACCCTGAAGTGAAGCATCGGAATCTATAACTAGTGTCACAGGAATGGTTCAAACATAGTCAGTAAGAAGAGGCTGTCTTCTTGTACTTAAGTCGGCATTCTGCCCTTTGTATTTAATTCAGATGCAATATCTGTGTTTCATCGTCAATAAGAAGGTCCAAGGGATACAGTAAACCTGAAGTGAAGCATCGGAATCTATAACTAGTGTCACGGGAATGGTTCAAAACATAGACAGTAGGCAGAGTCAGTCTTCTTGTACTTCAGTCGGCATTGTGCCTTTTGTATCTAATTCCGATGCAATTTCTGTGTTTCATCGTCAATAAGTAGGTCCAACGGATACAGCAAACCAGAAGTGAAGCATCGGAATCTATAACTAGTGTCACAGGAATGGTTCAAACTTACACAGTAAGAAGGGGCAGTCTTCTTGTACTTAAGTTGGCGTTGTGCCTTTTGTATTTAGTTCCGATGCACTTTATGTGTTACATCGCTAATAAGAACGTCCAAGGGATACAGTACATCTGAAGTGAAGCATCGGAATCTATAACTAGTGTCACAGGAATGGTTCAATACACGGACAGTAGGAAGAGTCAGTCTCCATGTCCATAAGTCGGCATTGTGCCTTTTCTATTTAATTCCGATGCAATTTCTGTGTTTCATCGTCAATACGAATGTCAGAGGGATACTGTAACCCTGAAGTGAAGCATCGGAATCTGTAACTAGCGTCACAGGAATGGTTCAAAACACAGACAGTAAGAATAGTCAGTCTTCTTGTACTTAAGTCGGCATTGTGAATTTTCTATTTAATTCCGATACAATTTCTGTGATTCATCGTATATAAGAAGGTCAGAGAGATACAGTAAACCTGAAGTGAAGCATCGGAATCTATAACTAGTGTCACAGGAATGGTTCAAACATAGTCAGTAAGAAGAGTCTGTCCTCTTGTACTTAAGTCGGCATTGTGCCTTTTCTATTTAATTCCGACGCAATTTCTGTGTTTCATCGTCAATACAAAGGTCCAAGGGATACAGTAAACCTGAAGTGAATCATCTGAATTTATAACTAGTGTCACAGGAATGGTTCAAACATAGTCAGTAAGAAGAGTCAGTCATCTTGTACTTAAGTCGGCTTTGTGCCTTTTATATTTAATTCCGATGCAATTTCTGTATCTCATTGTCAACAAGAAGGTGTACGGGATACACTAAACCTTAAGTGGAGCATCGGAATCTATAACTATTGTGACAGGAATGGTTCAAATCATAGACAGTAGGAAGAGTCAGTCTTCTTGTACTTAAGTCGGCATTGTGCCTTTTGTATTTAATTCAGATGCAATATCTGTGTTTCATCGTCAATAAGAAGGTCCAAGGGATGCAGTAAACCTGAAGTGAAGCATCGGAATCTGTAACTAGCGTCACAGGAATGGTTCAAAACATAGTCTGTAAGAAGTGCCAGTCTTCTTGTACTTAAGTCGGCATTGTGCCTTTTCTATTTAATTCCCATGCAATTTCTGAGTTTCATCGTCAATAAGAATGTCAGAGGGATACAGTAGCCCTGAAGTGAAGAATCGGAATCTATAACTAGTGTCACAGGAATGGTTCAAACATAGTCAGTAAGAAGAGGCTGTCTTCTTGTACTTAAGTCGGCATTGTGCCTTTTGTATTTAATTCAGATGCAATATCTGTGTTTAATCGTCAATAAGAAGGTCCAAGGGATACAGTAAACCTGAAGTGAAGCATCGGAATCTGTAACTAGTGTCACGGGAATGGTTCAAAACATAGACAGTAGGAAGAGTCGGTCTTCTTGTACTTCAGTCGGCATTGTGCCTTTTGCATCTAATTCCGATGCAATTTCTGTGTTTCATCGTCAATAAGTAGGTCCAACGGATACAGCAAACCTGAAGTGAAGCATCGGAATGTATAACTAGTGTCACTGGAATGGTTCAAAACATACACAGCAAGAAGAGTCAGTCTTCTTGTACTTAAGTCGGCATTGTGCCTTTTTTATTTAATTCCGATGCAATTTCTGTGTTTCATCGTAAATAAGAAGGTCAGAGGGATACAATAGACATATAGTGAAGCATCGGAATCTAAAACTGGTCTCACAGGAAAGGTTCAAAACATAGGGAGTAAGAAGAGCCAGACATCTTGTATTTGAGTCGGCATTGTTATTTCTCTATTTAATTCCGATGCAATTTCTGTGTTTCATCGTCAATACGAAGGCCCTAGGGATACAGTAAACCTGAAGTGAAGCATCGGAATCTGTAACTAGTGTCACAGGAATGGTTCAAAACATATACAGTAAGATGAGTCAGTCTTCTTGTACGTTAGTCGGCATTGTGCCTTTTGTATTTATTTCCGATGCTATTTCTGTGTTTCGTCGTCAATAAGAAGGTCCGAGGGATACATTAAACCTGAAGTGAAGCATCGGAATCTATATCTAGTGTCACAGGATAGGTTCAAAACATAGACAGTAAGTAGAGTCAGTCTTCTTGTACTTAAGTCGGCATTTTGCCTTTTGCATTTAATTCCGATGCATATTCTGTGTTTCGTCGTCAATAAGAAGTTCCAAGGGATACAGTAAATCTGAAGTGAGGCATCGGAATCTATATCGAGTGTCACAGAAAATGTTCAAAACACAGACAGTAAGAATAGTCACTCTTCTTGTACTTAAGTCGGCATTGTGCCTTTTCTATTTAATTTCGATGCAATTTCTGTGTTACATCGCCAATAAGAACGTCCAAGAGATACAGTAAACCTGAAGTGGAGCATCGGAATCTATAACTAGGGATACAGGATTGGTTCAATACATGGACAGTAGGAAAACTCAGTCTCCTTGTACTTAAGTCGGCATTGTGCCTTTTCTATTTAATTCCCATGCAATTTCTGAGTTTCATCGTCAATAAGAATGTCAGAGGGATACAGTAACCCTGAAGTGAAGCATCGGAATCTATAACTAGTGTCACAGGAATGGTTCAAACATAGTCAGTAAGAAGAGGCTGTCTTCTTGTACTTAAGTCGGCATTGCTCCTTTTGTATTTAATTCAGATGCAATATCTGTGTTTCATCGTCAATAAGAAGGTCCAAGGGATACAGTAAACCTGAAGTGAAGCATCGGAATCTATAACTAGTGTCACGGGAATGGTTCAAACATAGACAGTAGGCAGAGTCAGTCTTCTTGTACTTCAGTCGGCATTGTGCCTTTTGTATCTAATTCCGATGCAATTTCTGTGTTTCATCGTCAATAAGTAGGTCCAACGAATACAGCAAACCTGAAGTGAAGCATCTGATTCTATAACTAGTGTCACAAGTATGGTTCAAACTTACACAGTAAGAAGGGGCAGTCTTCTTGTACTTAAGTTGGCGTTGTGCCTTTTGTATTTAGTTCCGATGCAGTTTATGTGTTACATCGCCAGTAAGAACGTCCAAGGGATACAGTACATCTGAAGTGAAGTATCGGAATCTATAACTAGTGTCACAGGAATGGTTCAATACACGGACAGTAGGAAGAGTCAGTCTCCATGTCCATAAGTCGGCATTGTGCCTTTTCTATTTAATTCCGATGCAATTTCTGTGTTTCATCGTCAATAAGAATGTCAGAGGGATACTGTAACCCTGAAGTGAAGCATCGGAATCTGTAACTAGCGTACCAGGAATGGTTCAAAACACAGACAGTAAGAATAGTCAGTCTTCTTGTACTTAAGTCGGCATTGTGCCTCTTCTATTTAATTCCGATACAATTTCTGTGATTCATCGTCTATAAGAAGGTCAGAGAGATACAGTAAACCTGAAGTGAAGCATCGGAATCTATAACTAGTGTCACAGGAATGGTTCAAACATAGTCAGTAAGAAGAGTCTGTCTTCTTGTACTTAAGTCGGCATTGTGCCTTTTCTATTTAATTCCGACGCAATTTCTGTGTTTCATCGTCAATACAAAGGTCCAAGGGATACAGTAAACCTGAAGTGAATCATCGGAATCTATAACTAGTGTCACAGGAATATTTCAAACATAGTCAGTAAGAAGAGTCAGTCATCTTGTACTTAAGTCGGCTTTGTGCCTTTTATATTTAATTCCGATGCAATTTCTGTATCTCATTGTCAATAAGAAGGTGTACGGGATACACTAAACCTGAAGTGGAGCATCGGAATCTATAACTAGTGTCACAGGAATGGTTCAAATCATATACAGTAGGAAGAGTCAGTCTTCTTGTACTTAAGTCGGCATTGTGCCTTTTGTATTTAATTCAGATGCAATATCTGTGTTTCATCGTCAATAAGAAGGTCCAAGGGATGCAGTAAACCTGAAGTGAAGCATCGGAATCTGTAACTAGCGTCACAGGAATGGTTCAAAACATAGTCAGTAAGAAGAGCCAGTCTTCTTGTACTTAAGTCGGCATTGTGCCTTTTCTATTTAATTTCGATGCAATTTCTGTGTTTCATCGCCAATAAGAACGTACAAGGGATACAGTAAACCTGAAGTGGAGCATCGGAATCTATAACTAGTGATACAAGATTGGTTCAATACATGGACAGTGGGAAAACTCAGTCTCCTTGTACTTAAGTCGGCATTGTGCCTTTTCTATTTAATTCCCATGCAATTTCTGAGTTTCATCGTCAATAAGAATGTCAGAGGGATACAGTAACCCTGAAGTGAAGCATCGGAATCTATAACTAGTGTCTCAGGAATGGTTCAAACAGAGAAAGTAAGAAGAGGCTGTCTTCTTGTACTTAAGACGGCGTTGTGCCTTTTGTATTTAATTCAGATGCAATATCTGTGTTTCATCGTCAATAAGAAGGTCCAAGGGATACAGTAAACCTGAAGTGAAGCATCGGAATCTATAACTAGTGTCACGGGAATGGTTCAAAGCATAGACAGTAGGCAGAGTCAGTCTTCTTGTACTTCAGTCGGCATTGTGCCTTTTGTATCTAATTCCGATGCAATTTCTGTGTTTCATCGTCAATAAGTAGGTCCAACGGATACAGCAAACCTGAAGTGAAGCATCGGAATCTATAACTAGTGTCACTGGAATGGATCGAAACATACACAGCAAGAAGAGTCAGTCTTCTTGTACTTAAGTCGGCATTGTGCCTTTTTTATTTAATTCCGATGCAATTTCTGTGTTTCATCGTAAATAAGAAGGTCAGAGGGATACAGTACACATATAGTGAAGCATCGGAATCTAAAACTGGTCTCACAGGAAAGGTTCAAAACATAGGGAGTAAGAAGAGCCAGTCATCTTGTATTTGAGTCGGCATTGTTATTTTTCTATTTAATTCCGATGCAATTTCTGTGTTTCATCGTGAATACGAGGGCCCTAGGGATACAGTAAACCTGAAGTGAAGCATCGGAATCTATAACTAGTGTCAAAGGAATGGTTCAAAACATATGCAGTAAGATGAGTCAGACGTCTTGTACGTAAGTCGGCATTGTGCCTTTTGCATTTATTTCCGATGCAATTTCTGTGTTTCGTCGTCAATAAGAAGGTCCAAGGGATACATTAAACCTGAAGTGAAGCATCGGAATCTATATCTAGTGTCACAGGAAAGGTTCAAAACATAGACAGTAAGTGGAGTCAGTCTTCTTGTACTTAAGTCGGCATTGAGCCTTCTGTATTTAATTCCGATGCAACTTCTGTGTTTCATCGTCAATGAGAAGGTCAGAGGGATCCAGTAAATCTGAAGTGAAGCTTAGGAATCTATAACTAGTGTCACAGGAATGGTTCAAAACATAGACACTAAGAAGAGTCAGTCTGCTTGTACTTAAGACGGCATTGTGCCTTTTCTATTTAATTCCGATGAAATTTTTGTGTTTCATCTTCAATGAGAAGGTCAGAGGGGTGCAGTGAACCTGAGGTGAAGCATCGGAATCAATAACTAGTGTCACAGGAATGGTTCAGATTATAGACAGTAGGAAGAGTCAGTTTTCTTTTACTTAAGTCTTACGTTCTATTTAATTCCGATGCGATTTCTGTGTTTCGTCGACAATAAGAAGGTCCAAAGGATACAGTAAACCTGAAGTAAAGCATCGGAATCCATAACTAATGTCACAGGAATCGTTCAAAACATAGACTGTAGGTAGAGTCAGTCTTCTTGTACATTAGTCGGCATTGTGCCTTTTGTATTTAATTCCGATGCAATTTCTGTGTTTCATCGTCAATAAGTAGGTCCAAGGGATACAATAAACCTCACGTGAAGCATCGGAATCTACAACTAGTGTCACAGGAATGGTTCAAAACATAGTCAGTAAGAAGAGTCAGTCTTCTTGTACTTAAGTCGGCATTGTGCCTTTTGTATTTAATTCCGATGCAATTTCTGTGTTTTATCGTCAATAAGAAGGTCAGAGGGATACAGTAAACCTGAAGTGAAGCATCGGAATCTATAACTAGTGTCACAGGAATGGTTCAAACATAGTGAGTAAGAAGAGTCTGGCTTCTTGTACTTAAGCCGGCATTGTGCCTATTCTATTTAATTCCAATGCAATATCTGTGTTTTATCGTCAATAAGAAGGTCAGAGGGATATAGTAAACCTGAAGTGAAGCATCGGGATCTATAACTAGTGTGACAGGTATGGTTCCAAACATAGTCAGTAAGAAGAGACAGTCTTCTTGTACTTAAGTCGGCATTGTGCCTTTTCTATTTAATTCCGATGCAATTTCTGTGTTTCATCGTCAATACGAAGGTCCAATGGATACAGTAAACCTAAAGTGAAGCAATGGGATCCACAACTAGTGTCACAGGAATGGTTCAAAACATTGTCAGTAAGAAGAGTCAGTCTTCTTGTACTTAAGTCGGCATTGTGCCTTTTGTATTTAATTCCGATGCAATTTCTGTGTCTCATCGTCAATAAGAAGGTCCAAGGGATACAGTAAACCTGAAGTGGAGCATCGGAATCTATAACTAGTGCCACAGGAATGGTTCAAATCATAGACAGTAAGAAGAGCCAGTCTTTTTGTACTTAATTCGGCATTGTGCCATTTTCAATTTAATTCCGATGCAATTAGTGTGTTTCATCGTCAATAAGAAGGTCAGATGGATACAGTAAACCTGAAGTGAAGCATCGGAATCTCTAACTAGTGTCACAGGAATGGTTCAAATCATAGTCAGTAAGAAGAGTCAGTCTTCTTGTACTTAAGTCGGCATTGTGCTTTTTGTATTTAATTCCGATGCAATTTCTGTGTTTCATCGTCAATAAGATGGTCCAAGGGATCCAGTAAACCTGAAGTGAAGCAGCGGAATCTGTAACTAGCGTCACAGGAATGGTTCAAAACATAGACACTAAGAAGAGGCTGTCTTCTTGTACTTAAGTCGGCATTGTGCCTTTTGTATTTAATTCAGATGCAATATCTGTGTTTCATCGTCAATAAGAAGGTCCAAGGGATACAGTAAACCTGAAGTGAAGCATCGGAATCTATAACTAGTGTCACGGGAATGGTTCAAAACATAGACAGTAGGCAGAGTCAGTCTCCTTGTACTTCAGTCGGCATTGTGCCTTTTGTATCTAATTCCGATGCAATTTCTGTGTTTCATCGTCAATAAGTAGGTCCAACGGATACAGCAAACCTGAAGTGAAGCATCGGAATTTATAACTAGTGTCACAGGAATGGTTCAAACTTACACAGTAAGAAGGGGCAGTCTTCTTGTACTTAAGTTGGCGTTGTGCCTTTTGTATTTAGTTCCGATGCACTTTATGTGTTACATCGCCAATAAGAACGTCCAAGGGATACAGTACATCTGAAGTGAAGCATCGGAATCTATAACTAGTGTCACAGGAATGGTTCAATACATGGACAGTAGGAAGAGTCAGTCTCCATGTCCATAAGTCGGCATTGTGCCTTTTCTATTTAATTCCGATGCAATTTCTGTGTTTCATCGTCAATAAGAATGTCAGAGGGATACTGTAACCCTGAAGTGAAGCATCGGAATCTGTAACTAGCGTCACAGGAATGGTTCAAAACATAGTCAGTAAGAAGAGCCAGTCTTCTTGTACTTAAGTCGGCATTGTGCCTTTTCTATTTAATTTCGATGCAATTTCTGTGTTTCATCGCCAATAAGAACGTACAAGGGATACAGTAAACCTGAAGTGGAGCATCGGAATCTATAACTAGTGATACAAGATTGGTTCAATACATGGACAGTAGGAAAACTCAGTCTCCTTGTACTTAAGTCGGCATTGTGCCTTTTGTATCTAATTCCGATGCAATTTCTGTGTTTCAACGTCAATAAGTAGGTCCAACGGATACAGCAAACCTGAAGTGAAGCATCGGAATCTATAACTAGTGTCACTGGAATGGTTCGAAACATACACAGCAAGAAGAGTCAGTCTTCTTGTACTTAAGTCGGCATTGTGCCTTTTTTATTTAATTCCGATGCAATTTCTGTGTTTCATCGTAAATAAGAAGGTCAGAGGGATACAGTACACATATAGTGAAGCATCGGAATCTAAAACTGGTCTCACAGGAAAGGTTCAAAACATAGGGAGTAAGAAGAGCCAGTCATCTTGTATTTGAGTCGGCATTGTTATTTTTCTATTTAATTCCGTTGCAATTTCTGTGTTTCATCCTCAATACGAAGGCCCTAGGGATACAGTAAACCTGAAGTGAAGCATCGGAATCTATAACTAGTGTCACAGGAATGGTTCAAAACATATGCAGTAAGATGAGTCAGTCTTCTTGTACGTAAGTGGGCATTGTGCCTTTTGCATTTATTTCCGATGCAATTTCTGTGTTTCGTCGTCAATAAGAAGGTCCAAGGGATACATTAAACCTGAAGTGAAGCATCGGAATCTATATCTAGTGTCACAGGAAAGGTTCAAAACATAGACAGTAAGTGGAGTCAGTCTTCTTGTACTTAAGTCGGCATTGAGCCTTCTGTATTTAATTCCGATGCAACTTCTGTGTTTCATCGTCAATGAGAAGGTCAGAGGGATCCAGTAAATCTGAAGTGAAGCTTAGGAATCTATAACTAGTGTCACAGGAATGGTTCAAAACATAGACACTAAGAAGAGTCAGTCTGCTTGTACTTAAGACGGCATTGTGCCTTTTCTATTTAATTCCGATGCAATTTTTGTGTTTCATCTTCAATGAGAAGGTCAGAGGGGTGCAGTGAACCTGAGGTGAAGCATCGGAATCAATAACTAGTGTCACAAGAATGGTTCAGATTATAGACAGTAGGAAGAGTCAATTTTCTTTTACTTAAGTCTTACTTTCTATTTAATTCCGATGCAATTTCTGTGTTTCGTCGACAATAAGAAGGTCCAAAGGATACAGTAAACCTGAAGTAAAGCATCGGAGTCCATAACTAATGTCACAGGAATCGTTCAAAACATAGACTGTAGGTAGAGTCAGTCTTCTTGTACATTAGTCGGCATTGTGCCTTTTCTATTTGTTCCGATGCAATTTCTGTGTTTCATCGTCAGTAAGAAGGTCCTAGGGATACAGTAAACCTCACGTGAAGCATCGGAATCTACAACTAGTGTCACAGGAATGGTTGAAAACATAGTCAGTATGAAGAGTCAGTCTTCTTGTACTTAAGTCGGCATTGTGCCTTTTGTATTTAATTCCGATGCAATTTCTGTGTTTCATCGTCAATAAGTAGGTCCAAGGGATACAATAAACCTGAAGTGAAGCATCGGAATCTGTAACTAACGTAACAGGAATGGTTCAAATCATAGACACTAAGAAGAGTCAGTCTTTTTGTACTTAAGACGGCATTGTGATTTTTCTGTTTAATTCCGATGCAATTTCTGTGTTTTATCGTCAATAAGAAGGTCAGAGGGATACAGTAAACCTGAAGTGAAGCATCGGAATCTATAACTAGTGTCACAGGAATGGTTCAAACATAGTGAGTAAGAAGAGTCTGGCTTCTTGTACTTAAGTCGGCATTGTGCCTATTCTATTTAATTCCAATGCAATATCTGTGTTTTATCGTCAATAAGAAGGTCAGAGGGATATAGTAAACCTGAAGTGAAGCATCGGGATCTATAGCTAGTGTGACAGGTATGGTTCCAAACATAGTCAGTAAGAAGAGACAGTCTTCTTGTACTTAAGTCGGCATTGTGCCTTTTCTATTTAATTCCGATGCAATTTCTGTGTTTCATCGTCAATACGAAGGTCCAATGGATACAGTAAACCTAAAGTGAAGCAATGGGATCCACAACTAGTGTCACAGGAATGGTTCAAAACATTGTCAGTAAGAAGAGTCAGTCTTCTTGTACTTAAGTCGGCATTGTGCCTTTTGTATTTAATTCCGATGCAATTTCTGTGTCTCATCGTCAATAAGAAGGTCCAAGGGATACAGTAAACCTGAAGTGGAGCATCGGAATCTATAACTAGTGTCACAGGAATGGTTCAAATCATAGACAGTAAGAAGAGCCAGTCTTTTTGTACTTAATTCGGCATTGTGCCATTTTCAATTTAATTCCGATGCAATTTGTGTGTTTCATCGTCAATAAGAAGGTCAGATGGATACAGTAAACCTGAAGTGAAGCATCGGAATCTCTAACTAGCGTCACAGGAATGGTTCAAAACATAGACACTAAGAAGAGTCAGTCTGCTTGTACTTAAGACGGAATTGAGCCTTTTTTAATTAATTCCGATGCAATTTCTGTGTTTCATCTTCAATGAGAAGGTCAGAGGGATACAGTGAACCTGAGGTGTAGCATCGGAAACCATAACTAATGTCACAGGAATCGTTCAAAACATAGACTGTAGGAAGAGTCAGTCTTCTTGTACTTTAGTCGGCATTGTGCCTTTTGTATTTGTTCCGATGCAATTTCTGTGTTTCATCGTCATAAGAAGGTCCAAAGGATACAGTAAACCTGAAGTAAAGCATCGGAATCCATAACTAATGTCACAAGAATCGTTCAAAACATAGACTGTAGGAAGAGTCAGTCTTCTTGTACTTAAGTTTGCATTGTGCCTTTTGAATTTAATTTCGATGCACTATCTGTGTTTCACCGTCAATAAGAAGGTCAGAGGGATACAGTAAACCTGAAGTGAAGCATCGGAATCTCTAACTAGTATCACAGGAATGATTCAAAACATAGACAGTAGGAAGAGTCAGTCTTCTTGTACCTTAATCGGCATTGTGCCTTTTGCTATTTCATTCTGATGCAATTTATGTGTTTCATCGTAAATAAAATGGTCCAAGGGATACAGTAAACCTGAAGTGAAGAATCGGAATCTATAATTAGTGTCACAGGAATGGTTCAAAACATAGACAGTAGGAATAGTCAGTCGTCTTGTACTTAAGTTGGCATTGTGCCATTTGAATTTAATTCCGATGCACTATCTGTGTTTCACCGTCAATAAGAAGGTCAGAGGGATACAGTAAACCTGAAGTGAAGCATCGGAACTCTATCTAGTGTCACAGGAATGGTTCAAATCATAGTCAGTAAGATGAGTCAGCCTTCTTGTACTTGAGTCGGCATTGTGCGTTTTGTATTTATTTGCGATGCAATTTCTGTGTTTCATCGTCAATAAGTTGGTCCAAGGGATGCAGTAAACCTGAAGTGAAGCATCGGAATCTGTAACTAACGTCACAGGAATGGTTCAATCATAGACACTAAGAAGAGTTAGTCTGCTTGTACTTAAGACGGCATTGCGCCTTTTCTATTTAATTCCGATGCAATTTCTGTGTTTCATCTTCAATAAGAAGGTCAGAGGGATACAGTGCACCTGAGGTGAAGCATCGGAATCTATAACTAGTGTCACAGGAATGGTTCAAAACATAGACAGTAGAAAGAGTCAGTCTTCTTTTACTAAAGTCGGCATTGTGCATTTTGTATTTAATTAGGATGCAATTTCTGTGATTCATCGTCAAAAAGAAGATCAGAGGGATACAGTAAACTTGAAGTGAAGCATCGGATTCTATAACTAGTGTCACAGGAATGGTTCAAAACATAGACACAAGGAAGAGTCAGTCTTCTTGTACTTAAGTCGGCATTGTGGCTTTTCTATTTAATTCAGATGCAATTTCTGTGTTTCATCGTCAATAAGAAGGTCCAAGGAATACAGTAAACCTGAAGTGAAGCATCGGAATCTATAACTAGTGTCACAGGAATGGTTCGAATCACAGACATTAGGAAGAGTCAGTCTTCTTGTACTTAAGTCGGCATTGTGCCTTTTGTATATAATTCCGATGCCATTTCTGTGTTTCATCGTCAATAAGAATGTCCAAGGGATACAGTAAACATATAGTGAAGCATCGGAATCTAAAACTGGTCTCACAGGACAGGTTCAAAACATAAAGTATAAGAAGAGTCAGTCTTCTTGTACATATGTCGGCATTGTGCCATTTGCATTTAATTCCGATGCAATTTCTGTGTTTCATCGTCAATAAGAAGTTCAGAGGGATACAGTAAACCTAAAGTGAAGCATCGGAATCTATAACTAGTGTCACAGGGATGGTTCAAAACATACACAGCAACAAGAGTCAGTCTTCTTGTACTTGAGTCGGCATTGTGCCTTTTTTATTTTATTCCGATGCAATTTCTGTGTTTCATCGTAAATAAGAAGGTCAGAGGGATACAATAAACATATAGAGAAGCATCGGAATCTAAAACTGGTCTCACATGAAAGGTTCAAAACATAGAGAGTAAGGAAAGCCAGTCATCTTGTATTTGAGTCGGCATTGTGCCTTTTGTACTTAGTTCCGATGCAATTTCTGTGTTTCATCGTCAATAAGAAGGTCAGAGGGAATTAGTAAACCAGAAGTGAAGGATCGGAATCTATAACTAGTGTCACAGGAATGGTTAAAACATAGATAGTAGGAAGAGTCAGTCTTCATGTACTTAAGCCGTCATTGTGCCTCTTGTATTTAATTCCGATGCAATTTCTGTGTTTCATCGTCAATAAGAAGGTCCAAGGGATACAGTAAACATATAGTGTAGCATCGGAATCTAAAACTGGTCTCACAGGAAATGTTCACAACATAGTCAGTAAGAAGAGTCAGTCTTCTTGTACTTAAGTCGGCATTGTGCATTTTGTATTTAATTCCGATGCAATTTCTGTGTTTCATCGTCTATAAGAAGGTCAGAGGGATACAGTAAACCTGAAGTGTAGTGTCACAGGAATGGTTCAAAACATTGACAATAGCAAGGGTCAGTCTTCTTGTACTTAAGTCGGCATTGTGCCTCTCCTATTTAATTCCGATTCAATTTCTGTGTTTCGTCGTCAATAAGAAGCTCCAAGAGATACAGTAAACCTGAAGTGAAGCATCGGAATCTATAACTAGTGTCACAGGAAAGGTTCAAAACATAGACAGTAAGAATAGTCAGTCCTCTTGTACTTAAGTCGGCAATGTGCCTTTTGTATTTAATTCCGATCCAATTTCTGTAATTCATCGTCAATAAGAAGGTCAGAGGGATACAGTAAACCTGAAGTGAAGCATCGGAATCTATGACCAGTGTCACAGGAAAGGTTCAAAACATAGACAGTAGGAAGAGTCAGTCTTCTTGTACTTAAGACGGCATTGTGCCTTTTCTATTTAATTCCGATGCAATATCTGTGTTTCATCGTCAATACGAAGGTCCTAGGGATACAGTAAACCTGAAGTGAAGCATCGGAATCTCTAACTAGTATCACAGGAATGATTCAAAACATAGACAGTAGGAAGAGTCAGTCTTCTTGTACCTTAATCGGCATTGTGCCTTTTGCTATTTCATTCTGATGCAATTTCTGTGTTTCATCGTAAATAAAATGGTCCAAGGGATACAGTAAACCTGAAGTGAAGAATCGGAATCTATAATTAGTGTCACAGGAATGGTTCAAAACATAGACAGTAGGAATAGTCAGTCGTCTTGTACTTAAGTTGGCATTGTGCCATTTGAATTTAATTCCGATGCACTATCTGTGTTTCACCGTCAATAAGAAGGTCAGAGGGATACAGTAAACCTGAAGTGAAGCATCGGAACTCTATCTAGTGTCACAGGAATGGTTCAAATCATAGTCAGTAAGATGAGTCAGCCTTCTTGTACTTGAGTCGGCATTGTGCGTTTTGTATTTATTTGCGATGCAATTTCTGTGTTTCATCGTCAATAAGTTGGTCCAAGGGATGCAGTAAACCTGAAGTGAAGCATCGGAATCTGTAACTAACGTCACAGGAATGGTTCAAAGCATAGACACTAAGAAGAGTCAGTCTGCTTGTACTTAAGACGGCATTGCGCCTTTTCTATTTAATTCCGATGCAATTTCTGTGTTTCATCTTCAATAAGAAGGTCAGAGGGATACAGTGCACCTGAGGTGAAGCATCGGAATCTATAACTAGTGTCACAGGAATGGTTCAAAACATAGACAGTAGAAAGAGTCAGTCTTCTTTTACTTAAGTCGGCATTGTGCATTTTGTATTTAATTAGGATGCAATTTCTGTGATTCATCGTCAAAAAGAAGATCAGAGGGATACAGTAAACTTGAAGTGAAGCATCGGATTCTATAACTAGTGTCACAGGAATGGTTCAAAACATAGACACAAGGAAGAGTCAGTCTTCTTGTACTTAAGTCGGCATTGTGGCTTTTCTATTTAATTCAGATGCAATTTCTGTGTTTCATCGTCAATAAGAAGGTCCAAGGGATACAGTAAACCTGAAGTGAAGCATCGGAATCTATAACTAGTGTCACAGGAATGGTTCGAATCACAGACATTAGGAAGAGTCAGTCTTCTTGTACTTAAGTCGGCATTGTGCCTTTTGTATATAATTCCGATGCCATTTCTGTGTTTCATCGTCAATAAGAATGTCCAAGGGATACAGTAAACATATAGTGAAGCATCGGAATCTAAAACTGGTCTCACACGACAGGTTCAAAACATAAAGTATAAGAAGAGTCAGTCTTCTTGTACATATGTCGGCATTGTGCCATTTGCATTTAATTCCGATGCAATTTCTGTGTTTCATCGTCAATAAGAAGTTCAGAGGGATACAGTAAACCTAAAGTGAAGCATCGGAATCTATAACTAGTGTCACAGGGATGGTTCAAAACATACACAGCAACAAGAGTCAGTCTTCTTGTACTTGAGTCGGCATTGTGCCTTTTTTATTTTATTCCGATGCAATTTCTGTGTTTCATCGTAAATAAGAAGGTCAGAGGGATACAATAAACATATAGAGAAGCATCGGAATCTAAAACTGGTCTCACATGAAAGGTTCAAAACATAGAGAGTAAGGAAAGCCAGTCATCTTGTATTTGAGTCGGCATTGTGCCTTTTGTACTTAGTTCCGATGCAATTTCTGTGTTTCATCGTCAATAAGAAGGTCAGAGGGAATTAGTAAACCAGAAGTGAAGGATCGGAATCTATAACTAGTGTCACAGGAATGGTTAAAACATAGATAGTAGGAAGAGTCAGTCTTCATGTACTTAAGCCGTCATTGTGCCTCTTGTATTTAATTCCGATGCAATTTCTGTGTTTCATCGTCAATAAGAAGGTCCAAGGGATACAGTAAACATATAGTGTAGCATCGGAATCTAAAACTGGTCTCACAGGAAATGTTCACAACATAGTCAGTAAGAAGAGTCAGTCTTCTTGTACTTAAGTCGGCATTGTGCATTTTGTATTTAATTCCGATGCAACTTCTGTGTTTCATCGTCTATAAGAAGGTCAGAGGGATACAGTAAACCTGAAGTGTAGTGTCACAGGAATGGTTCAAAACATTGACAATAGCAAGGGTCAGTCTTCTTGTACTTAAGTCGGCATTGTGCCTCTCCTATTTAATTCCGATTCAATTTCTGTGTTTCGTCGTCAATAAGAAGCTCCAAGAGATACAGTAAACCTGAAGTGAAGCATCGGAATCTATAACTAGTGTCACAGGAAAGGTTCAAAACATAGACAGTAAGAATAGTCAGTCCTCTTGTACTTAAGTCGGCAATGTGCCTTTTGTATTTAATTCCGATCCAATTTCTGTAATTCATCGTCAATAAGAAGGTCAGAGGGATACAGTAAACCTGAAGTGAAGCATCGGAATCTATGACCAGTGTCACAGGAAAGGTTCAAAACATAGACAGTAGGAAGAGTCAGTCTTCTTGTACTTAAGACGGCATTGTGCCTTTTCTATTTAATTCCGATGCAATATCTGTGTTTCATCGTCAATACGAAGGTCCTAGGGATACAGTAAACCTGAAGTGAAGCATCGGAATCTATAACTAGTGGCACAGGAATGGTTCAAAACATAGACAGTAAGATGAGTCAGTCGTCTTGCACGTAAGTCGGCATTGTGCCTTTTGTATTTATTTCCGATGCAATTTCTGTGTTTCGTCGTCTATAAGAAGGTCCAAGGGATACATTAATGCTGAAGTGAAGCATCGGAATATATATATCTAGTGTCACAGGAAAGGTTCAAAACATAGACAATAAGAACAGTCAGTCTTCTTGTACTTAAGTCGGCATTGTGCCTTTTGTATGTAATTCCGATGCATATACTGTGTTTCATCGTCAATAAGAAGGTCAGAGGGATACAGTAAATCTGAAGTGAAGCACCGGAATCTATAACTAGTGTTACAGGAACGGTTCAAAACATAGACCGTAGGAAGAGTCAGTCTTCTTGTACTTAATTCGGCATTGTGCCTTTTCTATTTAATTCCGATGCAATTTCTGTGTTTCATCGACAATAAGAATGTCAGAGGGATACAGTAAACCTGAAGTGAAGCATCGGAATCTATAACTAGTGCCACAGGAATGGTTCAAAACATAGACACTAGGAAGAATCAGTCTTCTTGTACTTAAGTCAGCATTGTGCCTTTTCTATTTAATTCCGATGCAATTTCTGTGTTTCGTCGTCAATGAGAAGGACCAAGGGATACAGTAAATCTGAAGTGAATCATCGGAATCTATATCTAGTGTCACAGGAAAGGTTCAAAACATAGACAGTAAGAAGAGTCAGTCTTCTTGCACATATGTCAACATTGTGCCTTCTGTATTTAATTCCGATGCAATTTCTGTGTTGCATCGTCAATAAGAAGGTCAGAGGGATACAGTAAATCTGAAGCGAAGCACAGGAATCTATAACTAGTGTCACAGGAATGGTTCAAAGCATAGACAGTAGGAAGAGTCAGTCTTCTTGTACTTAAGTCGGCATTGTTCCTATTCTATTTAATTCCGATGCAATTTCTGTGTTTCGTCGTCAATAAGAAGGTCAGAGACATACAGTAAACCTGAAGTGAAGCATCGGAATCTATAACTAGTGTCACAGGAACGGTTCAAAACATAGACAGTAAGAAGAGTCAGTCTTCTTCTACTTAAGTCGGCATTGTGCCTTTTGTATTTAATGCCGATGCAATTTCTGTGTTACATTGTCAATAAGAAGGTCCAAGGGATACAGAAAACCTGAAGTGATGCATCGGAATCTATAACTAGTGTCAAAGGAATGGTTCAAAGCATAGACAGTAGGAAGAGTCAGTCATCTTGTACTTAAGTCGGCATTGTGCCTTTTGTATTTCATTCCGATGCAATTTCTGTGTTTCATCGTCAATAAGAAGGTCCAAGGGATACAGTAAACCTGAGGTGAAGCATCGGAATATATAACTAGTGTCACAAGAATGGTTCAAAACAGACAGTAAGAAGAGTCAGTCTTCTTGTACTTAAGTCGGCATTGTGCCTTTTGTATTTAATTCCGATGCAATTTCTGTGTTTCATCGTCAATAAGAAGGTCCAAGGGATACAGTAAACATATAGTGAAGCATCGGAATATAAAACTGGTCTCACAGGAAAGGTTCAAAACATAGAGAGTAAGAAGAGCCAGTCATCTTGTATTTGAGTCGGCATTGTGCCATTTGTATTTAATTCCGTTGCAATTTCTGTGTTTCAACGTCAATAAGAAGGTCAGAGGGAATCTGTAAACCTGAAGTGAAGCATCGGAATCCATAACTAGTGTCACAGGAATGGTTAAAACATAGACAGTAGGAAGAGTCAGTCTTCTTGTACTTAAGTCGCCATTGTGCCTCTTGTATTAAATTCCGATGCAATTTCTGTGTTTCATCGTCAATAAGAAGGTCCAAGGGATACAGAAAACCTGAAGTGATGCATCGGAATCTATAACTAGTGTCATAGGAATGGTTCAAAACATACACAGCAAGAAGAGTCAGTCTTCTTGTACTTAAGTCGGCATTGTGCCATTTTTATTTTATTCCGTTGCAATTTCTGTGTTTCATCGTAAATAAGAAGGTCAGAGGGATACAGTAAACTTGAAGTGAAGCATCGGAATCTATGACCAGTGTCACAGGAAAGGTTCAAAACATAGACAGTAGGAAGAGTCAGTCTTCTTGTACTTAAGACGGCATTGTGCCTTCTCTATTTAATTCCGATGCAATATCTGTGTTTCATCGTCAATACGAAGTTCCTAGGGATACAGTAAACCTGAAGTGAGGCATCGGAATCTATAACTAGTGGCACAGGAATGGTTCAAAACATAGACAGTAAGATGAGTCAGTCGTCTTGTACGTAAGTCGGCATTGTGCCTTTTGTATTTATTTCCGATGCAATTTCTGTGTTTCGTCGTCAATAAGAAGGTCCAAGGGATACATTAATCCTGAAGTGAAGCATCGGAATATATGTATCTAGTGTCACAGGAAAGGTTCAAAACATAGACAATAAGAACAGTCAGTCTTCTTGTACTTAAGTCGGCATTGTGCCTTTTGTATGTAATTCCGATGCATATACTGTGTTTCATCGTCAATACGAAGGTCAGAGGGATACAGTAAATCTGAAGTGAAGCACCGGAATCTATAACTAATGTTACAGGAATGGTTCAAAACATAGACTGTAGGAAGAGTCAGTCTTCTTGTACTTAAGTCTGCATTGTGCCTTTTCTATTTAATTCCGGTGCAATTTCTGTGTTTCATCGTCAATAAGAATGTCAGAGGGATACAGTAAACCTGAAGTGAAGCATCGGAATCTATAACTAGTGCCACAGGAATGGTTCAAAACATAGGCACTAGGAAGAATCAGTCTTCTTGTACTTAAGTCAGCATTGTGCCTTTTCTATATAATTCCGATGCAATTTCTGTGTTTCGTCGTCAATAAGAAGGTCCAAGGGATACAGTAAACCTGAAGTGAAGCATCGGAATCTATATCCAGTGTCACAGGAAATGTTCAAAACATAGACAGTAAGAAGAGTCAGTCTTCTTGCACATATGTCAACATTGTGCCTTCTGTATTTAATTCCGATGCAATTTCTGTGTTGCATCGTCAATAAGAAGGTCAGAGGGATACAGTAAATCTGAAGCGAAGCACAGGAATCTATAACTAGTGTCACAGGAATGGTTCAAAGCATAGACAGTAGGAAGAGTCAGTCTTCTTGGACTTAAGTCGGCATTGCTCCTATTCTATTTAATTCCGATGCAATTTCTATGTTTCGTCGTCAATAAGAAGGTCAGAGACATACAGTAAACCTGAAGTGAAGCATCGGAATCTATATCTAGTGTCACAGGAATGGTTCAGAACATTCACAGCAAGAAGAGTCAGTCTTCTTGTACTTAAGTCGGAATTGTGCCTTTTGTATTTAACTCCGATGCAATTTCTGTGTTTTACCGTCAATAAGAAGGTCCAAGGGATACAGGAAACCTGAAGTGATGCATCGGAATCTATAACTAGTGTCACAGGAATGGTTCAAAGCATAGACAGTAGGAAGAGTCAGTCATCTTGTACTTAAGTCGGCATTGTGCCTTTTGTATTTCATTCCGATGCAATTTCTGTGTTTCATCGTCAATAAGAAGGTCCAAGGGATACAGTAAACCTGAGGTGAAGCATCGGAATCTATAACTAGTGTCACAAGAATGGTTCAAAACAGACAGTAAGAAGAGTCAGTCTTCTCGTACTTAAGTCGGCATTGTGCCTTTTGTATTTAATTCCGATGCAATTTCTGTGTTTCATCGTCAATAAGATGGTCCAAGGGATACAGTAAACATATAGTGAGGCATCGGAATCTAAAACTGGTCTCACAGGAAAGGTTAAAAACATGGAGAGTAAGAAGAGCCAGTCATCTCGTATTTGAGTCGGCATTGTGCCTTTTGTATTTAATTCCGTTGCAATTTCTGTGTTTCATCGTCAATAAGAAGGTCAGAGGGAATCTATAAACCTGAAGTGAAGCATCGGAATCTATAACTAGTGTCACAGGAATGGTTAAAACATAGACAGTAGGAAGAGTCAGTCTTCTTGTACTTAAGTCGCCATTGTGCCTCTTGTATTAAATTCCGATGCAATTTCTGTGTTTCATCGTCAATAAGAAGGTCCAAGGGATACAGAAAACCTGAAGTGATGCATCGGAATCTATAACTAGTGTCATAGGAATGGTTCAAAACATACACAGCAAGAAGAGTCAGTCTTCTTGTACTTAAGTCGGCATTGTGCCTTTTTTATTTTATTCCGATGCAATTTATGTGTTTCATCGTAAATAAGAAGGTCAGAGGGATACAATAAACATATAGTGAAGCATCGGAATCTAAAACTGGTCTCACAGGAAAGGTTCAAAACATAGAGAGTAAGAAGAGCCAGTCATCTTGTATTTGAGTCGGCATTGTTCCTTTTCTATTTAATTCCGATGCCATTTCTGTGTTTCATCGTGAATAAGAAGGTCAGAGGGATACAGTAAAACTGAAGCGAAGCATCGGAATCTATAACTTGTGTTTCAGGAATGGTTCAAAAAAAACTGTAAGAAGAGTCAGTCTTCTGGTACTTAGGTCGGCAATGTGCCTTTTCTATTTAATTGCGATGCAATTTCTGTGTTTCATCGTCAATAAGAATGTCAGAGGTATACACTAAACCTGAAGTGAAGCATCGGAATCCATAACTAGTGTCACAGGAATGGTTCAAAACATAGAAACTAGGAAGAGTCAGTCTTCTTGTACTTAAGTCGGCATTGTGCCTTTTCTATTTAATTCCGATGCAATTTCTGTGTTTCGTTGTCAATAAGAAGGTCCAAGGGATACAGTAAATCTGAAGTGAAGCATCGGAATCTATATCTAGTGTCACAGAAAAGGTTCAAAACATAGACAGTAAGAATAGTCAGTCTTCTTGTACTTAAGTCGGCATTGTGCCTTTTGTATTTAATTCCGATGCAACTTCTGTGTTTCATCGTCAATAAGAAGGTCAGAGGGTTCCAGTATATCTGAAGTGAAGCTTAGGAATCTATAACTAGTGTCACAGGAATGGTTCAAAGCATAGACAGTAGGAAGAGTCAGTCTTCTTGTACTTAAGTCGGCATTATGCTTTTCAATTTAATTCCGATGCAATTTCTGTGTTTCGTCGTCAATAAGAAGGTCAGAGAGATACAGGCAACCTGAAGTGAAGCTTCGGAATCCATAACAAGTGTCACAGGAATGGTTCAAAACATACACAGCAAGAAGTGTCAGTCTTCTTGTACTTAAGTCGGATTTATGCCTTTGGTATTTAATTCCGATGCTCTTCTTGTACTTAAGTCGGCATTGTGCTTTTCAATTTAATTCCGATGCAATTTCTGTGTTTCGTCGTCAATAAGAAGGTCAGAGAGATACAGTCAACCTGAAGTGAAGCTTCGGAATCCATAACTAGTGTCACAGGAATGGTTCAAAACATACACAGCAAGAAGTGTCAGTCTTCTTGTACTTAAGTCGGATTTATGCCTTTTGTATTTAATTCCGATGCAATTTCTGTGTATTATCGTCAATAAGAAGGTCCAAGGGATACAGTTAACATATAGTGAAGCATCGGAATCTAAAACTGGTCTCACAGGAATGGTTCAAAACATAGACAGTAAGAATAGTCAGTCCTCTTGTACTTAAGTCGGCAATGTGCCTTTTGTATTTAGTTCCGATCCAATTTCTGTAATTCATCGTCAATAAGAAGGTCAGAGGGATACAGTAAACCTCAAGTGAAGCATCGGAATCTATGACCAGTGTCACAGGAAAGGTTCAAAACACAGACAGTAGTAAGAGTCAGTCTTCTTGTACTTAAGACGGCATTGTGCCTTTTCTATTTAATTCCGATGCAATATCTGTGTTCCATCGTCAATACGAAGGTCCTAGGGATACAGTAAACCTGAAGTGAAGCATCGGAATCTATAACTAGTGGCACAGGAATGGTTCAAAACATAGACAGTAAGATGAGTCAGTCTTCTTCGTAAGTCGGCATTGTGCCCTTTGTATTTATTTCCGATGCAATTTCTGTGTTTCTTCGTCAATAAGAAGGTCCAAGGGATACATTAATCCTGAAGTGAAGCATCGGAATATATATATCTAGTGTCACAGGAAAGGTTCAAAGCATAGACAATAAGAACAGTCAGTCTTCTTGCACTTAAGTCTGCATTGTGCCTTTTGTACGTAATTCCGTTGCAATTACTGTGTTTCATCGTCAGTAAGAAGGTCAGAGGGATACAGTAAACCTGAAGTGAAGCACCGGAATCTATAACTAGTGTTACAGGAATGGTTCAAAACATAGACTCTAAGAAGAGTCAGTCTTCTTGTACTTAAGTCGGCATTGTGTCTTTTCCATTTGATTCCGATGCAATTTCTGTGTTTCATCGTCAATAAGAATGTCAGAGGGATACAGTAAACCTGAAGTGAAGCACCGGAATCTATAACTAGTGTCACAGGAATGGTTCAAAATATAGACACTAGGAAGAGTCAGTCTTCTTGTACTTAAGTCAGCATTGTGCCTTTTCTATTTAATTCCGATGCAATTTCCGTGTTTCGTCGTCAATAAGAAGGTCCAAGGGATACAGTAAATCTGAAGTGAAGCATCGGAATCTATATCTAGTGTCACAGGAAAGGTTCAAAACATAGACAGTAAGAAGAGTCAGTCTTCTTGCACATATGTCAACATTAAGCCTTCTGTATTTAATTCCCATGCAATTTCTGTGTTTCATCGTCATTAAGAAGGTCAGAGGGATACAGTAAATCTGAAGTGAAGCATAGGAATCTATAACTAGTGTCACAGGAATGGTTCAAAGCATAGACAGTAGGAAGAGTCAGACTTCTCGTACTTAAGTCGGCATTGTGCCAATTCTATTTAATTCCGTTGCAATTTCTATGTTTCGTCGTCAATAAGAAGGTCAGAGACATACAGTAAACCTGAAGTGAAGCATCGGAATCTATAACTAGTCTCACAGGAATGGTTCAAAACATACACAGCAAGAAGAGTCAGTCTTCTTGTACTTAAGTCGGAATTGTGCCTTTTGTATTTAACTCCGATGCAATTTCTGTGTTTTATCGCCAATAAGAAGGTCCGAGGGATACAGGAAACCTGAAGTGATGCATCGGAATCTATAACTAGTGTCACAGGAATGGTTCAAAACATAGACAGTAGGAAGAGTCAGTCATCTTGTACGTAAGTCGGCATTGTGCATTTTGTATTTAATTCCGATGCAATTTCTGTGTTTCATCGTCAATATGAAGGTCCAAGGGATACAGTAAACCTGAAGTGAAGCATCGGAATCTATAACTAGTGTCACAAGAATGGTTCAAAATATAGACAGTAAGAAGAGTCAGTCTTCTTGTACTTAAGTCGGCATTGTGCCATTTGTATTTAATTCCGATGCAATTTGTGTGTTTCATCGTCAATAAGAAGGTCCATGGGATACAGTAAACATATAGTGAAGCATCGGAATCTATAACTAGTGTCACAGGAATGGTTCAATACTTAGACAGTAGGAAGTGTCAATCTTGTTGTACTTAAGTCGGCATTGTGCCTTATCTATTTAATTCCGTTGCAATTTCTGTGTTTCGTCGTCAATAAGAAGGTCCAAGGGATACAGTACACCTGAAATGAAGCATCGGAATCTATAACTAGTGCCACAGGAACGGTTCAAAGCATAGACAGTAGGAAGAGTCAGTCATCTTGTACTTAAGTCGGCATAGTGCCTTTTGTATTTAATTCCGATGCAATTTCTGTGTTTCATCGTCAATAAGAAGGTACAAGGGATACAGTAAACCTGAGGTGAAGCATCGGAATCTACAACTAGTGTCACAAGAATGGTTCAAAACATAGACAGTAAGAAGAGTCAGTCTTCTTGTACTTAAGTCGGCATTGTGCCATTTGTATTTAATTCCGATGCAATTTCTGTGTTTCATCGTCAATAAGAAGGTCCAAGGGATACGGTAAACATATAGTGAAGCATCGGAATCTAAAACTGGTCTCACAGGAAAGGTTCATAACATAGAGAGTAAGAAGAGCCAGTCATCTTGTAATTGAGTCGGCATTGTGCCTTTTGTATTTAATTCCGTTGCAATTTCTGTGTTTCATCGTCAATAAGAAGGTCAGAGGGAATCTGTAAACCTGAAGTGATGCATCGGAATGTATAACTAGTGCCACAGGAATGGTTAAAACATAGACAGTAGGAAGAGTCAGTCTTCTTGTACTTAAGTCGCCATTGTGCCTCTTGTATTTAATTCCGATGCAATTTCTGTGTTTCATCGTCAATAAGAAGGTATAAGGGATACAGTAAACATATAGAGTAGCGCCGGAATCTAAAACTGGTCTCACACGAAGTGTTCACAACATAGTCAGTAAGAAGAGTCAGTCTTCTTGTACTTAAGTCGGCATTGTGCCTTTTTTATTTAATTCCGATGCAATTTCTGTGTTTCATCGTAAATAAGAAGGTGAGAGGGATACAATAAACATATAGTGAAGCATCGGAATCTAAAACTGGTGTCACAGGAAAGGTTCAAAACATAGAGAGTAAGAAGAGCCAGTCATCTTGTATTTGAGTCGGCATTGTTCCTTTTCTATCTGATTCCGATGCAATTCCTGTGTTTCATCGTCAATACGAAGGTCCTAGGGATACAGTAAACCTGAAGTGAAGCATCGGAATCTATAACTAGTGTCACAGGAGTGGTTCAAAGCATATACAGTAAGATGAGTCAGTCTTCTTGTACGTAAGTCGGCATTGTGCCACTTGTATTTATTTCCGATGCAATTTCTGTGTTTCGTCGTCAATAAAAAGGTCCAAGAGATACATTAAACCTGAAGTGAAGCATCGGAATCTATAACTAGTGTCACAGGAATGGTTCAAAGCATACACAGCAAGAAGTGTCAGTCTTCTTGTACTTAAGTCGGATTTATGCCTTTCGTATTTAATTCCGATGCAATTTCTGTGTTTCATCGTCAATAAGAAGGTCCAAGGGATACAGTAAACATATAGTGAAGCATCGGAATCTAAAACTGGTGTCACAGGAATGGTTCAAAACATAGTTATTAAGAAGAGCCAGTCATCTTGTATTTGAGTCGGCATTGTGCCTTTTGTATTTAATTCCGATGCAATTTCTGTGTTTCATTGTCAATAAGAAGGTCAGAGGGAATCAGTAAACCAGAAGTGAAGGATTGGAATCTATAACTAGTGTCACAGGAATGGTTAAAACATTGACAGTAGGAAGAGTCAGTCTTCTTGTACTTAAGCCGTCATTGTGCCTCTTGTACTTAATTCCGATGCAATTTCTGTGTTTCATCGTCAATAAGAAGGTCCAAGGTATACAGTAAACATATAGTGTAGCATCGGAATCTAAAACTGGCCTCACAGAAAATGTTCACAACATAGTCAGTAAGAAGAGTCAGTCTTCTTGTACTTAAGTCGGCATTGTGCATTGTGTATTTAATTGCGATGCAATTTCTGTGTTTCATCGTTTATAAGAAGGTCAGAGGGATACAGTAATCCTGAAGTGAAGCATCGGAATCTATAACTAGTGTCACAGGAATGGTTCAAAACATAGACAGTAGAAAGAGACAGTCTTCTTGTACTAAAGTCGGCATTGTGCCTTTCCTATTTAATTCCGATGCAAATTCTGTGTTTCGTCGCCAATAAGAAGGTCCAAGGGATACAGTAATCCTGAAGTGAAGCATCGGAATCTATAACTAGTGTCACTGGAATGGTTCAATACATAGACAGTAAGAAGAGTCAGGCTTCTTGTACTATAGTCGGCATTGTGCCTTTTCAATTTAATTCCGATGCAATTTCTGTGTTTCGTCGTCAATAAGAAGGTCAGAGGGATACAGTAAACCTGAAGTGAAGCATCGGAATGTATAACAAGTTTCACAGGAATGGTTCAAAACATTGACAATAGCAAGGGTCAGTCTTCTTGTACTTAAGTCGGCATTGTGCCTTTCCTATTTAATTCCGATGCAATTTCTGTGTTTCGTCGTCAATAAGAAGGTCCAAGGGATACAGTAAACCTGAAGTAAAGAATCGGTATCTATAACTAGTGTCACAGGAAAGGTTCAAAACATAAACAGTAAGAATAGTCAGTCCTCTTGTACTTAAGTCGTCAATGTGCATTTTCTATTTAATTCCGATGCAATTTCTGTGTTTCATCGTCAATAAGAAGGTCAGAGGGATACAGTAAACCTGAAGTGAAGCATCGGAATCTATAACTGGTGGCACAGGAATGGTTCAAAACATAGACAGTAAGATGAGTCAGTTTTCTTGTACGTAAGTCGGCATTGTGCCTTTTGTATTTTTTTCCGATGAATTTCTGTGTTTCGTCGCCAATAAGAAGGTCCCAGGGATACATTAATCCTGAAGTGAAGCATCGGAATATATATATATCTAGTGTCACAGGAAAGGTTCAAAACATAGACAGTAAGAACAGTCAGTCTTCTTGTACTTAAGTCGGCATTGTGCCTTTTGTATGTAATTCCGATGCAATTACTGTGTTTCGTCGTCAATAAGAAGGTCAGAGGGATACAGTTAACCTGAAGTGAAGCACCGGAATCTATAACTAGTGTCACAGGAATGGTTCAAAACATAGACAGTAAGAAGAGTCTGTCTTGTTGAACATATGCCAACATTGTGCCTTCTGTATTTAATTCCGATGCAATTTCTGTGTTTCATCGTCAATAAGAAGGTCAGAGGGATACAGTAAATCTGAAGTGAAGCATAGGAATCTATAACTAGTGTCGCAGGAATGGTTCAAAGCATAGACAGTAGGAAGAGTCAGTCTTCTTGTACTTACGTCGGCTAAGTGCCTATTCTATTTAATTCCGATGCAATTTCTATGTTTCGTCGTCAATAAGAAAGTCAGAGAGATACAGTAAACCTGAAGGGAAGCATCGGAATCTATAACTAGTGTCACAGGAACGGTACAAATCATACACAGCAATAAGTGTCAGTCATCTTGTACTTTAGTCGGAATTGTGCCTTTTGTATTTAACTCCGATGCAATTTCGGTATTTCATCGTCAATAAGAAGGTCCAAGGGATACAGGAAACCTTAAGTGATGCATCGGAATCTATAACTAGTGTCACAGGAATGGTTCAAAACATAGACAGTAAGAAGAGTCAGTCATCTTGTACTTAAGTCGGCATTGTGCCATTTGTATTGATTTCCGATGCAATTTCTATGTTTCATCGTCAATAAGAAAGTCCATGGGATACAGTAATCATATAGTGAAGCATCGGAATCTAAAACTGGTCTCACAGGAAAGGTTCAAAACATAGAGAGTAAGAAGAGCCAGTCATCTTGTATTTGAGTCGGCATTGTGCCTTTTGTATTTAATTCCGATGCAATTTCTGTGTTTCATCGTCAATAAGAAGGTCAGAGGGAATCAGTAAACCTGTAGTGAAGCATCGGAATCTATAACTAGTGTCACAGGAATGGTTAAAACATAGACAGTAGGAAGAGTCAGTCTTCTTGTACTTAAGTCGCCATTGTGCCTCTTGTATTTAATTCCGATGCAATTTCTATGTTTCATCGTCAATAAGAAGGTCCAAGGGATACAGTAAACCTGAGGTGAAGCATCGGAATCTATAACTAGTGTCACAAGAATGGTTCAAAACATAGACAGTAAGAAGAGTCAGTCTTCTTGTACTTAAGTCGGCATTGTGCCATTTGTATTTAATTCCGATGCAATTTCTGTGTTTCATCGTCAATAAGAAGGTCAGAGGGAATCTGTAAACCTGACGTGAAGCATCGGAATGTATAACTAGTGCCACAGGAATGGTTAAAACATAGACAGTAGGAAGAGTCAGTCTTCTTGTACTTAAGTCGCCATTGTGCCTCTTGTATTTAATTCCGATGCAATTTCTGTGTTTCATCGTCAATAGGAAGGTATAAGGGATACAGTAAACATATAGAGTAGCGCCGGAATCTAAAACTGGTCTCACACGAAGTGTTCACAACATAGTCAGTAAGAAGAGTCAGACTTCTTAAACTTAAGTCGGCATTGTGCATTTTGTATTTAATTCCGATGCAATTTCTGTGTGTCATCGTCAATAAGAAGGTTCGAGGGATACAGAAAACCTGAAGTGATGCATCGGAATCTATAACTAGTGTCACAGGAATGATTCAAAACATACACAGCAAGAAGAGTCAGTCTTCTTGTACTGAAGTCGACATTGTGCCTTTTTTATTTAATTCCGATGCAATTTCTGTGTTTCATCGTAAATAAGAAGGTGAGAGGGATACAATAAACATATAGTGAAGCATCGCAATCTAAAACTGGTGTCACAGGAAAGGTTCAAAACATAGAGAGTAAGAAGAGCCAGTCATCTTGTATTTGAGTTGGCATTGTTCCTTTTCTATCTAATTCCGATGCAATTCCTGTTCTTCATCGTCAATACGAAGGTCCTAGGGATACAGTAAACCTGAAGTGAAGCATCGGAATCTATAACTAGTGTCACTGGAGTGGTTCAAAGCATATACAGTAAGATGAGTCAGTCTTCTTGTACGTAAGTCGGCGTTGTGCCATTTGTATTTATTTCCGATGCAATTTCTATGTTTCATCGTCAATAAGAAGGTCCAAGGGATACAGTAAACATATAGAGTAGTATCGGAATCTAAAACTGGTCTCACAGGAAGTGTTCACAACATAGTCAGTAAGAAGAGTCAGTATTCTTGTACTTAAGTCGGCATTGTGCATTTTGTATTTAATTCCGATGCAATTTCTGTGTTTCATCGTTTATAAGAAGGTCAGAGGGATACAGTAATCCTGAAGTGAAGCATCGGAATCTATAACTAGTGTCACAGGAATGGTTCAAAACATAGACAGTAGAAAGAGACAGTCTTCTTGTACTAAAGTCGGCATTGTGCCTTTTCTATTTAATTCCGATGCAAATTCTGTGTTTCGTCGTCAATAAGAAGGTCCAAGGGATACAGTAATCCTGAAGTGAAGCATCGGAATCTATAACTAGTGTCACTGGAATGGTTCAAGACATAGACAGTAAGAAGAGTCAGTCTTCTTGTACTATAGTCGGCATTGTGCCTTTTCAATTTCATTCCGATGCAATTTCTGTGTTTCATCGTCAATAAGAAGGTCAGAGGGATACAGTAAACCTGAAGTGAAGCAACGGAATGTATAACTAGTGTCACAGGAATGGTTCAAAACATTGACAATAGCAAGGGTCAGTCTTCTTGTACTTAAGTCGGCATTGTGCCTTTCCTATTTAATTCCGATGCAATTTCTGTGTTTCGTAGTCAATAAGAAGGTCCAAGGGATACAGTAAACCTGAAGTGAAGCATCGGTATCTATAAATAGTGTCACAGGAAAGGTTCAAAACATAAACAGTAAGAATAGTCAGTCCTCTTGTACTTAAGTCGTCAATGTAAATTTTCTATTTAATTCCGATGCAATTTCTGTGTTTCATCGTCAATAAGAAGGTCAGAGGGATACAGTAAACCTGAAGTGAAGCATAGGAATCTATAACTAGTGGCACAGGAATGGTTCAAAACATAGACAGTAAGATGAGTCAGTTTTCTTGTACGTAAGTCGGCATTGTGCCTTTTGTATTTTTTTCCGATCAATTTCTGTGTTTCGTCGTCAATAAGAAGGTCCCAGGGATACATTAATCCTGAAGTGAAGCATCGGAATATATATATATCTAGGGTCACAGGAAAGGTTCAAAACATAGACAGTAAGAACAGTCAGTCTTCTTGTACTTAAGTCGGCATTGTGCCATTTGTATTGAATTCCGATGCAATTTGTGTGTTTCATCGTCAATAAGAAAGTCCATGGGATACAGTAAACATATAGTGAAGCATCGGAATCTAAAACTGGTCTCACAGGAAAGGTTCAAAACATAGAGAGTAAGAAGAGCCAGTCATCTTGTATTTGAGTCGGCATTGTGCCTTTTGTATTTAATTCCGATGCAATTTCTGTGTTTCATCGTCAATAAGAAGGTCAGAGGGAATCAGTAAACCAGTAGTGAAGCATCGGAATCTATAACTAGTGTCACAGGAACGGTTATAACATAGACAGTAGGAAGAGTCAGTCATTTGTACTTAAATCGCCATTGTGCCTCTTGTATTTAATTCCGATGCAATTTCTATGTTTCATCGTCAATAAGAAGGTCCAAGGGATACAGTAAACATATAGAGTAGCATCGGAATCTAAAACTGGTCTCACAGGAAGTGTTCACAACATAGTCAGTAAGAAGAGTCAGTATTCTTGTACTTAAGTCGGCATTGTGCATTTTGTATTTAATTCCGATGCAATTTGCGTGTTTCATCGTCAATAAGAAGGACAGAGGGATACTGTACACCTGAAGTGAAGCATCGGAATCTATAACTAGTGTCACGGGAATGGTTCAACACATAGACAGTAGGAAGAGTCAATCTTCTTGTACTTAGGTCGGCATTGTGTCTTTTCTATTTAATTCCGTTGCAAGTTCTGTGTTTCGTCGTCAATAAGAAGGTCCAAGGGATACAGTATACCTGTAATGAAGCATCGGAATCTATAACTAGTGTCACAGAAATGGTTCAAAACATAGACAGTAAGAAGAGTCAGTCTTCTTGTACTTAAGTCGGCATTGTGCCTTTTGTATTTATTTCCGATGCAATCTCAGTGTTTCATTGTCGATAAGAAGGTCCAAGGGAAACAGTAAACCTGAAGTGAAGCATCGGAACCTATAACTAGTGTCACAGGAATTGTTCAAAACATAGACAGTAAGAAGTGTCAGATTTCTTGTACTTAAGACAGCATTCTGCCTTTTGTATTTAATTCCGATGCAATTTCTATGTTTCATCGTCAATAAGAAGGTCCAAGGGATACAGTAAACATATAGTGAAGCATCAGAATCTAAAACTGGTTTCACAGGAAAGGTTCAAAGCATAGAGAGTAAGAAGAGCCAGTCATCTTGTATTTGAGTCGGCATTGTGCTTTTTGTATTTAATTCCGATGCAATTTCTGTGTTTCATCGTCAATAAGAAGGTCAGAGAGATACAGTTAACGTGAAGTGAAGCATCGGAATCTATAACTAGTGTCACAGGAATGGTTCAAAACATACACAGCAAGAAGAGTCAGTCTTCTTGTACTTAAGTCGGAATTGTGCCTTTTGTATTTAATTCCTATGCCATTTCTGTGTTTCATCGTCAATAAGAAGGTCCAAGGGATACAGTAAACCTGAAGAGATGCATCGGAATCTATAACTAGTGTCACAGGAATGGTTCTAAACATAGGCAGTAGGAAGAGTCAGTCTTCTTGTACTTAAGTCGGCATTGTGCCTTTTGTATTTAATTCCGATGCAATTTCTGTGTTTCATCGTCAATAAGAAGGTCCATGGGATACAGTAAACCTGAAGTGAAGCATCGGAATCTATAACTAGTGTCACAGGAATGGTTCAAAACATAGACAGTAAGAAGTGTCAATCTTTTTGTACTTAAGTCGGCATTGTGCCTTTTGTATTTAATTCCGATGCAATTTCTATGTTTCATCGTCACTAAGAAGGTCCAAGGGATACAGTAAACATATAGTGAAGCATCGGAATCTAAAACTGGTCTCACAGAAAAGGTTCAAAACATAGAGAGTAAGAAGATCCAGTCATTTTGTATTTGAGTCTGCATTGTGCCTTTTGTATTTAATTCCGATGCAATTTCTGTGTTTCATCGTCAATAAGAAGGTCAGAGGGAATCAGTAAACCTGAAGTGAAGCACCGGAATCTATAACTAGAGTCACAGGAATGGTTAAAACATAGACAGTAGGAAGAGTCAGTCTTCTTGTACTTAAGTCGGCATTCTGCGTTTTGTATTTAATTCCGATGCAATTTCTGTATTTCATCGTAAATAAGAAGGTCCAAGTTATACAGTAAACCTGAAGTGAAGCATCGGAATCTAAAACTAGTGTCACCGGAATGGTTCAAAACATACACAGTAAGAAGAGTCAGTCTTCTTGTACTTAAGTCGGCATTTGGCTTTTGTATTTAATTCCGATGCAATTTCTGTGTTTCATCGTAAATAAGACGGTCAGAGGGAATCAGTAAACCTGAAGTGAAGCATCGGAATCTATAACTAGTGTCACAGGAATGGTTAAAACATAGACAGTAGGAAGAGTCAGTCTTCTTGTACTTAAGTCGCCAATGTGCCTCTTGTATTTAATTCCGATGCAATTTCTGTGTTTCATCGTCAATAAGAAGGTCCAAGGGATACTGTAAACATATAGAGTAGCATCGGAATCTGAAACTGGTCTCACAGGAAGTGTTCACAACATAGTCAGTAAGAAGAGTCAGTCTTCTTCTACTTAAAACGGCATTGTGCATTTTGTATTTAATTCCGATGCAATCTCAGTGTTTTATTGTCGATAAGAAGCTCCAAGGGAAACAGTAAACCTGAAGTGAAGCATCGGAATCTATAACTAGTGTCACAGGACTTGTTCAAAACATAGACAGTAAGAAGTATCAGTCTTCTTGTACTTAAGTCGGCATTGTGCCTTTTGTAGTTAATCCGATGCAATTTCTGTGTTTCATCGTCAATAAGAAAGTCCAAGTGATACAGTAAACCTGAAGTGAAGCATCGGAATCTATAACTAGTGTCACCGGAATGGGTCAAAACATAGACAGTAAGAAGAGTCAGTCTTCTTGTACTTAAGTCGGCATTCTGCCTTTTGTATTAAATTCCGATGCAATTTCTGTGTTTCATCGTAAATAAGAGGGTCAGAGGGATACAACAAACATATAGTGAAGCATCGGAATCTAAAACTGTTCTCACGGGAAATGTTCACAACATAGTCAGAAAGAAGAGTCAGTCTTCTTGTACTTAAGTCGGCATTGTTCCTTTTCTATTTAATTATGATGCAATTACTGTGTTTCATCGTCAATAAGAAGGTCAGAGGGATACAGTAAACCTGAAGTGAAGCATCGGAATCTATAACTAGTGTTACAGGAATGGTTCAAAACATAGACTGTAAGAAGAGTCAGTCTTCTTGTACTTAAGTCGGCATTGTGTCTTTTCTATTTAATTCCGATGCAATTTCTGTGTTTCGTCGTCAATAAGAAAGTCCAAGGGATACAGTAAATCTGAAGTGAAGTATCGGAATCTATATCTAGTGTCACAGAAAAGGTTCAAAACATAGACAGTAAGAAGAGTCAGTCGTCTTGTACTTATGTCGGCATTGTGCCGTTTGTATTTAATTCCGATGCAATATCTGTGTTTCATCGTCAATAAGAAGATCAGAGGGATACAGAAATTCTGAAGTGAAGCATAGGAATCTATAACTAGTGTCACAGGAATGGTTCAAAGCATAGACAGTAGGAAGAGTCAGTCTTCTGGTACTTAAGTCGGCATTGTGCCTTTTCTATTTAATTCCGATGCAATTTCTGTAATTCGTCGTCAATAAGGAGGTCAGAGAGATACAGTTAACGTGAAGTGAAGCATCGGAATCTATAACTAGTGTCACAAGAATGGTTCAAAACATACACAGCAAGAAGAGTCAGTCTTCTTGTACTTAAGTCGGAATTGTGCCTTTTGTATTTAATTCCTATGCCATTTCTGTGTTTCATCGTCAATAAGAAGGTCCAAGGGATACAGTAAACCTGAAGAGATCCATCGGAATCTATAACTAGTGTCACAGGAATGGTTCAAAACATAGACAGTAGGAAGAGTCAGTCTTCTTGTACTTAAGTCGGCATTGTGCCTTTTGTATTTAATTCCGATGCAATTTCTGTGTTTCATCGTCAATAAGAAGGTCCATGGGATATAGTAAACCTGAAGTGAAGCATCGGAATCTATAACTAGTGTCACAGGAATGGTTAAAAACATAGACAGTAAGAAGTGTCAGTCTTTTTGTACTTAAGTCGGCATTGTGCCTTTTGTATTTAATTCCGATGCAATTTCTATGTTTCATCGACAATAAGAAGGTCCAAGGGATACAGTAAACATATAGTGAAGCATCGGAATCTAAAACTGGTCTCACAGAAAAGGTTCAAAACATAGAGAGTAAGAAGATCCAGTCATTTTGTATTAGAGTCTGCATTGTGCCTTTTGTATTTAATTCCGATGCAATTTCTGTGTTTCATCGTCAATAAGAAGGTCAGAGGGAATCAGTAAACCTGAAGTGAAGCACCGGAATCTATAACTAGAGTCACAGGAATGGTTAAAACATAGACAGTAGGAAGAGTCAGTCTTCTTGTACTTAAGTCGGCATTCTGCGTTTTGTATTTAATTCCGATGCAATTTCTGTGTTTCATCGTCAATAAGAAGGTCCAAGTTATACAGTAAACCTGAAGTGAAGCATCGGAATCTATAACTAGTGTCACCGGAATGGTTCAAAACATACACAGTAAGAAGAGTCAGTCTTCTTGTACTTAAGTCGTCATTCTGCCTTTTGTATTTAATTCCGATGCAATTTCTGTGTTTCATCGTAAATAAGAATGTCAGAGGGATACAATAAACATATAGTGAAGCATCGGAATCTAGAACTGGTCTCACAGGAAAGGTTCAAAACATAGAGAGTAAGAAGAGCCAGTCATCTTGTATTTGAGTCGGCATTGTGCCTTTTGTATTTAATTCCGATGCAATTTCTGTATTTCATCGTCAATAAGACGGTCAGAGGGAATCAGTAAACCTGAAGTGAAGCATCGGAATCTATAACTAGTGTCACAGGAATGGTTAAAACATAGACAGTAGGAAGAGTCAGTCTTCTTGTACTTAAGTCGCCAATGTGCCCCTTGTATTTAATTCCGATGCAATTTCTGTGTTTCATCGTCAATAAGAAGGTCCAAGGGATACTGTAAACATATAGAGTAGAATCGGAATCTGAAACTGGTCTCACAGGAAGTGTTCACAACATAGTCAGTAAGAAGAGTCAGTCTTCTTGTACTTAAAACGGCATTGTGCATTTTGTATTTAATTCCGATGCAATCTCAGTGTTTCATTGTCGATAAGAAGGTCCAAGGGAAACAGTAAACCTGAAGTGAAGCATCGGAATCTATAACTAGTGTCACAGGAATTGTTCCAAACATAGACAGTAAGAAGTGTCAGTCTTCTTGTACTTAAGTCGGCATTCTGCCTTTTGTATTTAATTTCGATGCAATTTCTGTGTTTCATCGTAAATAAGAAGGTCAGAGGGATACAATAAACATATAGTGAAGCATCGGAATCTAAAACTGGTCTCACAGGAAATGTTCACAACATAATCTGAAAGAAGAGTCAGTCTTCTTGTACTTAAGTCGGCAATGTGCCTTTTCTATTTAATTATGATGCAAATACTGTGTTTCATCGTCAATAAAAAGGTCGGAGGGATACAGTAAACCTGAAGTGAAGCATCGGAATCTATAACTAGTGTTACAGGAATGGTTCAAAACATAGACTGTAAGAAGAGTCAGTCTTCTTGTACTTAAGTCGGCATTGTGCATTTTCTATTTAATTCCGATGCAATTTCTGTGTTTCGTCGTCAATAAGAAGGTCCAAGGGAATTAAGTAAATCTGAAGTGAAGCATCGGAACCTATATCTAGTGTCACAGAAAAGGTTCAAAACATAGACAGTAAGAAGAGTCAGTCTTCTTGTACTTATGTCGGCATTGTGCCGTTTGTATTTAATTCCGAAGCAATTTCTGTGTTTCATCGTCATTAAGAAGGTCAGAGGGGTACAGAATATCTGAAGTGATGCATAGGAATCTATAACTAGTGTCACAGGAATGGTTCAAAGCATAGACAGTAGGAAGAGTCAGTCTTCTTGTACATAAATCGGCATTGTGCCTTTTCTATTTAATTCCGATGCAATTTCTGTAATTTGTCGTCAATAAGATGGTCAGAGAGATACAGTTAACCTGAAGTGAAGCATTGGAATCTATAACTAGTGTCACAGGAATGGTTCAAAACATACACAGCAAGAAGAGTCAGGCTTCTTGTACTTAAGTCGGAATTGTGCCTTTTGTAATTTAAGTCGGATGCAATTTCTGTGTTTAATCGTCAATAAGAAAGTCCATGGGATACAGTAAACCTGAAGTGAAGCATCGGAATCTATAACTAGTGTCACAGGAATAGTTCAAAACATAGACAGTAAGAAGAGTCAGCCTTCTTGTACTTATGTCGGAATTGTGCCTTTTGTATTTAATTCCGATGCAATTTCTGTGTTTAATCGTCAATAAGAAGGTCCAAGGGATACAGTAAACATATAGTGAAGCATCGGAATCTAAAACTGGTCTCACAGGAAAGGTTCAAAACATAGAGAGTAAGCAGAGCCAGTCATCTTGTATTTGAGTCGGCATTGTGCCTTTTGTATTTGATTCCGATGCAATTTCTGTGTTTCATCGTCAATAAGAAGGTCAGAGGGAATCAGTAAACCTGAAGTGAAGCACCGGAATCTGTAAATAGTGTCACAGGAATGGTTAAAACATAGACAGTAGGAAGAGTCAGTCTTCTTGTACTTAAGTCGGCATTGTGCCTTTTCTATTTAATTCCTTTGCACTTTCTGTGTTTCGTCGTCAATAAGAAGGTCCAAGGGATACAGTAAACCTGAAATGAAGCATCGGAATCTATAACTACTGTCACAGGAATGGTTCAATACATAGACAGTAAGAAGAGTCAGATTCTTGTATTTAAGTCGGCATTGTGCCTTTTGTATTTAATTCCGATGCAATCTCTGTGTTTCATTGTCTATAAGAAAGTCCAAGGGAAACAGTAAACCTGAAGAGAAGCATCGGAATCTATAACTAGTGTCACAGGAATTGTTCAAAACATAGACAGTAAGAAGTGTCAGTCTTCTTGTACTTAAGTCGGCATTGTGCATTTTGTATTTAATTCCGTTGCAATTTCTGTGTTTCATCGTCAATAAGAAGTTCCAAGTGATACAGTAAACCTGAAGTGAACCATCGGAATCTATAACTAGTGTCACCGGAATGGTTCAAAGCATAGACAGTTAGAAGTGTCAGTCTTCTCGTACTTAAGTCAGCACTCTGCGTTTTGTATTTAATTCCGATGCAATTTCTGTGTTTCATCGTAAATAAGAAGGTCAGAGTGATACAATAAACATATAGTAAAGCATCGGAATCTAAAACTGGTCTCACAGGAAATTTTCACAAAATAGTCAGAGAGAAGAGCCAGTCTTCTTGTACTTAAGTCGGCATTGTGCCTTTTCTATTTAATTCCGACGCAATTTCTGTGTTTCATCGTCAATAAGAAGGTCGGAGGCATACAGTTAACGTGAAGTGAATCATCGGAATCTATAACTAGTGTCACAGGAATGGTTCAAAACATAGACAGTAGGAAGAGTCAGTCATCTTGTACTTAAGTCGGCATTGTGACTTTTGTATTTATTTCCGATGCAATTTCTGTGTTTCATCGTCAATAAGAAAGACCAAGGGATACAGTAAACCTGAAGTTAAGCATCGGAATCAATAACTAGTGTCACAGGAATGGTTTAAAAACATAGTTAGTAAGAAGAGTCAGTCTTCTTGTACTTATGTCGGCATTGTGCCGTTTGTATTTAATTCCGATGCAATTTCTGTGATTCATCGTCAAAACGAAGGTCCAAGTGATACAGTAAACATATAGTGAAGCATCGGAATCTAAAACTGGTCTCACAGGAAAGGTTCAAAACATAGGGTGTAAGAAGAGCCAGTCATCTTGTATTTGAGTCGGCATTATGCCTTTTGTATTTAATTCCGACGCAATTTCTGTGTTTAATCGTCAATAAGAGGGTCCAAGGGATACAGAAACCTGAAGTGAAGCATCGGAATCTATAACTAGTGTCACAGTAATGGTTCAAAACATACACAGCGAGAAGAGTCAGTCTTCTTGTAGTTAAGTCGGAATTGTGCCTTTTCTATTTAATTCGGATGCAATTACTGTGTTTCATCGTCAATAAGATGGTCCAAGGGATACAGTACACCTGAAGTGAGGCATCGGATTCTATAACTAGTGTCACAGGAATGGTTCAAATCATAAACAGTATGAAGAGTCAGTCTTCTTGTACGTAAGTCGGTATTGTGCCTTTTCTATTTAATTCCGATGCAATTTCTGTGTTTCATCGTCAATAAGAAGATCATAGGGATACAGTAAACCTTAAGTGAAGCATCGGAATCTATAACTAGTGTCACAGGAATGGTTCAAAACATAGACAGTAGGAAGAGTCAGTCTTCTAGATCCTGGGTCGGCATTGTGCCTTTCGAATTTAATTCCGATGCAATTTCTGTGTTTCATCGTCAATAAGAAGGTCCAAGGGAAACAGTAAACCTGAAGTGAAGCATCGGAATCTGTAACTAGTGTCACAGGAGTCGTTCAAAACATAGACAGCAAGCAGAGTCAGTCTACTATACTTAAGTCGGCATTGTGCCATTTCTATTTAATTCCGATGCAATTTCTGTAATTCGTCGTCAATAAGAAGGTCAGAATGATACAGTAAACCTGAAGTGAAGCATCGGAATATATAACTAGTGTTACAGGAATGGTTCGAAACATAGACTGTAAGAAGAGTCAGTCTTCTTGTACTTAAGTCAGCATTGTGACTATTGTATTTAATTCCGATGCAATTTCTGTGTTTCATCGTCAATAAGAAGGACCAAGGGATACAGTAAACCTGAAGTTAAGCGTCGGAATCTATAACTAGTGTCACATGAATGGTTCAAAACATAGTTAGTAAGAAGAGTCAGTCTTCTTGTATTTAAGTCGGCATTGTGCCTTTTCTATTTAATTCCGATGCAATTTCTGTGTTTCATCGTCAATAAGAAGGTCCAAGGGATACAGTAAACATATAGTGAAGCATCGGAATCTAAAACTGGTCTCACAGGAAAGGTTCAAAACATAGAGAGTAAGAAGAGCCAGTCATTTTGTATTTGAGTCGGCATTGTGCCTTTTGTATTTAATTCCGATGCAATTTCTGTGTTTCATCGTCAATAAGAAGGTCAGAGGGATACAATATACATATAGTGAAGCATCGGAATCTATAACTAGTGTCACAGGAATGGTTCAAAACATAGACAGTAGGAAGAGTCAGTCTTCTTGTAGTTATGTCGGCATTGTGCAATTTGTATTTAATACCGATGCAATTTCTGTGTTTCATCATCAATACGAAGGTACAAGGGATACAGTAAAACTGAAGTGAGCCATCGGAATCTATAACTGGTGTCACGGGAATGGTTCAAAACATAGTCAGTAAGAAGAGTCAGTCTTCTTGTACTTATGTCGGCATTGTGCCTCTTGTATTTAATTCCGATGCAATTTCTGTGTTACATCGTCAATAAGAAGGGTCAAGGGATACAGTAAACATATAGTGAAGCATCGTAATCTAAAAGTAATCTCACAGGAAATGTTCAAACCATAGTCAGTAAGAGGAGTTAGTCTTCTTGTACTTAAGTCGGCATTGTGCATTTTGTATTTAATTCCGATGCAATTTCTGTGTTTCTTCGTCAATAAGAAGGTCAGAGGGAATCAGTAAACCTGAAGTGAAGCACCGGAATCTATAACTAACGTCACAGGAATGGTTAAAACATAGACTGTAGGAAGAGTCAGTCTTCTTGTACTTAAGTCGGCATTGTGCCTCTTGTATTTAATTCCGATGTAATTTCTGTTTTTCATCGTCAATAAGAAGGTCCAAGAGATACAGAAAACATATACGGAGTAGCATCGGAATCTAAAACTGGTCTCACATGAAGTGTTCACAACATAGTCAGTAAGAAGAGTCAGTCTCCTTCTACTTAAGTCGGCATTGTGCATTTTGTATTTAATTCCGATGCAATTTCTGTGTTTCATCGTCAATAAGAAGGACAGAGGGATACAGAAAACCTGAAGTGAAGCATCGGAATCTATAACTAACGTCACAGGAATGGTTAAAACATAGACTGTAGGAAGAGTCAGTCTTCTTGTACTTAAGTCGGCATTCTGCCTTTTGTATTTAATTCCGATGCAATTTCTGTGTTTCATCGTAAATAAGAAGGTCAGAGGGATACAATAAGCATATAGTGAAGAATCGGAATCTAAACCTGGTCTCACAGGAAATGTTCACAACATAGTCAGAAAGAAGAGCCAGTCTTCTTGTACTTAAGTCGGCATTGTGCCTTTTCTATTTAATTCCGACGCAATTTCTGCGTTTCATCGTCAATAAGAAGGTCAGAGGGATACAGTACACCTGAAGTGAAGCATCGGAATCCATAACTAGTGTCACAGGAATGGTTCAAATTATTAACAGTATGAAGAGTCAGTCTTCTTGTACGTAAGTCGGTATTGTGCCGTTTCTATTTAATTCCGATGCAATTTCTGTGTTTCATCGTCAATAAGAAGATCATAGGGATACAGTAAACCTTAAGTGATGCATCGGAATCTATAACTAGTGTTACAGGAATGGTTCAAAACATAGACAGTAGGAAGAGTCAGTCTTCTAGATCCTGAGTCGGCATTGTGCCTTTCGAATTTAATTCCGATGCAATTTCTGTGTTTCATCGTCAATAATAAGGTCCAAGGGAAACAGTAAACCTGAAGTGAAGCATCGGAATCTATAACTAGTGTCACAGGAATTGTTCAAATCATAGACAGTAAGATGTGTCAGTCTTCTTGTACATAAGTCGGCATTGTGCCATTTGTATTTAATTCCGATGCAATTTCTGTGTTTCTTCGTCAATAAGAGGGTCCAAGTGATACAGTAAACCTCAAGAGAAGCATCGGAATCTATAACTAGTGTCACCGGAATGGTTCAAAACATAGACAGTAAGAAGAGTCAGTCTACTTGTACTTAAGTCGGCATTCTGCCTTTTGTATTTAAATCCGACGCAATTTCTGTGTTTCATCGTAAATACGAAGGTCAGAGGGATACAATAAACATATAGTGAAGCATCGGAATCTAAAACTGGTCTCACAGAAAATGTTCACAACATAGTCAGAAAGAAGAGTCAGTCTTCTTGTACTTAAGTCGGCATTGTGCCTTTTCTATTTACATATGATCCAATTACTGTGTTTCATCGTCAATATGAAGGTCAGAGGGATACAGTAAACCTGAAGTGAAGCATCGGAATCTATAACTAGTGTTACAGGAATGGTTCAAAACATAGACTGTAAGAAGAGTCAGTCTTCTTGTACTTAAGTCGGCATTGTGCCTTTTCTATTTAATTCCGATGCAATTTCTGTGTTTCGTCGTCAATAAGAAAGTCCAAGGGATACAGTAAATCTGAAGTGAAGCATCGGATTCTACATCTAGTGTCACAGAAAAGGTTCAAAGCATAGACAGTAGGAAGAGTCAGTCTTCTTGTACTTAAGTCGGCATTGTGCCTTTTCTATTTAATTCCGATGCAATTTCTGTAATTCGTCGTCAATAAGAAGGTCAGAGGGATACAGTAAACCTGAAGTGAAGCATCGGAATATATAACTAGTGTTACAGGAATGGTTCAAAACATAGACTGTAAGAAGAGTCAGTCTTCTTGTACTTAAGTCGGCATTGTGACTTTTGTATTTAATTCCGATGCAATTTCTGTGTTTCATCGTCAATAAGAAGGAGCAAGGGATACAGTAAACCTGAAGTTAAGCGTCGGAAACTATAACTAGTGTCACAGGATTGGTTCAAAACATAGACAGTAGGAAGAGTCAGTCTTCTTGTACTTATGTCGGCATTGTGCCTCTTGTATTTAATTCCGATGCAATTTCTGTGTTACATCATCAATAAGAAGGTCGAAGGGATACAGTAAACATATAGTGAAGCATCGGAATCTAAAAGTAATCTCACATGAAATGTTCAAACCATAGTCAGTAAGAGGAGTTAGTCTTCTTGTTTTTAAGTCGGCATTGTGCATTTTGTATTTAATTCTGATGCAATTTCTGTGCTTCATCGTCAATAAGAAGGTCAGAGGGAATCAGTAAACCTGAAGTGAAGCACCGGAATCTATAACTAACGTCACAGGAATGGTTAAAACATAGACAGTAGGAAGAGTCAGTCTTCTTGTACTTAAGTCGGCATTGTGCCTCTTGTATTTAATTCCGATGCAATTTCTGTTTTTCATCGTCAATAAGAAGGTCCAAGAGATACAGTAAAAATATATGGAGTAGCATCGGAATCTAAAACTGGTCTCACAGGAAGTGTTCACAACATAGTCAGTAAGAAGAGTCAGTCTTTTTGTACTTAAGTCGGCATTGTGAATTTTTATTTAACTCCGATGCAATTTCTGTGTTTCATCGTCAATAAGAAGGACAGAGGGATACAGTAAACCTGAAGTGAAGCATCGGAATCTATAACTAGTGTCACAGGAATGGTTCAAAACATAGACAGTAGGAAGAGTCAGTCGTCTTGTACTTAAGTCGGCATTGTGCCCTTTGTATTTAATTCCGATGCAATTTCTGTGTTTCATCATCAATAAGAAGGTACAAGGGATACAGTAAACCTGAAGTGAGGCATCGGAATCTATAACTAGTGTCACAGGAATGGTTCAAAACATAGTCAGTAAGAAGAGTCAGTCTTCTTGTACTTAAGTCGGCATTGTGCCTCTTGTATTTAATTCCGATGCAATTTTTGTGTTTCATCGTCAATAAGAAGGTCCAAGGGATACAGTAAACATATAGTGAAGCATCGGAATCTAAACGTGGTCTCACAGGAAATGTTCAAATCATAGTCAGTAAGAGGAATTAGTCTTCTTGTACTTAAGTTGGCATTGTGCATTTTGTATTTAATTCCGATGCAATTTCTGTGTTTCATCGTCAATAAGAAGGTCAGAGGGAATCTGTAAACCTGAAGTGTAGTGCAGGAATCTATAACTAGCGTCACAGGAATGGTTGAAACATAGACACTAGGAAGAGTCAGTCTTCTTGTACTTATGTCGGCATTGTGCCTCTTGTATTTAATTCCGATGCAATTTCTGTATTTCATCGTCAATAAGAAGGTCCAAGAGATACAGTAAAAATATATGGAGTAGCATCGGAATCTAAAACTGGTCTCACAGGAAGTGTTCACAACATAGTCAGTAAGAAGAGTCAGTCTTCTTGTACTTAAGTCGGCATTGTGCCTTTTCTATTTGATTCCGTTGCAATTTATGTGTTTCGTCGTCTATAAGTAGGTCCAAGGGATACAGTAAATCTGAAATGAAGCATCGGAATCTATAACTACTGTCACAGGAATTGTTCAAAACATAGACAGTAAGAAGAGTCAGATTCTTGTATTTAAGTCGGCATTGTGCCTTTTGTATTTAATTCCGATGCAATCTCTGTGGTTCATTGTCTATACAAAAGTCCAAGGGAAACAGTAAACCTGAAGTGAAGCATCGGAATCTATAACTAGTGTCACAGGAGTTGTTCAAAACATAGACAGTAAGAAGTGTCTGTCTTCTTGTACTTAAGTCGGCATTGTGCCTTTTGTATTTAATTCCGATACAATTTCTGTGTTTCATCGTCAATAAGACGGTCCGAGTGATACAGTAAACCTGAAGTGAAGCATCGGAATCTATAACTAGTGTCACCGGAATGGTTCAAAACATAGACAGTAAGAAGAGTCAGTCTTCTTGTACTTAAGACGGCATTCTGCCTTTTGTATTTAATTCCGATGCAATTTCTGTTTTTCATCGTCAATAAGAAGATCATAGGGATACAGAAAACCTTAAGTGAAGCATCGGAATCTATAACTAGTGTCACAGGAATGGTTCAAAAGCATAGACAGTAGGAAGTGTCAGTCTTCTAGTACTTGAGTCGGCATTAAGCCTTCTGTATTTAATTCCGATGCAATTTCTGTGTTTCAGCGTCAAATAGAAGGTCAGAGGGATACAGTAAAAATGAAGTGAAGCATCGGAATCTGTAACTAGTGTCACAGGAATGGTTCAAAACATAGACAGTAGGAAGAGTCAGTCGTCTTGTACTTAAGTCGGCATTGTGCCCTTTGTATTTAATTCCGATGCAATTTCTGTGTTTCATCATCAATAAGAAGGTACAAGGAATACAGTAAACCTGAAGTGAGGCATCGGAATCTATAACTAGTGTCACAGGAATGGTTCAAAACATAGTCAGTAAGAAGAGTCAGTCTTCTTGTACTTAAGTCGGCATTGTGCCTCTTGTATTTAATTCCGATGCAATTTTTGTGTTTCATCGTCAATAAGAAGGTCCAAGGGATACAGTAAACATATAGTGAAGCATCGGAATCTAAACGTGGTCTCACAGGAAATGTTCAAATCATAGTCAGTAAGAGGAATTAGTCTTCTTGTACTTAAGTTGGCATTGTGCATTTGTATTTAATTCCGATGCAATTTCTGTGTTTCATCGTCAATAAGAAGGTCAGAGGGAATCTGTAAACCTGAAGTGTAGTGCAGGAATCTATAACTAGCGTCACAGGAATGGTTGAAACATAGACACTAGGAAGAGTCAGTCTTCTTGTACTTATGTCGGCATTGTGCCTCTTGTATTTAATTCCGATGCAATTTCTGTATTTCATCGTCAATAAGAAGGTCCAAGGGATACAGTAAACATATATGGAGTAGCATCGGAATTTAAAACTGGTCTCACAGGAAGTGTTCACAACATAGTCAGTAAGAAGAGTCAGTCTTCTTGTACTTAAGTCGGCATTGTGCATTTTGTATTTAATTCCGATGCAATTTCTGTGTTTCATCGTAAATAAGAAGGTCAGAGGGATACAATAAACATATAGTGAAGCATCGGAATCTAAAACTGGTCTCACAGGAAATGTTCACAACACAGTCAGAAAGAAGAGCCAGTCTTCTTGTACTTAAGTCGGCATTGTGCCTTTTCTATTTAATTCCGACGCAATTTCTGTGTTTCATCGTCAAAAAGAAGGTCAGAGGGATACAGTTCACGTGAGGTGAATCATCGGAATCTATAACTAGTGTCACAGGAATGGTTCAAAACATAGACAGTAGGAAGAGTCAGTCATCTTGTACTTAAGTCGGCATTGTGACTTTTGTATTTAATTCTGATGCAATTTCTGTTTTTCATCGTCAATAAGAAGGACCAAGAGATACATAAACCTGAAGTTAAGCATCGGAATGTATAACTAGTGTCACAGGAATGGTTCAAAACATAGTTAGTGAGAAGAGTCAGTCTTCTTGTACTTAAGTCGGCATTGTGCCTATTCTATTTAATTCCAATGCAATTTCTGTGTTTCATCGTCAATAAGAAGATCAGAGGGATACAGTAAACCTGAAGTGAAGCATCAGAATCTATAACTAGTGTCACAGGGATGGTTCAAAACATAGACAGTAGGAAGAGTCTGTCTTCTTGAACATAAGTCGGTATTGTGCCTTTTGTATGTAAATCCGATGCAATTTCTGTCTTTCGTCGTCAATAAGAAGGTCCAAGGGATACAGTAAACATATAGTGAAGCATCGTAATCTAAAACTGGTCTCACAGGAAAGGTTCAAAACATAGAGAGTAAGAAGAGCCAGTCATCTTGTATTTGAGTCGGCATTGTGCCTTTTGTATTTAATTCCGATGCAATCTCTGTGTTTCATCGTCAATAAGAAGGTCCAAGGGATACAGTAAACATAAATGGAGTAGCATCGGAATCTAAAACTGGTCTCACAGGAAGTGTTCACAACATAGTCAGTAAGAAGAGTCAGTCTTCTTGTACTTAAGTCGGCATTGTGCATTTTGTATTTAATTCCGATGCAATTTCTGTGTTTCATCGTCAATAAGAAGAACAGAGGGATACAGTAAACCCGAAGTGAAGCATCGGAATCTATAACAAGTGTCACAGGAATGGTTCAAAACATAGACAGTAAGAGGAGTCAGTCGTCTTGTATTTAAGTCGGCATTGTGCCTTTTATATTTAATTCCGATGCAAGTTCTGTGTTTCATCGTAGATAAGAAGGTCAGAGGGACACAATAAAGATATAGTGAAGCATCGGAATCTAAAACTGGTCTCACAGGAAATGTTCACCACATAGTCAGAAAGAAGAGCCAGTCTTCTTGTATTTGAGTCGGCATTGTGCATTTGTATTTAATTCCGATGCAATTTCTGTGTTTTATCGTTAATAAGATGGTCAGAGGGATACAGTTAACGTGAAGTAAATCATCGGAATCTATAACTAGTGTCACAGGAATGGTTCAAAACATAGACAGTAGGAAGGGTCAGTCATCTTGTACTTGAGTCGGCATTGTGCCTTTTGTATTTAATTCGGATGCAATTTCTGTGTTTCATCGTCAATAAGAAGGTCCAAGGGATACAGGAAACCTGAAGTGAGGCATCGGAATCTATAACTAGTGTCATAGGAATGGTTCAAAACATAGACAGTAGGAAGAGTCAGTCTTCTTGTACTTATGTCGGCATTGTGCCCTTTGTATTTCATTCCGACGCAATTTCTGTGTTTCATCGTCAATAAGAAGGTCCAAGGGATACAGAAAAACCTGAAATGAGGCATCGGAATCTATAACTAGTGTCACAGGAATGGTTCAAAACATAGTCAGTAAGAAGAGTCAGTCTTCTTGTACTTAAGTCGGCATGGTGCCTTTTGTGTTTAACTCCGATGCTATTTCTGTGTTTCATCGTCAATAAGACGGTCCAAGGGATACTGTAAAAGTATAGTGAAGCATCGGAATCTAAAAGTGGTCTCACAGGATATGTTCAAAACATAGTCAGTAAGAGGAGTAGGTCTTCTTGTACTTAAGTCGGCATTGTGCATTTTGTATTTAATTCCGATGCAATTTCTGTGTTTCATCGTCAATAAGAAGGTCAGAGGGAATCAGTAAACCTGAAGTGAAGCACCGAAATCTATAACTAGTGTCACAGGAATGGTTAAAACATAGACAGTAGGAAGAGTCAGTCTTCTTGTACTTAAGTCGGCATTGTGCCTCTTGTATTTAATTCCGATGCAATTTCTGTGTTTCATCGTCAATAAGAGGGTCAGAGGGATACAGTGACCTGAAGTGAAGCATTGGAATCTATAACTAGTGTCACAGGGATGGTTCAAAACGTAGACAGTAGGAAGAGTCAGTCTTCTTGTACTTAAGTCGGCATTGTGCCTTATCTATTTAATTCCGATGCAATTTCTGTGTTTCATCGTCAATAAGAAGTTCCAACGTATACAGTAAACATATAGTGAAGCATCGGAATCTAAAACTGGTCTCACAGCAAATGTTCAAAGCATAGTCAGTAAGAGGAGTTAGTCTTCTTGTACTTAAGTCGGCATGATGCCTTTTGTATTTTATTCCGAGGCAATTTCTGTGTTTCGTCGTCAATAAGAAGGTCCAAGGGGTACAGTACACCTGAAGTGTAGCATCGGAATCTTAAACCGGTCTCACAGGAAAGGTCCAAAACATAAAGAGTAAGAAAAGCCAGTCTTCTTGTATTTGAGTCGGCATTGTGCATTTGTATTTAATTCCGATGCAATTTCTGTGTTTTATCGTTAATAAGAAGGTCAGAGGGATACAGTAAACCTGAAGTGAAGCATCAGAATCTATAACTTGTGTCACAGGAATGGTTCAAAGCATAGACAGTAAGAAGAGTCAGTCTACTTCTACTTAAGTAGGCATTTTGCATTTCGTATTTAATTCTGATGCAATTTCTGTGTTTCATCGTCAATAAGAAGGACCAAGGGATACAGTACACCTTAAGTGAAGCATCGCAATCTATAACTAGTGTCACAGGAATGGTTCAAATGATAGACGGTAAGAAGAGTCAGTCTTCTTGTACTTAAGTCAGCATTGTGATTTTTCTATTTAATTCCAATTCAATCTCTGTGTTTCATCGTCAATAAGAAGGTCAGAGGGATACAGTAAACCTGAAGTGAAGCATCGGAATCGATAACTAGTGTCACAGGAATGGTTCAAAACATGGACAGTAGGAAGAGTCAGTCTTCTTGTACTTGAGTCGGCATTGTGACTTTTGTATGTAATTCCGATTCAATTTCCGTTTTTCATCGTCAATAAGAGGGTCAGAGGGATACAGTATACCTGAAGTGAAGCATCGGAATCTATAACTAGAGTCACAGGAATGGTTCAAACATAGACAGTAGGGAGAGTCAGTCTTCTTGTACGTCAGTCGACATTGTGCCTTTTCTATTTGATTCCGATGCAATTTCTATGTTTCATCGTCAATAAGAAGGTCAGAGGGATACAGTAAACCAGAAGTGAAGCATCGGAATCTATAGCTAGTGTCACAGGAATGTTCTAAACATAGTCAGTAAGAAGAGTGAGTCTTCTTGCACTTAAGTCGGCATCGTGCCTTTTCTATTTAATTCCGATGCAATTTCTGTGTTTCATCGTCAATAAGAAGGTCAGAGGGATATAGTAAACCTGAAGTGAAGCATCGGAATGTATAACTAGTGTCACAGTAATGGTTCAAAGCATAGACAGTAGGAAGAGACAGTCTTCTTGTACTTGAGTCGGCGTTGTGCCCTTTGTATATATTTCCGATGCAATTTCTGTGCTTCATCGTCAATAAGAGGGTCAGAGGGATACAGTAAACCTAAAGTGAAGCATCAGAATCCATAACTAGTGTCGCAATAAAGGTTCAAAACATAGTCAGTAGGAAGAGTCATTCTTCTTGTACTTGAGTCGGCATTGTGCCTTTTGTATTTAGTTCCGATGCAATATCTGTGTTTCATCGTCAATAAGAAGGTCCAAGGGATACAGTACACCTGAAGTGAAGCATCGCAATCTATAACTAGTGTAACAGGAATGGTTCAAAATATTGACAGTAGGAAGAGTCAGTCTTCTTGTACTTGAGTCGGCTTTGTGACTTTTGTATTTAATTCCGATGCAATTTCTGTTTTTCATCGTCAATAAGAAGGTCAGAGGGATACAGTAAACCTGAAGTGAAGCATCGGAATCTATAACTAGTGTCACAGGAATGGTTCAAAACATAGACAGTGGGAAGAGTCAGTCTTCTTGTACTTCAGTCGGCATTGAGCCTTTTCTATTTAATTCCGATGCAATTTCTATGATTCATCGTCAATAAGAAGGTCAGAGGGATACAGTAAACCTGAAGCGTAGCATCGGAATCTATAACTAGTGTCACAGGAATGGTTCAAAACATAGACAGTAGGAAGAGTCAGTCTTCTTGTACTTAAGTCGGCATTGTGCCTTTTGTATTTAATTCCGATGCAATTTCTGTGTTTCATCGTCAATAAGAAGGTCCAAGGGATACAGTAAACCTGAAGTGAGGCATCGGAATCTATAACTAGTGTCACAGGAATGGTTCAAAACATACACAGTAGGAAGAGTCAATCTTCTTGTACTTATGTCAGCATTGTGCCCCTTGTATTTAATTCCGATGCAATTTCTGTGTTTCATCATCAATAAGAAGGTCCAAGGGATACAGTAAAACTGAAGAGAGGCATCGGAATCTATAACTAGTGTCACAGGAATGGTTCAACGCACAGTCAGTAAGAAGAGTCAGTCTTCTTGTACGTAAGTCGGCATGGTGCCTTTTGTATTTAACTCCGATGCAATTTCTGTGTTTCATCGTCAATAAGAAGGTCCAAGGGATACTGTAAACAAATAGTGAAGCATCTGAATCTAAAAGTGGTCTCACAGGAATTGTTCAAAACATAGTCAGTAAGAGGAGTAGGTCTTCTTGTACTTACGTCGGCATTGTGCATTTTGTATTTAATTCCGATGCAATTTCTGTGTTTCATCGTCAATAAGAAGGTCAGAGGGAATCAGTAAACCTGAAGTGAAGCACCGGAATCTATAACTAGTGTCACAGGAATGGTTAAAACATAGACAGTAGGAAGAGTCAGTCTTCTTGTACTTAAGTCGGCATTGTGCCTCTTGTATTTAATTCCGATGCAATATCTGTGTTTCATCGTCAATAAGAGGGTCAGAGGGATACAGTGACCTGAAGTGAAGCATAGGAATCTATAACTAGTGTCACAGGGATGGTTCAAAACGTAGACAGTAGGAAGAGTCAGTCTTCTTGTACTTAAGTCGGCATTGTGCCTTATCTATTTAATTCCGATGCAATTTCTGTGTTTCATCGTCAATAAGAAGGTCCAAGGGGTACAGTACGTCTGAAGTGAAGCATCGGAATTTAAAACCGGTCTCACAGGAAAGGTTCAAAGCATAGGGAGTAAGAAGAGCCAGTCTTCTTGTATTTGAGTCGGCATTGTGCATTTGTATTTAATTCCGATGCAATTTCTGCGATTTATCGTTAATAAGAAGGTCAGAGGGATACAGTAAACCTGAAGTGAAGCATCAGAATCTATAACTTGTGTCACAGGAATGGTTCAAAGCATAGACAGTAAGAAGAGTCAGTCTTCTTGTACTTAAGTCGGCATTGTGATTTTTCTATTTAATTATAATTCAATCTCTGTGTTTCATCGTCAATAAGAAGGTCAGAGGGATATAGTAAACCTGAAGTGAAGCATCGGAATGTATAACTAGTGTCACAGTAATGGTTCAAAGCATAGACAGTAGGAAGAGTCATTCTTCTTGTACTTAAGTCGGCATTGTGCCTTTTGTATTTAATTCCGATGCAATATCTGTATTTCATCGTCAATAAGACGGTCCAAGGGATACAGTACACCTGATGTGAAGCATCGCAATCTATAACTAGTGTAACAGGAATGGTTCAAAATATAGACAGTAGGAAGAGTCAGTCTTCTTGTACATGAGTCGGCTTTGTGACTTTTGTATTTAATTCCGATGCAATTTCTGTTTTTCATCGTCAATAAGAAGGTCAGAGGGATACAGTAAACCTGAAGTGAAGCATCGGAATCTATAACTAGTGTCACAGGAATGGTTCAAAACATAGACAGTGGGAAGAGTCAGTCTTCTTGTACTTCAGTCGGCATTGAGCCTTTTCTATTTAATTCCGATGCAATTTCTATGATTTATCGTCAATAAGAAGGTCAGAGGGATACAGTAAACCTGAAGCGTAGCATCGGAATCTATAACTAGTGTCACAGGAATTGTTCGAAACATAGACAGTAGGAAGAGTCAGTCTTCTTGTACTTAAGTCGGCATTGTGCCTTTTGTATTTCATTCCGATGCAATTTCTGTGCTTCATCGTCAATAAGAAGGTCCAAGGGATACAGTAAACCCGAAGTGAGGCATCGGAATCTATAACTAGTGTAACAGGAATGGTTCAAATCATAGACAGTAAGAAGAGTCAGTCTTCTTGTACTTAAGTCGGCATTGTGCCTTTTGTATACAATTCCGATGCAATTTCTGTGTTTCATCGTCAATAAGAAGGTCCAAGGGATATAGTAAACCTGACGTGAGGCATCGGAATCTATAACTAGTTCAGAGGAATGGTTCAAAACATAGACAGTAGGAAGAGTCAGTCTTCTTGTACTTGAGTCGGCTTTGTGACTTTTGTATTTAATTCCGATGCAATTTCTGTTTTTCAACGTCAATAAGAAGGACAGAGGGATACAGTAAACCTGAAGTGAAGCATCAGAATCTATAACTAGTGTGACAGGAATGGTTCAAAACATAGACAGTAAGAAGAGTCAATCTACTTGTACTTAAGTCAGCAATTTGCCTTTTGTATTTAATTCCGATGCAATATCTGTGTTTCATCGTCAATAAGAAGGTCCAAGGGATACAGTACACCTGAAGGAAGCATCGCAATCTATATCTAGTGTCACAGGAATGGTTCAAATCATAGACAGTAAGAAGAATCAGTCTTCTTGTACTTAATTCGGCATTGTGCTTTTTATATTTAATTCCGATGCAATTTCTGTGTTTCTTCGTCAATAAGAGGGTCAGAGGGAATCAGTAAACCTGAAGTGAAGCACCGGAATCTATAACTAGTGACACAGGAATGGTTAAAACATTGACAGTAGGAAGAGTCAGTCTTCTTGTACTTAAGTCGGCATTGTGCCTCTTGTATTTGATTCCGATGCAATTTCTGTGTTTCATCATCAATAAGAGGGTCAGAGGGATACAGGGACCTGAAGTGAAGCATTGGAATATATAACTAGTGTCACAGTAATGGTTCAAAACGTAGACAGTAGGAAGAGTCAGTCTTCTTGTACTTAAGTCGGCATTGTGCCTTATCTATTTAATTCCGATGCAATTTCTGTGTTTCATCGTCAATAAGAAGGTCCAAGGGGTACAGTACACCTGAAGTGAAGCATCGGAATCTAAAACCGGTCTCACAGGAAAGGTTCAAAACATAGGGAGTAAGAAGAGCCAGTCTTCTTGTATTTGAGTCGGCATTGTGCATTTGTATTTAATTCCGATGCAATTTCTGTGTTTCATCGCCAATAAGAAGGACCAAAAGATACAGTACACCTGAAGTGAAGCATCGCAATCTATAACTAGTGTCACAGGAATGGTTCAAAACATAGACAGTAGGAAGAGTGAGTCTTCTTGTACTTAAGTCGGCATGGTGCCTTTTCTATTTAATACCGATGCAATTTCTGTGTTTCATCGCAATAAGAAGGTTAGAGGGATATAGTAAACCTGAAGTGAAGCATCGGAATGTATAACTAGTGTCACAGTAATGGTTCAAAGCATAGACAGTAGGAAGAGTCAGTCCTCTTGTACTTGAGTCGGCGTTGTGCCTTTTGTATATATTTCCGATGCAATTTCTGTGCTTCATCGTCAATAAGAAGGTCAGAGGGATACAGTAAACCTAAAGTGAAGCATCAGAATCCATAACTAGTGTCGCAATAAAGGTTCAAAACATAGACAGTAGGAAGAGTCATTCTTCTTGTACTTAAGTCGGCATTGTGCCTTTTGTATTTAATTCCGATGAAATATCTGTGTTTCATCATCAATAAGAAGGTCCAAGGGATACAGTACACCTGAAGTGAAGCATCGCAATCTATAACTAGTGTAACAGGAGTGGTTCAAAATATAGACAGTAGGAAGAGTCAGTCTTCTTGTACTTGAGTCGGCTTTGTGACTTTTGTATTTAATTCCGATGCAATTTCTGTTTTTCATCGTCAATAAGAAGGTCAGAGGGATACAGTAAACCTGAAGTGAAGCATCAGAATCTATAACTAGTGTGACAGGAATGGTTCAAAGCATAGACAGTAAGAAGAGTCAGTCTACTTGTACTTAAGTCAGCAATTTGCCTTTTGTATTTAATTCCGATGCAATATCTGTGTTTCATCGACAATAAGAAGGTCCAAGGGATACAGTACACCTGAAGTGAAGCATCGCAATCTATATCTAGTGTCACAGGAATGGTTCAAATCATAGACAGTAAGAAGAATCAGTCTTCTTGTACTTAAGTCGGCATTGTGCTTTTTCTATTTAATTCCGATGCAATATCTGTGTTTCATCGTCAATAAGATGGTCAGAGGGATACAGTAAACCTGAAGTGAAGCATCGGAATCCATAACTAGTGTCACAGGAATGGTTCAAAACATAGACAGTAGGAAGAGTCAGTCTTCTTGTACTTGAGTCGGCTTTGTGACTTTTGTATTTAATTCCGATGCAATTTCTGCTTTTCATCGTCAATAATAAGGTCAGAGGGATACAGTAAACCTGAAGTGAAGCATCGGAATCTATAACTAGTGTCACAGGAATGGTTCAAATCATAGACAGTGGGAAGAGTCAGTCTTCTTGTACTTCAGTCTTCATTGCGCCTTTTCTATTTAATTCCGATGCAATTTCTATGATTCATCGTCAATAAGAAGGTCAGAGGGTTACAGTAAACCTGAAGTGTAGCATCGGAATCTATAACAAGTGTCACAGGAATGGTTCAAAACATAGACAGTAGGAAGAGTCAGTCTTCTTGTACTTGAGAGGGCATTGCGCCTTTTGTATTTAATTCCGATGCAATTTCTGTGTTTCATCGTCAATAAGAAGGTCCAAGGGATACAGTAAACCTGAAGTGAGGCATCGGAATCTATAATTAGTGTAACAGGAATGGTTCAAATCATAGACAGTAAGAAGAGTCAGTCTTCTTGTACTTAAGTCGGCACTGTGCTTTTGTATACAATTCCGATGCAATTTCTGTGTTTCATCGTCAATAAGAAGGTCCAAGGGATACAGTAAACCTGAAGTGAAGCATCAGAATCTATAACTAGTGTCACAGGTTCGGTTCAAATCATAGACAGTAAGAAGAGTCAGTCTTCTTGTACTTAAGTCGGCATTGTGCCATATCTATTTACTTCCGATGCAATTTCTGTGTCTCATGGTCAATGAGAATGTCCATGGGATGTAGTACACCTGAAGTGAAGTATCAGAATCAACAACTGGTGTCACAGGAATGGTTCAAAACATAGACAGTAAGAAGAGTCAGTCTTCTTGTGCTTAAGTCAGCATTGTGCCTTTTCTATTTAATTCCGATGCAATTTCTGAGTTTCATCATCAATCAGAAGGTCAGAGGAATACAGTAAACCTGAAGTGAAGCATCGGGGTCTATAACTAGTGTTACAGGAATGGTTCAAAACATAGTCAGTAAGAAGAGTCAGTCTTCTTGTACTTGAGTCGGAATTGTGCCTTTCGTATTTAATTCCGATGCAATTACGGTGTTTCATCGTCAATAAGAAGGTCCAAGGGATACAGTTAACCTGAAGTGAAGCATCAGAATCTATAACTAGTGTCACAGGTTCGGTTCAAATCATAGACAGTAAGAAGAGTCAGTCTTCTTGTACTTAAGTCGGCGTTGTGCCCTTTCTATTTAATTCCGATGCAATTTCTGTGTTTCATCATCAATAAGAACGTCAGAGGGATACAGTAAACCTGAAGTCAAGCGTCGGGGTCTATAACTAGTGTCACAGGAATGGTTCAAAGCATAGTCAGTAAGAAGAGTCAGTCTTCTTGTACTTCAGTCGGCATTCTGCCTTTTCTATTTAATTCCGATGCAATATCTGTGTCTCATCGTCAATAAGGAGGTCAGAGGGATACAGTAAACCTGAAGTGAAGCATCGGAATCTATAACTAGTTCAGAGGAATGGTTCAAAACATAGACAGTAGGAAGAGTCAGTCTTCTTGTACTTGAGTCGGCTTTGTGACTTTTGTATTTAATTCCGATGCAATTTCTGTTTTTCATCGTCAATAAGAAGGTCAGAGGGATACAGTAAACCTGAAGTGAAGCATCAGAATCTATAACTAGTGTGATAGGAATGGTTCAATACATAGACAGTAAGAAGAGTCAATCTACTTGTACTTAAGTCAGCAATTTGCCTTTTGTATTTAATTCCGATGCAATATCTGTGTTTCATCGTCAATAAGAAGGTCCAAGGGATACAGTACACCTGAAGTGAAGCATCGCAATCTATATCTAGTGTCACAGGAATGGTTCAAATCATAGACAGTAAGAAGAATCAGTCTTCTTGTACTTAACACGGCATTGTGCTTTTTATATTTAATTCCGATGCAATTTCTGTGTTTCTTCGTCAATAAGTGGGTCAGAGGGAATCAGTAAACCTGAAGTGAAGCACCGGAATCTATAACTAGTGACACAGGAATGGTTAAAACATTGACAGTAGGAAGAGTCAGTCTTCTTGTACTTAAGTCGGCATTGTGCCTCTTGTATTTGATTCCGATGCAATTTCTGTGTTTCATCGTCAATAAGAGGGTCAGAGGGATACAGGGACCTGAAGTGAAGCATTGGAATCTATAACTAGTGTCACAGGGATGGTTCAAAACGTAGACATTAGGAAGAGTCAGTCTTCTTGTACTTAAGTCGGCATTGTGCCTTATCTACTTAATTCCGATGCAATTTCTGTGTTTCATCGTCAATAAGAAGGTCCAAGGGGTACAGTACACCTGAAGTGAAGCATCGGAATCTAAAACCGGTCTCACAGGAAATGTTCAAAACATAGGGAGTAAGAAGAGCCAGTCTTCTTGTATTTGAGTCGGCATTGTGCATTTGTATTTAATTCCGATGCAATTTCTGTGTTTTATCGTTAATAAGAAGGTCAGAGGGATACAGTAAACCTGAAGTGAAGCATCAGAATCTATAACTTGTGTCACAGGAATGGTTCAAAGCATAGACAGTAAGAAGAGTCAGTCTACTTGTACTTAAGTCGGCATTTTGCATTTGTATTTAATTCTGATGAAATTTCTGTGTTTCATCGCCAATAAGAAGGACCAAAAGATACAGTACACCTGAAGTGAAGCATCGCAATCTATAACTAGTGTCACAGGAACGGTACAAATGATAGACAGTAAGAAGAGTCAGTCTTCTTGTACTTAAGTCGGCATTGTGATTTTTCTATTTAATTCCAATTCAATCTCTGTGTTTCATCGTCAATAAGAAGGTCAGAGGGATACAGTAAACCTGAAGTGAAGCATCGGAATCGATAACTAGTGTCACAGGAATGGTTCAAAACATAGACAGTAGGAAGAGTCAGTATTCTTGTACTTGAGTCGGCATTGTGACTTTTGTATGTAATTCCGATGCAATTTCCGTTTTTCATCGTCAATAAGAGGGTCAGAGGGATACAGTAAACCTGAAGTGAAGCATCGGAATCTATAACTAGTGTCACAGGAATGGTTCAAACATAGACAGTAGGGAGAGTCAGTCTTCTTGTACGTCACTCGACATTGAGCCTTTTCTATTTGATTCCGATGCAATTTCTATGTTTCTTCGTCAATAAGAAGGTCAGAGGCATACAGTAAACCTGAAGTGAAGCATCGGAATCTATAGCTAGTGTCACAGGAATGTTCTAAACATAGTCAGTAAGAAGAGTGAGTCTTCTTGTACTTATCTCGGCATGGTGCCTTTTCTATTTAATTCCGATGCAATTTCTGTGTTTCATCGTCAATATGAAGGTCAGAGGGATATAGTAAACCTGAAGTGAAGCATCGGAATGTATAACTAGAGTCACAGTAATGGTTCAAAGCATAGACAGTAGGAAGAGTCAGTCCTCTTGTACTTGAGTCGGCGTTGTGCCTTTTGTATATATTTCCGATGCAATTTCTGTGCTTCATCGTCAATAAGAAGGTCAGAGGGATACAGTAAACCTAAAGTGAAGCATCAGAATCCATAACTAGTGTCGCAATAAAGGTTCAAAACATAGACAGTAGGAAGAGTCATTCTTCTTGTACTTAAGTCGGCATTGTGCCTTTTGTATTTAATTCCGATGAAATCTCTGTGTTTCATCATCAATAAGAAGGTCCAAGGGATACAGTACACCTGAAGTGAAGCATCGCAATCTATAACTAGTGTAACAGGAGTGGTTCAAAATATAGACAGTAGGAAGAGTCAGTCTTCTTGTACTTGAGTCGGCTTTGTGACTTTTGTATTTAATTCCGATGCAATTTCTGTTTTTCATCGTCAATAAGAAGGTCAGAGGGAAACAGTAAACCTGAAGTGAAGCATCGGAATCTATAACTAGTGTCACAGGAATGGTTCAAAACATGGACAGTGGGAAGAGTCAGTCTTCTTGTACTTCAGTCGGCATTGAGCCTTCTCTATTTAATTCCGATGCAATTTCTATGATTCATCGTCAATAAGAAGGTCAGAGGGATACAGTAAACCTGAAGCGTAGCATCGGAATCTATAACTAGTGTCACAGGAATGGTTCAAAACATAGACAGTAGGAAGAGTCAGTCTTCTTGTAGTTAAGTCGGCATTGTGCCTTTTGTATTTAATTCCGATGCTATTTCTGTGTTTCATCGTCAATAAGAAGGTCCAAGGGATACAGTAAACCTGAAGTGAGGCATCGGAATCTATAACTAGTGTAACAGGAATGGTTCAAATCATAGACAGTAAGAAGAGTCAGTCTTCTTGTACTTAAGGCGGCATTGTGCCTTTTGAATACAATTCCAATGCAATTTCTGTGTTTCATCGTCAATAAGAAGGTCCAAGGGATACAGTAAACCTGAAGTGAGGCATCGGAATCCATAACTAGTGTCAGAGGAATGGTTCAAAACAACGACAGTAGGAAGAGTCAGTCTTCTTGTACTTGAGTCGGCTTTGTGACTTTTGTATTTAATTCCGATGCAATTTCTGTTTTTCATCGTCAATAAGAAGGTCAGAGGGATACAGTAAACCTGAAGTGAAGCATCAGAATCTATAACTAGTGTGACAGGAATGGTTCAAAGCATAGACAGTAAGAAGAGTCAGTCTACTTGTACTTAAGTCAGCAATTTGCCTTTTGTATTTAATTCCGATGCAATATCTGTGTTTCATCGTCAATAAGAAGGTCCAAGGGATACAGTACACCTGAAGTGAAGCATCGCAATTTATATCTAGTGTCACAGGAATGGTTCAAATCATAGACAGTAAGAAGAATCAGTCTTCTTGTACTTAAGTCGGCATTGTGCTTTTTCTAATTAATTCCGATGCAATATATGTGTTTCATCGTCAATAAGATGGTCAGAGGGATACAGTAAACCTGAAGTGAAGCATCGGAATCCATAACTAGTGTCACAGGAATGGTTCAAAACATAGACAGTAGGAAGAGTCAGTCTTCTTGTACTTTAGTCGGCTTTGTGACTTTTGTATTTAATTCCGATGCAATTTCTGCTTTTCATCGTCAATAAGAAGGACAGAGGGATACAGTAAACCTGAAGTGTAGCATCGGAATCTATAACAAGTGTCACAGGAATGGTTCAAAACATAGACAGTAGGAAGAGTCAGTCTTCTTGTACTTAAGAGGGCATTGTGCCTTTTGTATTTAATTCCGATGCAATTTCTGTGTTTCATCGTCAATAAGAAGGTCCAAGGGATACAGTAAACCTGAAGTGAGGCATCGGAATCTATAATTAGTGTAACAGGAATGGTTCAAATCATAGACAGTAAGAAGAGTCAGTCTTCTTGTACTTAAGTCGGCACTGTGCTTTTGTATACAATTCCGATGCAATTTCTGTGTTTCATCGTCAATAAGAAGGTCCGAGGGATACAGTAAACCTGAAGTGAAGCATCAGAATCTATAACTAGTGTCACAGGATCGGTTCAAATCATAGACAGTAAGAAGAGTCAGTCTTCTTGTACTTAAGTCGGCATTGTGCCATATCTATTTACTTCCGATGCAATTTCTGTGTCTCATGGTCAATAAGAAGGTCCATGGGATGTAGTACACCTGAAGTGAAGCATCAGAATCAACAACTGGTGTCACAGGAATGGTTCAAAACATAGACAGTAAGAAGAGTCAGTCTTCTTGTGCTTAAGTCAGCATTGTGCCTTTTCTATTTAATTCCGATGCAATTTCTGAGTTTCATCATCAATCAGAAGGTCAGAGGAATACAGTAAACCTGAAGTGAAGCATCGGGGTCTATAACTAGTGTTACAGGAATGGTTCAAAACATAGTCAGTAAGAAGAGTCAGTCTTCTTGTACTTGAGTCGGAATTGTGCCTTTCGTATTTAATTCCGATGCAATTTCGGTGTTTCATCGTCAATAAGAAGGTCCAAGGGATACAGTTAACCTGAAGTGAAGCATCAGAATCTATAACTAGTGTCACAGGTTCGGTTCAAATCATAGACAGTAAGAAGAGTCAGTCTTCTTGTACTTAAGTCGATATTGTGCCCTTTCTATTTAATTCCGATGCAATTTCTGTGTTTCATCATCAATAAGAACGTCAGAGGGATACAGTAAACCTGAAGTCAAGCGTCGGGGTCTATAACTAGTGTCACAGGAATGGTTCAAAGCATAGTCAGTAAGAAGAGTCAGTCTTCTTGTACTTCAGCCGGCATTCTGCCTTTTCTATTTAATTCTGATGCGATATCTGTGTCTCATCGTCAATAAGGAGGTCAGAGGGATACAGTAAACCTGAAGTGAAGCATCGGAATCTATAACTAGTGTCACAGGAATGGTTCAAAACATAGTCACTAAGAAGAGTCAGTCTACTTGTACTTAAGTCGGCATTGTGCCTTTTCTATTTAATTTCGAAGCAATATCTGTGTTTCATCGTCAATAAGAAGGTCAGAGGGATACAGTAAACCTGAAGTGAAGCATCGGAATCGATAACTAGTGTCACAGGAATGGTTCAAAACATAGACTGTAGGAAGAGTCAGTCTTCATGTACTTAAGTCGTCATTGTGCCTTTTGTATTTAATTCCGATGCAATTTCTGTGTTTCACCGTCAATAAGAAGGGCCAAGGGATACAGTAAACCTGAAGTGAGGGATCGGATTCTATAACTAGTGTCACAGGAATGGTTCAAAACATAGACAGTAAGAAGAGTCAGTCTTCTTGTACTTAAGTCAGCATTGTGCATTTTCTGTTTAATTCCGATGCAATTTCTGTGTTTCATCGTCAATAAGAGGGTCAGAGGGATATAGTAAACCTGAAGTGAAGCATCGGAATGTATAACTAGTGTCTCAGTAATGGTTCAAAACATAGTCAGTAGGAAGAGTCAGTCTTCTTGTACTTGAGTCGGCGTTGTGCCATTTGTATATATTTCCGATGCAATTTCTGTGCTTCATCGTCAATAAGAAGGTCAGAGAGATACAGTAAAACTAAAGTGAAGCATCAGAATCCATAACTAGTGTCACAATAAAGGTTCAAAACATAGACAGTAGGAAGAGTCCGTCTTCTTGTACTTAAGTCGGCATTGTGCCTTTTGTAATTAATTCCGATGCAATTTCTGTGTTTCATCGTCAATAAGAAGGTCAGTGGGATACAGTAAACATGAAGTGAAGTATCAGAATCTATAACTAGTGTCACAGGAATGGTTCAAAACATAGACAGTAAGAAGAGTCAGTCTACTTGTACTTAGGTCGGCATTGTGCTTTTTGTATTTAATTCCGATGCAATTTCTGTGTTTCATCGTCAATAAGAAGGCCCAAGGGATACAGTAAACCTAAAGTGAAGCATCGGATGTTGTAAGTAGTGTCACAGGAATGGTTCAAATCATAGTCAATAAGAAGAGTCAGTCTTTTTGCACTGAAGTCGGCATTGTGCCTTTTTTATTTAATTCCGATGCAATTTCTGTGTTTTATCGTCAATAAGAAGGTCAGAGGGATACAGTAAACCGGAAGTGAAGCATCGGAATCTATAACTAGTGTCACAGGGATGGTTCAAAACATAGACAGTTGGAAGAGTCAGTCTTCTTGTACTTAAGATGGGATTGTGACTTTTCCATTTAATTCCGATGCAATATCTGCGTTTCGTCGTCAATAAGAAGGTCAGACGTATACAGTAAACATGAAGTGAAGTATCAGAATCTATACCTAGTGTCACAGAAATGGTTCAAAGCATAGACAGTAATAAGAGTCAGTCTACTTGTACTTAAGTCGGCATTGTGCCTTTTGTATTTAATTCCGATGCAATTTCTGTGTTTCATCGTCAATAAGAAGGTAAGAGGGAATCAGTAAACCTTAAGTGAAGCATCGGAATCTATTACTAGTGTCACAGGAATGGTTTAAACGTAGACAGTAAGAAGAGTCAGTCTTCTTGTACTTAAGTCGGCTTTGTACCTTTTCTATTTAATACCGATGCAATTTCTGTGTTTCATCGTCAAGAAGAATGTCCAAGGGATACAGTAAACATAAAGTGAAGCATCGGAATCATTAACTAGTGTCATAGGAATGGTTTAAATCATAGTCAATAAGAAGAGTCAGTCTTCTTGTACTTAAGTCGTCATTGTGCCTTTTCAATTTAATTCAGATGCAATTTCTGTGTTTTATCGTCAATAAGAAGGTCAGAGGGATACAGTAAACCTGAAGTGAAGCATCGGAATCTATAACCAGTGTCACAGGGATCGTTCAAAACATAGACAGTTGGAAGAGTCAGTCTTCTTGTACTTAAGTCGGCATTGTGCCTTTTGTATTTAATTCCGATGCAATTTCTATGTTTCATCGTCAATAAAAAGGTCAGAGGGATACAGTAAACATGAAGTGAAGTATCAGAATCTATAACTAGTGTCACAAGAATGGTTCAAAACATAGACAGTAAGAAGAGTCAGTCTACTTGTACTTAAGTCGGCATTGTGCCTTTTGTATTTAATTCCGATGCAATTTCTGTGTTTCATCGTCAATAAGAAGATCAGAGGGATACAGTAAACCTGAAATGAAGCATCGGAATCTATAACTAGTGTCACAGGAATGGTTCAAATCATAGTCAATAAGAAGAGTCAGTCTTCTTGCACTTAAGTCGGCATTGTGCCTTTTCTATTTAATTCCGATGCAATTTCTCTGTTTTATCGTCAATAAGAAGGTCAGAGGGATACAGTAAACCTGACGTGAAGCATCGGAATCTATAACTAGTGTCACAGGGATGGTTCATAGCATAGACAGTTGGAAGAGTCCTTCTTCTTGTACTTTGGTCGGCATTGTGCCTTTTTTATTTAATTCCGATGCAATTTCTGTGTTTTATCGTCAATAAGAAGGTCAGAGGGATCCAGTAAACCTGAAGTGAAGCATCGGAATCTATAACTAGTGTCACAGGGGTGGTTCAAAGCATAGACAGTAGGAAGAGTCCGTCTTCTTGTACTTAAGTCGGCATTGTGCCTTTTGTAATTAATTCCGATGCAATTTCTGTGTTTCATCGTCAATAAGAAGGTCAGTGGGATACAGTAAACATGAAGTGAAGTATCAGAATCTATAACTAGTGTCACAGGAATGGTTCTAAACATAGACAGTAAGAAGAGTCAGTCTACTTGTACTTAAGTCGGCATTGTGCTTTTTGTGTTTAATTCCGATGCAATTTCTGTGTTTCATCGTCAATAAGAAGGTCCAAGGGATACAGTAAACCTAAAGTGAAGCATCGGATGTTGTAAGTAGTGTCACAGGAATGGTTCAAATCATAGTCAATAAGAAGTGCCAGTCTTCTTGCACTGAAGTCGGCATTGTGCCTTTTTTATTTAATTCCGATGCAATTTCTGTGTTTTATCGTCAATAAGAAGGTCAGAGGGATACAGTAAACCGGAAGTGAAGCATCGGAATCTATAACTAGTGTCACAGGGATGGTTCAAAACATAGACAGTTGGAAGAGTCAGTCTTCTTGTACTTAAGATGGGATTGTGACTTTTCCATTTAATTCCGATGCAATATCTGCGTTTCGTCGTCAATAAGAAGGTCAGACGTATACAGTAAACATGAAGTGAAGTATCAGAATCTATAGCTAGTGTCACAGAAATGGTTCAAAGCATAGACAGTAAGAAGAGTCAGTCTACTTGTACTTAAGTCGGCATTGTGCCTTTTGTATTTAATTCCGATGCAATTTCTGTGTTTCATCGTCAATAAGAAGGTAAGAGGGAATCAGTAAACCTGAAGTGAAGCATCGGAATCTATTACTAGTGTCACAGGAATGGTTTAAACGTAGACAGTAAGAAGAGTCAGTCTTCTTGTACTTAAGTCGGCTTTGTACCATTTCTATTTAATTCCGATGCAATTTCTGCGTTTGATCGTCAATAAGAAGGTCCAAGGGATACAGTAAACCTAAAGTGAAGCATCGGAATTTGTAAGTGGTGTCACAGGAATGGTTCAAATCATAGTCAATAAGAAGAGTCAGTCTTCTTGCACTTAAGTCGGCATTGTGCCTTTTCTATTTAATTCCGATGCAATTTCTCTGTTTTATCGTCAATAAGAAGGTCAGAGGGATACAGTAAACCTGACGTGAAGCATCGGAATCTATAACTAGTGTCACAGGGGTGGTTCAAAGCATAGACAGTAGGAAGAGTCCGTCTTCTTGTACTTAAGTCGGCATTGTGCCTTTTGTAATTAATTCCGATGCAATTTCTGTGTTTCATCGTCAATAAGAAGGTCAGTGGGATACAGTAAACATGAAGTGAAGTATCAGAACCTATAACTAGTATCACAGGAATGGTTCAAAACATAGACAGTAAGAAGAGTCAGCTTACTTGTAATTAAGTCGGCATTGTGCTTTTTGTATTTAATTCCAGTGCAATTTCTGTGTTTCATTGTCAATAAGAAGGTCCAAGGGATACAGTAAACCTAAAGTGAAGCATCGGATGTTGTAAGTAGTGTCACAGGAATGGTTCAAATCATAGTCAATAAGAAGAGTCAGTCTTCTTGCACTTAAGTCGGCATTGTGCCTTTTTTATTTAATTCCGATGCAATTTCTGTGTTTTATCGTCAATAAGAAGGTCAGAGGGATACAGTAAACCGGAAGTGAAGCATCGGAATCTATAACTTGTGTCACAGGGATGGTTCAAAACATAGACAGTTGGAAGAGTCAGTCTTCTTGTACTGAAGCCGGCATTGTGACTTTTCTATTTAATTCCGATGCAATATCTGTGTTTCATCGTCAATAAGAAGGTCAGATATATACAGGAAACATGAAGTGAAGTATCAGAATCTATATCTAGTGTCACAGAAGTGGTTCAAAGCATAGACAGTAAGAAGAGTCAGTCTACTTGTACTTAAGTCGGCATTGTGCTTTTGTATTTAATGCCGATGCAATTTCTGTGTTTCATCGTCAATAAGAAGGTCCAAGGGATACAGTAAACCTGGAGTGAAGCATCGGAATCTATTACTAGTGTCACAGGAATGGTTAAAACGTAGACAGTAAGAAGAGTCAGTCTCCTTGTACTTAAGTCGGCTTTGTACCTTTTCTATTTAAATCCGATGCAATTTCTGTGTTTCATCGTCAAGAAGAAGGTCGAAGGGATACAGTAAACATAAAGTGAAGCATCGGAATCATTAACTAGTGTCATAGGAATGGTTTAAATCATAGTCAATAAGAAGAGTCAGTCTTCTTGTACTTAAGTCGTCATTGTGCCTTTTCAATTAAATTCAGATGCAATTTCTGTGTTTTATCGTCAATAAGAAGGTCAGAGGGATACAGTAAACCTGAAGTGAAGCATCGGAATCTATAACCAGTGTCACAGGGATGGTTCAAAACATAGACAGTTGGATGAGTCAGTCTTCTTGTACTTAAGTCGGCATTGTGCCTTTTGTATTTAATTCCGATGCAATTTCTGTGTTTCATCGTCAATAAAAAGGTCAGAGGGATACAGTAAACATGAAGTGAAGTATCAGAATCTATAACTAGTGTCACAAGAATGGTTCAAAACATAGACAGTAAGAAGAGTCAGTCTACTTGTACTTAAGTCGGCATTGTGCCTCTTGTATTTAATTCCGATGCAATTTCTGTGTTTCATCGTCAATAAGAAGGTCAGAGGGATACAGTACACCTAAAGTGAAGCATCGGAATCTATAACTAGTGTCACAAGAATGGTTCAAAACATAGACAGTAAGAAGAGTCAGTCTACTTGTACTTAAGTCGGCATTGTGCATTTTGTATTTAATTCCGATGCAATGTCTGTGTTTCATCGTCAATAAGAAGGTCCAACGGATACAGTAAACCTAAAGTGAAGCATCGGAATTTGTAAGTAGTGTCACAGGAATGGTTCAAATCATAGTCAATAGGAAGAGTCAGTCTTCTTGTACTTAAGTCGGCATTGTGCCTTTTGTATTTAATTCCTATGCAATTTCTGTGTTTCATCGTCATTAAGAAGGTAAGAGGGATACAGTAAACATGAAGTGAAGTATCAGATTCTATAACTAGTGTCACAGGAATGGTTGAAAACATAGACAGTAAGAAGAGTCAGTCTACTTGTACTTAAGTCGGCATTGTGCCTTTTGCATTTAATTCCGATGCAATTTCTGTGTTTCATCGTCAATAAGAAGGTCCAAGGGATACAGTACACCTGAAGTGAAGCATCGGAATCTATAACTAGTGTCACAGGAATGGTTCAAAATATAGTCAAGAAGAAGAGCCAGTCTTCTTGCACTTAAGTCAGCATTGTGCCTTTTCTATTTAATTCCGATGCAATTTCTGTATATATCGTCAATAAGAAGGTCAGAGGTATACAGTACACCTGCAGTGAAGCATCCGAATCTATAACTAGTGTCACAGGAATGGTTCAAATCATAGACAGTAAGAAGAGACAGTCTTCCTGTACTTAAGTCGGCATTGTGACTTTTTTATTTAATTCCGATGCAATTTCTGTGTTTCATCGTCAACAAGAAGGTCCAAGGGATACAGTACTCCTGAAGTGAAGCATCGGAATCTATAACTAGTGTCACAGGAATGGTTCAAATCATAGACATTAAGAAGAGTCAGTCTTCTTGTACTTAAGTCGTCATTGTGCCTTTTCAATTTAATTCAGATGCAATTTCTGTGTTTTATCGTCAATAAGAAGGTCAGAGGGATACAGTAAACCTGAAGTGAAGCATCGGAATCTATAACCAGTGTCACAGGGATGGTTCAAAACATAGACAGTTGGATGAGTCAGTCTTCCTGTACTTGAGTCGGCATTGTGCCTCTTGTATTTAATTCCGATGCAATTTCTGTGTTTCATCGTCAATACGAAGGTCAGAGGGTTACAGTAAAACTGAAGAGAAGCATCGCAATCTATAACTAGTGTCACAGTAATGGTTTAAAACATAGACAGTAGGAGGAGTCGGTCTTCTTGTACTTATGTCGGCATTGTGCCTTTTCTATTTAATTCCGATGCAATTTCTGTGTTTTATAGTCAATAAGAAGGTCAGAGGGATACACTAAACCTGAAGTGAAGCACCGGAATCTATAACTAGTGTCACAGGGATGGTTCAAAATCATAGATATTAGGAGGAGTTAGTCTTCTTGTGCTTAAGTCGGCATTGTGACTTTTGTATTTAATTCCGATGCAATTTCTGTGTTTCATCGTCAATAAGAAGGTCCAAGGGATACAGTACACCTGAAGTGAAGCATGGGAATCTATAACTAGTGTCACATTAATGGTTCAAATCATAGATAGTAAGAAGAGTCAGTCTTCTTGTACTTAAGTCGGCACTGTGCCTTTTCTATTTAATTCCGATGTAATTTCTGTGTTTCATTGTCAATAAGAAGGTCAGAGGGATACAGTAAACCTGAAGTGAGGAATCGGAATCTACAACTAGTGTCACAGGAATGGTTCAAAGCATAGACAGTATTAAGAGTCCGTTTTCTTGTACTTAAGTCGGCATTGTGTCTTTTGTATTTAATTCCGATGAAATTTCTGTGTTTCATCGTCAATAAGAAGGTCAGAGGTATACAGTAAACCGGAAGTGAAGCATCGGAATCTATAACTAGTGTCACAGGAATGGTTCAAAACATAGACAGTAGGAAGAGTCAGTCTTCTTGTACTTGGGTCGGCATTGTGCCTTTTGTATTTAATTTTGATGCAATTTCTGTGTTTCATTGTCAATAAGAAGGTCAGAGGGATACAGTAAACCTGAAGTGAAGCATCGGAATCTATAACTAGTGTCACAGGGAAGGTTCAAAACGTAGACAGTAGGAAGAGTCAGTCTTCTTGTACTTAAGTCGGCATTGTGCCTTTTGTATTTAATTCCGATGCAATTTCTGTGTTTCATCGTCAATAAGAAGGTAAGAGGGAATCAGTAAACCTGAAGTGAAGCATCGGAATCTATTACTAGTGTCACAGGAATGGTTAAATCGTAGACAGTAATAAGAGTCAGTCTCCTTGTACTTAAGTCGGCTTTGTACCTTTTCTATTTAATTCCGATGCAATTTCTGTGTTTCATCGTCAATAAGAAGGTCCAAGGGATACAATAAACCTGAAGTGAAGCATCGGAATCTATAAGTAGTGTCACAGGAATGGTTCAAAACACAGACAGTAGGAAGAGTCAGTCTTCTTGTACTTGAGTCGGCATTGTGCCTCTTGTATTTAATTCAGTTGCAATTTCTGTGTTTCATCGTCAATACGAAGGTCAGAGGGTTACAGTAAAACTGAAGAGAAGCATCGCAATCTATAACTAGTGTCACAGGAATGGTTCAAAACATAGACAGTAGGAGGAGTCAATCTTCTTGTACTTATGTCGGCATTGTGCCTTTTCTATTTAATTCCGATGCAATTTCTGTGTTTTATAGTCAATAAGAAGGTCAGAGGGATACACTAAACCTGAAGTGAAGCATCGGAATCTATAACTAGTGTCACAGGGATGGTTCAAAATCATAGATATTAGGAGGAGTCAGTCTTCTTGTGCTTAAGTCGGCATTGTGACTTTTGTATTCAATTCCGATGCAATTTCTGTGTTTGTTCGTCAATAAGAAGGCCGAAGGGATACAGTACACCTGAAGTGAAGCATGGGAATCTATAACTAGTGTCACATTACTGGTTCAAATCATAGATAGTAAGAAGAGTCAGTCTTCTTGTACTTAAGTCGACATTGTGCCTTTTCTATTTAATTCCGATGTAATTTCTGTGTTTCATCGTCAATAAGAAGGTCAGAGGGATACAGTAAACCTGAAGTGAAGAATCGGAATCTATAACTAGGGTCACAGGAATGGTTCAAAGCATAGACAGTATTAAGAGTCATACTTCTTGTACTTAAGTCGGCATTGTGCCTTTTCTATTTAATTCCGATGCTATTTCTGTGTTTCATTGTCAATAAGAAGGTCAGAGGGATACAGTAATCCTGAAGTGAAGCATCGGAATCTATAACTAGTGTCACAGGGATGGTTCAAAACATAGACAGTAGTACGAGTCTGTTTTCTTGTACTTAAGTCGGCATTGTGCCTTTTGTATTTAATTCCGATGCAATTTCTGTGTTTCATCGTCAATAAGAAGGTCAGAGGTATACAGTAAACCAAGTGAAGCATCGGAATCTATAACTAGTGTCACAGGAATGGTTCAAAACATAGACAGTAGGAAGAGTCAGTCTTCTTGTACTTGGGTCAGCATTGTGCCTTTTGTATTTAATTTTGATGCAATTTCTGTGTTTCATCGTCAATAAGAAGGTCAGAGGGATACAGTACACCTGAAGTGAAGCATCCGAATCTGTAAGTAGTGTCACAGGAATGGCTCAAATCATAGAGAGTAAGTAGAGTCAGTCTTCCTGTACTTAAGTCGGCATTGTGACTTTTTTATTTAATTCCGATGCAATTTCTGTGTTTCATTGTCAATAATAAGGTCAGAGGGATACAGTAAACCTGAAGTGAAGCATCGGAATCTATAACTAGTGTCACAGGGATGCTTCAAAACATAGACAGTAGGAAGAGTCAATCTCCTTGTACTTAAGTCGGCATTGTGCTTTTTGTATGTAATTCCGATGCAATTTCTTTGTTTCATCGTCAACAAGAAGGTCCAAGGGATACAGTAAACCTAGAGTGAAGCATCGGAATCTGTAACTAGTGTCACAGGAATGGTTCAAAACATAGACAGTAAGAAAAGTCAGTCTACTTGTACTTAAGTCGACATTGTGCCTTTTGCATTAAATTCCGATGCAATTTCTGTGTTTCATCGTCAATAAGAAGGTCCAAGGGATACAGTACTCCTGTAGTGAAGCATCGGAATCTACAACTAGTGTCACAGGAATGGTTCAAATCATAGACATTAAGAGGAGTCAGTCTTCTTGTACTTAAGTCGTCATTGTGCCTTTTCTATTTAATTCCGATGCAATTTCTGTGTTTCATTGTCATTAAGAAGGTCAGAGGGATACAATAAACCTGAAGTGAAGCATCGGAATCTATAACTAGTGTCACAGGGATGGTTCAAAACATAGACAGTAGGAAGAGTCAATCTCCTTGTACTTAAGTCGGCATTGTGCTTTTTGTATGTAATTCCGATGCAATTTCTTTGTTTCATCGTCAACATGAAGGTCCAAGGGATACAGTGAACCTAGAGTGAAGCATCGGAATCTGTAACTAGTGTCACAGGAATGGTTCAAATCATAGACAGTAAGAAAAGTCAGTCTACTTGTACTTAAGTCGGCATTGTGGTTTTTGTATGTAATTCCGATGCAATTTCTGTGTTTCATCGTCAACAAGAAGGTCCAAGGGATACAGTACACCTGAAGTGAAGCATGGGAATCTATAACTAGTGTCACATTAATGGTTCAAATCATAAACAGTAAGAAGAGTCAGTCTTCTTGTACTTAAGTCGGCATTGTGCCTTTTCTATTAAATTCCGATGTAATTTCTGTGTTGCATTGTCAATAAGAAGGTCAGAGGGATACAGTAAACCTGAAGTGAAGCATCGGAATCTATAACTAGTGTCACAGGAATGGTTCAAAGCATAGACAGTATTAAGAGTCATACTTCTCGTACTTAAGTCGGCATTGTGCCTTTTCTATTTTATTCCGATGCAATTTCTGTGTTTCATCGTCAACAAGAAGGTCCAAGGGATACAGTAAACCTGGAGCGAAGCATCGGAATCTATAACTAGTGTCACAGGAAAGGTTCAAAACATAGACAGTAAGAAGAGTCAGTCTACTTGTGCTTAAGTCGACATTGTGCCTTTTGCATTTAATTCCGATGCAATTTCTGTGTTTCATCGTCAATAAGAAGGTCCAAGGGATACAGTACTCCTGAAGTGAAGCATCGAAATCTATATCTAGTGTAACAGGAATGGCTCAAAACATAGACAGTAGGAGGAGTCAGTCTTCTTGTACTTATGTCGGCATTGTGCCTTTTCTATTTAATTCCGATGCAATTTCTGTGTTTTATAGTCAATAAGAAGGGCAGAGGGATACACTAAACCTGAAGTGAAGCATTGGAATCTATAACTAGTGTCACAGGGATGGTTCAAAATCATAGATATTAGGAGGAGTCAGTCTTCTTGTACTTAAGTCGGCATTGGGCCTTTTGTATTTAATTCCGATGCAATTTCTGTGTTTCATCGTCAATAAGAAGGCCCAAGGGATACAGTACACCTGAAGTGAAGCATGGGAATCTATAACTAGTGTCACATTAATGGTTCAAACCGTAGACAGTAAGAAGAGTCAGTCTTCTTGAACATAAGTGGGCATTGTGCCTTTTCTTATTGATTCCGATGAAATTTCTGTGTTTCATTGTCAATACGAAGGTCAGAGGGATACAGTAAAACTGAAGTGAAGCATCGGAATCTATAACTAGTGTCACAGGGATGGTTCAAAGCATAGACAGTTTTAAGAGTCATACTTCTTGTACTTACGTCGGCATTGTCCCTTTTCTATTTAATTCCGATGCAATTTCTGTGTTTTAATGTCAATAAGAAGGTCAGAGGGATGCAGTAAACCAAAGGTGAAGCATCGGAATCTGTAACTAGTGTCACAGGGATGGTTCAAAACATAGACAGTAGTAAGAGTCAGTTTTCTTGTACTTAAGTCGGCATTGTGCCATTTGTATTTAATTCCGATGCAATTTCTGTGTTTCATAGTCTATAAGAGGGTCAGAGGTATACAGTAAACCTGACGTGAATCATCGGAATCTATAACTAGTGTCACAGGAATGGTTCGAAACATAGACAGTAGGAAGAGTCAGTCTTCCTTTACTTGGGTCGGCATTGTGCCTTTTGTATTTAATTTTGATGCAATTTCTGTGTTTCATCGTCAATAAGAAGGTCAGAGGGATACAGTAAACCTGAAGTGAAGCATCGGAATTTATAACTAGTGTCACAGGAATGGTTAATATATAGACAGTAAAATGAGTCACTCTTCTTGTATTTAAGTCGGCGTAGTGCATTTTGTATTTCATTCCGATGCAATTTCTGTGTTTCATCGTCAATAAGAAGGTGCAAGGGATACAGTAAACCTAAAGTGAAGCATCGGAATCTGCAAGTAGTGTCACAGGAATGGTTCAAAACATAGTCAATAAGAAAAGTCAGTCTTCTTGTACTTAAGTCGGCATTGTGCCTTTTGTATTTAATTCCGATGCAATTTCTGTGTTTCATCGTCAATAAGAGGGTCAGAGGGATACAGTACACCTGAAGTGAAGCATCCGAATCTGTAAGTAGTGTCACAGGAATGGTTCAAAGCATAGACAGTAAGAAGAGTCTGTCTACTTGTACTTAAGTTGCATTGTGCCCTTTGTATTTAATTCCCAAGCAATTTCTGTGTTTCATCGTCAATAAGAAGGTCCAAGGGATACAGTAAACCTGAAGTGAGGCATCGGAATTTATAACTAGAGTCACAGGAATGGTTTAAATCATAGTCAGTAAGAAGAGTCAGTCTTCTTGTACTTAAGTCGGCATTGTGCCTTTTGTATTTAATTCCGATGCAATTTCTGTGTTTCATCGTCAATAAGAAGGTCAGAGGTATACAGTAAACCAAGTGAAGCATCGGAATCTATAACTAGTGTCACAGGAATGGTTCAAAACATAGACAGTAGGAAGAGTCAGTCTTCTTGTACTTGGGTCAGCATTGTGCCTTTTGTATTTAATTTTGATGCAATTTCTGTGTTTCATCGTCAATAAGAGGGTCAGAGGGATACAGTACACCTGAAGTGAAGCATCCGAATCTGTAAGTAGTGTCACAGGAATGGCTCAAATTATAGAGAGTAAGTAGAGTCAGTCTTCCTGTACTTAAGTCGGCATTGTGACTTTTTTATTTAATTCCGATGCAATTTCTGTGTTTCATTGTCAATAATAAGGTCAGAGGGATACAGTAAACCTGAAGTGAAGCATCGGAATCTATAACTAGTGTCACATGGATGGTTCAAAACATAGACAGTAGGAAGAGTCAATCTCCTTGTACTTAAGTCGGCATTGTGCTTTTTGTATGTAATTCCGATCCAATTTCTTTGTTTCATCGTCAACAAGAAGGTCCAAGGGATACAGTAAACCTAGAGTGAAGCATCGGAATCTGTAACTAGTGTCACAGGAATGGTTCAAAACATAGACAGTAAGAAAAGTCAGTCTACTTGTACTTAAGTCGACATTGTGGCTTTTGCATTTAATTCCGATGCAATTTCTGTGTTTCATCGTCAATAAGAAGGTCCAAGGGATACAGTACTCCTGTAGTGAAGCATCGGAATCTACAACTAGTGTCACAGGAATGGTTCAAATCATAGACATTAAGAGGAGTCAGTCTTCTTGTACTTAAGTCGTCATTGTGCCTTTTCTATTTAATTCCGATGCAATTTCTGTGTTTCATTGTCATTCAGAAGGTCAGAGGGATATAATAAACCTGAAGTGAAGCATCGGAATCTATAACTAGTGTCACAGGGATGGTTCAAAACATAGACAGTAGGAAGAGTCAATCTCCTTGTACTTAAGTCGGCATTGTGCTTTTTGTATGTAATTCCGATGCAATTTCTTTGTTTCATCGTCAACAAGAAGGTCCAAGGGATACAGTAAACCTAGAGTGAAGCATCGGAATCTGTAACTAGTGTCACAGGAATGGTTCCAAACATAGACAGTAAGAAAAGTCAGTCTACTTGTACTTAAGTCGGCATTGTGGTTTTTGTATGTAATTCCGATGCAATTTCTGTGTTTCATCGTCAACAAGAAGGTCCAAGGGATACAGTACACCTGAAGTGAAGCATGGGAATCTATAACTAGTGTCACATTAATGGTTCAAATCACAGACAGTAAGAAGAGTCAGTCTTCTTGTACTTAAGTCGGCATTGTGCCTTTTCTATTAAATTCCGATGTAATTTCTGTGTTGCATTGTCAATAAGAAGGTCAGAGGGATACAGTAAACCTGAAGTGAAGCATCGGAATCTATAACTAGTGTCACAGGAATGGTTCAAAGCATAGACAGTATTAAGAGTCATACTTCTCGTACTTAAGTCGGCATTGTGCCTTTTCTATTTTATTCCGATGCAATTTCTGTGTTTCATCGTCAACAAGAAGGTCCAAGGGATACAGTAAACCAGGAGCGAAGCATCGGAATCTATAACTAGTGTCACAGGAAAGGTTCAAAACATAGACAGTAAGAAGAGTCAGTCTACTTGTGCTTAAGTCGACATTGTGCCTTTTGCATTTAATTCCGATGCAATTTCTGTGTTTCATCGTCAATAAGAAGGTCCAAGGGATACAGTACTCCTGAAGTGAAGCATCGGAATCTATATCTAGTGTAACAGGAATGGCTCAAAACATAGACAGTAGGAGGAGTCAGTCTTCTTGTACTTATGTCGGCATTGTGCCTTTTCCATTTAATTCCGATGCAATTTCTGTGTTTTATAGTCAATAAGAAGGGCAGAGGGATACACTAAACCTGAAGTGAAGCATTGGAATCTATAACTAGTGTCACAGGGATGGTTCAAAATCATAGATATTAGGAGGAGTCAGTCTTCTTGTACTTAAGTCGGCATTGTGCCTTTTGTATTTAATTCCGATGCAATTTCTGTGTTTCATCGTCAATAAGAAGGTCCAAGGGATAAAGTACACCTGAAGTGAAGCATGGGAATCTATAACTAGTGTCACATTAATGGTTCAAATCGTAGACAGTAAGAAGAGTCAGTCTTCTTGAACATAAATGGGCATTGTGCCTTTTCTTATTGATTCCGATGAAATTTCTGTGTTTCATTGTCAATACGAAGGTCAGAGGGATACAGTAAAACTGAAGTGAAGCATCGGAATCTATAACTAGTGTCACAGGGATGGTTCAAATCATAGACATTAAGAGGAGTCAGTCTTCTTGTACTTAAGTCGTCATTGTGCCTTTTCTATTTAATTCCGATGCAATTTCTGTGTTTCATTGTCATTAAGAAGGTCAGAGGGATACAATAAACCTGAAGTGAAGCATCGGAATCTATAACTAGTGTCACAGGGATGGTTCAAAACATAGACAGTAGGAAGAGTCAATCTCCTTGTACTTAAGTCGGCATTGTGCTTTTTGTATGTAATTCCGATGCAATTTCTTTGTTTCATCGTCAACAAGAAGGTCCAAGGGATAGAGTAAACCTAGAGTGAAGCATCGGAATCTGTAACTAGTGTCACAGGAATGGTTCAAAACATAGACAGTAAGAAAAGTCAGTCTACTTGTACTTAAGTCGGCATTGTGGTTTTTGTATGTAATTCCGATGCAATTTCTGTGTTTCATCGTCAACAAGAAGGTCCAAGGGATACAGTACACCTGAAGTGAAGCATGGGAATCTATAACTAGTGTCACATTAATGGTTCAAATCATAGACAGTAAGAAGAGTCAGTCTTCTTGTACTTAAGTCGGCATTGTGCCTTTTCTATTAAATTCCGATGTAATTTCTGTGTTGCATTGTCAATAAGAAGGTCAGAGGGATACAGTAAACCTGAAGTGAAGCATCGGAATCTATAACTAGTGTCACAGGAATGGTTCAAAGCATAGACAGTATTAAGAGTCATACTTCTCGTACTTAAGTCGGCATTGTGCCTTTTCTATTTTATTCCGATGCAATTTCTGTGTTTCATCGTCAACAAGAAGGTCCAAGGGATACAGTAAACCTGGAGCGAAGCATCGGAATCTATAACTAGTGTCACAGGAATGGTTCAAAACATAGACAGTAAGAAGAGTCAGTCTACTTGTGCTTAAGTCGACATTGTGCCTTTTGCATTTAATTCCGATGCAATTTCTGTGTTCCATCGTCAATAAGAAGGTCCAAGGGATACAGTACTCCTGAAGTGAAGCATCGGAATCTATATCTAGTGTAACAGGAATGGCTCAAAACATAGACAGTAGGAGGAGTCAGTCTTCTTGTACTTATGTCGGCATTGTGCCTTTTCTATTTAATTCCGATGCAATTTCTGTGTTTTATAGTCAATAAGAAGGGCAGAGGGATACACTAAACCTGAAGTGAAGCATTGGAATCTATAACTAGTGTCACAGGGATGGTTCAAAATCATAGATATTAGGAGGAGTCAGTCTTCTTGTACTTAAGTCGGCATTGTGCCTTTTGTATTTAATTCCGATGCAATTTCTGTGTTTCATCGTCAATAAGAAGGCCCAAGGGATACAGTACACCTGAAGTGAAGCATGGGAATCTATAACTAGTGTCACATTAATGGTTCAAACCGTAGACAGTAAGAAGAGTCAGTCTTCTTGAACATAAGTGGGCATTGTGCCTTTTCTTATTGATTCCGATGAAATTTCTGTGTTTCATTGTCAATACGAAGGTCAGAGGGATACAGTAAAACTGAAGTGAAGCATCGGAATCTATAACTAGTGTCACAGGGATGGTTCAAAGCATAGACAGTTTTAAGAGTCATACTTCTTGTACTTACGTCGGCATTGTCCCTTTTCTATTTAATTCCGATGCAATTTCTGTGTTTTAATGTCAATAAGAAGGTCAGAGGGATGCAGTAAACCAAAGGTGAAGCATCGGAATCTGTAACTAGTGTCACAGGGATGGTTCAAAACATAGACAGTAGGAAGAGTCAGTCTTCCTTTACTTGGGTCGGCATTGTGCCATTTGTATTTAATTCCGATGCAATTTCTGTGTTTCATAGTCTATAAGAGGGTCAGAGGTATACAGTAAACCTGACGTGAATCATCGGAATCTATAACTAGTGTCACAGGAATGGTTCGAAACATAGACAGTAGGAAGAGTCAGTCTTCCTTTACTTGGGTCGGCATTGTGCCTTTTTTGTATTTAATTTTGATGCAATTTCTGTGTTTCATCGTCAATAAGAAGGTCAGAGGGATACAGTAAACCTGAAGTGAAGCATCGCAATTTATAACTAGTGTCACAGGAATGGTTAATATATAGACAGTAAAATGAGTCACTCTTCTTGTATTTAAGTCGGCGTAGTGCATTTTGTATTTCATTCCGATGCAATTTCTGTGTTTCATCGTCAATAAGAAGGTGCAAGGGATACAGTAAACCTAAAGTGAAGCATCGGAATCTGCAAGTAGTGTCACAGGAATGGTTCAAAACATAGTCAATAAGAAAAGTCAGTCTTCTTGTACTTAAGTCGGCATTGTGCCTTTTCTATTTAATTCCGATGCAATTTCTGTGTTTTATCGTCAATAAGAAGGTCAGAGGGATTCAGTAAACCTGAAGCGAAGCGTCGTAATCTATGACTAGTGTCACAGGGATGGTTCAAAACATAGACAGTAGGAAGTGTCCGGCTTCTTGTACTTAAGTCGGCATTGTGCCTTTTGTATTAAATTCCGATGCAATATCTGTGTTTCATCGTCAATAAGAAGGTCAGAGGGATACAGTAAACATGAAGTGAATTATCAGAATCAATAACTAGTGTCACAGGAATGGTTCAAAGCATAGACAGTAAGAAGAGTCTGTCTACTTGTACTTAAGTTGGCATTGTGCCCTTTGTATTTAATTCCCAAGCAATTTCTGTGTTTCATCGTCAATAAGAAGGTCCAAGGGATACAGTAAACCTGAAGTGAGGCATCGGAATTTATAACTAGAGTCACAGGAATGGTTTAAATCATAGTCAGTAAGAAGAGTCAGTCTTCTTGTACTTAAGTCGGCATTGTGCCTTTTCTATTTAATTCCGATGCAATTTCTGTGTCTCATGGTCAATAAGAAGGTCCATGGGATGCAGTACACCTGAAGTGAAGCATCGGAATCTACAACTGGTGCCACAGGGATGGTTCAAAATCATAGATATTAGGAGGAGTCAGTCTTCTTGTACTTAAGTCGGCATTGTGCATTTTGTATATAATTCCGATGCAATTTCTGTGTTTCATCGTCAATAAGAAGGTCAGAGGGTTACAGTAAACCTGAAGAGAAGCATTGGAATCTATAACCAGTGTCACAGGAATGGTTCAAAACATAGACAATAGGAAGAGTCAGTCTTCTTGTACTTAAGTCGGCATTGTGCCTTTTCTTCTTAATTCCGATGCAATTCCTGTGTTTTGTCGTCAATAAGAAGGTCAGCGGGAAACAGTAAACCTGAAGTGAAGAATCGGAATCTATAACTAGTGTCACAGGGATGGTTCAAAACATAGACAGTAGGAGAGTCAGTCTACATGAACTTAAGTCGGCATTGTGCCTTTTCTATTTAATTCCGATGCAATTTCTGTGTTTAATCGTCAATAAAAAGGTCTGAGAGATACAGTAAACCTGAAGTGAAGCATCGGAATCTATAACTAGTGTCACAGGAATGGTTCAAAACATAGCCAGTAAGAAGAGTCAGTGTTCTTGTACTTTAATCGGCTTTGTGCCTTTTCTATCTAATTCCGATGCAATTTCCGTGTTTTATCGTCAATAAGAAGGTCAGAGGGATACACTAAACGTGAAGTGAAGCATCGGAATCTATAACTATTGTCACAGGAATGGGTCAAAGCATAGACAGTGATAAGAGTCACACTTCTTGTACTTAAGTCGGCATTGTGCCTTTTCTATTTAATTCCGATGCAATTTCTGTGTTTCATCGTCAGTAAGAAGGTCACAGGGATACAGTAAACCTGAAGTGAAACATCGGAATCTATACCTAGTGTTACAGGAATGGTTGAAATATAGACAGTGAAAAGAGTCACTCTTCTTGTATTTAAGTCGGCGTAGTGCATTTTGTATTTCATTCCGATGCAATTTCTGTGTTTCCTCGTCAATAAGAAGGTGCAAGGGATACAGTAAACCTAAAGTGAAGCATCGGAATCTGTAAGTAGTGTCACAGGAATGGTTCAAAACATAGTCAATAACAAAAGTCAGTCTTCTTGTACTTAAGTCGGCATTGTGCATTTTCTATTTAATTCCGATGCAATTTCTGTGTTTTATCGTCAATAAGAAGGTCAGAGGGAAACAGTAAACCTGAAGTGAAGAATCGGAATCTATAACTAGTGTCACAGGGATGATTCAAAACATAGACAGTAGGAAGAGTCAGTCTACTTGAACTTAAGTCGGCATTGTGCCTTTTCTATTTAATTCCGATGCAATTTCTGTGTTTAATCGTCAATAAAAAGGTCTGACAGATACAGTAAACCTGAAGTGAAGCATCGGATTCTATAACTATTGTCATAGGAATGGTTCAAAACATAGACAGTAGGAAGAGTCAGTCTTCTTGTACTTAAGTCAGCATTGTGCCTTTTGTATTTAATTCCGGTGCAATTTCTGTGTTTCATCGTCAATAGGAAGGTCCAAGGCATACAGTAATCGTGGAGTGACTCTTCTTACTGTCTATGTTTTGAACCATTCCTGTGACACTAGTTACAGATTCCGATGCTTCACTCCAGGTTTACTGTATCCCTTGGACCTTCTTATTGACGGTGAAACACAGAAATTGCATCGGCATAAAATACAAAAGGCACAGTGCCGACTTAAGTACGAAAATACTGACTCTTCTTACTGTCTATGTTTTTCAACCATCCCTGTGGCACTAGTTATAGATTCCGATGCTTCACTCCAGGTTTACTGTATCCCTTGGACCTCCTTATTGACGATGAAACACAGAAATTGCACCGGAATTAAATACAAAAGACACAATGCCGACTTAAGTAAGGGAAGACTGACTCTTCTTACTGACTATGATTTGAACCATACCTGTGACACTGGTTATAGATTCCGATGCTTCACTCCAGGTTTACTGTATCCCTTGGACCTCCTTATTGACGATGAAACACAGAAATTGCTTCGGAATTAAATACACAAGGCACAATGCCGACTTAAGTACAAGAAGACTGTCTCTTCTTACAGACTATGTTTTGAATCATTCCTGTGACACTAGTTATAGATTCCGATGCTTCACTTCAGGTTTACTGTATCCCTCTGACTTTCTTATTGGCAATGAAACACAGAAAATGCATCGGAATTAAATACAACAGGCACAATTCCGACTTAAGTACAAGATGACTGACTCTTCTTACTGTCTTTCTTTTGAACCATTCCTGTGACACTAGTTATAGATTCCGATGCTTCACTCCAGGTTTACTGTATCACTTGGCCCTTCTTATTGACGATGAAACACAGAAATTGTATCGGAATAAAATACAAAAGGCACAATGCAGAGTTAAGTACAAAAATACTGACTCTTCTTACTCTCTATGTTTTGACCTTCCCTGTGACACTAGTTACAGATTCCGATGCTTCACTCCAGGTTTACTGTAACCCTTGGACCTTCTTATTGACGATGAAACACAGACATTGCATCGGAATTAAATACAAAAGGTACAATGCCGACTTAAGTACAGGAAAACTGACTCTTCTTACTGACAATGTTTTGAACCATTCACGTGACACTAGTTATCGATTCCGGTGCATAATTTCAGGTTTACTGTATCCCTCTGACCTTCTTATTGACGATGAAACACAAAAATTGCATCGGAATTAAATGCAAAAGGCACAATGCCGACTTAAGTACAAGAGTACTGACTCTTCTTACTGTCTATGTTTTGAACCATTCCTGTGACACTAGTTATAGACTCCGATGCTTCACTTCAGCCTTACTGTATCCCTTGGACCATCTTATTGACGATGAAACACAGAAATTGCATCGGAATTAAATACAAAAGGCAAAATGCCGACTTAAGTACAAGAAGAATGACTCTTCTTACTGTCTATGTTTTGAACCATTCCTGTGACACTAGTTATAGACTCCGATGATTCACTCCACGATAACCGTATGCCTTGGACCTTCCTATTGACGATGAAACACAGAAATTGCACCGGAATTACATACAAAAGGCACAATGCTGACTTAAGTACAAGAAGACTGACTCTTCTTACTGTCTATGTTTTGAACCATTCCTGTGACACTAGTTACAGATTCCGATGCTTCACTCCAGGTTTACTGTATCCCTTGGACCTTCTTAGTGACGATGAAACACAGAAATTGCCTCGGAATCAAATACAAAAGGCACAATGATGACTTAAGTACAAGATGATTGACTCTTCTTACTGTCTTTGTTTTGAACCATTCCTGTGACACTAGTTACAGATTCCGATGCTTCACTCAAGGTTTACTGTATCCCTTGGACCTTCTTATTGACGGTGAAACACAGAAATTGCATCGGAATTAAATACAAAAGGCACAATGCCGACTTAAGTACGAAAATACTGACTCTTCTTACTGTCTATGTTTTGAACCATCCCTGTGGCACTAGTTATAGATTCCGATTCTTCACTCCAGGTTTACTGTAGCCCTTGGACCTTCTTATTGACGATGAAACACAGACATTGCATCGGAATTAAATACAAAAGCTACAATGCCGACTTAAGTACAAGAAGACTGACTCTTTTTACTGTCTATGTTTTGAACCATTCCTGTGACACTAGTTATAGATACCGATGCTTCACTTCAGGTTTACTGTATCCCTTGGACCTTCTTTTTGACGACGAAACACAGAAATTGCATCGGAATTAAATAGAAAAGGCACAATGCCGACTTAAGTACAAGAAGACTGACTCTTCCTACTGTCTATGATTTGAAACATTCCTGTGACACTAGTTCTTGATTTCGATGCTTCACTTCAGGTTTACCGTATCCCTCTGACCTTCTTATTGACGATGAAACACAGAAATTACATCGGAATTAAATAGAAAAGGCACAATGCCGACTTAAGTACAGGAAGACTGACACTTCCCACTGTCTATGATTTGAACCATCCCTGTCACACTAGTTATAGATTCCGATGCCTCACTCCAGGTTTACTGTAACCCTTGGACCTTCTTATTGACGATGAAACACAGACATTGCATCGGAATTAAATACAAAAGGTACAATGCCGACTTAAGTACAAGAAAACTGACTGTTCTTACTGACTATGTTTTGAACCATTGCTGTGACACTAGTTATAGATTCCGATGCTTCACTTAAGGTTTACTGAATCCCTCTGACCTTCTTATTGACAATGAAACACAGAAATTGCATTGGAATTAAATACAAAAGGCACAATTCCGACTTATGTACAAGATGACTGACTCTTCTTACTGTCTTTGTTTTGAACCATTCCTGTGACACTAGTTATAGATTCCGATGCTTCACTCCAGGTTTACTGTATCACATGGACCTTCTTATTGACGATGAAACACAGAAAATGTATCGGAATAAAATACAAAAGGCACAATGCAGACTTAAGTACAAAAACACTGACTCCTCTTACTGTCTATGTTTTGAGCCATCCCTGTGACACTAGTTATAGATTCCGATGCTTCACTCCGGGTTTACTGTAACCCTTGGACCTTCTTATTGACGATGAAACACAGACATTGCATCGGAATTAAATACAAAAGGTTCAATGCCGACTTAAGTACAAGAAAACTGACTCTTCTTACTGACAATGTTTTGAACCATTCCTGTGATACTAGTTATAGATTCCGATGCTTAACTTCAGGTTTGCTGTATCCCTCGGACCTTGTTATTGACGATGAAACACAGAAATTGCATCGGAATTAAATGCAAAATTCACAATGCCGACTTAAGTACAAGAGTACTGACCCTTCTTACCGTCTATGTTTTGAACCATTCCTGTGACACTAGTTATAGACTCCGATGCTTCACTTCAGGCTTACTGTATCCCTTGGACCATCTTATTGACGATGAAACACAGAAATTGCATCGGAATTAAATACAAAAGGCACAATGCCGACTTAAGTACAAGAAAACTGACTCTTCTTATTGACAATGTTTTGAACCATTCCTGTGACACTAGTTATAGATACCGATGCTTCACTCCAGGTTTACTGTATGCCTTGGACCTTCTTAGTGACGATGAAACACAGAAATTGCCTCGGAATTAAATACAAAAGGCACAATGATGACTTAAGTACAAGATGATTGTCTCTTCTTACTGTCTTTGCTTTGAACCATTCCTGTGACACTAGTTACAGATTCCGATGCATCACTCCAGGTTTAATGTATCCCTTGGACCTTCCTATTGACGATGAAACACAGAAGCTGCATCGGAATTAAATACAAAAGGAAACAATGACGACTTAAGTACAAGAGTACTGACTCTTCTTACTGTCTATGTTTTGAACCATCGCTGAGACACTAGTTATAGATTCCGATGCATCACTCCTTGTTTAATGTATCCCTTGGACCTTCTTATTGACGGTGAAACACAGAAGTTGCATCGGAATTAAATACTAAAGGCACAATGCCGACTAATGTACGAAAATACTGACTCTTCTTACTGTCTATGTTTTGAACCATCCCTGTGGCACTAGTTTTAGATTCCGATGCTTCACTTCAGGTTTACTGTATCCCTCTGACCTACTTATTGACGAAGAAACACAGAAATTGCATCGGAATTAAAGACAAAATGCACAATTCCGACTTAAGTACAAGATGACTGACTCTTCTTACTGTCTTTGTTTTGAACCATTCCTGTGACACTAGTTATTGATTCCGATGCTTCACTTCAGGTTCACTGTATCCCTTGGACCTTATTATTGACGATGAAACACAGAAATTGCATCGGAACTAAATAGAAAAAGCACATAGCCGACTTAAGTACAAGAAGACTGACTCTTCCTACTGTCTATGATTTGAACAATTCCTGTGACACTAGTTCTTGATTCCGATGATTCACTTCAGGTTAACTGCATCCCTCTGACCTTCTTATTGACGATGAAACACAGAAATTGCATCGGAATCAAATGCAAAAGTCACAATGCCGACTTAAGTACAAGATGACTGGCTCTTCTTTCTGACTATGTTTTGATTCATTCCTGTGATATTAGTTATAGATTCCGATGCTTCACTCCAGGTTTACTGTATCCCTTGGACCTTCTTATTGACGATGAAACAAAGATATTGCATCGGAATTAAATACAAAAGGCACAATGCCGACTTAAGTAGAAGAAGACTGACTCTTCTTACTGACTATGATTTGAACCATTCCTGTGACACTAGTTATAGATTCCGATGCCTCACTTCAGGTTTACTGTATCCCTTGTACCTGCTTATTGATGATGAAACACAGAAATTGCATCGGAATTAAATACAAAGGGCACAATGCCGACATAAGTTCAAGAAGACTGACTCTTCCTACTGTCTATGTTTTGAACCATTCCTGTGACACTAGTTATAGTTTCCGATGCTTCACTCCCATTTTACTGTTTCCCTTGGACCTTCTTATTGACGATGAAACACAGAAATTGCACCGGAATTAAATACAAAAGACACAATGCCGACTTAAGTAAACGAAGACTGACTCTTCTTACAGACTATGTTTTGAACCATTCCTGTGACACTGGTTATAGATTCCGATGCTTCACTCCAGGTTTACTGTATCCCTTGGACCTTCTTATTGACGATGAAACACAGAAATTGCATCGGAATTAAATACAAAAGGCACAATGCCGACTTAAGTACATGAAGACTGACTCTTCTTACTGTCTATGTTTTGAATCATTCCTGTAACACTAGTTATAGATTCCGATGCTTCACTCATGGTTTACTGTATCCCTTGGACCTCCTTATTGACGATAAAACACAGAAATTGCATCGGAATTAAATAGAAAAGGCACAATGCCGGCGTAAGTACAAGAAGACTGACCCTTCTTACTGACTATGTTTGAATCATTCCTGTGACACTAGTTATAGATTCCGATGCTTCACTTCAGGTTTACTGTATCCCTTGGACTTTCGTATTGACGATGAAGCACAGAAATTGCACCGGAATTAAATAGAAAAGGCACAATGACGACCTAAGTACAAGAATACTGACTCTTCCTACTGTCTATGGTTTGAACCATTCCTGTGACACTAGTTATAGATTCCGATGCTTCACTTCAGGTTTACTGTATCCCTCTGACCTTCTTATTGACGATGAAACACAGAAATTGCATCGGAATTTTATACAAATGGCACAATGCCGACTTAAGTACAAGAATACTGACTCTTCTTACTGTCTATGTTTTTACCAATGCTGAGACACTAGATACAGATTCCGATGCTTCACTCCAGGTTTACTGTATCCCTTGGACCTTCTTATTGACGATGAAACACAGAAATTGCATCGGAATTAAATACAAAAGGCACAATGCCAACTGAAGTACAAGAATACTGACTCTTCTTACTGTCTATGTTTTGAACCATCCCTGTGACACTAGTTACAGATTCCGATGCTTCACTCCAGGTTTACTGTAACCCTTGGACCTTCTTATTGACGATGAAACACAGACATTGGATCGTAATTAAATACAAAGGGTACATTGCCGACTTAAGTACAAGAAAACTGACTCTTCTTATTGTCTATGTTTTGAACCATTCCTGTGACTCTACTTATAGATTCCGATGCCACACTTCAGGTTTACTGTATTCCTTGGACCATCTTATTGACGATGAAACACAGAAATTGCATCGGAATTAAATAAAAAAGGCACAATGCCGACTTAAGTACAAGAAGACTGACTCTTCTTACTGACTATGATTGAACCATTCCTGTACCACTAGTTATAGATTCTGATGCTTCACTTCAGGTTTACTGTATCCCTTGGACTTTCTTGTTGACGATGAAACACAGAATTTGCATCGGAATTAAATACAAAAGGCACAATGCCGACTTAAGTACAAGAACACTGACTCTTCTTACTGACTATGTTTTGAACCATTCCTGTGACACTAGTTATAGATTCCGATGCTTCACTTCAGGTTTACTGTATCCCTCTGACCTTCTTATTGACGATGAAACACAGAAATTGCAACGGAATTAAATACAAAAGGCACAATGCCGACTTAAGTACAATAAGACTGACTCTTCCCACTGTCTATGATTTGAAACATTCCTGTTACACTAGTTATAGATACCGAAGCTTCACTTCAGGTTTACTGCATCCCTTGGACCTTCTTATTGACGATGAAACACAGATATTGCATCGGAATTAAATACAAAATTCATAATGCCAACTTAAGTACAAGAAGACTGACTGTTCTCACCGACTATGTTTTGAGCCATCCCTGTGACACTACTTATAGGTTCCGATGCTTCACTCCAGGTTTACTGTATCCCTTGGACTTTCTTACTGACGATGAAACACAGAAATTGCATCGGAATTTTATACAAATGGCACAATTCCGACTTAAGTACAAGAAGACTGACTCTTCTTACTGACTATGTTATGAACCATTCCTGTGACACTAGTTATAGATTCCGATGCTTCACACCCGGTTTACTGTATCCCTTGGACCTTCTTATTGACGATGAAACACAGAAATTGCATCGGAATTAAATACAAATGGCACAATGCCGACTTAAGTACAAGAAGACTGACTCTTCTTACTGACTATGCTTTGAACCATTCCTGTGACCCTAGTTATAGATTGCGATGCTTCACTCCAGGTTTACCGTATCCCTTGGACCTTCTTATTGACGATGAAACACAGAAATTGCATTGGAATTAAATAGAAAAGGCACAATGTCGACTTAAGTACAAGAAGACTGACACTTCCTACTGTCTATGTTTTGAACCATTCCTGCGACACTAGTTATAGATTCCGATGCTTCACTTCTGGTTTAATGTATCCCTTGGACCTACTTGTTGACGATGAATCACAGAAATTGCATCGGAAATAAAATACAAAAGGCACAATGCCGACTTAAGCACAAGAAGACTGATTCTTCTTGCCGACTATGTTTTGATTCATTCCTGTGACACTAGTTATAGTTTCCGATGCTTCACTCCCGGTTTACTGTATCCCTTGGACCTTCTTATTGACGATGAAACACAGAAATTGCATCCGAATGAAATACAAAAGGCACAATGCCGACTTATGTACAAGAAGATTGACTCTTCTTACTGTCTATGTTTTTAACCATTCATGTGACTCTAGTTATAGATTACGATGCTTCACTCCAGGTTTACTGTATCCCTTGGACCTTCTTATTGGCGATGAAACGCAGAAATTGCATCGGAATTAAATACAAAAGGCACAATGCCGACTTATGTACAAGAAGACTGACTCTTCTTACTGACTATGTATTGAACCATTCCTGTGACACTAGTTACAGATTCCGATGCTTCACTCAAGGTTTACTGTATCCCTTGGACCTTCTTAGTGACGATGAAACACAGAAATTGCTTTGGAATTAAATACAAAAGGCACAATGATGACTTAAGTACAAGATGATTGACTCTTCTTACTGTCTTTGTTTTGAACCATTCCTGTGACACTAGTTACAGATTCCGATGCTTCACTCCAGGTTTACTGAATCCCTTGGACCTTCTTATTGACGATGAAACACAGAAATTGCATCGGCATTAAATACAAAAGGCACAATGCCGACTTCAGTACAAGAATACTGACTCTTCTTACTGTCTATGTTTTGAACCATCGCTGAGACACTAGTTATAGATTCCGATGCTTCAGACCAGGTTTACTGTATCCCTTGGACCTTCTTATTGACGGTGAAACACAGAAATTGCATCGGAATTAAATAGAAAAGGCACAATGCCGACTTAAGTACAAGAAGACTGACTCTTCCTACTGTCTATGATTTGAACCATTCCTGTGACACTAGTTCTTGATTTCGATGCTTCACTTCAGGTTTACTGTATCCCTCTGACCTTCATATTGACGATTAAACATAGAAATTGCATCGGAATTAAATACAAAAGTCACAATGCCGACTTAAGTACAAGAAGACTGGCTCTTCTCTCTGACTATGTTTTTTATTCATTCCTGTGATATTAGTTATAGATTCCGATGCTTCATTCCAGGTTTACTGTATCCCTTGGACCTTCTTATTGACGATGAAACAAGGAAATTGCATAGGAATTAAATACAAAAGGCACAATGCCGACTGAAATAGAAGAAGACTGACTCTTCTTGCTGACTATGTTTTGAACCATTCCTGTGACACTAGTTACAGATTCCGATGCTTCACTCCCGGTTAACTATATCCCTTGGACCTTCTTATTGACGATGAAACACAGAAATTGCACCGGAATTAAATACAAAAGGCACAATGCCGATTTAAGTAAAAAAATACTGACTCTTCTTACTGTCTATGATTTGAACCATCCCTGTGGCACTAGTTATAGATTCCGATGCTTCACTCCAGGTTTACTGTAACCCTTGGACGTTCTTAATGACGATGAAACACAGAAATTGCCTCGGAATTGAATACAAAAGGCACAATGCCGAATTAATTACAAGAAGACTGACTCTTCTTACTGACTATGATTTTAATTATTCCTGTGACACTAGTTATAGATTCCCATGCTTCACTTAAGGTTTACTGTATCCCTCTGACCTTCTTATTGACAATGAAACACAGAAATTGCATTGGAATTAAATACAAAAGGCACAATTCCGACTTAAGTACAAGATGACTGACTCTTCTTATTGTCTTTGTTTTGAACCATTCCTGTGACACTAGTTATAGATTCCGATGCTTCACTCCAGGTTTACTGTATCACTTGGACCTTCTTATTGACGATGAAACACAGAAAATGTATCGGAATAAAGTACAAAAGGCACAATGCAGACTTAAGTACAAAGACACTGACTCTTCTTACTGTCTATGTTTTGAGCCATCCCTGTGACACTAGTTATAGATTCCGATGCTTCACTCCGGGTTTACTGTAACCCTTGGACCTTCTTATTCACGATGAAACACAGACATTGCATCGGAATTAAATACAAAAGGTACAATGCCGACTTAAGTACAAGAAAACTGACTCTTCTTACTGACAATGTTTTGAACCATTCCTGTGACACTAGTTATAGATTCCGATGCTAAACTTCAGGTTTGCTGTATCCCTCGGACCTTCTTATTGACGATGAAACACAGAAATTGCATCGGAATTCAATACAAAAGGCACAATGCCGACTTAAGTACAAGAAAACTGACTCTTCTTATTGACAATGTTTTGAACCATTCCTGTGACACTAGTTATAGATACCGATGCTTCACTCCAGGTTTACTGTATGCCTTGGACCTTCTTAGTGACGATGAAACACAGAAATTGCCTCGGAATTAAATACAAAAGGCACAATGATGACTTAAGTACAAGATGATTGTCTCTTCTTACTGTCTTTGCTTTGAACCATTCCTGTGACACTAGTTACAGATTCCGATGCATCACTCCAGGTTTAATGTATCCCTTGGACCTTCCTATTGACGATGAAACACAGAAGCTGCATCGGAATTAATTCAAAAGGAAACAATGATGACTTAAGTACAAGAGTACTGACTCTTCTTACTGTCTATGTTTTGAACCATCGCTGAGACACTAGTTATAGATTCCGATGCATCACTCCTTGTTTAATGTATCCCTTGGACCTTCTTATTGACGGTGAAACACAGAAATTGCATCGGAATTAAATACCAAAGGCACAATGCCGACTAATGTACGAAAATACTGACTCTTCTTACTGCCTATGTTTTGAACCATCCCTGTGGCACTAGTTTTAGATTCCGATGCTTCACTTCAGGTTTACTGTATCCCTCTGACCTACTTATTGACGAAGAAACACAGAAATTGCATCGGAATTAAAGACAAAATGCACAATTCCGACTTAAGTACAAGATGACTGACTCTTCTTACTGTCTTTGTTTTGAACCATTCCTGTGACACTAGTTATAGATTCCGATGCTTCACTTCAGGTTCACTGTATCCCTTGGACCTTATTATTGACGATGAAACACAGAAATTGCATCGGAACTAAATAGAAAAGGCACATAGCCGACTTAAGTACAAGAAGACTGACTCTTCCTACTGTCTATGATTTGAACAATTCCTGTGACACTAGTTCTTGATTCCGATGATTCACTTCAGGTTAACTGCATCCCTCTGACCTTCTTATTGACAATGAAACACAGAAATTGCATCGGAATTAAATGCAAAAGTCACAATGCCGACTTAAGTACAAGAAGACTGGCTCTTCTTTCTGACTATGTTTTGATTCATTCCTGTGATATTAGTTATAGATTCCGATGCTTCGCTCCAGGTTTACTGTATCCCTTGGACCTTCTTATTGACGATGAAACAAAGATATTGCATCGGAATTAAATACAAAAGGCACAATGCCGACTTAAGTAGAAGAAGACTGACTCTTCTTACTGACTATGATTTGAACCATTCCTGTGACACTAGTTATAGATTCCGATGCCTCACTTCAGGTTTACTGTATCCCTTGTACCTGCTTATTGATGATGAAACACAGAAATTGCATCGGAATTAAATACAAAGGGCACAATGCCGACATAAGTTCAAGAAGACTGACTCTTCCTACTGTCTATGTTTTGAACCATTCCTGTGACACTAGTTATAGTTTCCGATGCTTCACTCCCATTTTACTGTTTCCCTTGGACCTTCTTATTGACGATGAAACACAGAAATTGCACCGGAATTAAATACAAAAGACACAATGCCGACTTAAGTAAACGAAGACTGACTCTTCTTACAGACTATGTTTTGAACCATTCCTGTGACACTGGTTATAGATTCCGATGCTTCACTCCAGGTTTACTGTATCCCTTGGACCTTCTTATTGACGATGAAACACAGAAATTGCATCGGAATTAAATACAAAAGGCACAATGCCGACTTAAGTACATGAAGACTGACTCTTCTTACTGTCTATGTTTTGAATCATTCCTGTAACACTAGTTATAGATTCCGATGCTTCACTCATGGTTTACTGTATCCCTTGGACCTTCTTATTGACGATAAAACACAGAAATTGCATCGGAATTAAATAGAAAAGGCACAATGCCGGCGTAAGTACAAGAAGACTGACCCTTCTTACTGACTATGTTTGAATCATTCCTGTGACACTAGTTATAGATTCCGATGCTTCACTTCAGGTTTACTGTATCCCTTGGACTTTCGTATTGACGATGAAGCACAGAAATTGCACCGGAATTAAATAGAAAAGGCACAATGACGACCTAAGTACAAGAATACTGACTCTTCCTACTGTCTATGGTTTGAACCATTCCTGTGACACTAGTTATAGATTCCGATGCTTCACTTCAGGTTTACTGTATCCCTTGGACTTTCTTGTTGACGATGAAACACAGAAATTGCACCGGAATTAAATACAAAAGGCACAATGCCGATTTAAGTAAAAAAATACTGACTCTACTTGCTGTCTATGTTTTGAACCATCCCTGTGACACTAGTTACAGATTCCGATGCTTCACTCCAGGTTTACTGTAACCCTTGGACCTTCTTATTGACGATGAAACACAGACATTGGATCGTAATTAAATACAAAGGGTACATTGGCGACTTAAGTACAAGAAAACTGACTCTTCTTACTGTCTATGTTTTGAACCATTCCTGTGACACTACTTATAGATTCCGAAGCTACACTTCAGGTTTACTGTATTCCTTGGACCATCTTATTGACGATGAAACACAGAAATTGCATCGGAATTAAATAAAGAAGGCACAATGCCGACTTAAGTACAAGAAGACTGACTCTTCTTACTGACTATGATTGAACCATTCCTGTACCACTAGTTATAGATTCTGATGCTTCACTTCAGGTTTACTGTATCCCTTGGACTTTCTTGTTGACGATGAAACACAGAAATTGCATCGGAATTAAATACAAAAGGCACAATGCCGACTTAAGTACAAGAACACTGACTCTTCTTACTGACTATGTTTTGAACCATTCCTGTGACACTAGTTATAGATTCCGATGCTTCACTTCAGGTTTACTGTATCCCTCTGACCTTCTTATTGACGATGAAACACAGAAATTGCAACGGAATTAAATACAAAAGGCACAATGCCGACTTAAGTACAATAAGACTGACTCTTCCCACTGTCTATGATTTGAAACATTCCTGTTACACTAGTTATAGATTCCGAAGCTTCACTTCAGGTTTACTGCATCCCTTGGACCTTCTTATTGACGATGAAACACAGATATTGCATCGGAATTAAATATAAAATTCACAATGCCAACTTAAGTACAAGAAGACTGACTGTTCTCACCGACTATGTTTTGAGCCATCCCTGTGACACTACTTATAGGTTCCGATGCTTCACTCCAGGTTTACTGTATCCCTTGGACTTTCTTACTGACGATGAAACACAGAAATTGCATCGGAATTTTATACAAATGGCACAATTCCGACTTAAGTACAAGAAGACTGACTCTTCTTACTGACTATGTTATGAACCATTCCTGTGACACTAGTTATAGATTCCGATGCTTCACACCCGGTTTACTGTATCCCTTGGACCTTCTTATTGACGATGAAACACAGAAATTGCATCGGAATTAAATACAAATGGCACAATGCCGACTTAAGTACAAGAAGACTGGCTCTTCTTACTGACTATGCTTTGAACCATTCCTGTGACCCTAGTTATAGATTGCGATGCTTCACTCCAGGTTTACCGTATCCCTTGGACCTTCTTATTGACGATGAAACACAGAAATTGCATTGGAATTAAATAGAAAAGGCACAATGTCGACTTAAGTACAAGAAGACTGACACTTCCTACTGTCTATGTTTTGAACCATTCCTGCGACACTAGTTATAGATTCCGATGCTTCACTTCTGGTTTAATGTATCCCTTGGACCTACTTGTTGACGATGAATCACAGAAATTGCATCGGAAATAAAATACAAAAGGCACAATGCCGACTTAAGTACAAGAAGACTGATTCTTCTTGCCGACTATGTTTTGATTCATTCCTGTGACACTAGTTATAGTTTCCGATGCTTCACTCCCGGTTTACTGTATCCCTTGGACCTTCTTATTGACGATGAAACACAGAAAATGCATCCGAATGAAATACAAAAGGCACAATGCCGACTTATGTACAAGAAGATTGACTCTTCTTACTGTCTATGTTTTTAACCATTCATGTGACTCTAGTTATAGAATCCGATGCTTCACTCCAGGTTTACTGTATCCCTTGGACCTTCTTATTGACGATGAAACGCAGAAATTGCATCGGAATTAAATACAAAAGGCACAATGCCGACTTAAGTACAAGAAGACTGACTCTTCTTACTGACTATGTATTGAACCATTCCTGTGACACTAGTTACAGATTCCGATGTTTCACTAAAGGTTTACTGTATCCCTTGGACCTTCTTAGTGACGATGAAACACAGAAATTGCTTTGGAATTAAATACAAAAGGCACAATGATGACTTAAGTACAAGATGATTGACTCTTCTTACTGTCTTTGCTTTGAACCATTCCTGTGCCACTAGTTACAGATTCCGATGCTTCACTCCAGGTTTACTGTATCCCTTGGACCTTCTTATTGACGATGAAACACAGAAATTGCATCGGCATTAAATACAAAAGGCACAATGCCGACTTAAGTACAAGAATACTGACTCTTCTTACTGTCTATGTTTTGAACCATCGCTGAGACACTAGTTATAGATTCCGATGCTTCAGACCAGGTTTACTGTATCCCTTGGACCTTCTTATTGACGGTGAAACACAGAAATTGCATCGGAATTAAATAGAAAAGACACAATGCCGACTTAAGTACAAGAAGACTGACTCTTCCTACTGTCTATGATTTGAACCATTCCTGTGACACTAGTTCTTGATTTCAATGCTTCACTTCAGGTTTACTGTATCCCTCTGACCTTCTTATTGACGATTAAACATAGAAATTGCATCGGAATTAAATACAAAAGTCACAATGCCGACTGAAGTACAAGAAGACTGGCTCTTCTCTCTGACTATGTTTTTTATTCATTCCTGTGATATTAGTTATAGATTCCGATGCTTCATTCCAGGTTTACTGTATCCCTTGGACCTTCTTATTGACGATGAAACAAGGAAATTGCATAGGAATTAAATACAAAAGGCACAATGCCGACTTAAATAGAAGAAGACTGACTCTTCTTGCTGACTATGTTTTGAACCATTCCTGTGCCACTAGTTACAGATTCCGATGCTTCACTCCAGGTTTACTGTATCCCTTGGACCTTCTTATTGACGATGAAACACAGAAATTGCATCGGCATTAAATACAAAAGGCACAATGCCGACTTAAGTACAAGAATACTGACTCTTCTTACTGTCTATGTTTTGAACCATCGCTGAGACACTAGTTATAGATTCCGATGCTTCAGACCAGGTTTACTATATCCCTTGGACCTTCTTATTGACGATGAAACACAGAAATTGCACCGGAATTAAATACAAAAGGCACAATGCCGATTTAAGTAAAAAAATACTGACTCTTCTTACTGTCTATGATTTGAACCATCCCTGTGGCACTAGTTATAGATTCTGATGCTTCACTCCAGGTTTACTGTAACCCTTGGACGTTCTTAATGACGATGAAACACAGAAATTGCCTCGGAATTGAATACAAAAGGCACAATGCCGAATTAATTACAAGAAGACTGACTCTTCTTACTGACTATGATTTTAATTATTCCTGTGACACTAGTTATAGATTCCCATGCTTCACTTAAGGTTTACTGTATCCCTCTGACCTTCTTATTGACAATGAAACACAGAAATTGCATTGGAATTAAATACAAAAGGCACAATTCCGACTTAAGTACAAGATGACTGACTCTTCTTACTGTCTTTGTTTTGAACCATTCCTGTGACACTAGTTATAGATTCCGATGCTTCACTCCAGGTTTACTGTATCACTTGGACCTTCTTATTGACGATGAGACACAGAAAATGTATCGGAATAAAGTACAAAAGGCACAATGCAGACTTAAGTACAAAGACACTGACTCTTCTTACTGTCTATGTTTTGAGCCATCCCTGTGACACTAGTTATAGATTCCGATGCTTCACTCCGGGTTTACTGTAACCCTTGGACCTTCTTATTCACGATGAAACACAGACATTGCATCGGAATTAAATACAAAAGGTACAATGCCGACTTAAGTACAAGAAAACAGACTCTTCTTACTGACAATGTTTTAAACCATTCCTGTGACACTAGTTATAGATTCCGATGCATAACTTCAGGTTTGCTGTATCCCTCTGACCTTCTTATTGACGATGAAACACAGAAATTGCATCGGAATTAAATGCAAAAGGCACAATGCCGTCTTAAGTACAAGAGTACTGACTCTTCTTACCGTCTATGTTTTTAACCATTCCTGTGACACTAGTTATAGACTCCGATGCTTCACTTCAGGCTTACTGTATACCTTGGACCATCTTATTGACGATGAAACACAGAAATTGCATCGGAATTAAATACGAAAGGCACAATGAAGACTTAAGTACAAGATGAATGACTCTTCTTACTGTCTATGTTTTGAACCATTCCTGTGACACTACTTATAGATTCCGATGATTCACTCCACGATTACTGTATGCCTTGGACCTTCCTATTGACGATGAAACACAGAAATTGCACCGGAGTTAAATACAAAAGGCACAATGCCGACTTAAGTACAAGAAAACTGACTCTTCTTACAGTCTATGTTTGAACCATTCCTGTGACACTAGTTGTAGATACCGATGCTTCACTCCAGGTTTACTGTATCCCTTGGACCTTCTTAGTGACGATGAAACACAGAAATTGCCTCGGAATTAAATACAAAAGGCTCAATGATGACTTAAGTACAAGATGATTGACTCTTCTTACTGTCTTTGCTTTGAACCATTCCTGTGACACTAGTTACAGATTCCGATGCATCACTCCAGGTTTACTGTATCCCTTGGACCTTCTTATTGACGATGAAACACAGAAATTGCATCGGAATTAAATACAAAAGGCGCAATGCCGACGTAAGTACACGAGTACTGACTCTTCTTACTGTCTATGTTTTGAACCATCGCTGAGACACTAGTTACAGATTCCGATGCTTCACTCCAGGTTTACTGTATCCCTTGGACCTTCTTATTGACGATGAAACGCAGAAATTGCATCGGAATTAAATACAAAAGGCACAATGCCGACTTAAGTACAAGATGAATGACTCTACTTACTGTCTATGTTTTGAACCACTCCTGTGACACTACCTATAGATTCCGATGATTCACTCCACGATTACTGTATACCTTGGACCTTCCTATTGACGATGAATCACAGAAATTGCACCGGAATTAAATACAAAAGGCACAATGCCGACTTAAGTACAAGAAGACTGATTCTTCTTGCCGACTATGTTTTGATTCATTCCTGTGACACTAGTTATATTTTCCGATGCTTCACTCCCGGTTTACTGTATCCCTTGGACCTTCTTATTGACGATGAAACACAGAAATTGCATCCCAACTAAATACAAAAGGCACAATGCCGACTTAAGTACAAGAAGACTGACTCTTCTTACTGACTATGTTTTGAACCATTCCTGTGACACTAGTTACAGATTCCGATGCTTCACTCCAGGTTTACTGTATCCCTTGGACCTTCTTAGTGACGATGAAACACAGAAATAGCCTCGGAATTAAATACAAAGGGCACAATGATGACTTAAGTACAAGATGTTTGACTCTTCTTACTGTCTTTGTTTTGAACCATTCCTGTGACACTAGTTACAGATTCCGATGCTTCACTCCAGGTTTACTGTATCCCTTGGACCTTCTTATTGACGATGAAACACAGAAATTGCATCGGAATTAAATACAAAAGGCACCTTGCCGACTTAAGTACAAGAATACTGACTCTTCTTACTGTCTATGTTTTGAACCATCGCTGAGACACTAGTTATAGATTCCGATGCTTCACACCAGGTTTACTGTATCCCTTGGACCTTCTTATTGACGGTGAAACACAGAAATTGCATCGGAATTAAATACAAAAGGCACAATGCCGACTTAAGTACGAAAATACTGACTCTTCTTACTGTCTATATTTTGAACCATCCCTGTGGCGCTAGTTTTAGATTCCGATGCTTCCCTCCAGGTTTACTGTAGCCCTTCGACCGTCTTATTGACGATGAAACACAGACATTGCATTGGAATTAAATACAAAAGGTACAATGCCGACTTAAGTACAAGAAGACTGACTATGTTATGAACCATTCCTGTGACACTAGTTATAGATTCCGATGCTTCACTTCAGGTTTACTGTATCCCTCTGAACTTCTTGTTGACGATGAAACACAGAAATTGCATCGGAATTAAAGACATAATGCACAATTCCGACTTAAGTACAAGATGACTGATTGTTCTTACTGTCTTTGTTTTGAACCATTCCTGTGACACTAGTTACAGATTCCGATGCTTCACTCCAGGTTTACTGTATCACTTGGACCTTCTTATTGACGACGAAACACAGAAATTGTATCGGAATAAAATACAAAAGGCATAATGCCGACTTAAGTACAAGAAGATTGACTCTTCTTACTGATTATGTTTTGAACCATTCCTGTGACACTAGTTATAGATTCGGATGCTTCACTTCAGGTTTACTGTATCCCTTGGACCTTCTTATTGACGATGAAACACAGAAATTACATCGGAATTAAATAGAAAAGGCACAATGCCGACTTAAGTACAGGAAGACTGACACTTCCCACTGTCTACGATTTGAACCATTCCTGTGACACTAGTTCTTGATTTCGATGCTTCACTTCAGGTTTACTGTATCCCTCTGACCTTCTTATTGACGATGAAACACAGAAATTGCATCGGAATTAAATACAAATGTCACAATGCCGACTTAAGTACAAGAAGACTGGCTCTTTTTTCTGACTATGTTTTGATTCATTCCTGTGATAATAGTTAGAGATTCCGATGCTTCACTCCAGGTTTACTGTATCCCTTGGACCTTCTTATTGACGATGAAACAAAGAAATTGCATAGGAGTTAAATACAAAATGCACAATGCCGACTTAAGTAGAAGAAGACTGACTCTTCTTACGGACTATGTTTTGAACCATTCCTGTGACACTAGTTATAGATTCCGATGCTTCACTCCTGGTTAACTATATCCCTTGGACCTTCTTATTGACGATATAACACAGAAAGTGCACCGGAATTAAATACAAAAGGCACAATGCCGATTTAAGTAAAAAAATACTGACTCTTCTTACTGTCTATGATTTGAACCATCCCTGTGACACTAGTTATAGATTCCGATGCTTCACTCCAGGTTTACTGTAACCCTTGGACCTTCTTATTGACGATGAAACAAAGACATTGCATCGGAATTAAATACAAAAGGCACAATGCCGACTTAAGTACAAGAAAACTGACTGTTCTTACTGACTATGTTTTGAACCATTCCTGTGACACTAGTGATAGATTCCGATGCTTCACTCCAGGTTTACTGTATCCCTTGGACCTTCTTAATGACGATGAAACACAGAAATTGCCTCGGAATTAAATACAATAGCCACAATGCCGAATTAATTACAAGAAGACTGACTCTTCTTACTGACTATGTTTTGAATCATTCCTGTGACACTAGTTATAGATTCCGATGCTTCACTTAAGGTTTACTGTATCCCTCTGACCTTCTTATTGACAAAGAAACACAGAAATTGCATTGGAATTAAATACAAAAGGCACAATTCCGACTTAAGTACAAGATGACTGACTCCTCTTACTGTCTTTGTTTTGAACCATTCCTGTGACACTAGTTATAGATTCCGATGCTTCACTCCAGGTTTACTGTATCACTTGGACCTTCTTATTGACGATGAAACACAGAAAATGTATCGGAATAAAATACAAAAGGCACAATGCAGACTTAAGTACAAAAACACTGACTCTTCTTACTGTCTATGTTTTGAGCCATCCCTGTGACACTAGTTATAGATTCCGATGCTTCACTCCGGGTTTACTGTAACCCTTGGACCTTCTTATTGACGATGAAACACAGACATTGCATCGGAATTAAATACAAAAGGTACAATGTCGACTTAAGTACAAGAAAACTGACTCTTCTTACTGGCAATGCTTTGAACCATTCCTGTGACACTAGTTATAGATTCCGATGCTTAACTTCAGGTTTGCTGCATCCCTCTGACCTTCTTATTGACGATGAAACACAGAAATTGCATCGGAATTAAATGCAAAAGGCACAATGCCGACTTAAGTACAGGAGTACTGACTCTTCTTACCGTCTATGTTTTGAACCATTCCTGTGACACTAGTTATAGACTCCGATGCTTCACTTCAGGCTTACTGTATCCCTCTGACCATCTTATTGACGATGAAACAGAGAAATTGCATCGGAATTAAATACAAAAGGCACAATGCCGATTTAAGTACAAGATGAATGACTCTTCTTACTGTCTATGTTTTGAACCATTCCTGTGACACTACTTATAGATTCCGATGATTCACTCCACGATTACTGTATGCCTTGGACCTTCCTATTGACGATGAAAATCAGAAAAATGCACCGGAATTAAATACAAAAGGCACAATGCCGACTTAAGTACAAGAAGACTGACTCTTCTTACAGTCTATGTTTTGAACCATTCCTGTGACACTAGTTATAGATACCGATGCTTCACTCCAGGTTTACTGTTTCCCTTGGTCCTTCTTAGTGACGATGAAACACAGAAATTGCCTCGGAATTAAATACAAAAGGCACAATGCCGACTTAAGTACAAGAGTACTGACTCTTCTTACTGTCTTTGTTTTGAACCATTCCTGTGACACTAGTTATAGATTGCGATGCTTCACTCCAGGTTTACTGTAGCACTTGGACCTTCTCATTGACGATGAAAAACAGAAATTGTATCGGAATAAAATACAAAAGGCACAATGCCGACTTAAGTACAAGAAGATTGACTCCTCTTACTGATTATGTTTTGAACCATTCCTGTGACACTAGTTATAGGTTCCGATGCTTCACTTCAGGTTTACTGTATCCCTTGGACCTTCTTATTGACGATGAAACGCAGAAATTGCATCGGAACTAAATAGAAAAGGCACAATGCCGACTTAAGTACAAGAAGACTGACTCTTCCTACTGTCTATGATTTGAACAATTCCTGTGACACTAGTTCTTGATTCCGATGCTTCACTTCAGGTTTACTGTATCCCTCTGACCTTCTTATTGACGATGAAACACAGAAATTGCATCGGAATGAAATACAAAAGTCACAATGCCGACTTAAGTACAAGAAGACTGGCTCTTCTTTCTGACTATGTTTTGATTCATTCCTGTGATATTAGTTATAGATTCCGATGCTTCACTCCAGGTTTACTGCATCCCTTGGACCTTCTTATTGACGATGAAACAAAGATATTGCAATGGAAATAAATACAAAAGGCACAATGCCGACTTAGGTAGAAGAAGACTGACTCTTCTTACTGACTATGTTTTAAACCTTTCCTGTGACACTAGTAATAGATTCCGATGCTTCACTCCCATTTTACTGTATCCCTTGGACCTTCTTATTGACGATGAAACACAGCAATTGCACCGGAATAAAAAACAAAAGGCACAATGCCGACTTAAGTACAAGAAGATTGACTCTTCTTACTGATTATGTTTTGAACCATTCCTGTGACACTAGTTATAGGTTCCGATGGTTCACTTCAGGTTTACTGTATCCCTTGGACCTTCTTATTGACGATAAAACACAGAAATTGCATCGGAATTAAATAGAAAAGGCACAATGCCGGCTTAAGTACAAGAAGTTTGACCCTTCTTACTGACTATGTTTGAATCATTCCTGTGACACTAGTTATAGTCTCCGATGCTTCACTTCAGGTTTACTGTATCCCTTGGACTTTCGTATTGACGATGAAGCACAGAAATTGCATCGGAATTAAATAGAAAAGGCACAATGCAGACTTAAGTACAAGAATTCTGACTCTTCCTACTGTCTATGGTTTGAACCATTCCAGCGACACTAGTCATAGATTCCGATGCATCACTTCAGGTTTACTGTATCCCTCTGACCTTCTTATTGACGATGAAACACAGAAATTGCATCGGAATTAAATACAAAAGGCACAATGCCGACTTAAGTACAAGAATACTGACTCTTCTTACTGTCTATGTTTTTACCATCGCTGAGACACTATATATAGATTCCGATGCTTCACTCCAGGTTTACTGTATCCCTTGGATCTTCTTATTGACGATGAAACACAGAATTTGCATCGGAATTAAATACAAAAGCACAATGCCGACTTAAGTACAAGATGAATGACTCTTCTTACTGTCGATGATTTGAACCATTCCTGTGACACTACTTATAGATTCCGATGATTCACTCCACGATTACTGTATGCCTTGGACCTTCCTATTGACGATGAAAATCAGAAAAATGCACCGGAATTAAATACAAAAGGCACAATGCCGACTTAAGTACAAGAAGACTGACTCTTCTTACTGTCTTTGTTTTGAGCCATCGCTGAGACACTAGTTATAGATTCCGATGCTTCACTCCAGGTTTACTGTATCCCTTGGACCTTCTTATTGACGGTGAAACACAGAAATTGCATCGGAATTAAATACTAAAGGCACAATGCCGACTTATGTACGAAAATACTGACTCTTCTTACTGTCTATGTTTTGAACCATCCCTGTGGCACTAGTTATAGATTCCGATGCTGCACTCCAGGTTTACTGTAACCCTTGGACCTTCTTATTGACGATGAAACACAGACATTGCATCGTAATTAAATACAAAAGGTACAATACCGACTTAAGTACAAGAAGACTGACTCTTTTTACTGTTTATGATTTGAACCATTCCTGTGACACTAGTTATAGATCCGAAGCTTCACTTCAGGTTTACTGTATTCCTCTGACCTACTTATTGACGAAGAAACACAGAAATTGCATCAGAATTACAGACAAAATGCACAATTCCGACTTAAGTACAAGATGACTGACTCTTCTTACTGTCTTTGTTTTGAACCATTCCTGTGACACTAGTTATAGTTTGCGATGCTTCACTCCAGGTTTACTGTAGCACTTGGACCTTCTTATTGACGATGAAAAACAGAAATTGTATCGGAATAAAATACAAAAGGCACAATGCCGACTTTAGTACAAGAAGATTGACTCTTCTTACTGATTATGTTTTGAACCATTTCTGTGACACTAGTTATAGGTTCCGATGCTTCACTTCAGGTTTACTGTATCCCTTGGACCTTCTTATGGACGATGAAACACAGAAATTGCATCGGAACTAAATAGAAAAGGCACAATGCCGACTTAAGTGCAAGAAGACTGACTCTGCCTACTGCCTATGATTTGAACAATTCCTGTGACACTAGTTCTTGATTCCGATGCTTCACTTCAGGTTTACTGTATCCCTCTGACCTTCTTATTGACGATGAAACACAGAAATTGCATCGGAATTAAATACAAAAGTCACAATGCCGACTTAAGTACAAGAAGACTGGCTCTTCTTTCTGACTATGTTTTGATTCATTCCTGTGATATTAGTTATAGATTCCGATGCTTCACTCCAGGTTTACTGTATCCCTAGGACCTTCTTATTGATGAAGAAACACAGGAATTGCATCGGAATTAAATACAATAGGCACAATGCCGACTTAAGTACAAGAAGACCGACTCTTCTTACTGTCTATGTTTTGAACCATTCCTGTGACACTAGTTATACATTCCGATGCTTCACTCATGGTTAACTGTATCCCTTGGACCTTCTTATTGACGATAAAACACAGAAATTGCATCGGAATTAAATAGAAAAGGCACAATGCCGGCTTAAGTACAAGAAGACTGACCCTTCTTACTGACTATGTTTGAATCATTCCTGTGAAACTAGTTATAGATTCCGATGCTTCACTTCAGGTTTACTGTATCCCTTGGACTTTCGTATTGACGATGAAGCACAGAAATTGCATCGGAATTAAATAGAAAAGGCACAATGCCGACTTAAGTACAAGAATACTGAATCTTCCTACTGTCTATGGTTTGAACCATTCCAGTGACACTAGTTATAGATTCCGATGCTTCACTTCAGGTTTACTGTATCCCTCTGACCTTCTTATTGACGATGAAACACAGAAATTGCATCGGAATTAAATACAAAAGGCACAATGCCGACTTAAGTACAAGAATACTGACTCTTCTTACTGTCTAAGTTTTTACCATCGCTGAGACACTAGATATAGATTCCGATGCTTCACTCCAGGTTTACTGTATCCCTTGGACCTTCTTATTGACGATGAAACACAGAATTGGCATCGGAAATCAATGCAAAACGTACATTGCCGACTTAAGTACAAGAAAACTGACTCTTCTTACTGTCTATGTTTTGAACCATTCCTGTGACACTACTTATAGATTCCGATGCTTCACTTCAGGTTCACCGTATTCCTTGGACCATCTTATTGACGATGAAACACAGAAATTGCCTCGGAATTAAATAAAAAAGGCACAATGCTGACTTAAGTACAAGAAGACTGACTCTTCTTACTGACTATGTTTTGAACAATTCCTGTGACACTAGTTATAGGTTCCGATGCTTCACTTCACGTTTACTGTATCCCTCTGACCATCTTATTGACGATGAAACACAGATAATGCATCGGAATTAAATACACAAGGCACAATTCCGACTTCAGTACAAGATGACTGACTCTTCTTACTGTCTTAGTTTTGAACCATTCCTGTGTGACTAGTTATAGATTCCGATGCTTCACTCCAGGTTTGCTGTATCACTTGCCCTTCTTATTGACGATGAAACACAGATATTGTATCGGAATAAAATACAAAAGGCACAATGCCGACTTAAGTACAAGAAGACTGAGCCTTCTTACTGACTATGTTTGGAACGACTCCTGTGACACTAGTTATCGATTCCGATGCTTCCCTTCAGGCTTACTGTATCCCTTGTACTTTCGTATTGACGATGAAGCACAGAAATTGCATCCGAATTAAATACAAAAGGCACAATGCCGACTTAAGTACAAGAACACTGACTCTTCTTACTGACTATGTTTTGAACCATTCCTGTGACACTAGTTATAGATTCCGATGCTCCACTTCAGGTTTACTGTATCCCTCTGACCTTCTTATTGACGATGAAACACAGAAATTGCATCGAAATTAAATACAAAAGGCACAATGCCGACTTAAGTACAATAAGACTGACTCTTCCCACTGTCTATGATTTGAAACATTCCTGTTACACTAGTTGTAGATTCCGAAGCTTCACTTCAGGTTTACTGCATCCCTTGGACCTTCTTATTGACGATGAAACACAGATATTGCATCGGAATTAAATACAAAAGGGACAATGCCGACTTAAGTTCAAGACGACTGACTGTTCTCACTGACTATGTTTTGAACCATTCCTGTGACACTAGTTATAGTTTCCGGTGCTTCACTTCAGGTTTACTGTATCCCTTGGACCTTCTTATTGACGATGAAACACAGAAATTGCGTCGGAAGTAAATACAAAAGGCACAATGCCGACATAAGTACAAGAATACTGACTCTTCTTACTGTCTATGTTTTGAACCATCCCTGTGACACTACTTATAGATTCCGATGCTTCACTCGAGGTTTACTGTATCCCTTGGACCTTCTTATTGACGATGAAACACAGAAATTGCATTGGAATTAAATACATATGGCACAATGCCAACTTAAGTACAAGAAGACTGACTCTTCTTACTGACTATGTTTTGAACCATTCCTGTGACCCTAGTTATAGATTGCGATGCTTCACTCCAGGTTTACCGTATCCCTTGGACCTTCTTATTGACGATGAAACACAGAAATTGCATTGGAATTAAATAGAAAAGGCACAATGCCGACTTAAGTACAAGAAGACTTACACTTCCTACTGTATATGCTTTGAACCATTCCTGCGACTCTAGTTATAGATTCCGATGCTTCACTTCTGGTTTAATTTATCCCTTGGACCTTCTTATTGACGATGAAACGCAGAAATTGCATCGGAATTAAATACAAAAAGCACAATGCCGACATAAGTACAAGAAGACTGACTCTTCTTACTGACTATGTTTTGAACCATTCATGTGACACTAGTTATAGATTTCGGTGCTTAACTTCAGGTTTACTCTATCCCTTGGACCTTCATATTGACGATGAAAGACAGAAATTGCATCGGAATTAAATACAAAAGGCACAATGCCGACTTAAGTAGAAGAAGACTGACTCTTCTTACTGACTATGTTTGAACCATTCCTGTGACACTAGTTATAGACTCTGATGCTTCACTTCAGGTTTACTGTATCCCTTGGACCTTCTTATTGAAGATGAAACACAGAAATTGCATCGGAATTAAATACAAAAGGCACAATGCCGACTTAAGTACAAGAATACTGACTCTTCTTACTGTCTATGTTTTGAACCATCCCTGTGACACTTGTTATAGATTCCGTTGCTTCACTCCAGGTTTACTGTATCCCTTGGACCTTCTCATTGACGATGAAACACAGAAATTGCATCGTAATTAAATAAAAAGGCACAATGCCGACTAAAGTACAACAAGACTGACTCTTCCTACTGTCTATGTTTTGAACCATTCCTGTGACACTAGTTATAGATTCCGATGCTTCACTTCCGGTTTACTGTATCCCTTGGACCTTCTTATCGACGATGAAACACAGAAATTGCATCGGAATTAAATACAAAAAGCACAATGCCGACTTAAGTACAAGAAGACTGACTGTTCTTACTGACTATCTTTTGAACCATTCCTGTGACACTAGTTATAGATTCCGGTGCTTCATTTCAGGTTTACTGTATCCCTTGGTCGTTCTTATTGACGATGAAACACAGAAATTGCATCGGAATTAAATACAAAAGGCACAATGCCGACAAAAGTTCAAGAATACTGACTCTACTTACTGTCTATGTTTTGAACCATCCCTCTGACACTTGTTATAGATTCCGATGCTTCACTCCAGGTTTACTGTATCCCTTGGACCTTCTTATTGACGATGAATCACAGACATTGCATCGGAATCAAATACAAAAGGCACAATGCCGACTTTAGTACAAGAAGACTGACTCTTCTTACTGACTATGTTTTGAACCATTCCTGTGACACTAGTTATAGACTCTGATGCTTCACTTCAGGTTTACTGTATCCCTTGGACCATCTTATTGAAGATGAAACACAGAAATTGCATCGGAATTAAACACAAAAGGCACAATGCCGACTTAAGTACAAGAATACTGACTCTTCTTACTGTCTATGCTTTGAACCATCCCTGTGACACTTGTTATAGATTCCGTTGCTTCACTTCCGGTTTACTGTATCCCTTGGACCTACTTATTGACGATGAAACACAGAAATTGCACCGGAATTAAATACAAAAGACACAATGGCGACTTATGTAAGGGAAGACTGACTCTTCTTACTGACTATGTTTTGAACCATTCCTGTGACACTGGTTATAGATTCCGATGCTTCACTCCAGGTTTACTGTATCCCTTGGACCTCCATATTGACGATGAAACACAGAAATTGCATCGGAATTAAATACAAAAGGCACAATGCCGACTTAAGTACAAGAAAACTGACTCTTCTTACTGTCTATGCTTTGAACCATTCCCGTGACACTAGTTATAGATTCCGATGCTTCACTCATGGTTTATTGTATCCCTTGGACCTTCTTATTGACGATAAAACACAGAAATTGCATCGGAATTAAATAGAAAAGGCACAATGCCGGCTTAAGTACAAGAAGACTGACCCTTCTTACTGACTGTATTTGAATCATTCCTGTGACACTAGTTATAGAATCCGATGCTTCACTCCAGGTTTACTGTATCCCTTGGACCTTCTTAACGACGATGGAACACAGAAATTGCACCGGAATTAAATACAAAAGGCACAATGCCGACTTAAGTACAAGAAGACTGACTCTTCTTACTGTCTATGTTTTGAACCATTCCTGTGACACTAGTTATAGATTCCGATGCTTCACTTCAGGTTTACTATATCCCTTGGACCTTCTTAATGACGATGAAACACAGAAATTGCCTCGGAATTAAATAAAAAAGGCACAATGCTGACTTAAGTACAAGAAGACTGACTCTTCTTACTGTCTATGTTTTGAACCATTCCTGTGACACTAGTTATAGATTCCGATGCTTCACTTCACGTTTACTGTATCCCTCTGACCTTCTTATTGACGATGAAACACAGATAATGCATCGGAATTAAATACACAAGGCACAATTCCGACTTCAGTACAAGATGACTGACCCTTCTTTTTGTCTTTGTTTAGAACCATTCCTGTGACACTAGTTATAGATTCCGATGCTTCACTCCAGGTTTACTGTATCACTTGCCCTTCTTATTGACGATGAAACACAGATATTGTATCGGAATAAAATACAAAAGGCACAATGCCGACTTAAGTACAAGAAGACTGAGCCTTCTTACTGACTATGTTTTGAACGACTCCTGTGACACTAGTTATAGATTCCGATGCTTCCCTTCAGGCTTACTGTATCCCTTGGACTTTCGTATTGACGATGAAGCACAGAAATTGCATCGGAATTACATAGTAAAGGCACAATGCCGACTTAAGTACTATAAGACTGACTCTTCCCACTGTCTATGATTTGAACCATTCCTGTTACACTAGTTATAGATTCCGAAGCTTCACTTCAGGTTTACTGTATCCCTTGGACCTTCTTATTGACGATGAAATACAGATATTGCATCAAAATTAAATAGAAAAGGCACAATGCCGACTTAAGTACAAGAAGACTGACTGTTCTCACTGACTATGTTTTGAACCATTCCTGTGACACTAGTTATAGATTCCGGTGCTTCACTTCAGGTTTACTGTATCCCTTGGACCTTCTTATTGACGATGAAACACAGAATTTGCATCGGAATTAAATACAAAAGGCACAATGCCGACATAAGTACAAGAATACTGACTCTTCTTACTGTCTATGTTTTGAACCATCCCTGTGACACTACATTTAGATTCCGATGCTTCACTCCAGGTTTACTGTATCCCTTGGACCTTCTTATTGACGATGAAACACAGAAATTGCATCGGAACTAAATACAAAAGGCACAATGCCGACTTAAGTACAAGGAGACTGACTCTTCTTACTGACTATGTTTTGAACCATTCATGTGACACTAGTTATAGATTTCGGTGCTTAACTTCAGGTTTACTCTATCCCTTGGACCTTCTTATTAACGATGAAAGACAGAAATTGCATCGGAATTAAATACAAAAGGCACAATGCCGACTTAAGTACAAGACGACTGACTCTTCTTACTGACTATGATTTGAACCATTCCTGTGACACTAGTTATAGACTCTGATGCTTTACTTCAGGTTTACTGTATCCCTTGGACCTTCTTATTGACGATGAAACACAGAAATTGCATCGTAATTAAATAAAAAGGCACAATGCCGACTTAAGTACAACAAGACTGACTCTTCCTACTGTCTATGTTTTGAACCATTCCTGTGACACTAGTTATAGATTCCGATGCTTCACTTCCAGCTTACTGTATCCCTTGGACCTTCTTATTGACGACGAAACACAGAAATTTCATCGGAATTAAATACAAAAAGCACAATGCCGACTTAAGCACAAGAAGACTGACTGTTCTTACTGACTATCTTTTGAACCATTCCTGTGACACTAGTTATAGATTCCGGTGCTTCACTTCAGGTTTACTGTATCCCTTGGTCGATCTTATTGACGATGAAACACAGAAATTGCATCGGAATTAAATACAAAAGGCACAATGCCGACAAAAGTACAAGAATACTGACTCTACTTACTGTCTATGTTTTGAACCATCCCTGTGACACTTGTTATAGATTCCGATGCTTCACTCCAGGTTTACTGTATCCCTTGGACCTTCTTATTGACGATGAATCACAGAAATTGCATCGGAATCAAATACAAATGGCACAATGCCGACTTTAGAACAAGAAGACTGACTGTTCTTACTGACTATGTCTTGAACCATTCCTGTGAGACTAGTTATAGATTCCGATGCTTCACTTCAGATTTACTGTATCCCTCTGACGTTCTTATTGACGATGAAACACAGATATTGCGTCGGAAGTAAATACAAAAGTTACAATGCCGAATTAAGTACAAGAAGACTGACTCTTCTTACTGTCTATGATTTGAACCATTCCTGTGACACTAGTAATAGATTCCGATGCTTCACTCGGGTTTACTGTATCCCCTAGACCTTCTTATTGACGATGAAACACATAAATTGCATCGGAATTAAATAAAAAAGGCACAATGCCGACTTAAGTACAAGGAGACTGACTCATCTTACTGTCTATGTTTTAACCATTCCTGTGCCACTAGTTACAGATTCCGATGCTTCACTCCAGGTTTACTGTATCTCTTGGACCTTCTTATTGACGATGAATTACAGAAATTGCATCGGAATTAAATAGAAAAGTCACAATGCCGACTTAAGTTCAAGAAGACTGACTCTTCTTACTGACTATGGTTTGATGCATTCCTGTGACACTAGTTATAGATTCCGATGCTTCACTCCAGGTTTACTGTATCCCTTGGACCTTATTATTGACGATGAAACACAGAAATTGATTCGTAATTAAATATAAAAGACAGAATGAGGAACTTAAGTACAAGAAGACTTACTCTTTTTACTGACTATGTTTGAACCATTCCTGTGGCACAAGTTATAGATTCCCATGCTTCACTTCAGGTTTACTGTATCACTTGGACCTTCTTATTGACGATGAAACACAGAAATTGCATCGGAATTAAATACAAAAGGCACAATGCCGACTTAAGTTCAAGAAGATAGACTCTTCTTACACTCTATGTTTCAACCACTCCTGTGACACTAGTTATAGCCTCCGATGTTTCACTCCAGGTTTACTGTATCCCTCTGACTTTCGTATTGACGATGAAACACAGAAATTGCATCGGAATTAAATACTAAAAGGCACAATGCCGACTTAAGTACAAGAAGACTGACTCTCCCTACTGTCTATGTTTTGAACCATTCCTGTGGCACTAGTTATTGACTCTGATGCTTCACTCTAGGTTTACTGTATCCCTTGGACCTTCTTATTGACGATGAAACACAGAAATTGCATAGGAATTAAATAGAAAAGGCACAATGCCGACTTAAGTACAAGAAGACTGACCCTTCTTACTGACTATGCTTTGAAACATTCTTGTGACACTAGTTATAGCTTCCGATGCTTCACTCTAGGTTTACTGTATCCCTTGGACATTCTTATTGACGATGAAGCACAGAAATTGCATCGGAATGAAACAGAAAAGGCACAATGCCGACTGAAGTACAAGAAGACTGACTCTTCCTACTGTCTATGCTTTTGAACCATTCGTATGACACTAGTTATAGATTCCGATGCTTCACTACAGGTTTACTGTATCCCTCTGACCTCCTTATTGACGATGAAACACAGAAATTTCATCGGAATTAAATAAAAAGGCACAATGCCGACTTAAGTACAACAAGTCTGACTCTTCCAACTGTCTATGTTTTGAACCATTCCTGTGACACTAGTTATAGATTCCGACGCTTCACTTCAGGTTTACTGTATCCCATGGACCTACTTATTGACGATGAAACGCAGATATTGCATCGGATTGAAATACAAAAGGCACAATGCCGACTTAAGTACAATAAGACTGACTGTTCTTACTGACTATGTTTCGAACCATTCTTGTGACACTAGTTATAGATTCCGGTGCTTCACATCAGGTTTACTGTATCCCTTGGAACTTCTTGTGGCGATGAAACACAGAAATTGCATCGGAATTAAATACAAAAGGCACAATACCGACCTAAGTACAAGAATACTGACTCCTCTTACTGTCTATGTTTTGAACCGTCCGTGTGACACTAGGTATAGATTCCGATGCATCACTCCAGGTTTACTGTATCCTGTGGACCTTCTTATTGACGATGAAACACAGAAATTGCATCGGAATTTAATACAAAAGGCACAATGCCGACTTAAGTACAAGAAGACTGACTCTTATTACTGTCAATGATTTGAACCATTCATGTGACACTAGTTATAGATTTCGATGATTCACTCCAGGTTTACTGTATCCCTCTGACGTCCTTATTGACGATGAAACACAGAAATTTCATCGGAATTAAATAAAAAGGCACAATGCCGACTTAAGTACAACAAGTCTGACTCTTCCAACTGTCTATGTTTTGAACCATTCCTGTGACACTAGTTATAGATTCCGATGCTTCACTTCAGGTTTACTGTATCCCATGGACCTACTTATTGACGATGAAACGCAGATATTGCATCGGATTGAAATACAAAAGGCACAATGCCGACTTAAGTACAATAAGACTGACTGTTCTTACTGACTATGTTTTGAACCATTCTTGTGACACTAGTTATAGATTCCGGTGCTTCACATCAGGTTTACTGTATCCCTTGGAACTTCTTGTGGCGATGAAACACAGAAATTGCATCGGAATTAAATACAAAAGGCACAATACCGACCTAAGTACAAGAATACTGACTCCTCTTACTGTCTATGTTTTGAACCGTCCGTGTGACACTAGGTATAGATTCCGATGCATCACTCCAGGTTTACTGTATCCTGTGGACCTTCTTATTGACGATGAAACACAGAAATTGCATCGGAATTTAATACAAAAGGCACAATGCCGACTTAAGTACGAGAAGACTGACTCTTCTTTCTGACCATGTTTTGAACCTTTCCTGTGACACTAGTTATAGATTCCGATGCTTCACTCCAGGTTTACTGTATCCCTTAGACCTTCTTATTGACAATGAAACGCAGAAATTGCATCGGAAATATATATACAAAAGGCACAATGCCGACTTAAGTACAAGAGGACTGACTGCTCTTACTGACTATGTTTTGAACCATTCCTGTGACACTAGTAATAGATTCCGATGCTTCACTTCCGGTTTACTGTATCCCTCCGACCTTCTTATTGACGATGAAACACAGAAATTGCATCGGAATTAAATACAAAAGGCACAATGCCGACTTAAGCACAAGAAGACTGACTCATCCTACTGTCTATGTTTTGAACCATCCCTGTGACACTAGTTATAAATTCCGATGCTTCACTCCAGGTTTACTGTATCCCTTAGACCTTCTTATTGACAGTGAAACACAGAAATTGCATCGGAATTAAATATAAAAGGCAGAATGAGGAACTTAAGTACAAGAAGACTGACTCTTCTTACTGACTATGTTATGAACCATTCCTATGACACAAGTTATAGATTCCCATGCTTCACTTCAGGTTTACTGTATCCCTTGGACCTTCTTATTGACGATGAAACACAGAAATTGCATCGGAATTAAATACAAAAGGCACAATGCCGACTTAAGTTCAAGAAGATTGACTCTTCTTACACTCTATGTTTCAACCACTCCTGTGACACTAGTTATAGACTACGATGCTTCACTCCAGGTTTACTGTATCCCTCTGACCTTCGTATTGACGATGAAACACAGAAATTGCATCGGAATTAAATACAAAAGGTACAATGCCGACATAAGTACAAGAAGACTGACTCTTCCTACTGTCTATGTTTCGAACCGTTCCTGTGGCACTAGTTATTGACTCTGATGCTTCACTCCAGGTTTACTGTATCCCTTGGACCTTCTTATTGAAGATGAAACACAGAAATTGCATAGGAATTAAATATAAAAGGCACAATGCTGACTTAAGTACAAGAAGACTGACCCTTCTTACTGACTATGCTTTGAACCATTCTTGTGACACTAGTTATAGCTTCCGATGCTTCACTTCAGGTTTACTGTATCCCTTGGACATTCTTATTGACGTTGAAGCACAGCAATTGCATCGGAATTAAACAGAAAAGGCACAATGCCGACTTAAGTACAAGAAGACTGACTCATCCTACTGTCTATGTTTTGAACCATTCGTGTGACACTAGTTATAGATTCCGATGCTTCACTACAGGTTTACTGTATCCCTCTGACCTCCTTATTGACGATGAAACACAGAAATTGCATCGGAATTAAATAAAAAGGCACAATGCCGACTTAAGTACAACAAGTCTGACTCTTCCAACTGTCTATGTTTTGAACCATTCCTGTGACACTAGTTATAGATTCCGATGCTTCACTTCAGGTTCACTGTATCCCATGGACCTACTTATTGACGATGAAACACAGATATTGCATCGGATTGAAATACAAAAGGCACAATGCCGACTTAAGTACAAGAATACTGACTGTTCTTACTGACTATGTTTTGAACCATTCCTGTGACACTAGTTATAGATTCCGGTGCTTCACATCAGGTTTACTGTATCCCTTGGAACTTCTTCTGGCGATGAAACACAGAAATTGCATCGGAATTAAATACAAAAGGCACAATACCGACCTAAGTACAAGAATACTGACTCTTCTTACTGTCTATGTTTTGAACCGTCCCTGTGACACTAGTTATAGATTCCGATGCATCACTCCAGGTATACTGTATCCCTTGGACCTTCTTATTGACGATGAAACACTGATATTGCATCGGAATTTAATACAAAAGGCACAATGCCGACTTAAGTACAAGAAGACTGACTCTTATTACTGTCAATGATTTGAACCATTCATGTGACACTAGTTATAGATTTCGATGATTCACTCCAGGTTTACTGTATCCCTTGGACCTTCTTATTGACGATGAAACACAGAAATTGCATCGGAATTAAATACAAAAGGCACAATGCCGACTTGAGCACAAGAAGACTGACTCATTCCTACTGTCTATGTTTTGAACCATCCCTGTGACACTAGTTATAAATTCCGATGCTTCACTCCAGGTTTACTGTATCCCTTGGACTTTATTATTGACGATGAAACACAGAAATTGCATCGTAATTATATATAAAAGGCAGAATGAGGAACTTAAGTACAAGAAGACTGACTCTTCTTACTGACTATGTTTTGAACCATTCCTGTGACACAAGTTATAGATTCCCATGCTTCACTTCAGGTTTACTGTATCCCTTGGACCTTCTTATTGACGATGAAACACAGAAATTGCATCGGAATTAAATACAAAAGGCACAATGCCGACTTAAGTTCAAGAAGATTGACTCTTCTTACACTCTATGTTTCAACCACTCCTGTGACACTAGTTATAGACTCCGATGCTACACTCCAGGTTTACTGTATCCCTCTGACCTTCGTATTGACGATGAAACACAGAAATTGCATCGGAATTAAATACAAAAGGCACAATGCCGACTTAAGTACAAGAAGACTGACTCTTCCTACTGTCTATGTTTCGAACCGTTCCTGTGGCACTAGTTATTGACTCTGATGCTTCACTCCAGGTTTACTGTATCCCTTGGACCTTCTTATTGAAGATGAAACACAGAAATTGCATAGGAATTAAATATAAAAGGCACAATGCTGACTTAAGTACAAGAAGACTGACCCTTCTTACTGACTATGCTTTGAACCATTCTTGTGACACTAGTTATAGCTTCCGATGCTTCACTTCAGGTTTACTGTATCCCTTGGACATTCTTATTGACGTTGAAGCACAGCAATTGCATCGGAATTAAACAGAAAAGGCACAATGCCGACTTAAGTACAAGAAGACTGACTCATCCTACTGTCTATGTTTTGAACCATTCGTGTGACACTAGTTATAGATTCCGATGCTACACTACAGGTTTACTGTATCCGTCTGACCTCCTTATTGACGATGAAACACAGTAATTGCATCGGAATTAAATAAAAAGGCACAATGCCGACTTAAGTACAACAAGTCTGACTCTTCCAACTGTCTATGTTTTGAACCATTCCTGTGACACTAGTTATAGATTCCGATGCTTCACTTCAGGTTCACTGTATCCCATGGACCTACTTATTGACGATGAAACACAGATATTGCACCAGATTGAAATACAAAAGGCACAATGCCGACTTAAGTACAAGAAGACTGACTGTTCTTACTGACTATGTTTTGAACCATTCCTGTGACACTAGTTATAGATTCCGGTGCTTCACATCAGGTTTACTGTATCCCTTGGAACTTCTTCTGGCGATGAAACACAGAAATTGCATCGGAATTAAATACAAAAGGCACAATACCGACCTATGAACAAGAATACTGACTCTTCTTACTGTCTATGTTTTGAACCATTCATGTGACACTAGTTATATATTTCGATGATTCACTCCAGGTTTACTGTATCCCTTGGACCTTCTTATTGACGATGAAACACAGAAATTGCATCGGAATTAAATACAAAAGGCACAATGCCGACTTAAGCACAAGAAGACTGACTCATCCTACTGTCTATGTTTTGAACCATCCCTGTGACACTAGTTATAAATTCCGATGCTTTACTCCAGGTTTACTGTATCCCTTGGACCTTCTTATTGACGATGAAACACAGAAATTGCATCGGAAGTAAATAGAAAAGGCACAATGCTGACTTAAGTACAACAAGACTGACTCTTCCTACTGTCTATGTTTTGAACCATTCCTGTGACACTAGTTATAGATTCCGATGCTTCTCTTCGGGTTTACTGTATCCCTTGGCCCTTCTTATTGACAATGAAACGCAGAAATTGCAACGGAAATATATATACAAAAGGCACAATGCCGACTTAAGTACAAGAGGACTAACTGCTCTTACTGACTATGTTTTGAAACAGTCCTGTGACACTAGTTATAGATTCCGGTGCTACACTTGAGGTTTGCTGTATCCCTTGGAACTTCTTATTGACGATGAAACACAGAAATTGCATGGGAATTAAATACAAAAGGCACAATGCCGACTTCAGTACAAGAATACTGACTCTTCTTACTGTCTATGTTCTGAACCATCCCTGTGACACTAGTTATAGATTCCGATGCTTCACTCCAGGTTTACTGTATCCCTTGGACCTTCTTATTGACGATGAAACACAGAAATTGCATCGGAAATAAATACAAAAGGCACAATGCCGACTTAAGTACAAGAAGACTGACTCTTCTTACTGACTATGTTTTGACCCATCCCTGTAACACTAGTTATAGATTCCGATGCATCACTTGAGGTTTTCTGTATTCCTCTGACCTAATTGACGATGAAACACAGAAATTGCATCGGAATTAAATACAAAAGGCACAATGCCGAATTAAGTAGAAGAAGACTGACTCTTATAACTGTCTATGTTTAAAACCCTTCATGTGACACTAGTTATAGATTCCTATGCTTCACTCCAGGTTTACTGTATCCCTTGGACCCTCTTATTGACGATGAAACACAGAAATTACATCGGAATTAAATACTAAAGGCACAATGCCGAATTAAGTACAAGAAGACTGACTCTTCTTACTGTCGATGTTTTGAACCATTCCTGTGACACTAGTTATAGATTCCGATGCTTCACTCCAGGTTTACTGGATCTCTTGGACCTTCTTATTGACGATGTAACACAGAAATTGCATCGGAATTAAATAAAAAAGGCACAATGCCGACTTTAGTACAAGAAGACTGACTCTTCTTACGGTCTATGATTTGAACTTTTCCTGTGGCACTAGTTATAGATTCCGATGCTTTACTCCAGGTTTACTATATACCTCGGACCTGCTTATTGACGATGAAATACAGAAATTGCATCGGAATTAAATAGAAAAGGCACAATGCAGACTTAAGTACAAGAAGACTGTGTCTTCCTGCTGTCTATGTTTTGAACCATTCCTGTGACACTAGTTGTGGATTCCGATGCTTCTCTTCAGGTTTAGTGTAACCCTCTGACCTTCTTATTGACGATGAAGCACAGAAATTGCGTCGGAATTAAATACAAAAGGCACAATGCCGATTCAAGTCCAAGAAGACTGACTCTTCCTACTGTCTATGTTTTGAACCATTCGTGTGACACTAGTTATAGATTCCGATGCTTCACTACAGGTTTACTGTATCCCTCTGACCTCCTTATTGACGATGAAACACAGAAATTGCATCGGAATTAAATAAAAAGGCACAATGCCGACTTAAGTACAACAAGTCTGACTCTTCCAACTGTCTATGTTTTGAACCATTCCTGTGACACTAGTTATAGATTCCGATGCTTCACTTCAGGTTCACTGTATCCCATGGACCTACTTATTGACGATGAAACACAGATATTGCATCAGATTGAAATACAAAAGGCACAATGCCGACTTAAGTACAAGAAGACTGACTGTTCTTACTGACTATGTTTTGAACCATTCCTGTGACACTAGTTATAGATTCCGGTGCTTCACATCAGGTTTACTGTATCCCTTGGAACTTCTTCTGGCGATGAAACACAGAAATTGCATCGGAATTAAATACAAAAGGCACAATACCGACCTAAGTACAAGAATACTGACTCTTCTTACTGTCTATGTTTTGAACCGTCCCTGTGACACTAGTTATAGATTCCGATGCATCACTCCAGGTTTACTGTATCCCTTGGACCTTCTTATTGACGATGAAACACTGAAATTGCATCGGAATTTAATACAAAAGGCACAATGCCGACTTAAGTACAAGAAGACTGACTCTTATTACTGTCAATGATTTGAACCATTCATGTGACACTAGTTATAGATTTCGATGATTCACTCCAGGTTTACTGTATCCCTTGGACCTTCTTATTGACGATGAAACACAGAAATTGCATCGGAATTAAATACAAAAGGCACAATGCCGACTTAAGCACAAGAAGACTGACTCATCCTACTGTCTACGTTTTGAACCATCCCTGTGACACTAGTTATAAATTCCGATGCTTTACTCCAGGTTTACTGTATCCCTTGGACCTTCTTATTGACGATGCAACACAGAAATTGCATCGGAATTAAATAGAAAAAGCACAATGCCGACGTAAGTACAAGAAGACTGACCCTTCTTACTGACTATGTTTTGAACCATTCCTGTGACACTAGTTATAGCTTCTGATGCTTCACTTCAGGTGTACTGTTACCCTTGGACTTTCTTATTGACGATGAAGCACAGAAATTGCATCGGAATTAAATAGAAAAGTCACAATGCCGACATAAGTACAAGAAGACTGACTCTTCCTACTGTCTATGTGTTGAACCATTCCTGTGACACTAGTTATAGATTCCGATGCTTCACTCCAGGTTTACTGTATCCCTTGGACCTTCTTATTGACGATGAAACACAGAAATTGCATCGGAAGTAAATAGAAAAGGCACAATGCTGACTTAAGTACATCAAGACTGACTCTTCCTACTGTCTATGTTTTGAACCATTCCTGTGACACTAGTTATAGATTCCGATGCTTCTCTTCGGGTTTACTGTATCCCTTGGCCCTTCTTATTGACAATGAAACGCAGAAATTGCAACGGAAATATATATACAAAAGGCACAATGCCGACTTAAGTACAAGAGGACTAACTGCTCTTACTGACTATGTTTTGAAACATTCCTGTGACACTAGTTATAGATTCCGGTGCTACACTTGAGGTTTGCTGTATCCCTTGGAACTTCTTATTGACGATGAAACACAGAAATTGCATGGGAATTAAATACAAAAGGCACAATGCCGACTTCAGTACAAGAATACTGACTCTTCTTACTGTCTATGTTCTGAACCATCCCTGTGACACTAGTTATAGATTCCGATGCTTCACTCCAGGTTTACTGTATCCCTTGGACCTTCTTATTGACGATGAAACACAGAAATTGCATCGGAAATAAATACAAAAGGCACAATGCCGACTTAAGTACAAGAAGACTGACTCTTCTTACTGACTATGTTTTGACCCATCCCTGTAACACTAGTTATAGATTCCGATGCATCACTTGAGGTTTACTGTATTCCTCTGACCTAATTGACGATGAAACACAGAAATTGCATCGGAATTAAATACAAAAGGCACAATGCCGAATTAAGTAGAAGAAGACTGACTCTTATAACTGTCTATGTTTTAAACCATTCATGTGACACTAGTTATAGATTCCTATGCTTCACTCCAGGTTTACTGTATCCCTTGGACCCTCTTATTGACGATGAAACACAGAAATTACATCGGAATTAAATACTAAAGGCACAATGCCGAATTAAGTACAAGAAGACTGACTCTTCTTACTGTCGATGTTTTGAACCATTCCTGTGACACTAGTTATAGATTCCGATGCTTCACTCCAGGTTTACTGGATCTCTTGGACCTTCTTATTGACGATGTAACACAGAAATTGCATCGGAATTAAATAAAAAAGGCACAATGCCGACTTTAGTACAAGAAGACTGACTCTTCTTACGGTCTATGTTTTGAACTTTTCCTGTGGCACTAGTTATAGATTCCGATGCTTTACTCCAGGTTTACTATATACCTCGGACCTGCTTGTTGACGATGAAATACAGAAATTGCATCGGAATTAAATGGAAAAGGCACAATGCCGACTTAAGTACAAGAAGACTGTGTCTTCCTGCTGTCTATGTTTTGAACCATTCCTGTGACACTAGTTGTGGATTCCGATGCTTCTCTTCAGGTTTACTGTAACCCTCTGACCTTCTTATTGACGATGAAGCACAGAAATTGCGTCGGAATTAAATACAAAAGGCACAATGCCGATTCAAGTCCAAGAAGACTGACTCTTCCTACTCTCTATGTTTTGAACCTTTCCTGTGAGACCGGTTTTAGATTCCGATGCTTCACCTCAGGTTTACTGTATTACTTGTACCTTCTTATTGACGACGAAACACAGATATTGCATCGGAAGTAAATAGAAAAATCACAATGCCGACTTAAGTACTAGAAGACTGACTCTTCTTACTGTCTAAGTATTGAACCGATCCTGTGACACTAGTTATAGATTCCGATGTTTCACTTCAGGATTACTGCATCCCTTGGACCCTCTTATTGACGATGAAACACCGAAATTGCATCGGAATTGAATACGAAAGGCACAATGCCGAATTAAGTACAAGAAGACTGCTTCTTCTTACTGACTATGTTTTGAACCATTCCTGTGACACCACTTATTGATTCCAATGCTTCACTTCGGTTTTACTGTATCCCTCTGACGCTCTTATTGGCGATGAAACACAGAAATTGCATCGGAATTAAATACAAAAGGCACAATGCCGACTCAAGTACAAGAAAACTGACTCTTCTTACTGTCTATGTTTTGAACCATTCCTGTGACACTACTTATAGATTCCGATGCTTCACTTCAGGTTCACCGTATTCCTTGGACCATCTTATTGACGATGAAACACAGAAATTGCCTCGGAATTAAATAAAAAAGGCACAATGCTGACTTAAGTACAAGAAGACTGACTCTTCTTACTGACTATGTTTTGAACAATTCCTGTGACACTAGTTATAGATTCCGATGCTTCACTTCACGTTTACTGTATCCCTCTGACCATCTTATTGACGATGAAACACAGATAATGCATCGGAATTAAATACACAAGGCACAATTCCGACTTCAGTACAAGATGACTGACTCTTCTTACTGTCTTAGTTTTGAACCATTCCTGTGTGACTAGTTATAGATTCCGATGCTTCACTCCAGGTTTGCTGTATCACTTGCCCTTCTTATTGACGATGAAACACAGATATTGTATCGGAATAAAATACAAAAGGCACAATGCCGACTTAAGTACAAGAAGACTGAGCCTTCTTACTGACTATGTTTTGAACGACTCCTGTGACACTAGTTATAGATTCCGATGCTTCCCTTCAGGCTTACTGTATCCCTTGTACTTTCGTATTGACGATGAAGCACAGAAATTGCATCCGAATTAAATACAAAAGGCACAATGCCGACTTAAGTACAAGAACACTGACTCTTGATACTGACTATGTTTTGAACCATTCCTGTGACACTAGTTATAGATTCCGATGCTCCACTTCAGGTTTACTGTATCCCTCTGACCTTCTTATTGACGATGAAACACAGAAATGGCATCGAAATTAAATACAAAAGGCACAATGCCGACTTAAGTACAATAAGACTGACTCTTCCCACTGTCTATGATTTGAAACATTCCTGTTACACTAGTTGTAGATTCCGAAGCTTCACTTCAGGTTTACTGCATCCCTTGGACCTTCTTATTGACGATGAAACACAGATATTGCATCGGAATTAAATACAAAAGGGACAATGCCGACTTAAGTTCAAGAAGACTGACTGTTCTCACTGACTATGTTTTGAACCATTCCTGTGACACTAGTTATAGTTTCCGGTGCTTCACTTCAGGTTTACTGTATCCCTTGGACCTTCTTATTGACGATGAAACACAGAAATTGCGTCGGAAGTAAATACAAAAGGCACAATGCCGACATAAGTACAAGAATACTGACTCTTCTTACTGTCTATGTTTTGAACCATCCCTGTGACACTACTTATAGATTCCGATGCTTCACTCGAGGTTTACTGTATCCCTTGGACCTTCTTATTGACGATGAAACACAGAAATTGCATTGGAATTAAATACATATGGCACAATGCCAACTTAAGTACAAGAAGACTGACTCTTCTTACTGACTATGTTTTGAACCATTCCTGTGACCCTAGTTATAGATTGCGATGCTTCACTCCAGGTTTACCGTATCCCTTGGACCTTCTTATTGACGATGAAACACAGAAATTGCATTGGAATTAAATAGAAAAGGCACAATGCCGACTTAAGTACAAGAAGACTTACACTTCCTACTGTATATGCTTTGAACCATTCCTGCGACTCTAGTTATAGATTCCGATGCTTCACTTCTGGTTTAATTTATCCCTTGGACCTTCTTATTGACGATGAAACGCAGAAATTGCATCGGAATTAAATACAAAAAGCACAATGCCGACATAAGTACAAGAAGACTGACTCTTCTTACTGACTATGTTTTGAACCATTCATGTGACACTAGTTATAGATTTCGGTGCTTAACTTCAGGTTTACTCTATCCCTTGGACCTTCATATTGACGATGAAAGACAGAAATTGCATCGGAATTAAATACAAAAGGCACAATGCCGACTTAAGTAGAAGAAGACTGACTCTTCTTACTGACTATGTTTGAACCATTCCTGTGACACTAGTTATAGACTCTGATGCTTCACTTCAGGTTTACTGTATCCCTTGGACCTTCTTATTGAAGATGAAACACAGAAATTGCATCGGAATTAAATACAAAAGGCACAATGCCGACTTAAGTACAAGAATACTGACTCTTCTTACTGTCTATGTTTTGAACCATCCATGTGACACTTGTTATAGATTCCGTTGCTTCACGCCAGGTTTACTGTATCCCTTGGACCTTCTCATTGACGATGAAACACAGAAATTGCATCGTAATTAAATAAAAAGGCACAATGCCGACTAAAGTACAACAAGACTGACTCTTCCTACTGTCTATGTTTTGAACTATTCCTGTGACACTAGTTATAGATTCCGATGCTTCACTTCCGGTTTACTGTATCCCTTGGACCTTCTTATCGACGATGAAACACAGAAATTGCATCGGAATTAAATACAAAAAGCACAATGCCGACTTAAGTACAAGAAGACTGACTGTTCTTACTGACTATCTTTTGAACCATTCCTGTGACACTAGTTATAGATTCCGGTGCTTCATTTCAGGTTTACTGTATCCCTTGGTCGTTCTTATTGACGATGAAACACAGAAATTGCATCGGAATTAAATACAAAAGGCACAATGCCGACAAAAGTTCAAGAATACTGACTCTACTTACTGTCTATGTTTTGAACCATCCCTCTGACACTTGTTATAGATTCCGATGCTTCACTCCAGGTTTACTGTATCCCTTGGACCTTCTTATTGACGATGAATCACAGACATTGCATCGGAATCAAATACAAAAGGCACAATGCCGACTTTAGTACAAGAAGACTGACTCTTCTTACTGACTATGTTTTGAACCATTCCTGTGACACTAGTTATAGACTCTGATGCTTCACTTCAGGTTTACTGTATCCCTTGGACCATCTTATTGAAGATGAAACACAGAAATTGCATCGGAATTAAACACAAAAGGCACAATGCCGACTTAAGTACAAGAATACTGACTCTTCTTACTGTCTATGTTTTGAACCATCCCTGTGACACTTGTTATAGATTCCGTTGCTTCACTTCCGGTTTACTGTATCCCTTGGACCTACTTATTGACGATGAAACACAGAAATTGCACCGGAATTAAATACAAAAGACACAATGGCGACTTATGTAAGGGAAGACTGACTCTTCTTACTGACTATGTTTTGAACCATTCCTGTGACACTGGTTATAGATTCCGATGCTTCACTCCAGGTTTACTGTATCCCTTGGACCTCCATATTGACGATGAAACACAGAAATTGCATCGGAATTAAATACAAAAGGCACAATGCCGACTTAAGTACAAGAAAACTGACTCTTCTTACTGTCTAAGCTTTGAACCATTCCTGTGACACTAGTTATAGATTCCGATGCTTCACTCATGGTTTATTGTATCCCTTGGACCCTCTTATTGACGATAAAACACAGAAATTGCATCGGAATTAAATAGAAAAGGCACAATGCCGGCTGAAGTACAAGAAGACTGACCCTTCTTACTGACTGTATTTGAATCATTCCTGTGACACTAGTTATAGAATCCGATGCTTCACTCCAGGTTTACTGTATCCCTTGGACCTTCTTAACGACGATGGAACACAGAAATTGCACCGGAATTAAATACAAAAGGCACAATGCCGACTTAAGTACAAGAAGACTGACTCTTCTTACTGTCTATGTTTTGAACCATTCCTGTGACACTAGTTATAGATTCCGATGCTTCACTTCAGGTTTACTACATCCCTTGGACCTTCTTAATGACGATGAAACACAGAAATTGCCTCGGAATTAAATAAAAAAGGCACAATGCTGACTTAAGTACAAGAAGACTGACTCTTCTTACTGTCTATGTTTCGAACCATTCCTGTGACACTAGTTATAGATTCCGATGCTTCACTTCACGTTTACTGTATCCCTCTGACCTTCTTATTGACGATGAAACACAGATAATGCATCGGAATTAAATACACAAGGCACAATTCCGACTTCAGTACAAGATGACTGACCCTTCTTTTTGTCTTTGTTTAGAACCATTCCTGTGACACTAGTTATAGATTCCGATGCTTCACTCCAGGTTTACTGTATCACTTGCCCTTCTTATTGACGATGAAACACAGATATTGTATCGGAATAAAATACAAAAGGCACAATGCCGACTTAAGTACAAGAAGACTGAGCCTTCTTACTGACTATGTTTTGAACGACTCCTGTGACACTAGTTATAGATTCCGATGCTTCCCTTCAGGCTTACTGTATCCCTTGGACTTTCGTATTGACGATGAAGCACAGAAATTGCATCGGAATTACATAGAAAAGGCACAATGCCGACTTAAGTACTATAAGACTGACTCTTCCCACTGTCTATGATTTGAACCATTCCTGTTACACTAGTTATAGATTCCGAAGCTTCACTTCAGGTTTACTGTATCCCTTGGACCTTCTTATTGACGATGAAATACAGATATTGCATCAAAATTAAATAGAAAAGGCACAATGCCGACTTAAGTACAAGAAGACTGACTGTTCTCACTGACTATGTTTTGAACCATTCCTGTGACACTAGTTATAGATTCCGGTGCTTCACTTCAGGTTTACTGTATCCCTTGGACCTTCTTATTGACGATGAAACACAGAATTTGCATCGGAATTAAATACAAAAGGCACAATGCCGACATAAGTACAAGAATACTGACTCTTCTTACTGTCTATGTTTTGAACCATCCCTGTGACACTACATTTAGATTCCGATGCTTCACTCCAGGTTTACTGTATCCCTTGGACCTTCTTATTGACGATGAAACACAGAAATTGCATCGGAACTAAATACAAAAGGCACAATGCCGACTTAAGTACAAGGAGACTGACTCTTCTTACTGACTATGTTTTGAACCATTCATGTGACACTAGTTATAGATTTCGGTGCTTAACTTCAGGTTTACTCTATCCCTTGGACCTTCTTATTAACGATGAAAGACAGAAATTGCATCGGAATTAAATACAAAAGGCACAATGCCGACTTAAGTACAAGACGACTGACTCTTCTTACTGACTATGATTTGAACCATTCCTGTGACACTAGTTATAGACTCTGATGCTTTACTTCAGGTTTACCGTATCCCTTGGACCTTCTTATTGAAGATGATACACAGAAATTGCATCGGAATTAAATACAAAAGGCACAATGCCGACTTAAGTACTAGAATACTGTCTCTTCTTACTGTCTATGTTTTGAACCATCTCTGTGACAGTTGTTATAGATTCCGTTGCTTCACTCCAGGTTTACTGTATCCCTTGGACCTTCTTATTGACGATGAAACACAGAAATTGCATCGTAATTAAATAAAAAGGCACAATGCCGACTTAAGTACAACAAGACTGACTCTTCCTACTGTCTATGTTTTGAACCATTCCTGTGACACTAGTTATAGATTCCGATGCTTCACTTCCAGCTTACTGTATCCCTTGGACCTTCTTATTGACGACGAAACACAGAAATTTCATCGGAATTAAATACAAAAAGCACAATGCCGACTTAAGCACAAGAAGACTGACTGTTCTTACTGACTATCTTTTGAACCATTCCTGTGACACTAGTTATAGATTCCGGTGCTTCACTTCAGGTTTACTGTATCCCTTGGTCGATCTTATTGACGATGAAACACAGAAATTGCATCGGAATTAAATACAAAAGGCACAATGCCGACAAAAGTACAAGAATACTGACTCTACTTACTGTCTATGTTTTGAACCATCCCTGTGACACTTGTTATAGATTCCGATGCTTCACTCCAGGTTTACTGTATCCCTTGGACCTTTTTATTGACGATGAATCACAGAAATTGCATCGGAATCAAATACAAATGGCACAATGCCGACTTAAGTTCAAGAAGACTGACTGTTCTCACTGACTATGTTTTGAACCATTCCTGTGACACTAGTTATAGTTTCCGGTGCTTCACTTCAGGTTTACTGTATCCCTTGGACCTTCTTATTGACGATGAAACACAGAAATTGCGTCGGAAGTAAATACAAAAGGCACAATGCCGACATAAGTACAAGAATACTGACTCTTCTTACTGTCTATGTTTTGAACCATCCCTGTGACACTACTTATAGATTCCGATGCTTCACTCGAGGTTTACTGTATCCCTTGGACCTTCTTATTGACGATGAAACACAGAAATTGCATTGGAATTAAATACATATGGCACAATGCCAACTTAAGTACAAGAAGACTGACTCTTCTTACTGACTATGTTTTGAACCATTCCTGTGACCCTAGTTATAGATTGCGATGCTTCACTCCAGGTTTACCGTATCCCTTGGACCTTCTTATTGACGATGAAACACAGAAATTGCATTGGAATTAAATAGAAAAGGCACAATGCCGACTTAAGTACAAGAAGACTTACACTTCCTACTGTATATGCTTTGAACCATTCCTGCGACTCTAGTTATAGATTCCGATGCTTCACTTCTGGTTTAATTTATCCCTTGGACCTTCTTATTGACGATGAAACGCAGAAATTGCATCGGAATTAAATACAAAAAGCACAATGCCGACATAAGTACAAGAAGACTGACTCTTCTTACTGACTATGTTTTGAACCATTCATGTGACACTAGTTATAGATTTCGGTGCTTAACTTCAGGTTTACTCTATCCCTTGGACCTTCATATTGACGATGAAAGACAGAAATTGCATCGGAATTAAATACAAAAGGCACAATGCCGACTTAAGTAGAAGAAGACTGACTCTTCTTACTGACTATGTTTGAACCATTCCTGTGACACTAGTTATAGACTCTGATGCTTCACTTCAGGTTTACTGTATCCCTTGGACCTTCTTATTGAAGATGAAACACAGAAATTGCATCGGAATTAAATACAAAAGGCACAATGCCGACTTAAGTACAAGAATACTGACTCTTCTTACTGTCTATGTTTTGAACCATCCCTGTGACACTTGTTATAGATTCCGTTGCTTCACTCCAGGTTTACTGTATCCCTTGGACCTTCTCATTGACGATGAAACACAGAAATTGCATCGTAATTAAATAAAAAGGCACAATGCCGACTAAAGTACAACAAGACTGACTCTTCCTACTGTCTATGTTTTGAACTATTCCTGTGACACTAGTTATAGATTCCGATGCTTCACTTCCGGTTTACTGTATCCCTTGGACCTTCTTATCGACGATGAAACACAGAAATTGCATCGGAATTAAATACAAAAAGCACAATGCCGACTTAAGTACAAGAAGACTGACTGTTCTTACTGACTATCTTTTGAACCATTCCTGTGACACTAGTTATAGATTCCGGTGCTTCATTTCAGGTTTACTGTATCCCTTGGTCGTTCTTATTGACGATGAAACACAGAAATTGCATCGGAATTAAATACAAAAGGCACAATGCCGACAAAAGTTCAAGAATACTGACTCTACTTACTGTCTATGTTTTGAACCATCCCTCTGACACTTGTTATAGATTCCGATGCTTCACTCCAGGTGTACTGTATCCCTTGGACCTTCTTATTGACGATGAATCACAGACATTGCATCGGAATCAAATACAAAAGGCACAATGCCGACTTTAGTACAAGAAGACTGACTCTTCTTACTGACTATGTTTTGAACCATTCCTGTGACACTAGTTATAGACTCTGATGCTTCACTTCAGGTTTACTGTATCCCTTGGACCATCTTATTGAAGATGAAACACAGAAATTGCATCGGAATTAAACACAAAAGGCACAATGCCGACTTAAGTACAAGAATACTGACTCTTCTTACTGTCTATGTTTTGAACCATCCCTGTGACACTTGTTATAGATTCCGTTGCTTCACTTCCGGTTTACTGTATCCCTTGGACCTACTTATTGACGATGAAACACAGAAATTGCACCGGAATTAAATACAAAAGACACAATGGCGACTTATGTAAGGGAAGACTGACTCTTCTTACTGACTATGTTTTGAACCATTCCTGTGACACTGGTTATAGTTTCCGATGCTTCACTCCAGGTTTACTGTATCCCTTGGACCTCCATATTGACGATGAAACACAGAAATTGCATCGGAATTAAATACAAAAGGCACAATGCCGACTTAAGTACAAGAAAACTGACTCTTCTTACTGTCTAAGCTTTGAACCATTCCTGTGACACTAGTTATAGATTCCGATGCTTCACTCATGGTTTATTGTATCCCTTGGACCCTCTTATTGACGATAAAACACAGAAATTGCATCGGAATTAAATAGAAAAGGCACAATGCCGGCTGAAGTACAAGAAGACTGACCCTTCTTACTGACTGTATTTGAATCATTCCTGTGACACTAGTTATAGAATCCGATGCTTCACTCCAGGTTTACTGTATCCCTTGGACCTTCTTAACGACGATGGAACACAGAAATTGCACCGGAATTAAATACAAAAGGCACAATGCCGACTTAAGTACAAGAAGACTGACTCTTCTTACTGTCTATGTTTTGAACCATTCCTGTGACACTAGTTATAGATTCCGATGCTTCACTTCAGGTTTACTATATCCCTTGGACCTTCTTAATGACGATGAAACACAGAAATTGCCTCGGAATTAAATAAAAAAGGCACAATGCTGACTTAAGTACAAGAAGACTGACTCTTCTTACTGTCTATGTTTCGAACCATTCCTGTGACACTAGTTATAGATTCCGATGCTTCACTTCACGTTTACTGTATCCCTCTGACCTTCTTATTGACGATGAAACACAGATAATGCATCGGAATTAAATACACAAGGCACAATTCCGACTTCAGTACAAGATGACTGACCCTTCTTTTTGTCTTTGTTTAGAACCATTCCTGTGACACTAGTTATAGATTCCGATGCTTCACTCCAGGTTTACTGTATCACTTGCCCTTCTTATTGACGATGAAACACAGATATTGTATCGGAATAAAATACAAAAGGCACAATGCCGACTTAAGTACAAGAAGACTGAGCCTTCTTACTGACTATGTTTTGAACGACTCCTGTGACACTAGTTATAGATTCCGATGCTTCCCTTCAGGCTTACTGTATCCCTTGGACTTTCGTATTGACGATGAAGCACAGAAATTGCATCGGAATTACATAGAAAAGGCACAATGCCGACTTAAGTACTATAAGACTGACTCTTCCCACTGTCTATGATTTGAACCATTCCTGTTACACTAGTTATAGATTCCGAAGCTTCACTTCAGGTTTACTGTATCCCTTGGACCTTCTTATTGACGATGAAATACAGATATTGCATCAAAATTAAATAGAAAAGGCACAATGCCGACTTAAGTACAAGAAGACTGACTGTTCTCACTGACTATGTTTTGAACCATTCCTGTGACACTAGTTATAGATTCCGGTGCTTCACTTCAGGTTTACTGTATCCCTTGGACCTTCTTATTGACGATGAAACACAGAATTTGCATCGGAATTAAATACAAAAGGCACAATGCCGACATAAGTACAAGAATACTGACTCTTCTTACTGTCTATGTTTTGAACCATCCCTGTGACACTACATTTAGATTCCGATGCTTCACTCCAGGTTTACTGTATCCCTTGGACCTTCTTATTGACGATGAAACACAGAAATTGCATCGGAACTAAATACAAAAGGCACAATGCCGACTTAAGTACAAGGAGACTGACTCTTCTTACTGACTATGTTTTGAACCATTCATGTGACACTAGTTATAGATTTCGGTGCTTAACTTCAGGTTTACTCTATCCCTTGGACCTTCTTATTAACGATGAAAGACAGAAATTGCATCGGAATTAAATACAAAAGGCACAATGCCGACTTAAGTACAAGACGACTGACTCTTCTTACTGACTATGATTTGAACCATTCCTGTGACACTAGTTATAGACTCTGATGCTTTACTTCAGGTTTACCGTATCCCTTGGACCTTCTTATTGAAGATGATACACAGAAATTGCATCGGAATTAAATACAAAAGGCACAATGCCGACTTAAGTACAAGAATACTGTCTCTTCTTACTGTCTATGTTTTGAACCATCTCTGTGACAGTTGTTATAGATTCCGTTGCTTCACTCCAGGTTTACTGTATCCCTTGGACCTTCTTATTGACGATGAAACACAGAAATTGCATCGTAATTAAATAAAAAGGCACAATGCCGACTTAAGTACAACAAGACTGACTCTTCCTACTGTCTATGTTTTGAACCATTCCTGTGACACTAGTTATAGATTCCGATGCTTCACTTCCAGCTTACTGTATCCCTTGGACCTTCTTATTGACGACGAAACACAGAAATTTCATCGGAATTAAATACAAAAAGCACAATGCCGACTTAAGCACAAGAAGACTGACTGTTCTTACTGACTATCTTTTGAACCATTCCTGTGACACTAGTTATAGATTCCGGTGCTTCACTTCAGGTTTACTGTATCCCTTGGTCGATCTTATTGACGATGAAACACAGAAATTGCATCGGAATTAAATACAAAAGGCACAATGCCGACAAAAGTACAAGAATACTGACTCTACTTACTGTCTATGTTTTGAACCATCCCTGTGACACTTGTTATAGATTCCGATGCTTCACTCCAGGTTTACTGTATCCCTTGGACCTTTTTATTGACGATGAATCACAGAAATTGCATCGGAATCAAATACAAATGGCACAATGCCGACTTTAGTACAAGAAGACTGACTGTTCTTACTGACTATGTCTTGAACCATTCCTGTGAGACTAGTTATAGATTCCGATGCTTCACTTCAGATTTACTGTATCCCTCTGACGTTCTTATTGACGATGAAACACAGATATTGCGCCGGAAGTAAATACAAAAGTTACAATGCCGAATTAAGTACAAGAAGACTGACTCTTCTTACTGTCTATGATTTGAACCATTCCTGTGACACTAGTAATAGATTCCGATGCTTCACTCGAGGATTACTGTATCCCCTAGACCTTCTTATTGACGATGAAACACATATATTGCATCGGAATTAAATAAAAAAGGCACAATGCCGACTTAAGTACAAGGAGACTGACTCATCTTACTGTCTATGTTTTAACCATTCCTGTGCCACTAGTTACAGATTCCGATGCTTCACTCCAGGTTTACTGTATCTCTTGGACCTTCTTATTGACGATGAATTACAGAAATTGCATCGGAATTAAATAGAAAAGTCACAATGCCGACTTAAGTTCAAGAAGACTGACTCTTCTTACTGACTATGGTTTGATGCGTTCCTGTGACACTAGTTATAGATTCCGATGCTTCACTCCAGGTTTACTGTATCCCTTGGACCTTATTATTGACGATGAAACACAGAAATTGATTCGTAATTAAATATAAAAGACAGAATGAGGAACTTAAGTACAAGAAGACTTACTCTTTTTACTGACTATGTTTGAACCATTCCTGTGGCACAAGTTATAGATTCCCATGCTTCACTTCAGGTTTACTGTATCACTTGGACCTTCTTATTGACGATGAAACACAGAAATTGCATCGGAATTAAATACAAAAGGCACAATGCCGACTTAAGTTCAAGAAGATAGACTCTTCTTACACTCTATGTTTCAACCACTCCTGTGACACTAGTTATAGCCTCCGATGTTTCACTCCAGGTTTACTGTATCCCTCTGACTTTCGTATTGACGATGAAACACAGAAATTGCATCGGAATTAAATACTAATAGGCACAATGCCGACTTAAGTACAAGAAGACTGACTCTCCCTACTGTCTATGTTTTGAACCATTCCTGTGGCACTAGTTATTGACTCTGATGCTTCACTCTAGGTTTACTGTATCCCTTGGACCTTCGTATTGACGATGAAACACAGAAATTGCATAGGAATTAAATAGAAAAGGCACAATGCCGACTTAAGTACAAGAAGACTGACCCTTCTTACTGACTATGCTTTGAAACATTCTTGTGACACTAGTTATAGCTTCCGATGCTTCACTCTAGGTTTACTGTATCCCTTGGACATTCTTATTGACGATGAAGCACAGAAATTGCATCGGAATGAAACAGAAAAGGCACAATGCCGACTGAAGTACAAGAAGACTGACTCTTCCTACTGTCTATGCTTTTGAACCATTCGTGTGACACTAGTTATAGATTCCGATGCTTCACTACAGGTTTACTGTATCCCTCTGACCTCCTTATTGACGATGAAACACAGAAATTTCATCGGAATTAAATAAAAAGGCACAATGCCGACTTAAGTACAACAAGTCTGACTCTTCCAACTGTCTATGTTTTGAACCATTCCTGTGACACTAGTTATAGATTCCGATGCTTCACTTCAGGTTTACTGTATCCCATGGACCTACTTATTGACGATGAAACGCAGATATTGCATCGGATTGAAATACAAAAGGCACAATGCCGACTTAAGTACAATAAGACTGACTGTTCTTACTGACTATGTTTTGAACCATTCTTGTGACACTAGTTATAGATTCCGGTGCTTCACATCAGGTTTACTGTATCCCTTGGAACTTCTTGTGGCGATGAAACACAGAAATTGCATCGGAATTAAATACAAAAGGCACAATACCGACCTAAGTACAAGAATACTGACTCCTCTTACTGTCTATGTTTTGAACCGTCCGTGTGACACTAGGTATAGATTCCGATGCATCACTCCAGGTTTACTGTATCCTGTGGACCTTCTTATTGACGATGAAACACAGAAATTGCATCGCAATTTAATACAAAAGGCACAATGCCGACTTAAGTACAAGAAGACTGACTCTTATTACTGTCAATGATTTGAACCATTCATGTGACACTAGTTATAGATTTCGATGATTCACTCCAGGTTTACTGTATCCCTCTGACCTCCTTATTGACGATGAAGCACAGAAATTTCATCGGAATTAAATAAAAAGGCACAATGCCGACTTAAGTACAACAAGTCTGACTCTTCCAACTGTCTATGTTTTGAACCATTCCTGTGACACTAGTTATAGATTCCGATGCTTCACTTCAGGTTTACTGTATCCCATGGACCTACTTATTGACGATGAAACGCAGATGTTACATCGGATTGAAATACAAAAGGCACAATGCCGACTTAAGTACAATAAGACTGACTGTTCTTACTGACTATGTTTTGAACCATTCTTGTGACACTAGTTATAGATTCCGGTGCTTCACATCAGGTTTACTGTATCCCTTGGAACTTCTTGTGGCGATGAAACACAGAAATTGCATCGGAATTAAATACAAAAGGCACAATACCGACCTAAGTACAAGAATACTGACTCCTCTTACTGTCTATGTTTTGAACCGTCCGTGTGACACTAGGTATAGATTCCGATGCATCACTCCAGGTTTACTGTATCCTGTGGACCTTCTTATTGACGATGAAACACAGAAATTGCATCGGAATTTAATACAAAAGGCACAATGCCGACTTAAGTACAAGAAGACTGACTCTTATTACTGTCAATGTTTTGAACCATTCCTGTGACACTAGTTATAGATTCCGATGCTTCACTTCTGGTTTACTGTATCCCTCTGACCTTCTTATTGACGATGAAACACAGAAATTGCATCGGAATTAAATACAAAAGTCACAATGCCGACTTAAGTACGAGAAGACTGACTCTTCTTTCTGACCATGTTTTGAACCTTTCCTGTGACACTAGTTATAGATTCCGATGCTTCACTCCAGGTTTACTGTATCCCTTAGACCTTCTTATTGACAATGAAACGCAGAAATTGCATCGGAAATATATATACAAAAGGCACAATGCCGACTTAAGTACAAGAGGACTGACTGCTCTTACTGACTATGTTTTGAACCATTCCTGTGACACTAGTAATAGATTCCGATGCTTCACTTCCGGTTTACTGTATCCCTCCGACCTTCTTATTGACGATGAAACACAGAAATTGCATCGGAATTAAATACAAAAGGCACAATGCCGACTTAAGCACAAGAAGACTGACTCATCCTACTGTCTACGTTTTGAACCATCCCTGTGACACTAGTTATAAATTCCGATGCTTCACTCCAGGTTTACTGTATCCCTTAGACCTTCTTATTGACAATGAAACACAGAAATTGCATCGGAATTAAATATAAAAGGCAGAATGAGGAACTTAAGTACAAGAAGACTGACTCTTCTTACTGACTATGTTATGAACCATTCCTATGACACAAGTTATAGATTCCCATGCTTCACTTCAGGTTTACTGTATCCCTTGGACCTTCTTATTGACGATGAAACACAGAAATTGCATCGGAATTAAATACAAAAGGCACAATGCCGACTTAAGTTCAAGAAGATTGACTCTTCTTACACTCTATGTTTCAACCACTCCTGTGACACTAGTTATAGACTACGATGCTTCACTCCAGGTTTACTGTATCCCACTGACCTTCGTATTGACGATGAAACACAGAAATTGCATCGGAATTAAATACAAAAGGTACAATGCCGACTTAAGTACAAGAAGACTGACTCTTCCTACTGTCTATGTTTCGAACCGTTCCTGTGGCACTACTTATTGACTCTGATGCTTCACTCCAGGTTTACTGTATCCCTTGGACCTTCTTATTGAAGATGAAACACAGAAATTGCATAGGAATTAAATATAAAAGGCACAATGCTGACTTAAGTACAAGAAGACTGACCCTTCTTACTGACTATGCTTTGAACCATTCTTGTGACACTAGTTATAGCTTCCGATGCTTCACTTCAGGTTTACTGTATCCCTTGGACATTCTTATTGACGTTGAAGCACAGCAATTGCATCGGAATTAAACAGAAAAGGCACAATGCCGACTTAAGTACAAGAAGACTGACTCATCCTACTGTCTATGTTTTGAACCATTTGTGTGACACTAGTTATAGATTCCGATGCTTCACTACAGGTTTACTGTATCCCTCTGACCTCCTTATTGACGATGAAACACAGAAATTGCATCGGAATTAAATAAAAAGGCACAATGCCGACTTAAGTACAACAAGTCTGACTCTTCCAACTGTCTGTGTTTTGAACCATTCCTGTGACACTAGTTATAGATTCCGATGCTTCACTTCAGGTTCACTGTATCCCATGGACCTACTTATTGACGATGAAACACAGATATTGCATCGGATTGAAATACAAAAGGCACAATGCCGACTTAAGTACAAGAATACTGACTGTTCTTACTGACTATGTTTTGAACCATTCCTGTGACACTAGTTATAGATTCCGGTGCTTCACATCAGGTTTACTGTATCCCTTGGAACTTCTTCTGGCGATGAAACACAGAAATTGCATCGGAATTAAATACAAATGGCACAATACCGACCTAAGTACAAGAATACTGACTCTTCTTACTGTCTATGTTTTGAACCGTCCCTGTGACACTAGTTATAGATTCCGATGCATCACTCCAGGTATACTGTATCCCTTGGACCTTCTTATTGACGATGAAACACTGATATTGCATCGGAATTTAATACAAAAGGCACAATGCCGACTTAAGTACAAGAAGACTGACTCTTATTACTGTCAATGATTTGAACCATTCATGTGACACTAGTTATAGATTTCGATGATTCACTCCAGGTTTACTGTATCCCTTGGACCTTCTTATTGACGATGAAACACAGAAATTGCATCGGAATTAAATACAAAAGGCACAATGCCGACTTGAGCACAAGAAGACTGACTCATTCCTACTGTCTATGTTTTGAACCATCCCTGTGACACTAGTTATAAATTCCGATGCTTCACTCCAGGTTTACTGTATCCCTTGGACCTTATTATTGACGATGAAACACAGAAATTGCATCGTAATTATATATAAAAGGCAGAATGAGGAACTTAAGTACAAGAAGACTGACTCTTCTTACTGACTATGTTTTGAACCATTCCTGTGACACAAGTTATAGATTCCCATGCTTCACTTCAGTTTTACTGTATCCCTTGGACCTTCTTATTGACGATGAAACACAGAAATTGCATCGGAATTAAATACAAAAGGCACAATGCCGACTTAAGTTCAAGAAGATTGACTCTTCTTACACTCTATGTTTCAACCACTCCTGTGACACTAGTTATAGACTCCGATGCTACACTCCAGGTTTACTGTATCCCTCTGACCTTCGTATTGACGATGAAACACAGAAATTGCATCGGAATTAAATACAAAAGGCACAATGCCGACTTAAGTACAAGAAGACTGACTCTTCCTACTGTCTATGTTTCGAACCGTTCCTGTGGCACTAGTTATTGACTCTGATGCTTCACTCCAGGTTTACTGTATCCCTTGGACCTTCTTATTGCAGATGAAACACAGAAATTGCATAGGAATTAAATATAAAAGGCACAATGCTGACTTAAGTACAAGAAGACTGACCCTTCTTACTGACTATGCTTTGAACCATTCTTGTGACACTAGTTATAGCTTCCGATGCTTCACTTCAGGTTTACTGTATCCCTTGGACATTCTTATTGACGTTGAAGCACAGCAATTGCATCGGAATTAAACAGAAAAGGCACAATGCCGACTTAAGTACAAGAAGACTGACTCATCCTACTGTCTATGTTTTGAACCATTCGTGTGACACTAGTTATAGATTCCGATGCTACACTACAGGTTTACTGTATCCCTCTGACCTCCTTATTGACGATGAAACACAGAAATTGCATCGGAATTAAATAAAAAGGCACAATGCCGACTTAAGTACAACAAGTCTGACTCTTCCAACTGTCTATGTTTTGAACCATTCCTGTGACACTAGTTATAGATTCCGATGCTTCACTTCAGGTTTACTGTATCCCATGGACCTACTTATTGACGATGAAACACAGATATTGCATCAGATTGAAATACAAAAGGCACAATGCCGACTTAAGTACAAGAAGACTGACTGTTCTTACTGACTATGTTTTGAACCATTCCTGTGACACTAGTTATAGATTCCGGTGCTTCACATCAGGTTTACTGTATCCCTTGGAACTTCTTCTGGCGATGAAACACAGAAATTGCATCGGAATTAAATACAAAAGGCACAATACCGACCTAAGAACAAGAATACTGACTCTTCTTACTGTCTATGTTTTGAACCGTCCCTGTGACACTAGTTATAGATTCCGATGCATCACTCCAGGTTTTCTGTATCCCTTGGACCTTCTTATTGACGATGAAACACTGAAATTGCATCGGAATTTAATACAAAAGGCACAATGCCGACTTAAGTACAAGAAGACTGACTCTTATTACTGTCAATGATTTGAACCATTCATGTGACACTAGTTATAGATTTCGATGATTCACTCCAGGTTTACTGTATCCCTTGGACCTTCTTATTGACGATGAAACACAGAAATTGCATCGGAATTAAATACAAAAGGCACAATGCCGACTTAAGCACAAGAAGACTGACTCATCCTACTGTCTATGTTTTGAACCATCCCTGTGACACTAGTTATAAATTCCGATGCTTTACTCCAGGTTTACTGTATCCCTTGGACCTTCTTATTGACGATGCAACACAGAAATTGCATCGGAATTAAATAGAAAAAGCACAATGCCGACGTAAGTACAAGAAGACTGACCCTTCTTACTGACTATGTTTTGAACCTTTCCTGTGACACTAGTTATAGCTTCTGATGCTTCACTTCAGGTGTACTGTTACCCTTGGACTTTCTTATTGACGATGAAGCACAGAAATTGCATCGGAATTAAATAGAAAAGTCACAATGCCGACATAAGTACAAGAAGACTGACTCTTCCTACTGTCTATGTGTTGAACCATTCCTGTGACACTAGTTATAGATTCCGATGCTTCACTCCAGGTTTACTGTATCCCTTGGACCTTCTTATTGACGATGAAACACAGAAATTGCATCGGAAGTAAATAGAAAAGGCACAATGCTGACTTAAGTACAACAAGACTGACTCTTCCTACTGTCTATGTTTTGAACCATTCCTGTGACACTAGTTATAGATTCCGATGCTTCTCTTCGGGTTTACTGTATCCCTTGGCCCTTCTTATTGACAATGGAACGCAGAAATTGCAACGGAAATATATATACAAAAGGCACAATGCCGACTTATGTACAAGAGGACTAACTGCTCTTACTGACTATGTTTTGAAACAGTCCTGTGACACTAGTTAAAGATTCCGGTGCTACACTTGAGGTTTGCTGTATCCCTTGGAACTTCTTATTGACGATGAAACACAGAAATTGCATGGGAATTAAATGCAAAAGGCACAATGCCGACTTCAGTACAAGAATACTGACTCTTCTTACTGTCTATGTTCTGAACCATCCCTGTGACACTAGTTATAGATTCCGATGCTTCACTCCAGGTTTACTGTATCCCTTGGACCTTCTTATTGACGATGAAACACAGAAATTGCATCGGAATTAAATACAAAAGGCACAATGCCGAATTAAGTAGAAGAAGACTGACTCTTATAACTGTCTATGTTTTAAACCATTCATGTGACACTAGTTATAGATTCCTATGCTTCACTCCAGGTTTACTGTATCCCTTGGACCCTCTTATTGACGATGAAACACAGAAATTACATCGGAATTAAATACTAAAGGCACAATGCCGAATTAAGTACAAGAAGACTGACTCTTCTTACTGTCGATGTTTTGAACCATTCCTGTGACACTAGTTATCGATTCCGATGCTTCACTCCAGGTTTACTGGATCTCTTGGACCTTCTTATTGACGATGTAACACAGAAATTGCATCGGAATTAAATAAAAAAGGCACAATGCCGACTTTAGTACAAGAAGACTGACTCTTCTTACGGTCTATGTTTTGAACTTTTCCTGTGGCACTAATTATAGATTCCGATGCTTTACTCCAGGTTTACTATATACCTCGGACCTGCTTATTGACGATGAAATACAGAAATTGCATCGGAATTAAATGGAAAAGGCACAATGCCGACTTAAGTACAAGAATGTGTCTTCCTGCTGTCTATGTTTTGAACCATTCCTGTGACACTAGTTGTGGATTCCGATGCTTCTCTTCAGGTTTACTGTAACCCTCTGACCTTCTTATAGACGATGAAGCACAGAAATTGCGTCGGAATTAAATACAAAAGGCACAATGCCGATTCAAGTCCAAGAAGACTGACTCTCCCTACTCTCTATGTTTTGAACCTTTCCTGTGAGACCGGTTTTAGATTCCGATGCTTCACCTGAGGTTTACTGTATTACTTGTACCTTCTTATTGACGACGAAACACAGATATTGCATCGGAAGTAAATAGAAAAATCACAATGCCGACTTAAGTACTAGAAGACTGACTCTTCTTACTGTCTAAGTATTGAACCGATCCTGTGACACTAGTTATAGATTCCGATGCTTCACTTCAGGATTACTGCATCCCTTGGACCCTCTTATTGACGATGAAACACCGAAATTGCATCGGAATTGATTACGAAAGGCACAATGCCGAATTAAGTACAAGAAGACTGACTCTTCTTACTGACTATGTTTTGAACCATTCCTGTCACACCACTTATTGATTCCAATGCTTCACTTCGGTTTTACTGTATCCCTCTGACGCTCTTATTGGCGATGAAACACAGAAATTGCATCGGATATAAATACAAAAGGCACAATGCCGACTCAAGTACAAGAAGACTGACTCTTCCTACTGTCTATGTTTTGAACCATTCCTGTGACACTAGTTATGGATTCCGAAGCTTCACTTCAGGTTTACTGTATCCCTCTGACCTTCTTATTGACGATAAAAAAAAATTTGCATCGGAATTACATAGAAAAGGCACAATGCCGACTTAAGTACCAGAAGACTGACGCTTCCTACTGTCTATGTTTTGAACCATTCCTGTGACACTAGTTATAGATTGAGATGCTTCTCTTCAGGTTTACTGTATCCCTCTGACCTTCTTATTGACGATGAAACACAGAAATTGCACCGGAATTAAATACAAAAGGCACAATGCCGACTCAAGTACAAGAAGACTGACACTTCCTACTGTCTATGTTGTGAACCATTCCTGTGACACTAGTTATAGATTCCGATGCTTCCCTTCAGGTTTACTGTATCCCTCTGACCATCTTATTGACAATGAAACACAGAAACTGCATCGGAATTAAATAGAAAATGCACAAAGCCGACTTAAGTACAAGAAGACTGACTCTTCTTTCTGTCTATGATTTGAACCATTCCTGTGACACTAGTTATAGATTCCGATGCTTCACTTCAAGTGTACCGTATCAATTGGACCTTCATATTGACGATGAAACACAGAAATAGCATCGGAATTAAATACACAAGGCACAATGCCGACTTAAGTACAAGAAGACTGACTCTTCCTAATGTCTATGTTTTGAACCATTCCTGAGAAACTAGTTATAGATTCCGATGCTTCACTTCAGGTTTACTGTATCCCTCTGACCTTCTTATTGACGATGAAACACAGATATTGCATCGGAATTAAATACAAAAGGCACAATGACGACTTAAGTACAAGAGGACTGACTCTTCTTACTGACTATGTTTTGAACCATTCCTGTGACACTAGTTATAGACTCCGAAGCTTAACATCAGGTATACTGTATCCCTCTGACCTTCTTATTGATGATGAAACGTAGAAATTGCATCGGAATTAAATAGAAAAGGCACAATGCCGACTTAAGTACAAGAAGACTGACTCTTCCTACTGTCTATGTTTTGAACCATTCCTGTGACACTAGTTATGGATTCCGATGTCTCACTTCAGGTTTACTGTATCTCTCTAACCTTCTTATTGACGATGAAACACAGATATTGCATCGGAATTAAATAGAAAAGGCACAGTGCCGACTAAAGTACAAGAAGACTGATTCTTCCTACTGTCTACGATTTGAACCATTCCTGTGACACTAGTTATAGATTCCGATGCTTCTCTTCAGGTTTACTGTAATCCTCTGACCTTCCTATTGACGATGAAACACAGAAATTGCATCGGAATTAAATACAAAAGGCACAATGCCGACACAAGTACATGAAGACTGACTCTTCCTACTCTCTATGTTTTTGAACCATTCCTGTGACACTAGCTATAGATTCCGATGCTTCACTTCAGGTTTCCTGTATACCTCTGACCCTCTTGTTGACGATGAAATACAGAAATTGCATCGGAATTAAATACAAAAGGCAAATTGCCGACCTAAGTACAAGAAGACTGACTCTTCCTACTGTCTATGTTTTGAACCATCCCTGTGCCACTAGTTATAGATTCCGATGCTTCACTTCAGGTTTACTGTATCCCTCTGACCTTCTTATTGACGATAAAACAAAGAAATTGCATCGGAATTAAATAGAAAAGGCACAATGCCGACTTAAGTACAAGAAGACTGACTCTTACTACTTTCTATGTTTTGAACCATTCCTGTGACACTAGTTATAGATTCCGATGCTTCTCATCAGGTTTACTGTAACCCTCTGACCTTCTTATTGACGATGAAACACAGAAATTGAAACGGAATTAAATATCAAAGGCACAATGCCGACCCAAGTACAAGAAGACTGTCTCTGCCTACTGTCTATGCTTTGAACCATTCCTGTGACACTAGTTATAGATTCCGATGCTTCACTTCAGGTTTACTGTATCCCTCTGACCATCTTATTGACAATGAAACACAAAAAATTGCTTCGGAATTAAGTAGAAAATGCAAAAAGCAGACTTAAGTACAGGGAGACTGACTCTTCTTACTGCCTATGATTTGAACCATTCCTGTGACACTAGTTATTGATTCTGATGCTTCACTTCAGGCGTACTGTAGGCCTTGGACCATCTTATTGACGATGAAACACAGAAATTGCATCGGAATTAAATACGAAAGGCACAATGCCGACTTAATTACAAGTAGACTGACTCTTCTTACTGTCTATGTTTTGAACCATTCCTGTGACACTAGTTATAGATTCTGATATTTCACTTCATGTTTACTGTATCCCTCTGACTTTCTTATTGACGATGAAACACAGAAATTGCCGCGGAATTAATTACAAAAAGCACGATGCCGACTTAAGTACAAGACGACGGACTCTTCCTACTGTCTATGATTTGAACCATCCCTGTGACACTAGTTACAGATTCCGACGCTTCACTTCAGGTTTACTGTATCCCTCTGACCTTCTTCTGGACGATAAAACACAGAAATTGCATCGGAAATAAATAGAAAAGCCACAATGCCGACTTAAGTAGAAGAAGACTGGCTCTTCTTATTGACTATATTTTGAACCATTCCTGTGACACTAGTTATAGATTCCGATGCTTCACTTCAGGTTTACTGTATCCCTCTGACCTTCTTATTGATAATGAAACACAGAAATTGCATCGGAATTAAATAGAAAAGGCACAATGCCGACTTAAGTACAAGAAGACTGACTCTTCTTACTGTATATGCATTGAACCGATCCTGTGATATTAGTTATAGATTCCGATGCTGCACTTCAGGATTACTGTATCCCTTGGACCTTCTTATTGACGATGAAACACCGAAATTGCGTCGGAATTGAATACGAAAGGCACAATGCCGACTTAAGTACAAGAAGACTGACTCTTTATACTGACTATGTTTTTAACCATTCCTGTGACACGACTTATTGATTCCAATGCTTCACTTCGGTTTTACTGTATCCCTCTGACGCTCTCATTGACGATGAAACACAGAAATTGGACTGTAATTAAATAGAAAAGGAACAATGCCGACGTAAGTACAAGAAGACTGACTCTTCTTACTGTCTATGTTTTGAACCATTCCTGTGACACTAGTTATGGATTCCGATGTCTCACTTCAGGTTTACTGTATCAATTGGACCTTCTTATTGACGGTGAAACACAGAAATTGCATCGGAATTAAATACAAAATGCACAATGCCGACTTAAGTTCAAGAAGACCGACTCTTCCTACTGTCTATGTCTTGAACCATCCCTGTGACACTAGTTACAGATTTCGATGCTTCACTTCAGGTTTACTGTATCCCTCTGACCTTCTTATTAACGATAAAACACAGAAATTACATCGGAATTAAATACAAAAGGAACAATGCCGACTTAAGTACAAGAAGACAGAACCTTACTACTGGCTATGTTTTGACACATTCCTGTGACACTAGTTATAGATTCAGATGATTCACTTCAGGTTTACTGTATCCCTCTAACCTTCTTATTGACGATGAAACACAGATATTGCATCGGAATTAAATAGAAAAGGCACAATGCCGACTTGAGTACAAGAAGACTGATTCTTCCTACTGTCTACGATTTGAACCATTCCTGTGACACTAGTTATAGATTCCGATGCTTCTCTTCAGGTTTAATGTAATCCTCTGACCTTCTTATTGACGATGAAACACAGAAATTGAATTGGAATGAAATACAAAAGGCACAATGCCGACTCAAGTACAAGAAGACTGACTCTTCCCACTCTCTATGTTTTTGAACCATTCCTGTGACACTAGTTATAGATTCCGATGCTTCACTTCAGGTTTCCTGTATACCTCTGACCCTCTTATTGACGAAGAAATACAGAAATTGCATCGGAATTAAATACAAAAGGCAAATCGCCGACCAAAGTACAAGAAGACTGAATCTTCCTACTGTCTATGTTTTGAACCATCCCTGTGCCACTAGTTATAGATTCCGGTGCTTCACTTCAGGTTTACTGTATCCCTCTGACCTTCTTATTGACGATAAAACAAAGAAATTGCATCGGAATTAAATAGAAAAGGCACAATGCCGACTTAAGTACAAGAAGACTGGCTCTTACTACTGTCTATGTTTTGAACCATTCCTGTGACACTAGTTATAGATTCCGATGCTTCTCTTCAGGTTTACTGTAACCCTCTGACCTTCTTATTGACGATGAAACACAGAAATTGAAACAGAATTAAATATAAAAGGCACAATGCCGACCCAAGTACAAGAAGACTGTCTCTGCCTACTGTCTACGTTTTGAACCATTCCTGTGACACTAGTTATAGATTCCGATGCTTCACCTCAGGTTTACTGTATCCCTCTGACCATCTTATTGACAATGAAACACAGAAATTGCTTCGGAATTAAGTAGAAAATGCAAAAAGCAGACTTAAGTACAGGAAGACTGACTCTTCTTACTGCCTATGATTTGAACCATTCCTGTGACACTAGTTATAGATTCCGATGCTTCACCTCAGGTGTACTGTAGGCCTTGAACCATCTTATTGACGATGAAACACAGAAATTGCATCGGAAATAAATAGAAAAGGCACAATGCCGACTTAAGTACAAGAAGACTGACTCTTCTTATTGACTATATTTTGAACCATTCCTGTGACACTAGTTATAGATTCCGATGCTTCACTTCAGGTTTACTGTATCCCTCTGACCTTCTTATTGATAATGAAACACAGAAATAGCATCGGAATTAAATAGAAAAGGCACAATGCCGACTTAAGTACAAGAAGACTGACTCTTCTTACTGTATATGTATTGAACCGATCCTGTGATATTAGTTATAGATTCCGATGCTGCACTTCAGGATTACTGTATCCCTTGGACCTTCTTATTGACGATGAAACACCGAAATTGCGTCGGAATTGAATACGAAAGGCACAATGCCGACTTAAGTACAACAAGACTGACTCTTCATACTGACTATGTTTTTAACCATTCCTGTGACACGACTTATTGATTCCAATGCTTCACTTCGGTTTTACTGTATCCCTCTGACGCTCTTATTGACGATGAAACACAGAAATTGGACTGTAATTAAATAGAAAAGGAACAATGCCGACGTAAGTACAAGAAGACTGACTCTTCTTACTGTCTATGTTTTGAACCATTCCTGTGACACTAGTTATGGATTCCGATGTCTCACTTCAGGTTTACTGTATCAATTGGACCTTCTTATTGACGGTGAAACACAGAAATTGCATCGGAATTAAATACAAAATGCACAATGCCGACTTAAGTACAAGAAGACCGACTCTTCCTACTGTCTATGTCTTGAACCATCCCTGTGACACTAGTTACAGATTTCGATGCTTCACTTCAGGTTTACTGTATCCCTCTGACCTTCTTATTAACGATAAAACACAGAAATTACATCGGAATTAAATACAAAAGGAACAATGCCGACTTAAGTACAAGAAGACAGAACCTTACTACTGGCTATGTTTTGACACATTCCTGTGACACTAGTTATAGATTCAGATGATTCACTTCAGGTTTACTGTATCCCTCTAACCTTCTTATTGACGATGAAACACAGATATTGCATCGGAATTAAATAGAAAAGGCACAATGCCGACTTAAGTACAAGAAGACTGATTCTTCCTACTGTCTACGATTTGAACCATTCCTGTGACACTAGTTATAGATTCCGATGCTTCTCTTCAGGTTTACTGTAATCCTCTGACCTTCTTATTGACGATGAAACACAGAAATTGCATTGGAATGAAATACAAAAGGCACAATGCCGACTCAAGTACAAGAAGACTGACTCTTCCCACTCTCTATGTTTTTGAACCATTCCTGTGACACTAGTTATAGATTCCGATGCTTCACTTCAGGTTTCCTGTATACCTCTGACCCTCTTATTGACGAAGAAATACAGAAATTGCATCGGAATTAAATACAAAAGGCAAATCGCCGACCAAAGTACAAGAAGACTGAATCTTCCTACTGTCTATGTTTTGAACCATCCCTGTGCCACTAGTTATAGATTCGGGTGCTTCACTTCAGGTTTACTGTATCCCTCTGACCTTCTTATTGACGATAAAACAAAGAAATTGCATCGGAATTAAATAGAAAAGGCACAATGCCGACTGAAGTACAAGAAGACTGGCTCTTACTACTGTCTATGTTTTGAACTATTCCTGTGACACTAGTTATAGATTCCGATGCTTCTCTTCAGGTTTACTGTAACCCTCTGACCTTCTTATTGACGATGAAACACAGAAATTGAAACAGAATTAAATATAAAAGGCACAATGCCGACCCAAGTACAAGAAGACTGTCTCTGCCTACTGTCTACGTTTTGAACCATTCCTGTGACACTAGTTATAGATTCCGATGCTTCACCTCAGGTTTACTGTATCCCTCTGACCATCTTATTGACAATGAAACACAGAAATTGCTTCGGAATTAAGTAGAAAATGCAAAAAGCAGACTTAAGTACAGGAAGACTGACTCTTCTTACTGCCTATGATTTGAACCATTCCTGTGACACTAGTTATAGATTCCGATGCTTCACCTCAGGTGTACTGTAGGCCTTGAACCATCTTATTGTCGATGAAACACAGAAATTGCATCGGAAATAAATAGAAAAGGCACAATGCCGACTTAAGTACAAGAAGACTGACTCTTCTTATTGACTATATTTTGAACCATTCCTGTGACACTAGTTATAGATTCCGATGCTTCACTTCAGGTTTACTGTATCCCTCTGACCTTCTTATTGATAATGAAACACAGAAATTGCATCGGAATTAAATACAAAATGCACAATGCCGACTCAAGTACTAGAAAACTGACTCTTCCTACTGTCTATGTTTAGAACCATTCCTGTGACACTAGTTACTGATTCCGATGCTTCACTTCAGGTGTACTGTATCCCTCTGACCTTCTTATTCACGATGAAACACAGAAATTGCATCGGAATTAAATATAAAAGACGCAATGCCGACTTACGTACAAGAAGACTGACTCTTTCTACTGTCTGAGTTTTGAACCGAACCTGTGACACTAGATAAAGATTACGATGCTTCACTTCAGGTGTACTGTATCTCTCTGACCTTCTTATTGACGTTAAAACACAGGAATTGCATCGGAATTAAATAGAAAAGGCACAATGCCGACTTAAGTACATGAAGACTGACTCTTCTTACTGCCTATGTTTTTAACCATTCCTGTGACACTAGTTATAGATTCCGACGCTTCACTTCAGGTTTACTGTATACCTCTGACCTTCTTATTGACGATGAAACACAGAAATTGCGTCGGAATTAAATACAAAAGGCACAATGCCGACTTAAGTACAAGAAGACTGACACTTCTTACTGACTATGTTTTGAACCATTCCTGTGAGACTACTCATAGGTTCCAATGCCTCTTTTCAGGTTTACTGTAACCCTTGGACCTACTTATTGATGATGAAACACAGAAATTGCTGCGGAATTAAATAGAAAATTCACAATGCCGACTTAAGTACAAGAAGCCTCACTCTTCCTACTGTCTAAGTTTTGAACCATTCCTGTAACACTAGTTATATATTCCGATGCTTCACTTCAGGCTTACTGTATCCCTCTGCCCTTCTTATTGACGATGAAACACAGATATTGCATCGGAATTAAATAGAAAAGGCACAATGCCGACTTAAGTACAAGAAGACTGACTCTTCCTACTGACTATGTTTGAACCTTTCATGTGACACTAGTTATAGACTCCGATGCTTTACTTCAGGTATTCTGTATCCCTCTGACCTTCTTATTGATGATGAAACACAGAAATTGCATCGGAATTAAATAGAAAAGGCACAATGCCGACTTAAATACAAGCAGACTGAATCTTCCTACTGTCTACGATTTGAACCATTCCTGTGACACTAGTTATAGACTCCGATGCTTCACTTCAGGTTTACTGTATACCTCTGACCCTCTTATTGATGATGAAAGACAGAAATTGCATCAGAATTAAATATAAAAGGCAAGATGCCGACCTAAGTACAAGAAGACTGACTCTTCCCACTGTCTATGTTTTGAACCATCCCTGTGACACTAGTTATATATTCCGGTGCTTCACTTCAGGTTTACTGTATCCCTCTGACCTTTTTATTGACGATAAAACAAAGAAATTGCATCGGAATTAAATACAAAAGGCACGATGCCGACTTAAGTACAAGAAGACGGACTCTTCCTACTGTCTATGATTTGAACCATCCCTGTGACACTAGTTATAGATTCCGATGCTTCACCTCAGGTTTACTGTATCCATCTGACCTTCTTATGTGCGATAAAACATAGAAAGTGCATCGGAATTAAATAGAAAAGGCACAATGCCGTCTTAAGTACAAGAAGACTGACTCTTCTTATTGACTATGTTTTGAACCATTCCTGTGACACTACTTACAGATTCCGATGCTTCACTTTAGGTTTACTGTATCCCTTGGACCTTCACATTGACGATGAAACACAGAAATTGCATCGGAATTAAATACAAAAGGCACAATGCCGACTTAAGTACAAGAAGACTGACTCTTCTTACTGTCTATGCTTTTAACCATTCCTGTGACACTAGTTATAGACTCCGATGCTTCACTTCAGGTATACTGTATCCCTCTGACCTTCTTATTGACGATGAAACACATATTGCATTGGAATTAAATAAAAAAGGCACAATGCCGACTTAACTACTAGAAGACTGACCCATCTTACTGACTATGTTTTGAACCATTCCTGTGACACTAGTTATAGACTCCGATGCTTCACTTCAGGTATACTGTATCAGTCTGACCTTCTTATTGATGATGAAACGTAGAAATTGCATCGGAATTAAATAGAAAAGGCACAATGCCGACTTAAGTGCAAGAAGACTGACTCTTCGTACTGTATATGTTTTGAACCATTCCTGTGGCAGTAGTTATAGATTCTGATACTTCACTTCATGTTTACTGTATCCCTCTGACCTTCTTATTGACGATGAAACACAGAAATTGCATCGGAATTAAATACAAAAGGCACAATGCCGACTTAAGTACAAGAAGACTGACTCTTCTTACTGACGATGTTTTGAAACATTCATGTGACACTAGTTATAGACTCCGATGCTTCACTTTAGGTATACTGTATCCCTCTGACCTTCTTATTGATGATGAAACACTGAAATTGCATCGGAATTAAATAGAAAAGGCACAATGCCGACTTAAGTACAAGAAGACTGACTCTTCCTACTGTCTATGTTTTGAACCATTCCTATGACACTAGTTTTAGATTCCGATGCTTCTCTTCAAGTTTACTGTAACCCTCTGACCTTCTTATTGACGATGAAACACAGAAATTGCATCGGAATTAAATACAAAAGGCACAATACCGACTCAAGTACAAGGAGACAGACTCTTCCTACTCTCTATGTTTTGAACCATTCCTGTGACACTAATTATAGATTCCGATGCTTCACTTTAGGTGTACTGTATCCCTTTGACCTTCTTTGTGACGATGAAACACAGAAATTGCATTGGAATTAAATACAAAAGGCACAATGCCGACTTAATAACAAGTAGACTGACCCATCTTACTGTCTATGTTTAGAAACATTCCTGTGACACTAGTTATAGATTCTGATACTTCACTTCAGGTTTACTGTATCCCTCTGACACTCTTATCGACGATGAAACACAGAAATTGCATCGGAATTAGATACAATAGGCACAATGCCGACTTGAGTACAAGAAGACTGACTCTTCCCACTGTCTATGTTTTGAACTATCATTGTGACACTAGTTATAGATTCCGATGCTTCACTTCAGGTTTACTGTATCCCTCTGACCTTCTTATTGACGATAAAACACAGAAATTGCATCGGAACTAAATAGAAAAGGCACTATGCCGAGTTAAGTACCAGAAGACTGACTCTTCTTACTGTCTATGTTTAGAAACATTCCTGTGACACTAGTTATAGATTCTGATACTTCACTTCAGGTTTACTGTATCCCTCTGACCCTCTTATCGACGATGAAACACAGAAATTGCATCGGAATTAGATACAATAGGCACAATGCCGACTTGAGTACAAGAAGACTGACTCTTCCCACTGTCTATGTTTTGAACTATCATTGTGACACTAGTTATAGATTCCGATGCTTCACTTCAGGTTTACTGTATCCCTCTGACCCTCTTATCGACGATGAAACACAGAAATTGCATCGAAATTAAATACAAAAGGCACAATGCCGACTTAAGTACAAGTAGACTGACTCTTCTTACTGTCTATGTTTTGAACCATTCCTGTGACACTAGTTATAGATTCTGATATTTCACTTCAGGTATACTGTATCCCTCTGATCTGCTTATTGATGATGAAACACAGAAATTGCATCGGAATTAAATAGAAATTGCACAATGCCGACTTAAGTACAAGAAGACTGACTCTTCCTACTGTCTATGTTTGAACCATTCCTGTGACACTAGTTATAGATTCCGATGCTTCTCATCAGGTTTACTGTAACCCTCTGACCTTCTTATTGACGATGAAACACAGAAATTGCATCGGAATTAAATATAAAAGGCACAATGCCGACTCAAGTACAAGGAGACAGACTCTTTCTACTCTCTATATTTTTGAACCATTCCTGTGACACTAGTTATAGATTCCGATGCTTCACTTCAGGTTTTCTGTATACCTCTGACCCTCTTATTGCTGATGAAACACAGAAATTGCATCGGAATTAAATACAAAAGGCAAAATGCCGACCTAAGTACAAGAAGACTGACTCTTCCTACTGTCTATGTTTTGAACCATCCCTGTGACACTAGTTATATATTCCGATGCTTCACTTCAGGTTTACTGTATCCCTCTGACCTTCTTATTGACGATAAAACAAAGAAATTGCATCGGAATTAAATAGAAAAATCAGAATGCCGACTTAAGTACAAGAAGACTGACTCTTACTACTGTCTATGTTTAGAACCATTCCTGTGACACTAGTTATAGATTCCGATGCTTCTCTTCAGGTTTACTGTAACCCTCTGACCTTCTTATTGACGATGAAACACAGTAATTGCAACGGAATTAAATACAAAAGGCACAATGCCGACCCAAGTACAAGAAGGCTGACTCTTCCTACTGTCTATGTTTTGAACCATTCCTGTGACACTAGTTATAGATTCCGATGCTTCACTTCATGTGTACTGTAGGCCTTGGACCATCTTGTTGTTGATGAAACACAGAAATTGCATCGAAATTAAATGCAAAAGGCACAATGCCGACTTAAGTACAAGTAGATTCACTCTTCCTACTGTCTATGTTTTGAACCATTCCTGTGACACTAGTTATGGATTCTGATATTTCACTTCATGTTTACTGTATCCCTCTGACCTTCTTATTGACGATGAAACACAGAAATTGCGTCGGAATTAAATACAAAAGGCACGATGCCGGCTTAAGTACAAGAAGACGGACTCTTCCTACTGTCTATGATTTGAACCATCCCTGTGACACTAGTTATAGATTCCGATACTTCACTTCAGGTTTACTGTATCCCTCTGACCTTCTTATTGACGATGAAACACAGAAATTGCATCGGAAATAAATACAAAAGGCACAATGCCGACTTAAGTACAAGAAGACTGACTCTTCTTACTGACGATGTTTTGAAACATTCATGTGACACTAGTTATAGACTCCGATGCTTCACTTCAGGTATACTGTATCCCTCGGACCTTCTTATTGATGATGAAACACTGAAATTGCATCGGAATTAAATAGAAAAGGCACAATGCCGTCTTAAGTACAAGAAGACTGACTCTTCCTACTGTCTATGTTTTGAACCATTCCTGTGTCACTAGTTATAGATTCCGATGCTTCTCTTCAAGTTTACTGTAACCCTCTGACCTTCTTATTGACGATGAAACACAGAAATTGCATCGGAATTAAATACAAAAGGCACAATGCCGACTCAAGTACAAAGAGACAGACTCTTCCTACTCTCTATGTTTTGAACCATTCCTGTGACACTAATTATAGATTCCGATGCTTCACTTTAGGTGTACTGTATCCCTTTGACCTTCTTTGTGACGATGAAACACAGAAATTGCATCGGAATTAAATACAAAAGGCACAATGCCGACTTAATTACAAGTAGACTGACCCTTCTTACTGTCTATGTTTAGAAACATTCCTGTGACACTAGTTATAGATTCTGATACTTCACTTCAGGTTTACTGTATCCCTCTGACCCTCTTATTGACGATGAAACACAGAAATTGCATCGGAATTAGATACAATAGGCACAATGCCGACTTGAGTACAAGAAGACTGACTCTTCCCACTGTCTATGTTTTGAACCATCATTGTGACACTAGTTATAGATTCCGATGCTTCACTTCAGGTTTACTGTATCCCTCTGACCTTCTTATTGACGATAAAACACAGAAATTGCATCGGAACTAAATAGAAAAGGCACTATGCCGACTTAAGTACCAGAAGACTGACTCTTCCTACTGTCTATGTTTTGAACCATTCCAGTGACACTAGTTATAGATTCCGATGCTTCTCTTCTGGTTTACTGTAACCCTCTGACCTTCTTATTGACGATGAAACACAGATATTGCATCGGAATTAAATACAAAAGGCACAATGCCGGCTCAAGTACAAGTAGACTGACTCTTCCTACTGTCTATGTTTTCAACCATTTCTGTGACACTAGTTATAGATTCCGATGCTTCACTTCATGTTTACTGTATCCCTCTGACCATCTTATTGACAATGAAACACAGAAATTGCATCGGAGTTAAATAGAAAAGTCTCAGAGCCGACTTAAGTACAAGAAGACTGACTCTTCTTACTGTCTATGATTTGAACCATTCCTGTGACACGAGTTATAGATCCCGATGCTTCACTTTACGTGTACTGTATCCCTTGGACCTTCTTATTGACGATGAAACACAGAAATTGCATCGGAAATAAATACAAAAGGCACAATGCCGACTTAAGTACAAGAAGACCGATTCTTCTTACTGACTATGTTTTGAACCATTCATGTGACACTAGTTATAGACTCCGATGCTTCACTTCAGGTATACTGTATCCCTCTGATCTGCTTATTGATGATGAAACACAGAAATTGCATCGGAATTAAATAGAAATTGCACAATGCCGAGTTAAGTACAAGAAAACTGACTCTTCCTACTGTCTATGTTTGAACCATTCCTGTGACACTAGTTATAGATTCCGATGCTTCTCATCAGGTTTACTGTAACCCTCTGACCTTCTTATTGACGATGAAACACAGAAATTGCATCGGAATGAAATATAAAAGGCACAATGCCGACTCAAGTACAAGGAGACAGACTCTTCCTACTCTCTATGTTTTTGAACCATTCCTGTGACACTAGTTATAGATTCCGATGCTTCACTTCAGGTTTTCTGTATACCTCTGACCCTCTTATTGCTGATGAAACACAGAAATTGCATCGGAATTAAATACAAAAGGCTAAATGCCGACCTAAGTACAAGAAGACTGACTCTTCCTACTGTCTATGTTTTAAACCATACCTGTGACACTAGTTATATATTCCGATGCTTCACTTCAGGTTTACTGTATCCCTCTGACCTTCTTATTGACGATAAAACAAAGAAATGGCATCGGAATTAAATAGAAAAGGCAGAATGCCGACTTAAGTACAAGAAGACTGACTCTTACTACTATCTATGTTTTGAACCATTCCTGTGACACTAGTTATAGATTCCGATGCTTCTCTTCAGGTTTACTGTCACCCTCTGACCTTCTTATTGACGATGAAACACAGAAATTGCAACGGAATTAAATACAAAAGGCACAATGCCGACCCAAGTACAAGAAGGCTGACTCTTCCTACTGTCTATGTTTTGAACCATTCCTGTGACACTAGTTATAGATTCCGATGCTTCACTTCAGGTTTTTCTGTATCCCTCTGACCATCTTATTGACAATGAAACACAGAAATTGCATCGGAATTAAATAGAAAATGCACAAAGCCGACTTAAGTACAAGAAGACTGACTCTTCTTACTGCCTATGATTTGAACCATTCCTGTGTCACTAGTTATAGATTCCGATGCTTCACTTCATGTGTACTGTAGGCCTTGGACCATCTTGTTGACGATGAAACACAGAAATTGCATCGAAATTAAATACAAAAGGCACAATGCCGACTTAAGTACAAGTAGACTCTCTCTTCCTACTGTCTATGTTTTGAACCATTCCTGTGACACTAGTTATGGATTCTGATATTTCGCTTCATGTTTACTGTATCCCTCTGACCTCCTTATTGACGATGAAACACAGAAATTGCGTCGGAATTAAATACAAAAGGCACGATGCCGGCTTAAGTACAAGAAGACGGACTCTTCCTACTGTCTATGATTTGAACCATCCCTGTGACACTAGTTATAGATTCCGATACTTCACTTCACGTTTAATGTATCCATCTGACCTTCTTATGGACGATAAAACACATAAATTGCATCGGAATTAAATATAAAAGGCACAATGCCGACTTAAGTACAAGAAGACTGACTCTCCTTACTGTCTATGCTTTAAACCATTCCTGTGACACTAGTTATAGACTCGGATGCTTCACTTCAGGTATACTGTATCCCTCTGACCTCCTTATTGACGATGAAACACAGATATTGCATCGGAATTAAATAAAAAAGGCACAATGCCGACTTAACTACAAGAAGACTGACTCTTCTTACTGACTATGTTTTGAACCATTCCTGTGACACTAGTTATAGACTCCGATGCTTCACTTCAGGTATACTGTATCCCTCTGACCTTCTTATTGATGATGAAACGTAGAAATTGCATCGGAATTAAATAGAAAAGGCACAATGCCGACTTAAGTACAAGAAGACTGACTCTTCTTACTGTATATGTTTTGAACCATTCCTGTGACAGTAGTTATAGATTCTGATACTTCACTTCATGTGTACTGTATCCCTCTGACCTTCTTATTTACGATGAAACACAGAAATTGCATCGGAATTAAATACAAATGGCACAATGCCGACTTAAGTACAAGAAGACTGACTCTTCTTACTGACTACGTTTTGAACCATTCATGTGACACTAGTTACAGACTCCGATGCTTCACTTCAGGTATACTGTATCCCTCTGACCTTCTTATTGATGATGAAACACAGATATTGCATCGGAATTAAATAGAAACGGCACAATGCCGACTTAAGTACAAGAAGACTAACTCTTCCTACTGTCTATGTTTTGAACCATTCTTGTGACACTAGTTATAGATTCCGATGCTTCTCTTCAGGTTTACTGTAACCCTCTGACCTTCTTATTGACGATGAATCACAGAAATTGCATCGGAATTAAATACAAAAGGCACAATGCCGACTCAAGTACACGGGGACAGACTCTTCCTACTCTCTATGTTTTGAACCATTCCTGTGACACTAATTATAGATTCCGATGCTTCACTTTAGGTGTACTGTATCCCTTTGACCTTCTTTGTGACGATGAAACACAGAAATTGCATCGGAATTAAATACAAAAGGCACAATGCAGACTTAAATACAAGTAGACTGACCCTTCTTACTGTCTATGTTTTGAAGCATTCCTGTGACACTAGTTATAGATTCTGATACTTCACTTCAGGTTTACTGTATCCCTCTGGCCCTCTTATTGACGATGAAACACAGAAATTGCATCGAAATTAAATACAATAGGCACAATGCCGACTTGAGTACAAGAAGACTGACTCTTCCCACTGTCTATGTTTTGAACCATCATTGAGACACTAGTTATAGATTCCGATGCTTCACTTCAGGTTTACTGTATCCCTCTGACCTTCTTATTGACGATAAAACACAGAAATTGCATCGGAATTAAATAGAAAAGGCACTATGCCGGTTTAAGTACCAGAAGACTGACTCTTCCTACTGTCTATGTTTTGAACCATTCCAGTGACACTAGTTATAGATGCCGATGCTTCTCTTCAGGTTTACTGTAACCCTCTGACCTTCTTATTAACGATGAAACACAGATATTGCATCGGAATTAAATACAAAAGGCACAATGCCGGCTCAAGTACAAGAAGATTGACTCTTCCTACTGTCTATGCTTTCAACCATTCCTGTGACACTAGTTATAGATTCCGATGCTTTACTTCAGGTTTACTGTATCCCTCTGACCATCTTGTTGACAATGAAACACAGAAATTGCATCGGAATTAAATAGAAAAGGCACAAAGCCTACTTAAGTACAAGAAGACTGACTCTTCTTACTGTCTATGATTTGAACCATTCCTGTGACACGAGTTATAGATCCCGATGCTTCACTTTACGTGTACTGTATCCCTTGGACCTTCTTATTGACGATAAAACACAGAAATTGCATCGGAATTAAATAGAAAAGGCACTATGCCGGTTTAAGTACCAGAAGACTGACTCTTCCTACTGTCTATGTTTTGAACCATTCCAGTGACACTAGTTATAGATTCCGATGCTTCACTTCATGTTTACTGTATCCCTCTGACCATCTTATTGACAACGAAACACAGAAATTGCATCGGAGTTAAATAGAAAAGGCTCAGAGCCGACTTAAGTACAAGAAGACTGACTCTTCTTACTGTCTATGATTTGAACCATTCCTGTGACACGAGTTATAGATCCCGATGCTTCACTTTACGTGTACTGTATCCCTTGGACCTTCTTATTGACGATGAAACACAGAAATTGCATCGGAATTAAATACAAAAGGCACAATGCCGACTTAAGTACAAGAAGACCGATTCTTCTTACTGACTATGATTTGAACCATTCATGTGACACTAGTTATAGACTCCGATGCTTTACTTCATGTATACTGTATCCCTCTGATCTGCTTATTGATGATGAAACACAGAAATTGCATCGGAATTAAATAGAAATTGCACAATGCCGACTTAAGTACAAGAAAACTGACTCTTCCTACTGTCTATGTTTGAACCATTCCTGTGACACTAGTTATAGATTCCGATGCTTCTCATCAGGTTTACTGTAACCCTCTGACCTTCTTATTGACGATGAAACACAGAAATTGCATCGGAATTAAATACAAAAGGCACGATGCCGGCTTAAGTACAAGAAGACGGACTCTTCCTACTGTCTATGATTTGAACCATCCCTGTGACACTAGTTATAGATTCCGATGCTTCACTTTATGTGTACTGTAGGCCTTGGACCATCTTGTTGACGATGAAACACAGAAATTGCATCGAAATTAAATACAAAAGGCACAATGCCGACTTAAGTACAAGTAGACTCACTCTTCCTACTGTCTATGTTTTGAACCATTCCTGTGACACTAGTTATGGATTCTGATATTTCGCTTCATGTTTACTGTATCCCTCTGACCTCCTTATTGACGATGAAACACAGAAATTGCGTCGGAATTAAATACAAAAGGCACGATGCCGGCTTAAGTACAAGAAGACGGACTCTTCCTACTGTCTATGATTTGAACCATCCCTGTGACACTAGTTATAGATTCCGATACTTCACTTCACGTTTACTGTATCCATCTGACCTTCTTATGGACGATAAAACACATAAATTGCATCGGAATTAAATATTAAAGGCACAATGCCGACTTAAGTACAAGAAGACTGACTCTCCTTACTGTCTATGCTTTAAACCATTCCTGTGACACTAGTTATAGACTCGGAAGCTTCACTTCAGGTATACTGTATCCCTCTGACCTCCTTATTGACGATGAAACACAGATATTGCTTCGGAATTAAATAAAAAAGGCACAATGCCGACTTAACTACAAGAAGACTGACTCTTCTTACTGACTATGTTTTGAACCATTCCTGTGACACTAGTTATAGACTCCGATGCTTCACTTCAGGTATACTGTATCCCTCTGACCTTCTTATTGATGATGAAACGTAGAAATTGCATCGGAATTAAATAGAAAAGGCACAATGCCGACTTAAGTACAAGAAGACTGACTCTTCTTACTGTATATGTTTTGAACCATTCCTGTGACAGTAGTTATAGATTCTGATACTTCACTTCATGTGTACTGTATCCCTCTGACCTTCTTATTTACGATGAAACACAGAAATTGCATCGGAATTAAATACGAAAGGCACAATGCCGACTTAATTACAAGAAGACTGACTCTTCTTACTGACTATGTTTTGAACCATTCATGTGACACTAATTATAGATTCCGATGCTTCACTTTAGGTGTACTGTATCCCTTTGACCTTCTTTGTGACGATGAAACACAGAAATTGGATCGGAATTAAATAAAAAAGGCACAATGCAGACTTAAATACAAGTAGACTGACCCTTCTTACTGACTATGTTTTGAAGCATTCCTGTGACACTAGTTATAGATTCTGATACTTCACTTCAGGTTTACTGTATCCCTCTGGCCCTCTTATTGACGATGAAACACAGAAATTGCATCGAAATTAAATACAATAGGCACAATGCCGACTTGAGTACAAGAAGACTGACTCTTCCCACTGTCTATGTTTTGAACCATCATTGAGACACTAGTTATAGATTCCGATGCTTCACTTCAGGTTTACTGTATCCCTCTGACCTTCTTATTGACGATAAAACACAGAAATTGCATCGGAATTAAATAGAAAAGGCACTATGCCGGTTTAAGTACCAGAAGACTGACTCTTCCTACTGACTATGTTTTGAACCATTCCAGTGACACTAGTTATAGATGCCGATGCTTCTCTTCAGGTTTACTGTAACCCTCTGACCTTCTTATTGACGATGAAACACAGATATTGCATCGGAATTAAATACAAAAGGCACAATGCCGGCTCAAGTACAAGAAGATTGACTCTTCCTACTGTCTATGTTTTCAACCATTCCTGTGACACTAGTTATAGATTCCGATGCTTTACTTCAGGTTTACTGTATCCCTCTGACCATCTTGTTGACAATGAAACACAGAAATTGCATCGGAATTAAATAGAAAAGGCACAAAGCCTACTTAAGTAGAAGAAGACTGACTCTTCTTACTGTCTATGATTTGAACCATTCCTGTGACACGAGTTATAGATTCCGATGCTTCACTTTAGGAGTACTGTATCCCTTCGACCTTCTTATTGACGATGAAACACAGAAATTGCATCGGAATTAAATACAAGAGGCACAATGCCGACTTAAGTACAAGAAGACTGATTCTTCTTACTGACTATGTTTTGCACCATTCGTGTGACACTAGTTATAGACTCCGATGCTTCACTTCAGGTATACTGTATCCCTCTGATCTGCTTATTGATGATGAAACACAGAAATTGCATCGGAATTAAACAGAAATTGCACAATGCCGACTTAAGTACAAGAAGACTGACTCTTCCTATTGTCTATGTTTTGAACCATTCCTGTGACACTAGTTATAGATTCCGATGCTTCTCTTCAGGTTTACTGTAACCCTCTGACTTTCTTATTGACGATGGAACACAGAAAATGCATCGGAATTAAATACAAAAGGCACAATACCGACTCAAGTACAAGAAGACTGACTCTTCCTACTGTCTATGTTTTGAACCATTCCTGTGACACTAGTTATAGATTCCGATGCTTCACTTCAGGTTTACTCTATCCCTCTGACCTTCTTATTAACAATGAAACACAGAAATTGCATCGGAATTAAATACAAAAGGCACAATCCCGACTAAAGTTCAAGAAGACTGACTCTTCCTACTGTCCATGTTTTGAACCAATCCTGTGACACTAGTTATAGATTCCGATGCTTCACTTCAGGTTTACTGTATCCCTCTGACCTTCTTATTGACAATGAAACACAGAAATTGCATCGGAATAAAATAGAAAGGCACAATGCCGACTTAAGTACAAGAAGACTGACTCTTCTTACTGTCTATGTTTGAACCTTTCCTGTGACACAAGTTATAGATTCCGATGCTTCTCTTCACGTTTACTGTAACCCTCTGACCTTCTTATTGTCGATGAAACACAGAATCTGCATCGGAATTAAATACAAAAGGCACAATGCCGACGCAAGTACAAGAAGACTGACTCTTCCTAATGTCTATGATTTGAACCATTCTGTGAGACTAGTTATAGATTCCGATGCTTCACTTCAGGTGTACTGTATCCCTCTGACCTTCTTATTGACAATGAAACACAGAAATTGCATCGGAATTAAATACAAAATGCACAATCCCGACTCAAGTTCAAGAAGACTGACTCTTCCTACTGTCCATGTTTTGAACCAATCCTGTGACACTAGTTATAGATTCCGATGCTTCACTTCAGGTTTACTGTATCCCTCTGACCTTCTTATTGACAATGAAACACAGAAATTGCATCGGAATAAAATAGAAAAGGCACAATGCCGACTTAAGTACAAGAAGACTGACTCCTCTTACTGTCTATGCTTTGAACCATTCCTGTGACACAAGTTATACATTCCGATGCTTCACTTCAAGTTTACTGTAACCCTCCGACCTTCTTATTGACGATGAAACACAGTATCTGCATCGGAATTAAATACAAAAGGCACAATGCCGACTCAAGTACAAGAAGACTGACTCTTCCTACTGTCTATGTTTTGAACAAACCCTGTGACACTAGTTATAGATTCCGATGCTTCACATCAGGTTTTCTGTATCCCTCTGACCTTCTTGTTGACGATAAAACACAGAAATTGCATCGTAATTAAATAGAAAAGGCACAATGCTGACTTAAGTACCAGAAGACTGACTCTTCCTACTGTCTATGTTTTGAACCATTCCAGTGACACTAGTTATGAATTCCGATGCTTCACATCAGGTTTTCTGTATCCCTCTGACCTTCTTATTGACGATGAAACACAGAAATTGCATCGGAAGTGAATACAAAAGGCACAATGCCGACTTAAGTACAAGAAGACGGACTCTTCTTACTGTCTATGTTTAGAACTGAACCTGCGACACTAGTTATAGATTCCGATGCTTCACTTCAGGTTTACTGTATCCCTCTGACCTTCTAATTGACGATGAAACACAGAAATTGCATCGGAAGTGAATACAAAAGGCACAATGCCGACTTAAGTACAAGAAGACGGACTCTTCCTACTGTCTATGGTTTGAACCATCCCTGTGACACTAGTTGTAGATTCCGATGCTTCACTTCAGGTTTGTTGTATCCCTCTGACCTTCTTATTGACGATAAAATACAGAAATTGCATCGGAATTAAATAGAAAAGGCAGAAAGCCGACTTAAGTACAAGAAGACTGACTCTTCTTATTCACTATGTTTTGAACCATTCCTGTAACACTACTTACAGATTCCGATACATCAAGTCAGGTTTACTGTATCCCTTGGACATTCTTACTGACGTAGAAACACAGTAATTGCATCGGAATCAAATACAAAATGCACAATGCCGACTTAAGTACAAGAAACTGACTCATCTTACTGTCTATGTTTTGACCATTCTTGTGACAATAGTTATAGATTCCGATGCTTCACTTCAAGTTTACTGTATCCCTCTTACCTTCGTATTGACGATGAGACTCAGAAATTGCATCGGAATTAAACACAAAAGGCACAATGCCGACTTAAGTACAAGAAGTTTGACTCTTCCTACTGTCTATGTTTTGAACCATTCCTGTGACACTAGTTATAGATTCCGATGCGACTCTTCAGGTTTACTGTAACACTCTGACCTTGTTATTGACGATGAAACACGGAAATTGCATCGGAATTAAATACAAAAGGGACAATGCCGACTCAAGTACAAGGAGACAGACTCTTCCTACTCTCTATGTTTTGGACCATTCCTGTGACACTAGTTATAGATTCCGATGCTTCACTTTAGGTGTAATGTATCCCTTGGACCTTCTTATTGACGATGAAACACAGAAATTGCATCGGAATTAAATAGAAAAGGCACAATGCCGACTTAAATACAAGTAGACTGACCCTTCTTACTGTCTATGTTTTGAAGCATTCCTGTGACACTAGTTATAGATTCCGATGCTTCACTTCAGGTTTACTGTATCCCTCTGACCTCCTTATTGACGATAAAACACAGAAATTGCATCGGAATTAAATAGAAAAGGCACTATGCCGACTTAAGTACAAGTAGACTCACTCTTCCTACTGTCTATGTTTTGAACCATTCCTGTGACACTAGTTATGGAATCTGATATTTCACTTCATGTTTACTGTATCCTTCTGACCTTCTTATTGACGATGAAACACAGAAATTGCGTCGGAATTAAATACAAAAGTCACGATGCCGGCTTAAGTACAAGAAGACGGACTCTTCCTACTGTCTATGATTTGAACCATCCCTGTGACACTAGTTATAGATTCCGATACTTCACTTCAGGTTTACTGTATCCCTCTGACCTTCTTATGGACCATAAAACACAGAAATTGCATCGGAATTAAATAGAAAAGGCACAATGCCGTCTTAAGCACAAGAAGACTGACTCTTCTTATTGACTATGTTTTGAAGCATTCCTGTGACACTAGTTATAGATTCTGATACTTCACTTCAGGTTTACTGTCTCCCTCTGGCCCTCTTATTGACGATGAAACACAGAAATTGCATCGGAATTAAATGCAACAGGCACAATGATGACTTGAGTACAAGAAGTCTGACTCTTCTTACTGTCTATGCTTTTAACCATTCCTGTGACACTAGTTATAGACTCGGATGCTTCACTTCAGGTATACTGTATCCCTCCGACCTGCTTATTGACGATGAAACACAGATATTGCATCGGAATTAAATAAAAAAGGCACAATGCCGACTTAAGTACAAGAAGACTGACTCTTCTTACTGTATATGTTTTGAACCATTCCTGTGACAGTAGTTATAGATTCTGATACTTCACTTCATGTTTACTGTATCCCTCTGACCTTCTTATTTACGATGAAACACAGAAATTGCATCGGAATTAAATACAAAAGGCACAATGCCGACTTAAGTACAATAAGACTGTCTCTTCTAACTGACTATGTTTTGAACCATTCATGTGACACTAGTTATAGACTCCGATGCTTCACTTCAGGTATACTGTATCCCTCTGACCTTCTTATTGATGATGAAACACAGATATTGCATCGGAATTAAATAGAAAAGGCACAATGCCGACTTAAGTACAAGAAGACTGACTCTTCCTACTGTCTATGTTTTGAACCATTCCTGTGACACTAGTTATAGATTCCGATGCTTCTCTTCAGGTTTACTGTAACCCTCTGACCGTCTTATTGACGATGAAACACAGAAATTGCATCGGAATTAAATACAAAAGGCACAATGCCGACTCAAGTACACGGGGACAGACTCTTCCTACTCTCTATGTTTTGAACCATTCCTGTGACACTAATTATAGATTCCGATGCTTCACTTTAGGTGTACTGTATCCCTTTGACCTTCTTTGTGACGATGAAACACAGAAATTGCATCGGAATTAAATACAAAAGGCACAATGCCGACTTAAATACATGTAGACTGACCCTTCTTACTGTCTATGTTTTGAAGCATTCCTGTGACACTAGTTATAGATTCTGATACTTCACTTCAGGTTTACTGTCTCCCTCTGGCCCTCTTATTGACGATGAAACACAGAAATTGCATCGGAATTAAATACAATAGGCACAATGCCGACTTGAGTACAAGAAGACTGACTCTTCCCACTGTCTATGCTTTGAACCATCATTGTGACACTAGTTATAGATTCCGAAGCTTCACTTCAGGTTTACTGTATCCCTCTGACCTTCTTATTGACGATAAAACACAGAAATTGCATCGGAATTAAATAGAAAATGCACTATGCCGCTTTAAGTACCAGAAGACTGACTCTTCCTACTGTCTATGTTTTGAACCATTCCAGTGACACTAGTTATAGATTCCGATGCTTCTCTTCAGGTTTACTGTAACCCTCTGACCTTCTTATTGACGATGAAACACAGATATTGCATCGGAATTAAATACAAAAGGCACAATACCGGCTCAAGTACAAGAAGATTGACTCTTCCTACTGTCTATGTTTTCAACCATTCCTGTGACACTAGTTATAGATTCCGATGCTTTACTTCACGTTTACTGTATCCCTCTGACCATCTTGTTGACAATGAAACACAGAAATTGCATCGGAATTAAATAGAAAAGGCACAAAGCCTACTTAAGTACAAGAAGACTGACTCTTCTTACTGTCTATGATTTGAACCATTCCTGTGACACAAGTTATAGATTCCGATGCTTCACTTTAGGAGTACTGTATACCTTCGACCTTCTTATTGACGATGAAACACAGAAATTGCATCGGAATTAAATACAAAAGGCACAATGCCGACTTAAGTACAAGAAAACTGATTCTTCTTACTGACTATGTTTTGCACCATTCGTGTGACACTAGTTATAGCCTCCGATGCTTCACTTCAGGTATACTGTATCCCTCTGATCTGCTTATTGATGATGAAACACAGAAATTGCATCGGAATTAAATAGAAATTGCACAATGCCGACTTAAGTACAAGAAGACTGACTCTTCCTACTGTCTATGTTTGAACCATTCCTGTGACACTAGTTATAGATTCCGATGCTTCTCATCAGGTTTACTGTAACCCTCTGACCTACTTGTTGACGATGAAACACAGAAATTGCATCGGAATTAAATATAAAAGGCACAATGCCGACTCAAGTACAAGGAGACAGACTCTTCCTACTCTCTATGTTTTGAACCATTCCTGTGACACTAGTTATAGATTCCGATGCTTCACTTTAGGTGTACTGTATCCCTTGGACCTTCTTATTGACGATGAAACACAGAAATTGCATCGGAATTAAATAGAAAAGGCACAATGCCGACTTAAGTACAAGAAGACTGACTCTTCCTATTGTCTATGTTTTGAACCATTCCTGTGACACTAGTTATAGATTCCGATGCTTCTCTTCAGGTTTACTGTAACCCTCTGACTTTCTTATTGACGATGAAACACAGAAATTGCATCGGAATTAAATACAAAAGGCACAATGCCGACTCAAGTGCAAGAAGACTGACTCTTCCTACTGTCTATGTTTTGAACCATTCCTGTGACACTAGTTATAGATTCCGATGCTTCACTTCAGGTTTACTGTATCCCTCTGACCTTCTTATTGACAATGGAACACAGAAATTGCATCGGAATTAAATACAAAAGGCACAATCCCGACCAAAGTTCAAGAAGACTGACTCTTCCTACTGTCCATGTTTTGAACCAATCCTGTGACACTAGTTATAGATTCCGATGCTTCACTTTAGGTTTACTGTATCCCTCTGACCTTCTTATTGACAATGAAACACAGAAATTGCATCGGAATAAAATAGAAAAGGCACAATGCCGACTTAAGTACAAGAAGACTGATTCCTCTAACTGTCTATGCTTTGAACCATTCCTGTGACACAAGTTATAGATTCCGATGCTTATCTTCAAGTTTACTGTAACCCTCTGACCTTCTTATTGTCGATGAAACACAGAATCTGCATCGGAATTAAATACAAAAGGCACAATGCCGACTCAAGTACAAGAAGACTGACTCTTCCTAATGTCTATGATTTGAACCATTCCTGTGACACTAGTTATAGATTCCGATGCTTCACTTCAGGTTTACTGTATACCTCTGACCTTCGTATTGACAATGAAACACAGAAATTGCATCGAAATTAAATAGAAAAAGCACAACGCAGGAGTTAAGTACAAGAAGACTGACTCCTCTTACTGTCTATGATTTGAACCATTCTGTGACACTAGTTACAGATTCCGATGCTTCACTTCAGGTGTACTGTATCACTTGGACTTTCTTATTGACGATGAAACACAGAAATCGCATCGGAATTAAATGCAAAAGGCACAATGCCGATTTAAGTACAAGTAGACTGACTCTTCTTACTGACTACGCTTTGAACCTTACCTGTGACACTAATTATAGATTCCGATGCTTCACTTCAGGTTTACTGTATCCCTCTGACCTTCTTATTGACAGTGAAACACAGAAATTGCATCGGAATTAAATACAAAAGGCACAATCCCGACTCAAGTTCAAGAAGACTGACTCTTCCTACTGTCCATGTTTTGAACCAATCCTGTGACACTAGTTATAGAATCCGATGCTTCACTTCAGGTTTACAGTATCCCTCTGACCTTCTTATTGACAATCAAACACAGAAATTGCATCGGAATAAAATAGAAAAGGCACAATGCCGACTTAAGTACAAGAAGACTGACTCCTCTTACTGTCTATGCTTTGAACCATTCCTGTGACACAAGTTATAGATTCCGATGCTTCTCTTCAAGTTTACTGTAACCCTCTGACCTTCTTATTGACGATGAAACACAGAATCTGCATCGGAATTAAATACAAAAGGCACAATGCCGACTCAAGTACAAGAAGACTGACTCTTCCTACTGTCTATGTTTTGAACCAACCCTGTGACACTAGTTATAGATTCCGATGCTTCACATCAGGTTTTCTGTATCCCTCTGACCTTCTTATTGACGATAAAACACAGAAATTGCATCGGAATTACATAGATAAGGCGCAATGCCGACTTTAGTACCAGAAGACTGACTCTTCCTACTGTCTATGTTTTGAACCATTCCAGTGACACTAGTTATAGATTCCGATGCTTCACATCAGGTTTTCTGTATCCCTCTGACCTTTTTATTGACGATGAAACACAAAATCTGCATCGGAATTAAATACAAAAGGCACAATGCCGACTCAAGTACAAGAAGACTGACTCTTCCTACTGCCTATGTTTGAACCAACCCTGTGACACTAGTTATAGATTCCGATGCTTCACATCAGGTTTTCTCTATCCCTCTGACCTTCGTATTGACGATAAAACACAGAAATTGCATCGGAATAAAATAGAAAAGGCACAATGCCGACTTAAGTACAAGAAGACTGACTCCTCTTACTGTCTATGCTTTGAACCATTCCTGTGACACTAGTTATAGACTCCGATTCTTCACTTCAGGTTTACTGTATCCCTCTGACCTTGTTATTGACGATGAAACACAGAAATTTGCATCGGAAGTGAATACAAAAGGCACACTGCCGACTTAAGTACAAGAAGACGGACTCTTCTTACTGTCTATGTTTTGAACTGAACCTGTGACACTAGTTATAGATTCCGAAGCTTCACTTCAGGTTTACTGTATCCCTCTGACCTTCTTATTGACGATGAAACACAGAAATTGCATCGGAAGTGAATACAAAAGGCACAATGCCGACTTAAGTACAAGAAGACGGACTCTTCCTACTGTCTATGGTTTGCACCATCCCTGTGACACTAGTTATAGATTCCGATGCTTCACTTCAGGTTTGTTGTATCCCTCTGACCTTCTTATTGACGATAAAACACAGATATTGCATCGGAATTAAATAGAAAAGGCAGAAAGCCGACTTAAGTACAAGAAGACTGACTCTTCTTATTCACTATGTTTTGAACCATTCCTGTAACACTACTTACAGATTCCGATACATCAAGTCAGGTTTACTGTATCCCTTGGACATTCTTACTGACGTAGAAACACAGTATTTGCATCGGAATTAAATACAAAATGCACAATGCCAACTTAAGTACAAGAAACTGACTCATCTTACTGTCTATGTTTTAACCATTCCTGTGACAATAGTTATAGATTCCGATGCTTCACTTCAAGATTACTGTATCCCTCTTACCTTCGTATTGACGATGAAACTCAGAAATTGCATCGGAATTAAACACAAAAGGCACAATGCCGACTTAAGTACAAGAAAATTGACTCTTCCTACTGTCTATGTTTTGAACCATTCCTGTGACACTAGTTATAGATTCCGATGCGACTCTTCAGGTTTACTGTAACACTCTGACCTTGTTATTGACGATGAAACACGGAAATTGCATCGGAATTAAATACAAAAGGGACAATGCCGACTCAAGTACAAGGAGACAGACTCTTCCTACTCTCTATGTTTTGGACCATTCCTGTGACACTAGTTATAGATTCCGATGCTTCACTTTAGGTGTAATGTATCCCTTGGACCTTCTTATTGACGATGAAACACAGAAATTGCATCGGAATTAAATAGAAAAGGCACAATGCCGACTTAAATACAAGTAGACTGACCCTTCTTACTGTCTATGTTTTGAAGCATTCCTGTGACACTAGTTATAGATTCCGATGCTTCACTTCAGGTTTACTGTATCCCTGTGACCTCCTTATTGACGATAAAACACAGAAATTGCATCGGAATTAAATAGAAAAGGCACTATGCCGACTTAAGTACAAGTAGACTCACTCTTCCTACTGTCTATGTTTTGAACCATTCCTGTGACACTAGTTATGGATTCTGATGTTTCACTTCATGTTTACTGTATCCCTCTGACCTTCTTATTGACGATGAAACACAGAAATTGCGTCGGAATTAAATACAAAAGGCACGATGCCGGCTTAAGTACAAGAAGACGGACTATTCCTACTGTCTATGATTTGAACCATCCCTGTGACACTAGTTATAGATTCCGATACTTCACTTCAGGTTTACTGTATCCCTCTGACCTTCTTATGGACCATAAAACACAGAAATTGCATCGGAATTAAATAGAAAAGGCACAATGCCGTCTTAAGCACAAGAAGACTGACTCTTCTTATTGACTATGTTTTGAAGCATTCCTGTGACACTAGTTACAGATTCTGATACTTCACTTCAGGTTTACTGTATCCTACTGGCCCTCTTATTGACGATGAAACACAGAAATTGCATCGGAATTAAATGCAGTGGGCACAATGCCGACTTGAGTACAAGAAGACTGACTCTTCTTACTGTCTATGCTTTTAACCATTCCTGTGACACTAGTTATAGATTCGGATGCTTCACTTCAGGTATACTGTATCCCTCTGACCTTCTTATTGATGATGAAACACAGATATTGCATCGGAATTAAATAGAAAAGGCACAATGCCGACTTAAGTACAAGAAGACTGACTCTTCCTACTGTCTATGTTTTGAACCATTCCTGTGACACTAGTTATAGATTCCGATGCTTCTCTTCAGGTTTACTGTAACCCTCTGACCTTCTTATTGACGATGAAACACAGAAATTGCATCGGAATTAAATACAAAAGGCACAATGCCGACTCAAGTACACGGGGACACACTCTTCCTACTCTCTATGTTTTGAACCATTCCTGTGACACTAATTATAGATTCCGATGCTTCACTTTAGGTGTACTGTACCCCTTTGACCTTCTTTGTGACGATGAAACACAGAAATTGCATCGGAATTAAATACAAAAGGCACAATGCCGACTTAAATACATGTAGACTGACCCTTCTTACTGTCTATGTTTTGAAGCATTCCTGTGACACTAGTTATAGATTCTGATACTTCACTTCAGGTTTACTGTATCCCTCTGACCTTCTTATTGTCGATAAAACACAGAAATTGCATCGGAATAAAATAGAAAAGGCACAACGCCGACTTAAGTACAAGAAGACTGACTCCTCTTACTGTCTATGCTTTGAACCATTCCTGTGACACTAGTTATAGACTCCGATGCTTCACTTCAGGTTTACTGTATCCCTCTGACCTTCTTATTGACGATGAAACACAGAAATTGCATCGGAAGTGAATATAAAAGGCACAATGCCGACTTAAGTTAAAGAAGACGGACTCTTCTTACTGTCTATGTTTAGAACTGAACCTGCGACACTAGTTATAGATTCCGATGCTTCACTTCAGGTTTACTGTATCCCTCTGACCTTCTTATTGACGATGAAACACAGAAATTGCATCGGAAGTGAATACAAAAGGCACAATGCCGACTTAAGTACAAGAAGACGGACTCTTCCTACTGTCTATGGTTTGAACCATCCCTGTGACACTAGTTATAGATTCCGATGCTTCACTTCAGGTTTGTTGTATCCCTCTGACCTTCTTATTGACGATAAAACACAGATATTGCATCGGAATTAAATAGAAAAGGCAGAAAGCCGACTTAAGTACAAGAAGACTGACTCTTTTTATTCACTATGTTTTGAACCATTCCTGTAACACTACTTACAGATTCCGATACATCAAGTCATGTTTACTGTATCCCTTGGACATTCTTACTGACGTAGAAACACAGTAATTGCATCGGAATTAAATACAAAATGCACAATGCCAACTTAAGTACAAGAAACTGACTCATCTCACTGTCTATGTTTTAACCATTCCTGTGACAATAGTTATAGATTCCGATGCTTCACTTCAAGTTTACTGTATCCCTCTTACCTTCGTATTGACGATGAAACTCAGAAATTGCATCGGAATTAAACACAAAAGGCACAATGCCGGCCTAAGTACAAGAAGTTTGACTCTTCCTACTGTCTATGTTTTGAACCATTCCTGTGACACTAGTTATAGATTCCGATGCGACTCTTCAGGTTTACTGTAACACTCTGACCTTGTTATTGACGATGAAACACGGAAATTGCATCGGAATTAAATACAAAAGGGACAATGCCGACTCAAGTACAAGGAGACAGACTCTTCCTACTCTCTATGTTTTGGACCATTCCTGTGACACTAGTTATAGATTCCGATGCTTCACTTTAGGTGTAATGTATCCCTTGGACCTTCTTATTGACGATGAAACACAGAAATTGCATCGGAATTAAATAGAAAAGGCACAATGCCGACTTAAATACAAGTAGACTGACCCTTCTTACTGTCTATGCTTTGAAGCATTCCTGTGACACTAGTTATAGATTCCGATGCTTCACTTCAGGTATACTGTATCCCTCTGACCTCCTTATTGACGATAAAACACAGAAATTGCATCGGAATTAAATAGAAAAGGCACTATGCCGACTTAAGTACAAGTAGACTCACTCTTCCTACTGTCTATGTTTTGAACCATTCCTGTGACACTAGTTATGGATTCTGATATTTCACTTCATGTTTACTGTATCCCTCTGACCTTCTTATTGACGATGAAACACAGAAATTGCGTCGGAATTAAATACAAAAGGCACGATGCCGGCTTAAGTACAAGAAGACGGACTCTTCCTACTGTCTATGATTTGAACCATCCCTGTGACACTAGTTATAGATTCCGATACTTCACTTCAGGTTTACTGTATCCCTCTGACCTTCTTATGGACCATAAAACACAGAAATTGCATCGGAATTAAATAGAAAAGGCACAATGCCGTCTTAAGCACAAGAAGACTGACTCTTCTTATTGACCATGTTTTGAAGCATTCCTGTGACACTAGTTATAGATTCTGATACTTCACTTCAGGTTTACTGTATCCCTCTGGCCCTCTTATTGACGATGAAACACAGAAATTGCATCGGAATTAAATGCAATAGGCACAATGCCGACTTGAGTACAAGAAGACTGACTCTTCTTACTGTCTATGCTTTTAACCATTCCTGTGACACTAGTTATAGACTCGGATGCTTCACTTCAGTTATACTGTATCCCTCCGACCTTCTTATTGACGATGAAACACAGATATTGCATCGGAATTAAATAAAAAAGGCACAATGCCGACTTAAGTACAAGAAGACTGACTCTTCTTACTGTATATGTTTTGAACCATTCCTGTGACAGTAGTTATAGATTCTGATACTTCACTTCATGTTTACTGTATCCCTCTGACCTTCTTATTTACGATGAAACACAGAAATTGCATCGGAATTAAATACAAAAGGCACAATGCCGACTTAAGTACAATAAGACTGTCTCTTCTAACTGACTATGTTTTGAACCATTCATGTGACACTAGTTATAGACTCCGATGCTTCACTTCAAGTATACTGTATCCCTCTGACTTTCTTATTGATGATGAAACACAGATATTGCATCGGAATTAAATAGAAAAGGCACAATGCCGACTTAAGTACAAGAAGACTGACTCTTCCTACTGTCTATGTTTTGAACCATTCCTGTGACACTAGTTATAGATTCCGATGCTTCTCTTCAGGTTTACTGTAACACTCTGACCTTCTTATTGACGATGAAACACAGAAATTGCATCGGAATTAAATACAAAAGGCACAATGCCGACTCAAGTACACGGGGCCAGACTCTTCCTACTCTCTATGTTTTGAACCATTCCTGTGACACTAATTATAGATTCCGATGCTTCACTTTAGGTGTACTGTATCCCTTTGACCTTCTTTGTGACGATGAAACAAAGAAATTGCATCGGAATTAAATACAAAAGGCACAATGCCGACTTAAATACATGTAGACTGACCCTTCTTACTGTCTATGTTTTGAAGCATTCCTGTGACACTAGTTATAGATTCTGATACTTCACTTCAGGTTTACTGTATCCCTCTGGCCCTCTTATTGACGATGAAACACAGAAATTGCATCGGAATTAAATACAATAGGCACAATGCCGACTTGAGTACAAGAAGACTGACTCTTCCCACTGTCTATGTTTTGAACCATCATTGTGACACTAGTTATAGATTCCGATGCTTCACTTCAGGTTTACTGTATCCCTCTGACCTTCTTATTGACGATAAAAAACAGAAATTGCATCGGAAGTAAATAGAAAATGCACTATGCCGCTTTAAGTACCAGAAGACTGACTCTTCCTACTGTCTATGTTTTGAACCATTCCAGTGACTCTAGTTATAGATTCCGATGCTTCCCTTCAGGTTTACTGTAACCCTCTGACCTTCTTATTGACGATGAAACACAGATATTGCATCGGAATTAAATACAAAAGGCACAATACCGGCTCAAGTACAAGAAGATTGACTCTTCCTACTGTCTATGTTTTCAACCATTCCTGTGACACTAGTTATAGATTCCGATGCTTTACTTCAGGTTTACTGTATCCCTCTGACCATCTTGTTGACAAAGAAACACAGAAATTGCATCGGAATTAAATAGAAAAGGCACAAAGCCTACTTAAGTACAAGAAGACTGACTCTTCTTACTGTCTATGATTTGAACCATTCCTGTGACACAAGTTATAGATTCCGATGCTTCACTTTAGGAGTACTGTATCCCTTCGACCTTCTTATTGACGATGAACCACAGAAATTGCATCGGAATTAAATACAAAAGGCACAATGCCGACTTAAGTACAAGAAGACTGATTCTTCTTACTGACTATGTTTTGCACCATTCGTGTGACACTAGTTATAGACTCCGATGCTTCACTTCAGGTATACTGTATCCCTCTGATCTGCTTATTGATGATGAAACACAGAAATTGCATCGGAATTAAATAGAAATTGCACAATGCCGACTTAAGTACAAGAAGACTGACTCTTCCTACTGTCTATGTTTGAACCATTCCTGTGACACTAGTTATAGATTCCGATGCTTCTCATCAGGTTTACTGTAACCCTCTGACCTTCTTGTTGACGATGAAACACAGAAATTGCATCGGAATTAAATATAAAAGGCACAATGCAGACTCAAGTACAAGGAGACAGACTCTTCCTACTCCCTATGTTTTGAACCATTCCTGTGACACTAGTTATAGATTCCGATGCTTCTCTTCAGGTTTACTGTAACCCTCTGACTTTCTTATTGACGATGAAACACAGAAATTGCATCGGAATTAAATACAAAAGGCACAATGCCGACTCAAGTACAAGAAGACTGACTCTTCCTACTGTCTATGTTTTGAACCATTCCTGTGACACTAGTTATAGATTCCGATGCTTCACTTCAGGTTTACTGTATCCCTGTGACCTTCTTATTGACAATGAAACACAGAAATTGCATCGGAATTAAATACAAAAGGCACAATCCCGACCAAAGTTCAAGAAGACTGACTCTTCCTACTGTAAATGTTTTGAACCAATCCTGTGACACTAGTTATAGATTCCGATGCTTCACTTCAGGTTTACTGTATCCCTCTGACCTTCTTATTGACAATGAAACACAGAAATTGCATCGGAATAAAATAGAAAAGGCACAATGCCGACTTAAGTACATGAAGACTGACTCCTCTAACTGTCTATGCTTTGAACCATTCCTGTGACACAAGTTATAGATTCCGATGCTTCTCTTCAAGTTTACTGTAACCCTCTGACCTTCTTATTGTCGATGAAACACAGAATCTGCATCGGAATTAAATACAAAAGGCACAATGCCGACTCAAGTACAAGAAGACTGACTCTTCCTAATGTCTATGATTTGAACCATTCCTGTGACACTAGTTATAGATTCCGATGCTTCACTTCAGGTTTACTGTATGCCTCTGACCTTCGTATCGACAATGAAACACAGAAATTGCATCGAAATTAAATAGAAAAAGCACAACGCAGGAGTTGAGTACAAGTAGACTGACTCTTCTTACTGACTATGGTTTGAACCTTACCTGTGACACTAATTATAGATTCCGAGGCTTCACTTCAGGTTTACTGTATCCCTCTGACCTTCTTATTGACAGTGAAACACAGAAATTGCATCGGAATTAAATACAAAAGGCACAATCCCGACTCAAGTTCAAGAAGACTGACTCTTCCTACTGTCCATGTTTTGAACCAATCCTGTGACACTAGTTATAGATTCCGATGCTTCACTTCAGGTTTACAGTATCCCTCTGACCTTCTTATTGACAATGATACACAGAAATTGCATCGGAATAAAATAGAAAAGGCACAATGCCGACTTAAGTACAAGAAGACTCACTCCTCTTACTGTCTATGCTTTGAACCATTCCTGTGACACAAGTTATAGATTCCGATGCTTCTCTTCAAGTTTACTGTAACCCTCTGACCTTCTTATTGACGATGAAACACAGAATCTGCATCGGAATTAAATACAAAAGGCACAATGCCGACTCAAGTACAAGAAGACTGACTCTTCCTACTGTCTATGTTTTGAACCAACCCTGTGACACTAGTTATAGATTCCGATGCTTCACATCAGGTTTTCTGTATCCCTCTGACCTTCTTATTGACGATAAAACACAGAAATTGCATCGGAATTACATAGAAAAAGCACAATGCCGACTTAAGTACCAGAAGACTGACTCTTCCTACTGTCTATGTTTTGAACCATTCCAGTGACACTAGTTATAGATTCCGATGCTTCACATCAGGTTTTCTGTATCCCTCTGACCTTCTTATTGACGATGAAACACAGAATTTGCATCGGAATTAAATACAAAAGGCACAATGCCGACTCAAGTACAAGAAGACTGACTCTTCCTACTGCCTATGTTTGAACCAACCCTGTGACACTAGTTATAGACTCCGATGCTTCACTTCAGGTTTACTGTATCCCTCTGACCTTGTTATTGACGATGAAACACAGAAATTGCATCGGAAGTGAATACAAAAGGCACACTGCCGACTTAAGTACAAGAAGACGGACTCTTCTTACTGTCTATGTTTTGAACTGAACCTGTGACACTAGTTATAGATTCCGATGCTTCACTTCAGGTTTGCTGTATCCCTCTGACCTTCTTATTGACGTTAAAACACAGATATTGCATCGGAATTAAATAGAAAAGGCAGAAAGCCGACTTAAGTACAAGAAGACTGACTCTTCTTATTGACTATGCTTTGAACCATTCCTGTAACACTACTTACAGATTCCGATACATCAAGTCAGGTTTACTGTATCCCTTGGACATTCTTACTGACGTAGAAACACAGAAATTGCATCGGAATTAAATACAAAATGCACAATGCCGACTTAAGTACAAGAAACTGACTCATCTTACTGTCTATGTTTTAACCATTCCTGTGACACTAGTTATAGATTCCGATGCTTCACTTCAAGTTTACTGTATCCCTCTTACCTTCTTATTGACGATGAAACACAGAAATTGCCAACGGAATTAAATACAAAAGGCACAATGCCGACTTAAGTACAAGTAGACTGACGCTTCTTACTGTCTATGTTTTCAACCATTCTTGTGACACTAGTTATAGATTCAGATACTTCACTTGATGTTTACTGTATCCCTCTGACCTTCGTATTGACGATGAAACTCAGAAATTGCATCGGAATTAAACACAAAAGGCACAATGCCGACTTAAGTACAAGAAGACTGACTCTTCCTACTGCCTATGTTTTGAACCATTCCTGTGACACTAGTTATAGATTCCGATGCGTCTCTTCAGGTTTACTGTAACACTCTGACTTTCTTATTGACGATGAAACACGGAAATTGCATCGGAATTAAATACAAAAGGCACAATGCCGACTCAAGTACAAGAAGGCTGTCTCTGCCTAATGTCTATGTTTTCAACCATTCCTGTGACACTAGTTATAGATTCCGATGTTTCACTTCAGGTTTACTGTATCCCTCTGACCTTCTTATTGACAATGAAAAACAGAAATTGCAGTGGAATTAAATAGAGAAGGCACAATGCGGACTATCGTACAAGAAGAGTGACTCCTCTTACTGTCTATGATTTGAACCATTCCTGTGACACTAGTTATAGATTCCGATGCTTCACTTCAGGTGTACTGTATCCCTTGGACCTTCTTACTGACGATGAAACACAGAAATTGCATCGGAATTAAATGCAAAAGGCACAATGCCGACTTAAGCACAAGTAGACTGACTCTTCTTACTGTGTATGTTTTGAACAGTTAATGTGACACTAGTTATAGATTCTGATACTTCACTTCATGTTTACTGTATCCCTGTGACCTTCATATTGACGATGAAACACAGAAATTGCATCGGAATTAAATACAAAAGGCACAATGCCGACTTAAGTACAAGAGGACGGACTCTTCCTACTGTCTATGTTTTGAACCATCTTTGTGACACTAGTTATAGATTCCGATGCTTCTCTTCAGGTTTACTGTATCCCTCTGACCTTCTTATTGACGATAAAACACAGAATTTACATCGGAATTAAATACAAAAAGCACGATGCCGACTTAAGTACAAGAGGACTGACTCTTCTTATTGACTATGTTTTGAACCATTCCTGTGACACTACTTACAGATTCCGATGCTTCACTTTAGCTGTACTGGATCCCTCTGACCTTCTCATTGACAATGAAACACAGAAATTGCATCGGAATTAAATAGAAAAGGCACAATGCCGACTCAAGTACAAGGTGACAGACTCTTCCTACTCTCTATGTTTTAAACCATTCCTGTGACACTAATTATAGATTCCGATGCTTTACTTTAGGTGTACTGTATCCCTTTGACCTTCTTTGTGACGATGAAACACAGAAATTGCATCGGAATTAAATACAATAGGCACAATGCCGACTTGAGTACAAGAAGACTGACTCTTGCCACTGTCTATGTTTTGAACCATCATTGTGACACTAGTTATAGATTCCGATGCTTCACTTCAGGTTTACTGTATATCTCTGACCTTCTTATTGACGATAAAACACAGAAATTGCATCGGAATTAAATAGAAAACTCACTATGCCGACTTAAGTACCAGAAGACTGACTCTTCCTACTGTCTATGTTTTGAACCATTCCAGAGACACTAGTTATAGATTCCGATGCTTCTCTTCAGGTTCACTGTAACCCTCTGACCTTCTTATTGACGATGAAACACAGGTATTGCATCGGAATTAAATACAAAAGGCACAATGCCGGCTCAAGTACAAGAAGACTGACTCTTCCTACTGTCTATGTTTTCAACCATTCCTGTGACACTAGTTATAGATTCCGATGCTTCACTTCAGGTTTACTGTATCCCTCTGACCATCTTATTGACAGTGAAACACAGAAATTGCATCGGAATTAAATAGAAAAGGCACAAAGCCGACTTAAGTACAAGAAGACTGACACTTCTTACTGTCTATGATTTGAACCATTCCTGTGACACGAGTTATAGATTCCGATGCTTAACTATAGGTGTACTGTATCCCTTGGACCTTCTTATTGACGATGAAACACAGAAATTGCATCGGAATTAAATACAAAAGGCACAATGCCGACTTAAGTACAAGAAGACTGATTCTTCTTACTGACTATGTTTTGAACCATTCTTGTGACACTAGTTATAGACTCCGATGCTTCACTTCAGGTATACTGTATCCCTCAGATCTGCTTATTGATGATGAAACACAGAAATTGCATCGGAATTAAATAGAAATTGCACAATGCCGACTTAAGTACAAGAAGACGGACTCTTCCTACTGTCTATGTTTGAACCATTCCTGTGACACTAGTTATAGATTCCGATGCTTCTCATCAGGTTTACTGTAACCCTCTAACATTCTTATTGACGATGAAACACAGAAATTGCATCGGAATTAAATATAAAAGGCACAATGCCGACTCAAGTACAAGGAGACAGACTCTTCCTACTCTCTATGTTTTTACCCATTCCTGTGACACTAGTTATAGATTCCGATGCTTCACTTTAGGTGTACTGTATCCCTTGGACCTTCTTATTGACGATGAAACACAGAAATTGCATCGGAATTAAATAGGAAAGGCACAATGCTGACTTAAGTACAAGAAGACTGACTCTTCCTATTGTCTATGTTTTGAACCATTCCTGTGACACTAGTTATATATTCCGATGCTTCTCTTCAGGTTTACTGTAACCCTCTGACTTTCTTATTGACGATGAAACACAGAAATTGCATCGGAATTAAATACAAAAGGCACAATGCCGACTGAAGTACAAGAAGACTGACTCTTCCTAATGTCTATGATTTGAACCATTCCTGTGACACTAGTTATAGATTCCGATGCTTCACTTCAGGTTTACTGTATACCTCTGACCTTTTTATTGACAATGAAACACAGAAATTGCATTGGAACAAAATAGAAAAGGCACAATGTCGTTTTAAGTACAAGAAGACTGACTCCTCTTACTGTCTATGCATTGAACCATTCCTGTGACACAAGTTATAGATTCCGATGCTTCTCTTCAAGTTTACTGTAACCCTCTGACCTTCTTATTGACAATGAAACACAGAATCTGCATCGGAATTAAATACAAAAGGCACAATGCCGACTCAAGTACAAGAAGACTGACTCTTCCTATTGTCTACGATTTGAAACATTCCTGTGACACTAGTTATAGATTTCGATGCTTCACTTCAGGTTTACTGTATACCTCTGTCCTTCGTATTGACAATGAAACACAGAAATTGCATCGGAATTAAATAGAAAAGGCACAACGCGGAGTTAAGTACAAGAAGACTGACTCCTTTTACTGACTATAATTTGAACCATTCTGTGACACTAGTTATAGATTCCGATGCTTCACTTCAGGTGTACTGTATCCCTTGGACCTTCTTATTGACGATGAAACACAGAAATCGCATCGGAATTAAATGCAAAAGGCACAATGCCGACTTAAGTACAAGTAGACTGACTCTTCTTACTGTCTATGCTTTGAACAATACCTGTGACACTAGTTATAGATTCTGATACTTCACTTCATGTTTACTGTATCCCTCTGACCTTCTTATTGACGATGAAACACAGAAATTGCCTCGGAAATAAATACAAAAGGCACAATGCCGACTTAAGTACAAGAAGACGGACTCTTCCTACTGTCTATGTTTTGAACCATCCCTGTGACACTAGTTATAGTTTCCGATGCTTCACATCTGGTTGTCTGTATCCCTCTGACCTTCATATTGACTATAAAACACAGAAATTGCATCGGAATTAAATACAAAAAACACAATGTTGACTTAAGTACAAGAAGAGAGACTCTTCTTATTGACTATGATTTGAAGCATTCCTGTGACACTAGTTACAGATTCCGATGCTTCACTTCAGGTTTACTGTAACCCTCTGACCTTCTTATTGACGCTGAAACACAGATATTGCATCGGAATTAAATACAAAAGGCACAATGCCGGCTCAAGTACAAGAAGTCTGGCTCTTCTTACTCTCTATGTTTTGAACCTTTCCTGTGAGACCAGATTTAGATTCCGATGCTTCACTATATGTTTACTGTATCCGTTGGACCTTCTTATTGACTATGATACACAGATATTGCATCGGAATTAAATAGAAAAGGCACAATGCCGACTTGAGTACAAGAAGACTGACTCTTCCCACTGTCTATGTTTTGAACCATCATTGTGACACTAGTTATAGATTCCGATGCTTCACTTCAGGTTTACTGTATCGCTCTGACCTTCTTATTGACGATAAAACACAGATATTGCATCGGAATTAAATAGAAAACTCACTATGCCGACTTAAGTACCAGAAGACTGGCTCTTCCTACTGTCTATGTTTTGAACCATTCCAGAGACACTAGTTATAGATTCCGATGCTTCTCTTCAGGTTTACTGTAACCCTCTGACCTTCTTATTGACGATGAAACACAGATATTGCATCGGAATTAAATACAAAAGGCACAATGCCGGCTCAAGTACAAGGTGACAGACTCTTCCTACTCTCTATGTTTTAAACCATTCCTGTGACACTAATTATGGATTCCGATGCTTTACTTTAGGTGTACTGTATCCCTTTGACCTTCTTTGTGACGATGAAACACAGAAATTGCATCGGAATTAAATACAATAGGCACAATGCCGACTTGAGTACAAGAAGACTGACTCTTCCCACTGTCTATGTTTTGAACCATCATTGTGACACTAGTTATAGATTCCGATGCTTCACTTCAGGTTTACTGTATCCCTCTGACCTTCTTATTGACGATAAAACACAGAAATTGCATCGGAATTAAATAGAAAACTCACTATGCCGACTTAAGTACCAGAAGACTGACTCTTCCTACTGTCTATGTTTTGAACCATTCCAGAGACACTAGTTATAGATTCCGATGCTTCTCTTCAGGTTTACTGTAACCCTCTGACCTTCCTATTGACGAAGAAACACAGATATTGCATCGGAATTAAATACAAAAGGCACAATGCCGGCTCAAGTACAAGAAGACTGACTCTTCCTACTGTCTATGTTTTCAACCATTCCTGTGACACTAGTTATAGATTCCGATGCTTCACTTCAGGTTTACTGTATCCCTCTGACCATCTTATTGACAATGAAACACAGAAATTGCATCGGAATTAAATAGAAAAGGCACAAAGCCGACTTAAGTACAAGAAGACTGACTCTTCTTACTGTCTATGATTTGAACCATTCCTGTGACACGAGTTATTGATTCCGATGCTTCACTATAGGTGTACTGTATCCCTTGGACCTTCTTAATGACGATGAAACACAGAAATTGCATCGGAATTGAATACAAAAGGCACAATGCCGACTTAAGTACAAGAAGACTGATTCTTCTTACTGACTATGTTTTGAACCATTCATGTGACACTAGTTATAGACTCCGATGCTTCACTTCAGGTATACTGTATCCCTCAGATCTGCTTATTGATGATGAAACACAGAAATTGCATCGGAATTAAATAGAAATTGCACAATGCCGACTTAAGTACAAGAAGACTGACTCTTCCTACTGTCTATGTTTGAACCATTCCTGTGACACTAGTTATAGATTCCGATGCTTCTCATCAGGATTACTGTAACCCTCTGACCTTCTTATTGACGATGAAACACAGACATTGCATCCGAATTAAATATAAAAGGCACAATGCCGACTCAAGTACAAGGAGACAGACTCTTCCTAGTCTCTATGTTTTGAACCATTCCTGTGACACTAGTTATAGATTCCGATGCTTCACTTTAGGTGTACTCTATCCCTTGGACCTTCTTATTGACGATGAAACACAGAAATTGCATCGGAATTAAATAGGAAAGGCACAATGCTGACTTAAGTACAAGAAGACTGACTCTTCGTATTGTCTATGTTTTGAACCATTCCTGTGACACTAGTTATATATTCCGATGCTTCTCTTCAAGTTTACTGTAACCCTCTGACCTTCTTATTGACAATGAAACACAGAATCTGCATCGGAATTAAATACAAAAGGCACAATGCCGACTCAAGTACAAGAAGACTGACTCTTCCTAATGTCTATGATTTGAACCATTCCTATGACACTAGTTATAGATTCCGATGCTTCACTTCAGGTTTACTGTATACCTCTGACCTTCGTATTGACAATGAAACACAGAAATTGCATCGGAATTAAATAGAAAAGGCACAACGCGGATTTAAGTACAAGAAGACTGACTCCTTTTACTGTCTATGATTTGAACCATTCTGTGACACTAGTTATAGATTCCGATGCTTCACTTCAGGTGTACTGTATCCCTTGGACCTTCTTATTGACGATGAAACAAAGAAATCGCATCGGAATTAAATGCAAAAGGCACAATGCCGTCTTAAGTACAAGTAGACTGACTCTTCTTACTGTCTATGCTTTGAACAATACCTGTGACACTAGTTATAGATTCTGATACTACACTTCATGTTTACTGTATCCCTCTGACCTTCTTATTGACGATGAAACACAGAAATTGCCTCGGAAATAAATACAAAATGCATAATGCCGACTTAAGTACAAGAAGACGGACTCTTCCTACTGTCTATGTTTTGAACCATCCCTGTGACACTAGTTATAGATTCCGATGCTTCACATCAGGTTGTCTGTATCCCTCTGACCTTCATATTAACTATAAAACACAGAAATTGCATCGGAATTAAATACAAAAGGCACAATGTTGACTTAAGTACAAGAAGACTGACTCTTCTTTTTGACTATGATTTAAAGCATTCCTGTGACACTAGTTACAGATTTCGATTCTTCAATTCAGGTTTACTGTAACCCTCTGACCTTCTTATTGACGATGTAACACAGATATTGCATCGGCATTAAATACAAAAGGCACAATGCCGGCTCAAGTACAAGAAGTCTGGCTCTTCTTACTCTCTATGTTTTGAACCTTTCCTGTGAGACCGGATTTAGATTCCGATGCTTCACTATATGTTTACTGTATCCGTTGGACCTTCTTATTGACGATGATACACAGATATTGCATCGGAATTAAATAGAAAAGGCACAATGCCGACTTTAGTACAAGAAGACTGACTCTTCTAACTGTCTATGGTTTGAACCATCCCTGTGACACTAGTTATAGACTCCGATGCTTCACTTCAGGTTTACTGTATCCCTCTGACATTCTTATTGATGATGAAACACAGACAATGCATCGGAAAAGTATAGAAAAGTCACAATGCCAACTTAAGTACAAGAAGACTGACTCTTCTTACTGTCTATGTTTTGAAATGAACCTGTGACACTAGTTATAGATTCCGATGCTTCACTTCAGGTTTACTGTATCCCTCTGACCTTCTTATTGACGATGGAACACAGAAATTGCATCGGAAATGAATATAAAAGGCACAATGCCGACTTCACTACAAGAAGATGGACTCTTCCTACTGTCTATGGTTTGAACCATCCCTGTGACACTAGTTATAGATTCCGATGCTTCACTTCAGGTTTGCTGTATCCCTCTGACCTTCTTATTGACGATAAAACACAGAAATTGCATCGGAATTAAATAGAAAAGGCAGAAAGCCAACTTAAGTACAAGTAGACTGACTCTTCTTATTGACTATGGTTTGAATCATTCCTGTGACACAACTTACAGATTCCGATACTTCAAGTCAGGTTTACTGTATCCCTTGGACCTTCTTACTGACGTAGAAACACTGAAATTGCATCGGAATTAAATACAAAATGCACAATGCCGACTTAAGTACAAGAAACTGACTCATCTTACTGTCTATGTTTTAACCATTCCTGTGACACTAGTTACAGATTCCGATGCTTCACTTCAAGTTTACTGTATCCCTCTTACCTTCTTATTGACGATGAAACACAGAAATTGCATCGGAATTAAATACAAAAGGCACAATGCCGACTTAAGTAAAAGTAGACTGACTCTTCTTACTGTCTATGATTTGAACCATTCCTGTGACACTAGTTATAGATTCAGATACTTCACTTGATGTTTACTGTATCCCTCTGACCTTCGTATTGACGATGAAACTCAGAAATTGCATCGGAATTAAACACAAAAAGCACAATGCCGACTTAAGTACAAGAAGACTGACTCTTCCTACTGTCTATGTTTTGACCCATTCCTGTGACACTAGTTATAGATTCCGATGCTTCTCTTCAGGTTTGCTGTAACACTCTGACCTTCTTATTGACGATGAAACACGGAAATTGCATCGGAATTAAATACAAAAGGCACAATGCCGACTCAAGTACAAGAAGACTGACTCTCCCTAATGTCTATGTTTTGAACCATTCCTGTGACACTAGTTATAGTTTCCGATGCTTCACTTCAGGTTTACTGTATCTGTCAGACCTTTTTATTGACGATTAAACACAGAAATTGCATCGGAATTAAATAGAAAAGGCACAATGCCGACTTAAGTTCAAGTAGACTGACTCTTCCTACTGTCTATGTTTTGAATCATCCCTGTGACACTAGTTATAGATTCCGATTCTTCACTTCAGGTTTACTGTTTCCCTCTGACCTTCTTATTGACGATGAAACACAAAAATTGCATCGGAATTAAATACAAAAGGTACAATGCCGACTCAAGTACAAGAAGACTGACTCTCCCTAATGTCTATGTTTTGAACCATTCCTGTGACACTAGTTATAGATTCCGATGCTTCACTTCAGGTTTACTGTATCCCTCTGACCTTCTTAATGACAATGAAAAACAGAAATTGCATTGGAATTAAATAGAAAAGGCACAATGCGGACTTACGTACAAGAAGAGTGACTCCTCTTACTGTCTATGATTTGAACCATTCCTGTGACACTATTTATAGATTCCGATGCTTCACTTCAGGTGTACTGTATCCCTTGGACCTTCTTATTGACGATGAAACACAAAAATTGCATCGGAATTAAATGCAAAAGGCACAATGCCGACTTAAGCACAAGGGGACTGACTCTTCTTACTGTGTATGTTTTGAACCGTTACTGTGACACTAGTTATAGATTCTGATACTTCACTTCATGTTTACTGTATCCCTCTGACCTTCTTATTGACGATGAAACACAGAAAATGCATCGGAATTAAATACAAAAGGCACAATGCCGACTTAAGTACAAGAGGACAGACTCTTCCTACTGTCTATGTTTTGAACCATCCCTGTGACACTAGTTATAGATTCCGATGCTTCACTTCAGGTTTTCTGTATCCCTCTGACCTTCTTATTGTCGATAAAACACAGAAATTGCATCGGAATTAAATAGAAAAAGCACAATGCCGACTTAAGTACAAGAGGACTGACTCTTCTTATTGACTATGTTTCGAACAATTCCTGTGACACTACTTACAGATTCCGATGCTTCACTTTAGCTTTACTGTATCCCTCTGACCTTCTCATTGACAACGAAACACAGAAATTGCATCGGAATTAAATAGAAAAGTCACAATGCCGACTTATGTGCAAGAAGACTGACTCTTCCTACTGTCTACGTTTTGAACCATTCCTGTGACACTAGTTATTGATTCCGATGCTTCACTTCAGGTTTAATGTGTATCTCAGACCTTCTTATTGACGATAAAACACAGAAATTGCATCGGAATTAAATACAAAAGGCACAATGCCAACTTAAGTACAAGTAGACTGACTCTTCTTACTGTCTATGTTACGAACCAATTCTGTGACACTAGTTATAGATTCTGATACTTCACTTCATGTTTACTGTATCGCTTTGACCTTCTTATTGACGATGTAACACAGAAACTGCATCGGAATTAAATACAAAAGGCACAATGCCGACTTAAGTACAAGAAGACTGACTCTTCCTACTGTCTATGTTTTGAACCATCCCTGTGACACTAGTTGTAGATTCCGATGCTACACTTCAGGGTTTCTGTATCCCTCTGACCCTCTTATTGTCGATAAAACACAGAAATTGCATCGGAATTAATAGAAAATGCACAATGCCGACTTAAGTACAAGAAGACTGACTCTTCTTATTGACTATGATTTGAAGCATTCCTGTGACACTAGTTACAGATTCCGATGCATTACTTTAGGTATACTGTATCCCTTGGACCTCCTTATCGACGATGAAACAAAGAAATTGCATCGGAATTAAATACAAAATGCACAATGCCGACTAAGTACAAGAAGACTAACTCTTCTTACTGTCTACGTTTTAACCATTCCTGTGCCACTAGTTATAGATTCCGATGCTTCACTTCAGGTTTACTGTATCCCTCTGACCTTCTTATTGACGATGAAACACAGAACTTGCATCGGAATTAAATACAAAAGGTACATGCCGACTCAAATACAAGGTGACTGGCTCTTCTTACCCTCTATGTTTTGAACCTTTCCTGTGAGACCAGTTTTAGATTCCGATGCTTCACTATATGTTTACTGTATCCCTTGGACCTTCTTATTGACGGTGAAACACAGATATTGCATCGGAATTAAATAGAAAAGGCACAATGCCGACTTAAGTACAAGAAGACTGACTCTTCTTACTGACTATGTTTTGAACCATTCCTGTGACACTAGTTATAGTCTCCGATGCTTCACTTCAGGTTTACTTTATCCCTCTGACCTTCTTATTGACGATGAAACACAGAAATTGCATCGGAATTAAATAGAAAAGGCACAATGCCGACTTAAGTACAAGAAGTATGACTCTTAACACTGTCTATGCTTTGAACCATTCCTGTGACACTAGTTATAGATTCCGATGCTTCACTTCACGTTTAGTGTATCCCTCTGACCTTCTTATTGAGGATAAAACACAGAAATTGCATCGGAATTAAATAGAAAAGGCACAAAGCCGATTAAAGTACAAGAACACTGACTCTTCTTACTGGCTATGTTTTGAACCATTCCTGTGACACTAGTTATAGATTCCGATGCTTCACTTCAGGTTTACTGTATCTCTCAGACCTTTTTATTGACGATTAAACACAGAAATTGCATCGGAATTAAATACAAAAGGCACAATGCCGACTTAAGTTCAAGTAGACTGACTCTTCCTACTGTATATGTTTTGAATCATCCCTGTGACACTAGTTTTAGATTCCGATTCTTCACTTCAGGTTCAGTGTTTCCCTCTGACCTTCTTATTGACGATAAAACACAGGAATTGCATCGGAATTAAGTAGAAAAGGCACAATGCCGACTTAAGTACACGAAGACTGACTCTTCCTACTGTCTATGTTTTGAACCATTCCTGTGACACTAGTTATAGATTCCGATGCTTCTCTTCAGGTTTACTGCATCCCTCTGACCTTCTTATTAAAAACGAAACACAGAAATTGCATCGGAATTAAATAGAAGTGGCACGATGCCGACTTAAGTACAAGAAGACTGACTCTTCTTACTGTCTATTGACTTGAACCATTCCTGTGACACTAGTTATAGATTCCGATGCTTCACTTCAGGTGTACTGTATCGCTTGGACCTTCTTATTGACGATGAAACACAGAAATTGCATCGGCATTAAATGCAAAAGGCACAATGCCAACTTAACTACAAGTAGACAGACTCTTCTTACTGTCTATGCTTTGAACCATTCCTGTGACACTAGTTATAGATTCTGATAATTCACTTCATGTTTACTGTATCCCTCTGACCTTCTTATTGACGATGAAACACAGATACTGCATCGGAATTAAATACAAAAGTCACAATGCCGACTTAAGTACAGGAAGACGGACTCTTCCTACTGTCTATGTTTTGAACCATCCCTGTGACACTAGTCATAGTTTCCAATGCTTCGCTTCAGGTTTACTGAATCCCTCTGACCTTCTTATTGACGATAAAACACAGAAATTGCATCGGAATTAAATAGAAAAGGCACAATGCCGACTTAAGTACAAGAAGACTGACTTTTCTTATTGACTATGATTTTAACCATTCCTGTGACACTACTTACAGATTCCGATGCTTCACTTTGGGTTTACTGTATCCCTTGCACCTTCTTATTGACGATGAAACACAGAAATTGCTTCGGAATGAAATACAAAATGCACTACGCCAACCTAAATACAAGAAGAGTGACTCTTTTTACTGTCTATATTTTAACCATTCCTGTGACACTAGTTATAGATTCCGATGCTTCACTTCATGTTTACTGTATCCCTCTGACTTTCTTATTGACGATGAAACACAGAAATTGCATCAAAATTAAATACAAAAGGCACAATGCCGACCCAAGTACAAGAAGACTGACTCTTCCTACTGTCTATGTTTCGAACCATTCCTGTGACACTAGTTATAGATTCCGATGATTCACGTCCGGGTTACTGTATACCTCTGACCTTCTTATTGACTATGAAACACAGAAATTGCATCGGAATTAAATACAAAAGGCACAATGCCGACATAAGTACATGAAAACTAACTCCTACTACTGTCTATGTTTTGAACCATCCCTGTGACACTAGTTATAGATTCCGATGCTTCACTTCAGGTTTACTGTATCCCTCTGACCTTCCTATTGACAATGAAACACAGAAATTACATCGGAATCAAATAGAAAAGTCACAATGCCGACTTAAGTACAAGAAGACTGACTCTTCTTACTGTCTACGATTTGACCCATTAATGTGACACTAGTTATAGATTCCCATGCTTCACTTCAGGTGTACTGTATCCCTTGGACCTTCTTATTGACGATGAAACAGAGAAATTGCATCGGAATTAAATACAAAAGGCACAATGCCGACTTAAGTACAGGAAGACTGACTCCTCCTAATATCTATGATTTTGAACCATCCCTGTGACACTAGTTATAGATTCCAATGCTTCACTTCAGGTTTAGTGTATCCCTCTGACCTTCTCATTGACTATAAAACACAGAAATTGCATCGGAATTAAATAGAAAAGGCACAATGCCGACATAAGTAGAAGAAGAGTGACTCGTTTACTGTCTATATTTTAACCATTCCTGTGACACTAGTTATAGATTCCGATGCTTCACTTCAGGTTTACTGTATCCCTCTGACCTTCTTATTGACGATGAATCACAGAAATTGCATCAAAATTAAATACATAAGGCACAATGCCGACCAAAGTACAAGAAGACTGACTCTTATTACTGTCTATGTTTCGAACCATTCCTGTGACACTAGTTATAGATTCCGATGATTCACGTCCGGTTTACTGTATACCTCTGACCTTCTTATTGACGATGAAACACAGAAATTGCATCGGAATTAAATACAAAAGGCACAATGCCGACTTATGTACAAGAAAACTGACTCTTACTACTGTCTATGTTTTGAACCATCCCTGTGACACTAGTTACAGATTCCGATGCTTCACTTCAGGTTTACTGTATCCCTTGGACCTTCTTGTTGACGATCAAACACAGAAATTGCATCGGAATTAAATAGAAAAGGCACAATGCCGACTTAAGTAGAAGAAGTATGACTCTTAATACTGTCTATGCTTTGAACCATTCCTGTGACACTAGTTATAGATTCCGATGCTTCACTTCAGGTTTACTGTATCCCTCTGACCTTCTTATTGACAATGAAACACAGAAATTACATCGGAATTAAATAGAAAAGGCACAATGCCGACTTAAGTACAAGAAGACTGACTCTTCTTACTGTCTATGATTTGAACCATTAATGTGACACTAGTTATAGATTCCCATGCTTCACATCAGGTGTACTGTATCCCTTGGACCTTCTTATTGACGATGAAACACAGAAATTGCATCGGAAGTAAATACAAAAGCACAATGCCGACTTAAGTACAAGAAGACTGACTCCTCCTAATATCTATGATTTTGAACCATCCCTGTGACACTAGTTATAGATTCCGATGCTTCACTTCAGGTTTAGTGTATCCCTCTGACCTTCTTATTGACTATAAAACACAGAAATTTCATCGGAATTAAATAGAAAAGGCACAGTGCCGACATAAGTTCAAGAGGACTGACTCCTCCTACTGTCTATGTTTTGAACCATTCCTGTGACACTAGTTATAGATTCCGATGCTTCTCTTCAGGTTTACTGTAACCCTCTGACCTTCTTATTGACGATGAAACACAGAAATTGCATCGGAATTATATACAAGTGACACAATGCCGGCTCAAGTACAAGAAGTCTGACTCTTCCTACTGTCTATGTTTTGAACCATTCCTGTGACACTACTTATAGATTCCGATGCTTCACTTCAGGTTTATTGTATTCCTCTGACCTTCTTAATGACAATGAGACACAGAAATTGCATCGGAATTAAATAGAATAGGCACAATGACGACTTTAGTACAAGAAGACTGACTCCTCTTAATGTCTATGATTTTTACCATTCCTGTGACACTAGTTATAGATTCCGATGCTTCACTGCAAGAGCACTGTATCCCTTGGACCTTCATATTGACGATGAAACACAGAAATTGCATCGGAATTAAATACAAAAGACACAATGCCGACTCAAGTACAAGATGACTGACTCTTCCTACTGTCTACGTTTTGAACCAATCCTGTGACACTAGTTATAGATTCCGATGCTTCACTTCAGGTTTACTGTATCCCTCTGACCTTCTTATTGACAATGAAACACAGAAATTGCATCGGAATTAAATACAAAAGGCACAATCCCGACTCAAGTTCAAGAAGACTGACTCTTCCTACTGTCCATGTTTTGAACCAATCCTGTGACACTAGTTATAGATTACGATGCTTCACTTCAGGTTTACTGTATCCCTCTGACCTTTTTATTGACAATGAAACACAGAAATTGCATCGGAATAAAATGGAAAAGGCACAATGTCGACTTAAGTACAAGAAGACTGACTCCTCTTACTGTCTATGCATTGAACCATTCCTGTGACACAAGTTATAGATTCCGATGCTTCTCTTCAAGTTTACTGTAACCCTCTGACCTTCTTATTGACAATGAAACACAGAATCTGCATCGGAATTAAGTACAAAAGGCACAATGCCGACTCAAGTACAAGGAGACTGACTGTTCCTAATGTCTATGATTTGAACCATTCCTGTGACACTAGTTATAGATTCCGATGCTTCACTTCAGGTTTACTGTATACCTCTGACCTTCGTATTGACAATGAAACACAGAAATTGCATCGGAATTAAATGCAAAAGGCACAATGCCGACTTAAGTACAAGTAGACTGATTCTTCTTAAGGTCTATGCTTTGAACAATACCTGTGACACTAGTTATAGATTCTGATACCTCACTTCATGTTTACTGTATCCCTCTGACCTTCTTATTGACAATGAAACACAGAAATTGCCTCGGAAATAAATACAAAAGGCACAATGCCGACTTAAGTACAAGAAGACGGACTCTTCCTACTGTCTATGTTTTGAACCATCCCTGTGACACTAGTTATAGATTCCGATGCTTCACATCAGGTTGTCTGTATCCCTCTGACCTTCATATTGACTATAAAACACAGAAATTGCATCGGAATTAAATACAAAATTCACAATGTTGACTTAAGTACAAGAAGACTGACTCTTCTTATTGACTATGATTTGAAGCATCCCTGTGACACTAGTTACAGATTCCGATGCTTCACTTCAGGTTTACTGTAACCCTCTGACCTTCTTATTGACGATGAAACACAGATATTGCATCGGAATTAAATACAAAAGGCACAATGCCGGCTCAAGTACAAGAAGTCTGGCTCTTCTTACTCTCTATGTTTTGAACCTTTCCTGTGAGACCAGATTTAGATTCCGATGCTTCACTATATGTTTACTGTACCCGTTGGACCCTCTTATTGACGATGATACACAGATATTGCATCGGAATTAAATAGAAAAGGCACAATGCCGACTTAAGCACACGAAGACTGACTCTTCTTACTGACTATGTTTGAACCATTCCTGTGACACTAGTTATAGACTCCGATGCTTCACTTCAGGTTTAGTGTATCCCTCTGACATTCTTATTGATGATGAAACACAGAAAATGCATCGGAAATGATTAGATAAGTCATAATGCCAACTTAAGTACAAGAAGACTGACTCTTCTTACTGTCTATGTTTTGAACTGAACCTGTGACACTAGTTATAGATTCCGATGCTTGACTTCAGGTTTACTGTATCCCTCTGACCTTCTTATTGACGATGAAACACAGAAATTGCATCGGAAATGAATACAAAAGGCACAATGCCGACTTCAGTACAAGAAGATGGACTCTTCCTACTGTCTATGGTTTGAACCATCCCTGTGACACTAGTTATAGATTCCGATGCTTCACTTCAGGTTTGCTGTATCCCTCTGACCTTCTTATTGACGATAAAACACAGAAATTGCATCGGAATTAAATAGAAAGGCAGAAAGCCGACTTAAGTACAAGAAGACTGACTCTTCTTATTGACTATGTTTTGAACCATTCCTGTGACACAACTTACAGATTCCGATACTTCAAGTCAGGTTTACTGTATCCCTTGGACCTTCTTACTGACGTAGTAACACAGAAATTACATCGGAATTAAATACAAAATGCACAATGCCGACTTAAGTACAAGAAACTGACTCATCTTACTGTCTATGTTTTAACCATTCCTGTGACACTAGTTACAGGTTCCGATGCTTCACTTCAAGTTTACTGTATCCCTCTTACCTTCTTATTGACGATGAAACACAGAAATTGCATCGGAATTAAATACAAAAGGCACAATGCCGACTTAAGGACAAGTAGACTGACTCTTCTTACTGTCTATGTTTTGAACCATTCCTGTGACACTAGTTATAGATTCAGATACTTCTCTTCATGTTTACTGTATCCCTCTCACCTTCGTATTGACGATGAAACACGGAAATTGCATCGGAATTAAATACAAAAGGCACAATGCCGACTCAAGTACAAGAAGACTGACTCTCCCTAATGTCTATGTTTTGAACCATTCCTGTGACACTAGTTATAGATTCCGATGCTTCACTTCAGGTTTACTGTGTCCCTCTGACCTTCTTAATGACATTGAAAAACAGAAATTGCATTGGAATTAAATAGAAAAGGCACAATGCGGACTTACGTACAAGAAGAAAGTCTCCTCTTACTGTCTATGATTTGAACCATTCCTGTGACACTAGTTATAGATTCCGATGCTTCGCTTCAGGTGTACTGTATCCCTTGGACCTTCTTATTGACGATGAAACACAAAAATTGCATCGGAATTAAATGCAAAAGGCACAATGCCGACTTGAGCACAAGTAGACTGACTCCTCTTACTGTGTATGTTTTGAACCGTTACTGTGACACTAGTTATAGATTCTGATACTTCATGTTTACTGTATCCCTCTGACCTTCTTATTGACGATGAAACACAGAAATTGCATCGGAATTAAATACAAAAGGCACAATGCCGACTTAAGTACAAGAGGATGGACTCTTCCTACTGTCTATGTTTTGAACCATCCCTGTGACACTAGTTACAGATTCCGATGCTTCACTTCAGGTTTTCTGTATCCCTCTGACCTTCATATTGACTATAAAACACAGAAATTGCATCGGAATTAAATACAAAAGGCACAATGTTGACTTAAGTACAAGAAGACTGACTCTTCTTATTGACTGTGATTTGAAGCATTCCTGTGACACTAGTTACAGATTCCGATGCTTCACTTCAGGTTTACTGTAACCCTCTGACCTTCTTATTCACGATGAAACACAGATGTTGCATCGGAATTAAATACAAAAGGCACAATGCCGGCTCAAGTACAAGAAGACTGGCTCTTCTTACTCTCTATGTTTTGAACCTCTCCTGTGAGACCAGATTTAGATTCCGATGCTTCACTATATGTTTACTGTATCCGTTGGACCTTCTTATTGACGATGATACACAGATATTGCATCGGAATTAAATAGAAAAGGCACAATGCCGACTTAAGTACAAGAAGACAGACTCTTCTTACTGACTATGTTTGAACCATTCCTGTGACACTAGTTATAGACTCCGATGCTTCACATCAGGGTTTCTGTATCCCTCTGACCCTCTTATTGTCGATAAAACACAGAAATTGCATCGGAATTAAATAGAAAAAGCACAATGCCGACTTAAGTACAAGAGGACTGACACTTCTTATTGACTATGTTTTGAACAAGTCCTGTGACACTACTTACAGATTCCGATGCTTCACTTTAGCTTTACTGTATCCCTCTGACCTTCTCATTGATAATGAAACACAGAAATTGCATCGGAATTAAATAGAAAAGTCACAATGCCGACTTAAGTACAAGAAGACTGACTCTTCCTACTGTCTATGTTTTGAACCATTCCTGTGACACTAGTTATTGATTCCGATGCTTCACTTCAGGTTTAATGTGTATCTCAGACGTTCTTATTGACGATAAAACACAGAAATTGCATCGGAATTAAATACAAAAGGCACAATGCCGACTTAAGTACAAGAAGACTGACTCTTCCTACTGTCTATGTTTTGAACCATCCCTGTGACACTAGTTATAGATTCCGATGCTTCACTTCAGGGTTTCTGTATCCCTCTGACCCTCTTATTGTCGATAAAACACAGAAATTGCATCGGAATTAATAGAAAATGCACAATGCCGACTTAAGTACCAGAAGACTGACTCTTCTTATTGACTATGATTTGAAGCATTCCTGTGACACTAGTTACAGATTCCGATGCATCACTTTTGGTATACTGTATCCCTTGGACCTCCTTATTGACGATGAAACAAAGAAATTGCATCGGAATTAAATACAAAATGCACAGTGCCGACTTAAGTACAAGAAGACTAACTCTTCTTACTGTCTACGTTTTAACCATTCCTGTGACACTAGTTATAGATTCCGATGCTTCACTACAGGTTTACTGTATCCCTCTGACCTTCTTATTGACGATGAAACACAGAACTTGCATCGGAATTAAATACAAAAGGTACATGCCGACTCAAATACAAGATGACTGGCTCTTCTTACTCTCTATGTTTTGAACCTTTCCTGTGAGACCAGATTTAGATTCCGATGCTTCACTTCAGGTTTACTTTATCCCTCTGACCTTCTTATTGACGATGAAACACAGAAATTGCATCCGAATTAAATAGAAAAGGCACAATGCCGACTTAAGTACAAGAAGTATGACTCTTAACACTGTCTATGCTTTGAACCATTCCTGTGACACTAGTTATAGATTCCGATGCTTCACTTCACGTTTAGTGTATCCCTCTGACCTTCTTATTGACGATAAAACACAGAAATTGCATCGGAATTAAATAGAACAGGCACAATGCCGACTTAAGTACACGAAGACTGACTCTTCCTACTGTCTATGTTTTGAACCATTCCTGTGACACTAGTTATAGATTTCTATGCTTCTCTTCAGGTTTACTGTAACCCTCTGACCTTCTTATTGACGATGAAACACAGAAATTGCATCGGAATTATATACAAAATGAACAATGCCGACTCAAGTACAAGAAGATTGACTCTTCCTACCGTCAATGCTTTTGAATAATTCCTATGACAATAGTTATAGAATCCGATGCTTCACTTCAGGTTTACTGCATCCCTCTGACCTTCTTATTGACAACGAAACACAGAAATTGCATCGGAATTAAATAAAAGAGGCACGATGCCGACTTAAGTACAAGAAGACTGACTCTTCTTACTGTCTATTGATTTGAACCATTCCTGTGACACTAGTTATAGATTCCGATGCTTTACTTCAGGTGTACTGTATCGCTTGGACCTTCTTATTGACGATGAAACACAGAAATTGCATCGGAATTAAATGCAAAAGGCACAATGCCAACTTAACTACAAGTAGACAGACTCTTCTTACTGTCTATGCTTTGAACCATTCCTGTGACACTAGTTATAGATTCTGATAATTCACTTCATGTTTACTGTATCCCTCTCACCTTCTTATTGACGATGAAACACAGATACTGCATCGGAATTAAATACAAAAGGCACAATGCCGACTTAAGTACAAGAAGACGGACTCTTCCTACTGTCTATGTTTTGAACAAGTCCTGTGACACTACTTACTGATTCCGATGCTTCACTTTAGGTTTACTGTATCCCTTGCACCTTCCTATTGACGATGAAACACAGAAATTGCTTCGGAATGAAATACAAAATGCACTACGCCGACCTAAATACAAGAAGAGTGGCTCTTCTTTACTGCCTATATTTTAACCATTCCTGTGACACTAGTTATAGATTCCGATGCTTCACTTCAGGTTTACTGTATCTCTCTAACTTTCTTATTGACGATGAAACACAGAAATTGCATCAAAATTAAATACAAAAGGCACAATGCAGACCCAAGTACAAGAAGACTGACTCTTCCTACTGTCTATGTTTCGAACCATTCCTGTGACACTAGTTATAGATTCCGATGATTCACGTCCGGTTTACTGTATACCTCTGACCTTCTTATTGACTATGAACCACAGAAATTGCATCGGAATGAAATACAAAAGGCACAATGCCGACTTAAGTCAAAGAAAACTGACTCTTACTACTGTCTATGTTTTGAACCATCCCTGTGACACTAGTTATAGATTCCGATGCTTCACTTCAGGTTTACTGTATCCCTCTGACCTTCTTATTGACGATGAAACACAGAAATTGAATCGGAATTAAATACAAAAGGCACAATGCCGACTTAAGTACAGGAAGACTGACTCCTCCTAATATCTATGATTATGAACCATCCCTGTGACACTAGTTATAGATTCCAATGCATCACTTCAGGTTTAGTGTATCCCTCTGACCTTCTTATTGACTATGAAACACAGAAATTGCATCGGAATTAAATAGAAAAGGCACAATGCCGACATAAGTAGAAGAAGAGTGACTCGTTTACTGTCTATATTTTGACCATTCCTGTGACACTAGTTGTAGATTATGATGCTTCACTTCAGGTTTACTGTATCCCTCTGACCTTCTTGTTGACGATGAATCACAGAAATTGCATCAAAATTAAATACAAAAGGCACAATGCCGACCCAAGTACAAGAAGACTGACTCTTACTACTGTCTATGTTTTGAACCATCCCTGTGACACTAGTTACAGATTCCGATGCTTCACTTCAGGTTTACTGTATCCCTTGGACCTTCTTGTTGACGATGAAACACAGAAATTGCATCGGAATTAAATAGAAAAGGCACGATGCCGACTTAAGTACAAGTAGACTGACTCTTCTTACTGTCTATGTTTTGAACCATTCCTGTGACACTAGTTATAGATTCCGATGCTTCAGTACAGGAGTACTGTATCCCTTGGACCTTCTTATTGACGATGAAACACAGAAATTGCATCGGAATTAAATGCAAAAGCACAATGTCGACTTAAGTACAAGTAGACTGACTCTTCTTACTGTCTATGTTTTGAACCATTCCTGTGACACTAGTTATAGATTCCGATGCTTCACTCCAGGTTTACTGTATCCCTTGGACCTTCTTGTTGACGATGAAACACAGAAATTGCATCGGAATTACATACAAAAAGCACAATGCCGACTTAAGTACAAGGAGATTGACTCTTCCGACTGTCTATGTTTGAACCATCCCTGTGACACTAGTTATAGATTCCGACGCTTCACTTCAGGTTTACTGTATCCCTCTGACCTTCTTATTGACAATGAAATACAGTAATTGCATAGGAATTAAATAAAAAAGTCACAATGCCGACGTAAGTACAGGAAGACTGACTCTTCTTACTCTCTATGAGTTGAACCATTCCTGTGACACTAGTTATAGATTCGGATGCTTCACTTCAGGTGTACTGTATCCCTCTGACCTTATTGACGATGAAACACAGAAATTGCATCAAAATTAAATACAAAAGGCACAATGCCGACCCAAGTACAAGAAGACTGACTCTTCCTACTCTCTATGTTTTGAACCATTCCTGTGACACTAGTTACAGATTCCGATGCTTCACTTCCGGTTTACTGTATACCTCTGACCTTCTTATTGACGATGAAACACAGAAATTGCATCGGAATTAAATACAAAAGGCACAATGCCGACTTAAGTACAAGAAAACAGACTCTTACTACTGTCTATGTTTTGAACCATCCCTGTGACACTAGTTATAGATTCCGATGCTTCACTTCAGGATTACTGTATCCCTCTGACCTTCTTATTGACAATGAAACACAGAAATAGCATCGGAATTAAATAGAAAAGGCACAATGCCGACTTAAGTACAAGAAGTATGACTTTTAATACTGTCTATGCTTTGAAACATTCCTGTGACACTAGTTATAGATTCCGATTCTTCACTTCAGGTTTACTGTAACCCTCTGACCTACTTATTGACAATGAAACACAGAAATTACATCGGAATTAACTAGAAAAGGCACAATGCCGACTTAAGTACAAGCAGACGGACTCTTCTTACTATCTATGATTTGAACCATTAATGTGACACTAGTTATAGATCCCCATGCTTCACTTCAGGTGTACTGTATTACTTGGACCTTCTTATTGACAATGAAACACAGAAATTGCATCGGAATTAAATACAAAAGTCACAATGCCGACTTAAGCACAAGACGACTGATTCCTCCTAATATCTTTGATTTTGAACCATCCCTGTGACACTAGTCATAGATTCCGATGCTTCACTTCAGGTTTAGTGTATCCCTCTGACCTTCTTATTGACTATAAAACACAGAAATTGCATCGGAAATAAATAGAAAAGGCACAATGCCGACATAAGTACAAGAAGACTGACTCCTTCGACTGTCTATGTTTTGAACCATTCCTGTGACACTAGTTACAGATTGCGATGCTTCTCTTCAGTTTTACTGTAACCCTCTGACCTTCGTATTGACGATGAAACACAGAAATTGCATTGGAATTAAATATAAGAGGCACAATGCCGACTGAAGTACAAGAAGACTGACTCTTCCTACTGTCTGTGTTTTGACCCATTCCTGTGACACTACTTATAGATTCCGATGCTTCACTTCAGGTTTATTGTATCCCTCTGTTCTTCTTAATGACAATGAAACACAGAAATTGCATCGGAAGTAAATAGAAAAGGCACAATGACGACTTAAGTACTAGAAGACTGACTCCTCTTAATGTCTATGATTTGAACCATTCCTGTGACACTAGTTATAGATTCCGATGCTTCACTTCAGGTTTACTGTATCCCGCCTACCTTCTTATTGACGATGAAACACAGAAATTGCATCGGAATTAGATACAAAATGCACAATGCCGACTTAAGTACAAGAAGACTGACTCTTCTTACTGATTATGTTTTAACCATTCCTGTGACACTAGTTATAGGATCCGATGCTTCACTTCAGGTTTACTGTATCCCGCCTACCTTCTTATTGACGATGAAACACAGAAATTGCATCGGAATTAAATACAAAAGGCACAATGTCGACATAAGTACAAGTAGACTGCCCCGTCTTACTGTCTATGATTTGAACCATTCCTGTGACACTAGTTATAGATTTCGATGCTTCACTCCAGGTTTACTGTATCCCTTGGACCTTCTTGTTGACGATGAAACACAGAAATTGCATCGGAATTACATACAAAAGGCACAATGCCGACTTAAGTACAAGAAGACTGACTCTTCCTACTGTCTATGTTTTGAACCTTCCCTGTGACACTAGTCATTGATTCCGATGCTCCACTTCAGGTTTACTGTATCCCTCTTACATTCTTATTGACAATGAAACACAGAAATTGCATCGGAATGAAATAAAAAAGTCACAATGCCGACTTAAGTACAGGAAGACTGTCTCTTCTTACTGTCTATGATTTGAACCATTCCTGTGACACTAGTTATAGATTCGGATGCTTCACTTCAGGTGTACTGTATCCCTCTGACCTTCTTATTGACGATGAAACACTAAAATTGCATCGGAATTAAATACAAAAAGCACAATGCCGACTTAAGTACAAGTAGACTGACTCTTCTTACTGTCTATGTTTTGAACCATTCCTGTGACACTATTTATAGATTCTGATACTTCACTTCATGTTTACTGTATCCCTCCGACCTTCTTATTGACGATGAAACACAGAAATTGCATCGGAATAAAATGCAAAAGGCACAATGCCGACTTAAGTACAAGTAGACTGACTCTTCTTACTGTCTATGTTTTGAACCATTCCTGTGACACTAGATATAGATTCTGATACTTCACTTCATGTTTACTGTATCCCTCTGACCATCTTATTGACGATGAAACACCGAAATTGCTTTGGAATTAAATGCAAAAGGCACAATGCCGACTTAAGTACAAGTAGACTGACTCTTCTTACTGTCTATGTTTTGAACCATTCCTGTGACACTAGTTATAGATTCTGATACTTCACTTCATGTTTACTGTTTCCCTCTGACCTTCTTATTGACGATGGAACACAGAAATTGCATCGGAATTAAATGCAAAAGGCACAATGCCAACTTAAGTACAAGTAGACTGACTCTTCTTGCTGTCTATGTTTTGAACCATTCCTGTGACACTAGTTATAGATTTCGATGCTTCACTCCAGGTTTACTGTATCCCTTGGACCTTCTTGTTGACGATGAAACACAGAAATTGCATCGGAATTACATACAAAACTCACAATGCCGACTTAAGCACAAGAAGACTGACTCCTCCTAGTATCTTTGATTTTGAACCATCCCTGTGACACTAGTCATAGATTCCGATGCTTCACTTCAGGTTTAGTGTATCCCTCTGACCTTCTTATTGACTATAAAACACAGAAATTGCATCGGAATTAAATACAAGAGGCACAATGCCGACTGAAGTACAAGAAGACTGACTCTTCTTACTGTCTGTGTTTTGACCCATTCCTGTGACACTACTTATAGATTCCGATGCTTCACTTCAGGTTTATTGTATCCCTCTGTCCTTCTTAATGACAATGAAACACAGAAATTGCATCGGAAGTAAATAGAAAAGGCACAATGACGACTTAAGTACTAGAAGACTTACTCCTCTTAATGTCTATGATTTGAACCATTCCTGTGACACTAGTTATGGATTCCGATGCTTCACTTCAGGTTTACTGTATCCCTCTGACCTTCTTATTGACAATGAAACACAGAAATTGCATCGGAATTAAATAAAAAAGTCATAATGCCGACTTAAGTACAGGAAGACTGTCTCTTCTTACTGTCTATGATTTGAACCATTCCTGTGACACTAGTTATAGATTTGGATGCTTCACTTCGGGTGTACTGTATCCCTCTGACCTTCTTACTGACGATGAAACACAGAAATTGCATCGGAATTAAATACAAAAAGCACAATGCCGACTTAAGTACAAGTAGACTGACTCTTCTTACTGTCTATGTTTTGAACCATTCCTGTGACTCTAGTTATAGATTTCGATGCTTCACTCCATGTTTACTGTATCCCTTGGACCTTCTTGTTGACGATGACACACAGAAATTGCATCGGAATTACATACAAAAATCACAATGCCGACTTAAGTACAAGAAGACTGACTCTTCCTACTGTCTGCGTTTTGAACCATTCCTGTGACACTAGTTATAGATTCTGATACTTCACTTCATGTTTACCGTATCCCTCTTACCTTCTTATTGACGATGAAACACAGAAATTGCATAGGAATTAAATACAAAAGGCACAATGCCGACTTAAGTACAAGAAGAAGGACTCTTCCTACTGTCTATGCTTTGAACCATCCCTGTGACACTAGTTATAGATCCCGATGCTTCACAACAGGTTTACTGTATCCCTCTGACCTTCTTATTGACGATAAAACACAGAATTTGCGTCGGAATTAAATAGAAAAGGCACAATGCCGATTTAAGTGCAAGAAGACTGACTCTTCTTATTGACTATTATTTGAACCATTCCTGTGACACTACTTACAAATTCCGATGCTTCACTTTAGGTTTACTGTATCCCTTGGACCTTCTTATTGACGATGAAACACAGAAATTGCATCGGAATTAAATACAAAATGCACAATGCCGACTTAAGTACAAGAAGACTGACTCTTCTTACTGTCTATGTTTTAACCATTCCTGTGACACTAGTTATAGGTTCCGATGCTTCACTTCAGGTTTACTGTATCCCGCTTACCTTCTTATTGACGACGAAACACAGAAATTGCATCGGAATTTATTACAAAAGGCACAATGCCGACTTAAGTACAAGTAGGCTGACTCATCTTACTGTCTATGTTTTGAACCATTTCTGTGTCACTACTTATAGATTCTGATACTTCACTTCATGTATACTGTATCCCTCTGACCTTCTTACTGACGATGAAACACAGAAATTGCATCGGAATTAAATACAAAAGGCACAATGTCGACATAAGTACAAGTAGACTGACTCGTCTTACTGTCTATGTTTTGAACCATTCCTGTGACACTAGTTATAGATTTCGATGCTTCACTCCAGGTTTACTGTATCCCTTGGACCTTCTTGTTGACGATGAAACACAGAAATTGCATCGGAATTACATACAAAAGGCACAATGCTGACTTAAGTGGAAGAATACTGACTCTTCCTACTGTCTATGTTTTGAACCTTCCCTGTGACACTAGTCATAGATTCCGATGCTCCACTTCAGGTTTACTGTATCCCTCTGACATTCTTATTGACAATGAAACACAGAAATTGCATCGGAATTAAATAAAAAAGTCACAATGCCGACTTAAGTACAGGATGACTGTCTCTTCTTACTGTCTATGATTTGAACCATTCCTGTGACACTAGTTATAGATTCGGATGCTTCACTTCAGGTGTACTGTATCCCTCTGACCTTCTTATTGACGATGAAATACTAAAATTGCATCGGAATTAAATACAAAAAGCACAATGCCGACTTAAGTACAAGTAGACTGACTCTTCTTACTGTCTATGTTTTGAACCATTCCTGTGACGCTAGTTATAGATTCTGATACTTCACTTCATGTTTACTGTATCCCTCCGACCTTCTTATTGACGATGAAACACAGAAATTGCATCGGAATTAAATGCAAAAGGCACAATGCCGACTTAAGTACAAGTAGACTGACTCTTCTTACTGTCTATGTTTTGAACCATTCCTGTGACACTAGTTATAGATTCTGATACTTCACTTCATGTTTACTGTATCCCTCTGACCATCTTATTGACGATGAAACACAGAAATTGCTTTGGAATTAAATGCAAATGGCACAATGCCGATTTAAGTACAAGTAGACTGACTCTTCTTACTGTCCATGTTTTGAACCATTCCTGTGACACTAGTTATAGATTCTGATACTTCACTTCATTTTTACTGTTTCCCTCTGACCTTCTTATTGACGATGAAACACAGAAATTGCATCGGAATTAAATGCAAAAGGCACAATGACGACTTAAGTACAAGTAGACTGACTCTTCTTACTGTCTATGTTTTGAACCATTCCTGTGACACTAGTTATAGATTTCGATGCTTCACTCCAGGTTTACTGTATCCCTTGGACCTTCTTGTTGACGATGAAACACAGAAATTGCGTCGGAATTACATACAAAAGGCACAATGCCGACTTATTTACCAGAAGACTGACTCTTACTACTGTCTATGTTTTGAACCATCCCTGTGACACTAGTTATAGATTCCGATGCTTCGCTTCAGGTTTACTGTATCCCTCTGACCTTCTTATTGACAATGAAACACAGAAATTGCATAGGAATTAAATACAAAAGGCACAATGCCGACTTAAGTACTAGTAGACTGACTCTTCTTACAGTCCATGTTTTGAACCATTCCTGTGACACTAGTTATAGTTTCTGATACTTCACTTCATGTTTACTGTATCCCTCTGACCTTCTTATTGACGATGAAACACAGAAATTGCATCGGAATTAAATGCAAAAGGCACAATGCCGACTTAAGTACAAGTAGACTGCTTCTTCTTACTGTCTATGTTTTGAACCATTCCTGTGACACTAGTTATAGATTTTAATGCTTCACTCCAGGTTTACTGTATCCCTTGGACCTTCTTGTTGACGATGAATCACAGAAATTGCATCGGAATTACATACAAAAGGCACAATGCCGACTTAAGTACCAGAAGACTGACCCTTCCTACTGTCTATGATTTGAACCATCCCTGTGACACTAGTTATAGATTCCGATGCTTCACTTCAGGTTTACTGTATCCCTCTGACCTTCTTATTGACAATGAAACACAGAAATTGCATCGGAATTAAATAAAAAAGTCACAATGCCGACTTAAGTACAGGATTACTGTCTCTTCTTACTGTCTATGATTTGAACCATTCCTGTGACACCAGTTATAGACTCGGATGCTTCACTTCAGGTGTACTGTATCCCTCTGAACTTCTTATTGACGAGAAAACACAGAAATTGCATCGGAATTAAATAGAAAAGGCACAATGCCGACTTAAGTGCAAGAAGACTGACCCTTCTTCTTGACTATAATTTGAACCATTCCTGTGACACTAGTTATAGATTCCGATGCTTCACTTCAGGTGTACTGTATCCCTTGGACCTTCTTATTGACGATGAAACACAGAAATTGCATCGGAAATAAATGCAAAAGGCACAATGCCGACTTAAGTACAAGTAGACTGACTCTTCTTACTGTCTATGTTTTGAACCATTCCTGTGACACTAGTTATAGATTCTGATACCTCACTTCATGTTTACTGTATCCCTCTTACCTTCTTATTGACGATGAAACACAGAAATTGCATAGGAATTAAATACAAAAGGCACAATGCCGACTTAAGTACACAAAAACTGACTCTTCTTACTGTCTATGATTTGAACCATTCCTGTGACACTAGTTATAGAATCCGATGCTTCACTTTAGTTGTACTGTATCCCTCTGACCTTCTTATTGACGATGAAACACAGAAATTGCTTCGGAATTAAATACAAAAGGCACAATGGCGACTTAAGTACAAGAAGACTGACTCTTCCTACTGTCTATGTTTTGAGCCATCCCTGTGACACTAGTTATAGATTCCGATGCTTCACTTCAGGTTTACTGTATCCCTCTGACCTTCTTATTGACGATGAAACACAGAAATTGCATCGGAATTAAATACAAAAGGTACAATGCCGACTTAAGTACAAGAAGACTGACTCTTCTTACTGTCTACGTTTTAACCATTCCTGTGACACTAGTAATAGATTCCGATGCTTCACTTCAGGTTTACTGATTTCCTCTTACCTTCTTATTGACGATGAAACACAGAAATTGCACCGGAATTAAATACAAAAGGCACAATGCCGACTTAAGTACAAGTAGACTGACTCTTCTTACTGTCTATGCTTTGAACCATTTCTGTGACACTAGTTATAGATTCTGATACTTCACTTCATGTTTACTGTATACGTCTGACCTTCTTATTGACGATGAAACACAGAAATTGCATCGGAATTAAATAGAAAAGTCACAATGCCGGCTTAAGTACAAGAAGACTGAATCTTCCAACTGTCTATGTTTTGAACCATCCCTGTGACACTAGTTATAGATTCCGATGCTTCACTTCCGGTTTACTCTATCCCTCTGACCTTCTTATTGACGATAAAACACAGAAATTGCATCGGAATTAAATAAAAGTGCACAATGCCGACTTAAGTGCAAGAAGACTGACTCTTCTTATTGACTATGATTTGAACCATTCCTGTGACACTACTTACAACATCCGATGCTTCTCTTTAGGTTTACTGTATCCCTTGGACCTTCTTATTGACGATGAAACACAGAAATTGCATCGGAATTAAATACAAAAAGCACAATGCCAACTTACGTACAAGAAGACTGACTCTTCTTACTGTCTATGTTTTAACCATTCCTGTGACACTAGTTATAGATTCCGATGCTTCACTTCAGGCTTACTGTATCCCGCTTACCTTCTTATTGACGATGAAACACAGAAATTGCATCGGAATTAAATACAAAAGGCACAATGCCGACTTAAGTACAAGTAGGCTGACTCTTCTTACTGTCTATGTTTTGAACCATTTCTGTAACACTACTTATAGATTCTGATACTTCACTTCATGTATACTGTATCCCTCTGACCTTCTTATTGACGATGAAACACAGAAATTGCATCGGAATTAAATACAAAAGGCACAATGTCGACATAAGTACAAGTAGACTGACTCGTCTTACTGTCTATGTTTTGAACCATTCCTGTGACACTAGTTATAGATATCGATGCTTCACTCCAGGTTTACTGTATCCCTTGGACCTTCTTGTTGACGATGAAACACAGAAATTGCATCGGAATTACATACAAAAGGCACAATGCCGACTTAAGTACAAGAAGACTGACTCTTCCTACTGTCTATGTTTTGAACCTTCCCTGTGATACTAGTTATAGATTCCGATGCTTCACTTCAGGTTTACTGTATCCCTCTGACCTTCTTATTGACAATGAAACACAGAAATTGCATCGGAATTAAATAAAAAAGTCACAATGCCGACATAAGTACAGGAAGACTGTCTCATCTTACTGTCTATGATTTGAACCATTCCTGTGACACTAGTTATAGATTCGGATGCTTCACTTCAGGTGTACTGTATCCCTCTGACCTTCTTATTGACGATGAAACACAGAAATTGCATCGGAATTAAACACAAAAAACACAATGCCGACTTAAGTACAAGTAGACTGACTCTTCTTACTGTCTATGTTTTGAACCATTCCTTTGACACTAGTTATAGATTCTGATACTTCACTTCATGTTTACTGTATCCCTCTGACCTTCTTATTGACGATGAAACACAGAAATTGCATCGGAATTAAATGCAAAAGGTACAATGCCGACTTAAGTACAAGTAGACTGACTCTTCTTACTGTCTATGTTTTGAACCATTCCTGTGACACTAGTTATAGATTCTGAACTTCACTTCATGTTTACTGTATCCCTCTGACCTTCTTATTGACGATGAAACACAGAAATTGCTTTGGAATTAAATGCAAAAGGCACAATGCCGACTTAAGTACAAGTAGACTGACTCTTCTTACTGTCCATGTTTTGAACCATTCCTGTGACACTAGTTATCGATTCTGATACTTCACTTCATGTTTACTGTATCCCTCTGACCTTCTTATTGACGATGAAACACAGAAATTGCATCGGAATTAAATGCAAAAGGCACAATGCCGACTTAAGTACAAGTAGACTGACTCTTCTTACTGTCTATGTTTTGAACCATTCCTGTGACAGTAGTTATAGATTTCGATGCTTCACTCCAGGTTTACTGTATCCCTTGGACCTTCTTGTTGACGATGAAACACAGAAATTGCATCGGAATTACATACAAAAGGCACAATGCCGACTTAAGTACAAGAAGACTGACTCTTCCTACTGTCTATGTTTTGAACCATCCCTGTGACACTAGTTATAGATTCCGATGCTTCACTTCAGGTTTACTGTATCCCTCTGACCTTCTTATTGACAATGAAACATTGAAATTGCATCGGAATTAAATAAAAAAGTCACAATGCCAACTTAAGTACAGGAAGACTGTCTCTTCTTACTGTCTATGTTATGAACCATTCCTGTGACACTAGTTATAGACTCGGATGCTTCACTTCAGGTGTACTGTATCCCTCTGAACTACTTATTGACGATAAAACACAGAAAATGCATCGGAATTAAATAGAAAAGGCACAATGCCGACTTAAGTGCAAGAAGACTGACTCTTCTTCTTGACTATATTTTGAACCATTCCTGTGACACTAGTTATAGATTCCGATGCTTACTTCAGGTGTACTGTATCCCATGGACCTTCTTATTGACGATGAAACACAGAAATTGCATCGGAATTAAATGCAAAAGGCACAATGCCGACTTAAGTACAAGTAGACTGACTCTTCTTACTGTCTATGTTTTGAACCATTCCTGTGACACTAGTTATACATTCTGATACTTCACTTCATGTTTACTGTATCCCTCTTACCTTCTTATTGACGATGAAACACAGAAATTGCATAGGAATTAAATACAAAAGGCACAATGCAGACTTAAGTACAAGAAGAAGGACTCTTCCTACTGTCTATGCTTTGAACCATCCCTGTGACACTAGTTATAGATCCCGATGCTTCACAACAGGTTTACTGTATGCCTCTGACCTTGTTATTGACGATTAAAACACAGAAATTGCATCGGAAATAAATAGAAAAGGCACAATGCCGATTTAAGTGCAAGAAGACTGACTCTTCTTATTGACTATGATTTGAACCATTCCTGTGACACTACTTACAAATTCCGATGATTCACTTTAGGTTTACTGTATCCCTTGGACCTTCTTATTGACGATGAAACACAGAAATTGCATCGGAATTAAATACAAAATGCACAATGCCGACTTAATTACAAGAAGACTGACTCTTCTTAATGACTATGTTTTGAACCATTCCTGTGACACTAGTTATAGATTCCGATGCTTCACTTCAGGTTTACTGTATCCCGCTTACCTTCGTATTGATGATGAAACACAGAAATTGCATCGGAATTAAATGCAAAAGGCACAATGCCGACTTAAGTACAAGTAGACTGACTCTTCTTACTGTCTATGTTTTGAACCATTCCTGTGACACTAGTTATAGATTCTGATACTTCACTTCATGTTTACTGTATCCCTCTGACCATCTTATTGACGATGAAACACAGAAATTGCTTTGGAATTAAATGCAAATGGCACAATGCCGATTTAAGTACAAGTAGACTGACTCTTCTTACTGTCCATGTTTTGAACCATTCCTGTGACACTAGTTATAGATTCTGATACTTCACTTCATTTTTACTGTTTCCCTCTGACCTTCTTATTGACGATGAAACACAGAAATTGCATCGGAATTAAATGCAAAAGGCACAATGACGACTTAAGTACAAGTAGACTGACTCTTCTTACTGTCTATGTTTTGAACCATTCCTGTGACACTAGTTATAGATTTCGATGCTTCACTCCAGGTTTACTGTATCCCTTGGACCTTCTTGTTGACGATGAAACACAGAAATTGCGTCGGAATTACATACAAAAGGCACAATGCCGACTTATTTACCAGAAGACTGACTCTTACTACTGTCTATGTTTTGAACCATCCCTGTGACACTAGTTATAGATTCCGATGCTTCGCTTCAGGTTTACTGTATCCCTCTGACCTTCTTATTGACAATGAAACACAGAAATTGCATAGGAATTAAATACAAAAGGCACAATGCCGACTTAAGTACTAGTAGACTGACTCTTCTTACAGTCCATGTTTTGAACCATTCCTGTGACACTAGTTATAGTTTCTGACACTTCACTTCATGTTTACTGTATCCCTCTGACCTTCTTATTGACGATGAAACACAGAAATTGCATCGGAATTAAATGCAAAAGGCACAATGCCGACTTAAGTACAAGTAGACTGCTTCTTCTTACTGTCTATGTTTTGAACCATTCCTGTGACACTAGTTATAGATTTTAATGCTTCACTCCAGGTTTACTGTATCCCTTGGACCTTCTTGTTGACGATGAATCACAGAAATTGCATCGGAATTACATACAAAAGGCACAATGCCGACTTAAGTACCAGAAGACTGACCCTTCCTACTGTCTATGATTTGAACCATCCCTGTGACACTAGTTATAGATTCCGATGCTTCACTTCAGGTTTACTGTATCCCTCTGACCTTCTTATTGACAATGAAACACAGAAATTGCATCGGAATTAAATAAAAAAGTCACAATGCCGACTTAAGTACAGGATTACTGTCTCTTCTTACTGTCTATGATTTGAACCATTCCTGTGACACCAGTTATAGACTCGGATGCTTCACTTCAGGTGTACTGTATCCCTCTGAACTTCTTATTGACGATAAAACACAGAAATTGCATCGGAATTAAATAGAAAAGGCACAATGCCGACTTAAGTGCAAGAAGACTGACCCTTCTTCTTGACTATAATTTGAACCATTCCTGTGACACTAGTTATAGATTCCGATGCTTCACTTCAGGTGTACTGTATCCCTTGGACCTTCTTATTGACGATGAAACACAGAAATTGCATCGGAAATAAATGCAAAAGGCACAATGCCGACTTAAGTACAAGTAGACTGACTCTTCTTACTGTCTATGTTTTGAACCATTCCTGTGACACTAGTTATAGATTCTGATACCTCACTTCATGTTTACTGTATCCCTCTTACCTTCTTATTGACGATGAAACACAGAAATTGCATAGGAATTAAATACAAAAGGCACAATGCCGACTTAAGTACACAAAAACTGACTCTTCTTACTGTCTATGATTTGAACCATTCCTGTGACACTAGTTATAGAATCCGATGCTTCACTTTAGTTGTACTGTATCCCTCTGACCTTCTTATTGACGATGAAACACAGAAACTGCTTCGGAATTAAATACAAAAGGCACAATGGCGACTTAAGTACAAGAAGACTGACTCTTCCTACTGTCTATGTTTTGAACCATCCCTGTGACACTAGTTATAGATTCCGATGCTTCACTTCAGGTTTACTGTATCCCTCTGACCTTCGTATTGACGATGAAACACAGAAATTGCATCGGAATTAAATACAAAAGGTACAATGCCGACTTAAGTACAAGAAGACTGACTCTTCTTACTGTCTACGTTTTAACCATTCCTGTGACACTAGTAATAGATTCCGATGCTTCACTTCAGGTTTACTGATTTCCTCTTACCTTCTTATTGACGATGAAACACAGAAATTGCACCGGAATTAAATACAAAAGGCACAATGCCGACTTAAGTACAAGTAGACTGACTCTTCTTACTGTCTATGCTTTGAACCATTTCTGTGACACTAGTTATAGATTCTGATACTTCACTTCATGTTTACTGTATACGTCTGACCTTCTTATTGACGATGAAACACAGAAATTGCATCGGAATTAAATAGAAAAGTCACAATGCCGGCTTAAGTACAAGAAGACTGAATCTTCCAACTGTCTATGTTTTGAACCATCCCTGTGACACTAGTTATAGATTCCGATGCTTCACTTCCGGTTTACTCTATCCCTCTGACCTTCTTATTGACGATAAAACACAGAAATTGCATCGGAATTAAATAAAAGTGCACAATGCCGACTTAAGTGCAAGAAGACTGACTCTTCTTATTGACTATGATTTGAACCATTCCTGTGACACTACTTACAACATCCGATGCTTCTCTTTAGGTTTACTGTATCCCTTGGACCTTCTTATTGACGATGAAACACAGAAATTGCATCGGAATTAAATACAAAAAGCACAATGCCAACTTACGTACAAGAAGACTGACTCTTCTTACTGTCTATGTTTTAACCATTCCTGTGACACTAGTTATAGATTCCGATGCTTCACTTCAGGTTTACTGTATCCCGCTTACCTTCTTATTGACGATGAAACACAGAAATTGCATCGGAATTAAATACAAAAGGCACAATGCCGACTTAAGTACAAGTAGGCTGACTCTTCTTACTGTCTATGTTTTGAACCATTTCTGTAACACTACTTATAGATTCTGATACTTCACTTCATGTATACTGTATCCCTCTGACCTTCTTATTGACGATGAAACACAGAAATTGCATCGGAATTAAATACAAAAGGCACAATGTCGACATAAGTACAAGTAGACTGACTCGTCTTACTGTCTATGTTTTGAACCATTCCTGTGACACTAGTTATAGATATCGATGCTTCACTCCAGGTTTACTGTATCCCTTGGACCTTCTTGTTGACGATGAAACACAGAAATTGCATCGGAATTACATACAAAAGGCACAATGCCGACTTAAGTACAAGAAGACTGACTCTTCCTACTGTCTATGTTTTGAACCTTCCCTGTGACACTAGTTATAGATTCCGATGCTTCACTTCAGGTTTACTGTATCCCTCTGACCTTCTTATTGACAATGAAACACAGAAATTGCATCGGAATTAAATAAAAAAGTCACAATGCCGACATAAGTACAGGAAGACTGTCTCATCTTACTGTCTATGATTTGAACCATTCCTGTGACACTAGTTATAGATTCGGATGCTTCACTTCAGGTGTACTGTATCCCTCTGACCTTCTTATTGACGATGAAACACAGAAATTGCATCGGAATTAAACACAAAAAACACAATGCCGACTTAAGTACAAGTAGACTGACTCTTCTTACTGTCTATGTTTTGAACCATTCCTTTGACACTAGTTATAGATTCTGATACTTCACTTCATGTTTACTGTATCCCTCTGACCTTCTTATTGACGATGAAACACAGAAATTGCATCGGAATTAAATGCAAAAGGCACAATGCCGACTTAAGTACAAGTAGACTGACTCTTCTTACTGTCTATGTTTTGAACCATTCCTGTGACACTAGTTATAGATTCTGAACTTCACTTCATGTTTACTGTATCCCTCTGACCTTCTTATTGACGATGAAACACAGAAATTGCTTTGGAATTAAATGCAAAAGGCACAATGCCGACTTAAGTACAAGTAGACTGACTCTTCTTACTGTCCATGTTTTGAACCATTCCTGTGACACTAGTTATAGATTCTGATACTTCACTTCATGTTTACTGTATCCCTCTGACCTTCTTATTGACGATGAAACACAGAAATTGCATCGGAATTAAATGCAAAAGGCACAATGCAGACTTAAGTACAAGTAGACTGACTCTTCTTACTGTCTATGTTTTGAACCATTCCTGTGACAGTAGTTATAGATTTCGATGCTTCACTCCAGGTTTACTGTATCCCTTGGACCTTCTTGTTGACGATGAAACACAGAAATTGCATCGGAATTACATACAAAAGGCACAATGCCGACTTAAGTACAAGAAGACTGACTCTTCCTACTGTCTATGTTTTGAACCATCCCTGTGACACTAGTTATAGATTCCGATGCTTCTCTTCAGGTTTACTGTATCCCTCTGACCTTCTTATTGACAATGAAACATTGAAATTGCATCGGAATTAAATAAAAAAGTCACAATGCCAACTTAAGTACAGGAAGACTGTCTCTTCTTACTGTCTATGCTATGAACCATTCCTGTGACACTAGTTATAGACTCGGATGCTTCACTTCAGGTGTACTGTATCCCTCTGAACTTCTTATTGACGATAAAACACAGAAAATGCATCGGAATTAAATAGAAAAGGCACAATGCCGACTTAAGTGCAAGAAGACTGACTCTTCTTCTTGACTATATTTTGAACCATTCCTGTGACACTAGTTATAGATTCCGATGCTTACTTCAGGTGTACTGTATCCCATGGACCTTCTTATTGACGATGAAACACAGAAATTGCATCGGAATTAAATGCAAAAGGCACAATGCCGACTTAAGTACAAGTAGACTGACTCTTCTTACTGTCTATGTTTTGAACCATTCCTGTGACACTAGTTATACATTCTGATACTTCACTTCATGTTTACTGTATCCCTCTTACCTTCTTATTGACGATGAAACACAGAAATTGCATAGGAATTAAATACAAAAGGCACAATGCAGACTTAAGTACAAGAAGAAGGACTCTTCCTACTGTCTATGCTTTGAACCATCCCTGTGACACTAGTTATAGATCCCGATGCTTCACAACAGGTTTACTGTATGCCTCTGACCTTGTTATTGACGATTAAAACACAGAAATTGCATCGGAAATAAATAGAAAAGGCACAATGCCGATTTAAGTGCAAGAAGACTGACTCTTCTTATTGACTATGATTTGAACCATTCCTGTGACACTACTTACAAATTCCGATGATTCACTTTAGGTTTACTGTATCCCTTGGACCTTCTTATTGACGATGAAACACAGAAATTGCATCGGAATTAAATACAAAATGCACAATGCCGACTTAATTACAAGAAGACTGACTCTTCTTAATGACTATGTTTTGAACCATTCCTGTGACACTAGTTATAGATTCCGATGCTTCACTTCAGGTTTACTGTATCCCGCTTACCTTCGTATTGATGATGAAACACAGAAATTGCATCGGAATTAAATACAAAAGGCACAATGCCGACTTAAGTACAAGTAGGCTGACTCTTCTTACTGTCTATGTTTTGAACCATTTCTGTGACACTACTTATAGATTCTGATACTTCACTTCATGTATACTGTATCCCTCTGACCTTCTTATTGACGATGAAACACAGAAATTGCATCGGAATTAAATACAAAAGGCACAATGCCGACTTAAGTACACAAAAACTGACTCTTCCTACTGTCTTTGATTTGAACCATTCCTGTGACACTAGTTATAGAATCCGATGCTTCACTATAGGTGTACTGTATCCCTCTGACCTTCTTATTGACGATGAAACACAGAAATTGCATCGGAATTAAATACAAAAGGCACAATGGCGACTTAAGTACAAGAAGACTGACTCTTCCTACTGTCTATGCTTTGAACCATCCCTGTGACACTAGTTATAGATTCCGATGCTTCACTTCAGGATTACTGTATCCCTCTGACCTTCTTATTGACGATGAAACACAGAAATTGCATCGGAATTAAATACAAAAGGCACAATGCCGACTTAAGTACAAGTAGACTTACTCTTCCTACTGTCTATGTTTTGAACCATTCTTGTGACACTAGTTATAGATTCTGATACTTCACTTCATGTTTACTGTATCCCTATGAACTTTTTATTGACGATGAAACACAGAAATTGCAACGGAATTAAATACAAAAGGCACAATGCCGACTTAAGTACAAGAAGACTGACTCTTCCTACTGTCTATGTTTTGAACCATCCCTGTGACACTAGTTATTGATTCCGATGTTTCACTTCAGGTTTACTGTATCCCTCTGACCTTCTTATTGACAATGAAACACAGAAATTGCATCGGAATTAAATAAAAAAGTCACAATGCCGACTTAAGTACAGGAAGACTGTCTCTTCTTACTGTCTATGATTTGAACCATTCCTGTGACACCAGTTATAGACTCGGATGCTTCACTTCAGGTGTACTGTATCCCTCTGAACTTCTTATTGACGATAAAACACAGAAATTGCATCGGAATTAAATAGAAAAGGCACAATGCCGACTTAAGTGCAAGAAGACTGACCCTTCTTCTTGACTATAATTTGAACCATTCCTGTGACACTAGTTATAGATTCCGATGCTTCACTTCAGGTGTACTGTATCCCTTGGACCTTCTTATTGACGATGAAACACAGAAATTGCATCGGAATTAAATACAAAAAGCACAATGCCAACTTACGTACAAGAAGACTGACTCTTCTTACTGTCTATGTTTTAACCATTCCTGTGACACTAGTTATAGATTCCGATGCTTCACTTCAGGTTTACTGTATCCCGCTTACCTTCTTATTGACGATGAAACACAGAAATTGCATCGGAATTAAATACAAAAGGCACAATGCCGACTTAAGTACAAGTAGGCTGACTCTTCTTACTGTCTATGTTTTGAACCATTTCTGTGACACTACTTATAGATTCTGATACTTCGCTTCATGTATACTGTATCCCTCTGACCTTCTTATTGACGATGAAACACAGAAATTGCATCGGAATTAAATACAAAATTCACAATGTCGACATAAGTACAATTAGACTGACTCGTCTTACTGTCTATGTTTTGAACCATTCCTGTGACACTAGTTATAGATATCGATGCTTCACTCCAGGTATACTGTATCCCTTGGGCCTTCTTAATGACGATGAAACACAGAAATTGCATCGGAATTAAACGCAAAAAACACAATGCCGACTTAAGTACAAGTAGACTGACACTTCTTACTGTCTATGTTTTGAACCATTCCTTTGACACTAGTTATAGATTCTGATACTTCACTTCATGTTTACTGTATCCCTCTGACCTTCTTATTGACGATGAAACACAGAAATTGCATCGGAATTAAATGCAAAAGGCACAATGCCGACTTAAGTACAAGTAGACTGACTCTTCTTACTGTCTATGTTTTGAACCATTCCTGTGACACTAGTTATAGATTCTGATACTTCACTTCATGTTTACTGTATCCCTCTGACCTTCTTATTGACGATGAAACACAGAAATTGCTTTGGAATTAAATGCAAAAGGCACAATGCCGACTTAAGTACAAGTAGACTGACTCTTCTTACTGTCCATGTTTTGAACCATTCCTGTGTCACTAGTTATAGATTCTGGTACTTCACTTCATGTTTACTGTATCCCTCTGACCTTCTTATTGACGATGAAACACAGAAATTGCATCGGAACTAAATGCAAAAGGCACAATGCCGACTTAAGTACAAGTAGACTGACTCTTCTTACTGTCTATGTTTTGAACCATTCCTGTGACAGAAGTTATAGATTTCGATGCTTCACTCCAGGTTTACTGTATCCCTTGGACCTTCTTGTTGACGACGAAACACAGAAATTGCATCGGAATTACATACAAAAGGCACAATGCCGACTTAAGTACAAGAAGACTGACTCTTCCTACTGTCTATGTTTTGAACCATCCCTGTGACACTAGTTATAGATTCCGATGCTTCACTTCAGGTTTACTGTATCCCTCTGACCTTCTTATTGACAATGAAACATTGAAATTGCATCGGAATTAAATAAAAAAGTCACAAAGCCAACTAAAGTACAGGAAGACTGTCTCTTCTTACTGTCTATGTTATGAACCATTCCTGTGACACTTGTTATAGACTCGGATGCTTCACTTCAGGTGTACAGTATCCCTCTGAACTTCTTATTGACGATAAAACACAGAAATTGCATCGGAATTAAATAGAAAAGGCACAATGCCGACTTAAGCGCAGGAAGACTGACTCTTCTTCTTGACTATATTTTGAACCATTCCTGTGACACTAGTTATAGATTCCGATGCTTACTTCAGGTGTACTGTATCCCATGGACCTTCTTATTGACGATGAAACACAGAAATTGCATCGGAATTAAATGCAAAAGGCACAATGCCGACTTAAGTACAAGAAGACTGACTCTTCCTACAGTCTATGTTTTGAACCTTCCCTGTGACACTAGTTATAGATCCCGATGCTTCACAACAGGTTTACTGTATGCCTCTGACCTTGTTATTGACGATTAAAACACAGAAATTGCATCGGAAATAAATAGAAAAGGCACAATGCCGATTTAAGTGCAAGAAGACTGACTCTTCTTATTGACTATGATTTCAACCATTCCTGTGACACTACTTACAAATTCCGATGATTCACTTTAGGTTTACTGTATCCCTTGGACCTTCTTATTGACGATGAAACACAGAAATTGCATCGGAATTACATACAAAATGCACAATGCCGACTTAAGTACAAGAAGACTGACTCTTCTTACTGTCTATGTTTTAACCATTCCTGTGACACTAGTTATAGATTCCGATGCTTCACTTCAGGTTTACTGTATCCCGCTTACCTTCGTATTGATGATGAAACACAGAAATTGCATCGGAATTAAATACAAAAGGCACAATGCCGACTTAAGTACAAGTAGGCTGACTCTTCTTACTGTCTATGTTTTGAACCATTTCTGTGACACTACTTATAGATTCTGATACTTCACTTCATGTATACTGTATCCCTCTGACCTTCTTATTGACGATGAAACACAGAAATTGCATCGGAATTAAATACAAAAGGCACAATGCCGACTTAAGTACACAAAAACTGACTCTTCCTACTGTCTATGATTTGAACCATTCCTGTGACACTAGTTATAGAATCCGATGCTTCACTATAGGTGTACTGTATCCCTCTGACCTTCTTATTGACGATGAAACGCAGAAATTGCGTCGGAATTAAATACAAAAGGCACAATGGCGACTTAAGTACAAGAAGACTGACTCTTCCTACTGTCTATGCTTTGAACCATCCCTGTGACAATAGTTATAGATTCTGATGCTTCACTTCAGGATTACTGTATCCCTCTGACCTTCTTATTGACGATGAAACACAGAAATTGCATCGGAATTAAATACAAAAGGCACAATGCCGACTTAAGTACAAGTAGACTTACTCTTCCTACTGTCTATGTTTTGAACCATTCTTGTGACACTAGTTATAGATTCTGATACTTCACTTCATGTTTACTGTATCCCTATGACCTTTTTATTGACGATGAAACACAGAAATTGCAACGGAATTAAATACAAAAGGCACAATGCCGACTTAAGTACAAGAAGACTGACTCTTCCAACTGTCTATGTTTTGAACCATCCCTGTGACACTGGTTATAGATTCCGATGCTTCACTTCAGGTTTACTGTATCCCTCTGACCTTCTTATTGACGATAAAACACAGAAATTGCATCTGAATTAAATTGAAAAGGCACAATGACGACTTAAGTACAAGAAGACTGACTCTTCTTATTGACTATGATTTGAACCATTCCTATGACACTAGTTAATGATTCCGATGCTTCACTTTATGTTTACTGTATCCCTTGGACCTTCTTCTTGACGATGAAACACAGATATTGCATCGGAATTAAATAGAAAAGGTACAATGCACACTTAAGTACAAGAAGACTGACTCTTCTTACTGTCTACGTTTTAACCATTCCTGTGACACTAGTAATAGATTCCGATGCTTCACTTCAGGTTTACTGATTCCCTCTTACCTTCTTATTGACGATGAAACACAGAAATTGCACCGGAATTAAATACAAAAGGCACAATGCCGACTTAAGTACAAGTAGACTGACTGTTCTTACTGTCTATGCTTTGCACCATTTCTGTGACACTACTTATAGATTCTGATACTTCCCTTTATGTATTCTGTATCCCTCTGACCTTCTTATTGACGATGAAACGCAGAAAATGCGTCGGAATTAAATACAACAGGCACAATGCCGACTTAAGTACAGGAAAACTGACTCTTCTTACTGTCTATGATTTGAACCATTCCTGTGACGCTAGTTATAGATTCCGATGCTTTACGTTAGGTGTACTGTATCCCTCTGACCTTCTTATTGACGATGAAACACAGAAATTGCATCGGAATTAAATACAAAAAGCGCAATGCCGACTTAAGTACAAGTAGACTGACTCTTCTTACTGTCTATGTTTTGAACCATTCCTGTGACACTAGTTATAGATTCTGCTACTTCACTTCATGTTTACTGTATCCCTCTGACCTTCTTATTGACGATGAAACACAGAAATTGCATCGGAATTAAATACAAAAGGCACAATGCCGACTTAAGTACAAGAAGACGGACTCTTCCTACTGTCTATGCTTTGAACCACCCCTGTAACACTAGTTATAGATTAAGATGCTTCACTTCAGGTTTACTGGATCCCTCTGACCTTCTTATTGACGATAAAACACAGAAATTGCATCGGAATTAAATAAAAAAGGCACAATGCCGACCTAAGTACAAGAAGAAGGACTCTTCCTACTGTCTATGCTTTGAACCATCCCTGTGACACTAGGTATAGATTCCGATGCTTCGCGTCAGGTTTACTGTATCCCGCTTACCTTCTTATTGACGATGAAACACAGAAATTGCATCGGAATTAAATACAAAAGGCACAATGCCGACTTTAGTACAAGTAGCCTGACTCTTCTTACTGTCTATGTTTTGAACCATTTCTGTGACACTACTTATAGATTCCGATACTTCCCTTCATGTATACTGTATCCCTCTGACCTTCTTATTGACGATGAAACGCAGAAATCGCATCGGAATTAAATACAAAAGGCACAATGCCGACTTTAGTACAAGTAGCCTGACTCTTCTTACTGTCTATGATTTGAACCATTCCTGTGACACTAGTTATAGATTCCGATGCTTTACGTTAATTGTACTGTATCCCTCTGACCTTCTTATTGACGATGAAACACAAAAATTGCATCGAAATTAAATACAAAAGGCACAATGCCGACTTAAGTACATGATGACTGACTCTTCCTACTGTCTATGTTTTGAACCATCCCTGTGACACTAGTTATAGATTCCGATGCTTCACTTCAGGTTTACTGTATCCCTCTGACCTTCTTATTGACGATAAAATACAGAAATTGCATCTGAATTAAATTGAAAAGGCACAATGCCGACTTAAGTACAAGAAGACTGACTCTTCTTATTGACTATGATTTGAACCATTCCTATGACACTAGTTAATGGTTCCGATGCTTCACTTTATGTTTACTGTATCCCTTGGACCTTCTTCTTGGCGATGAAACACAGAAATTGCATCGGAATTAAATAGAAAATGTACAATGCCGACTTAAGTACAAAGAGACTGACTCTTCTTACTGTCTACGTTTTAACCATTCCTGTGTCACTAGTTATAGATTCCGATGCTTCACTTCAGGTTTACTGATTCCCTCTTACCTTCTTATTGACGATGAAACACAGATTTTGCATCGGAATTAAATACAAAAGGCACAATGCCGACTTAAGTACAAGTAGATTGACTCTTCTTACTGTCTATGTTTTGAACCATTTCTGTGACACTAGTTATAGATTCTGATACTTCACTTCATGTTTACTGTATACCTCTGACCTTCTTATTGACGATGAAACACAGATATTGCATCGGAATTAAATAGAAAAGTCACAATGCCGACTTAAGTACAAGAAGACTGACTCTTCCAACTGTCTATGTTGTGAACCATCCCTGTGACACTAGTTTTAGATTCCGATGCTTCACTTCAGGTGTACAGTATCCCTCTGAACTTCTTATTGACGATAAAACACAGAAATTGCATCGGAATTAAATAGAAAAGGCACAATGCCGACTTAAGTGCAGGAAGACTGACTCTTCTTCTTGACTATATTTTGAACCATTCCTGTGACACTAGTTATAGATTCCGATGCTTACTTCAGGTGTACTGTATCCCATGGACATTCTTATTGACGATGAAACACAGAAATTGCATCGGAATTAAATGCAAAAGGCACAATGCCGACTTAAGTACAAGAAGACTGACTCTTCCTACTGTCTATGTTTTGAACCTTCCCTGTGACACTAGTTATAGATCCCGATGCTTCACAACAGGTTTACTGTATGCCTCTGACCTTGTTATTGACGATTAAAACACAGAAATTGCATCGGAAATAAATAGAAAAGGCACAATGCCGATTTAAGTGCAAGAAGACTGACTCTTCTTATTGACTATGATTTCAACCATTCCTGTGACACTACTTACAAATTCCGATGATTCACTTTAGGTTTACTGTATCCCTTGGACCTTCTTATTGACGATGAAACACAGAAATTGCATCGGAATTACATACAAAATGCACAATGCCGACTTAAGTACAAGAAGACTGACTCTTCTTACTGTCTATGTTTTAACCATTCCTGTGACACTAGTTATAGATTCCGATGCTTCACTTCAGGTTTACTGTATCCCGCTTACCTTCGTATTGATGATGAAACACAGAAATTGCATCGGAATTAAATACAAAAGGCACAATGCCGACTTAAGTACAAGTAGGCTGACTCTTCTTACTGTCTATGTTTTGAACCATTTCTGTGACACTACTTATAGATTCTGATACTTCACTTCATGTATACTGTATCCCTCTGACCTTCTTATTGACGATGAAACACAGAAATTGCATCGGAATTAAATACAAAAGGCACAATGCCGACTTAAGTACACAAAAACTGACTCTTCCTACTGTCTATGATTTGAACCATTCCTGTGACACTAGTTATAGAATCCGATGCTTCACTATAGGTGTACTGTATCCCTCTGACCTTCTTATTGACGATGAAACGCAGAAATTGCATCGGAATTAAATACAAAAGGCACAATGGCGACTTAAGTACAAGAAGACTGACTCTTCCTACTGTCTATGCTTTGAACCATCCCTGTGACAATAGTTATCGATTCTGATGCTTCACTTCAGGATTACTGTATCCCTCTGACCTTCTTATTGACGATGAAACACAGAAATTGCATCGGAATTAAATACAAAAGGCACAATGCCGACTTAAGTACAAGTAGACTTACTCTTCCTACTGTCTATGTTTTGAACCATTCTTGTGACACTAGTTATAGATTCTGATACTTCACTTCATGTTTACTGTATCCCTATGACCTTTTTATTGACGATGAAACACAGAAATTGCAACGGAATTAAATACAAAAGGCACAATGCCGACTTAAGTACAAGAAGACTGACTCTTCCAACTGTCTATGTTTTGAACCATCCCTGTGACACTGGTTATAGATTCCGATGCTTCACTTCAGGTTTACTGTATCCCTCTGACCTTCTTATTGACGATAAAACACAGAAATTGCATCTGAATTAAATTGAAATTCACAATGACGACTTAAGTACACGAAGACTGACTCTTCTTATTGACTATGATTTGAACCATTCCTATGACACTAGTTAATGATTCCGATGCTTCACTTTATGTTTACTGTATCCCTTGGACCTTCTTCTTGACGATGAAACACAGATATTGCATCGGAATTAAATAGAAAAGGTACAATGCACACTTAAGTACAAGAAGACTGACTCTTCTTACTGTCTACGTTTTAACCATTCCTGTGACACTAGTAATAGATTCCGATGCTTCACTTCAGGTTTACTGATTCCCTCTTACCTTCTTATTGACGATGAAACACAGAAATTGCACCGGAATTAAATACAAAAGGCACAATGGCGACTTAAGTACAAGTAGACTGACTGTTCTTACTGTCTATGCTTTGCACCATTTCTGTGACACTACTTATAGATTCTGATACTTCCCTTTATGCATTCTGTATCCCTCTGACCTTCTTATTGACGATGAAACGCAGAAAATGCGTCGGAATTAAATACAAAAGGCACAATGCCGACTTAAGTACAGGAAAACTGACTCTTCTTACTGTCTATGATTTGAACCATTCCTGTGACACTAGTTATAGATTCCGATGCTTTACGTTAGGTGTACTGTATCCCTCTGACCTTCTTATTGACGATGAAACACAGAAATTGCATCGGAATTAAATACAAAAAGCGCAATGCCGACTTAAGTACAAGTAGACTGACTCTTCTTACTGTCTATGTTTTGAACCATTCCTGTGACACTAGTTATAGATTCTGCTACTTCACTTCATGTTTACTGTATCCCTCTGACCTTCTTATTGACGATGAAACACAGAAATTGCATCGGAATTAAATACAAAAGGCACAATGCCGACTTAAGTACAAGAAGACGGACTCTTCCTACTGTCTATGCTTTGAACCACCCCTGTAACACTAGTTATAGATTAAGATGCTTCACTTCAGGTTTACTGGATCCCTCTGACCTTATTGACGATAAAACACAGAAATTGCATCGGAATTAAATAAAAAAGGCACAAGGCCGACCTAAGTACAAGAAGAAGGACTCTTCCTACTGTCTATGCTTTGAACCATCCCTGTGACACTAGGTATAGATTCCGATGCTTCGCGTCAGGTTTACTGTATCCCGCTTACCTTCTTATTGACGATGAAACACAGAAATTGCATCGGAATTAAATACAAAAGGCACAATGCCGACTTTAGTACAAGTAGCCTGACTCTTCTTACTGTCTATGTTTTGAACCATTTCTGTGACACTACTTATAGATTCCGATACTTCCCTTCATGTATACTGTATCCCTCTGACCTTCTTATTGACGATGAAACGCAGAAATCGCATCGGAATTAAATACAAAAGGCACAATGCCGACTTTAGTACAAGTAGCCTGACTCTTCTTACTGTCTATGATTTGAACCATTCCTGTGACACTAGTTATAGATTCCGATGCTTTACGTTAATTGTACTGTATCCCTCTGACCTTCTTATTGACGATGAAACACAAAAATTGCATCGAAATTAAATACAAAAGGCACAATGCCGACTTAAGTACATGATGACTGACTCTTCCTACTGTCTATGTTTTGAACCATCCCTGTGACACTAGTTATAGATTCCGATGCTTCACTTCAGGTTTACTGTATCCCTCTGACCTTCTTATTGACGATAAAATACAGAAATTGCATCTGAATTAAATTGAAAAGGCACAATGCCAACTTAAGTACAAGAAGACTGACTCTTCTTATTGACTATGATTTGAACCATTCCTATGACACTAGTTAATGGTTCCGATGCTTCACTTTATGTTTACTGTATCCCTTGGACCTTCTTCTTGGCGATGAAACACAGAAATTGCATCGGAATTAAATAGAAAATGTACAATGCCGACTTAAGTACAAAGAGACTGACTCTTCTTACTGTCTACGTTTTAACCATTCCTGTGTCACTAGTTATAGATTCCGATGCTTCACTTCAGGTTTACTGATTCCCTCTTACCTTCTTATTGACGATGAAACACAGATTTTGCATCGGAATTAAATACAAAAGGCACAATGCCGACTTAAGTACAAGTAGATTGACTCTTCTTACTGTCTATGTTTTGAACCATTTCTGTGACACTAGTTATAGATTCTGATACTTCACTTCATGTTTACTGTATACCTCTGACCTTCTTATTGACGATGAAACACAGATATTGCATCGGAATTAAATAGAAAACTCACAATGCCGACTTAAGTACAAGAAGACTGACTCTTCCAACTGTCTATGTTGTGAACCATCCCTGTGACACTAGTTTTAGATTCCGATGCTTCACTTCCGGTTTACTTTATTCCTCTGACCTTCTTATTGACTATGAAACACAGAAATTGCATCGGAATTGAATAAAAAAGTCACAATGCCGACTTAAGTGCTAGAAGACTGACTCTTCTTATTGACTATGATTTGAACCATTCCTGTGACACTACTTACAAAATCCGATGCTTCACTTTAGGTTTACTGTATCCCTTGGACCTTCTTATTGACGATGAAACACAGAAATTGCATCGGAATTCAATTCAAAATGCACAATGCCGACTTAAGTACAAGAAGAATGACTCTTGTTACTCTCTATGTTTTAACCATTCCTGTGACACTAGTTATAGATTCCGATGCTTCACTTCAGGTTTACTGTATCCCGATTACCTTCTTATTGACGATGAAACACAGAAATTGCATCGGAAAAATACAAAAGGTTCATGCCGACTAAATTCAAGATGACTGGCTCTGCTTACTGTCTATGTTTTGAACTATTCCTGTGACTCTAGTTATAGTTACCGATGCTTCACATCAGGTTTACTGCATCCCTTGGACCTTCTTATTGACGATGAAACACAGAAATTGCATCGGAATTAAATACAAAAGGTACATGCCGACTCAAATACAAGATGACTGGCTCTTCTTACCCTCTATGTTTGAACATTTCCTGTGAGACCAGTTTTAGATTCGGATCCTTCACTATACGTTTACTGTATCCCTTGGACCTTCTCATTGACGATGAAACACAGATATTGCATCGGAATTAAATAGAAAAGGCACAATGGCGTCTTAAGTACAATAAGACTGACTCTTCTTACTGCCTATGTTTTGAACCATTTCTGTGACACTAGTTATAGATTCCGATGCTTCACTTCAGGTTTACTTTATCCCTTGAACCTTCTTATTGAGGATGAAACACAGAAATAGCATCGGAATTAAATTCAAAAGGCACAATCCCGACTCAAGTACAAGATGACTGACTCTTCGTACTGTCTATGTTTGAACAATTCGTGTGGCAGTAGTTATGGATTCCGATGCTTCACTTCACGTTTACTGTATCGCTCAGATCTTATTGACGATTAAACTCAGAAATTGCATCGGAATTAAATAGAAAAGGCACAATGCCGACTTACGTACAAGAAGACTGACTTTTCCTACTGTCTATGTTTTGAACCATCCCTGTGACACTAGTTATAGATTCCGATGCTTCATTCCATGTTTACTGTATCCCTTGGACCTTTTTATTGACGATGAAACACAGAAATTGCATCGGAATTAAATATAAAAGGTACAATGCCGCCTTAAGTACAAGAAAACTGACTCTTCTTACTGTCTATGATTTGAACTATTCCTGTGACTCTAGTTATAGATTCCGATGCTTCACATCAGGTTTACTGTATCCCTCTGTCCTTCTTATGGACGATGAAACACAGAAATTGCATCGGAATTAAATACAAAAGGCACAATGCCGACTTAAGTACAAGAAGACTGACTCTTCTTACTGTCTATGATTTGAACAATTCCTGTGACACTAGTTATAGATTCCGACGCTTCCCATCAGCTGTACTGTATCCCTTGGACCTTCTTATTGACGATGAAACACAGAAATTGCATCGGAATTAAATGCAAAACTCACAATGCCGACTTAAGTACAAGTAGACTGCCTCTTCTTACTGTCTATGTTTTGAACCATTCCTGTGACTCTAGTTATAGATTCTGATACTTCACTTCATGTTTACTGTATCCCTCTGACCTTCTTAATGACAATGAAACACAGAAATTGCATCGGAATTAAATACAAAAGGCACAATGCCGACTTAAGTACATGAAGACGGACTCTTCCAACTGCCTATGTTTTGAACCATCCCTGTGACACTAGTTATGGATTCCGATGCTTCACTTTAGGTTTACTGTATCCCTTGGACCTTCATATTGACGATAAAATACAGAAATTGCATCGGAATTAAATACAAAATGCACAATGCTGACTTAAGTACAAGAAGACTGACCCATTTTATTGTCTATGTTTTATCCATTCCTGTGACACTAGTTATAGATTCGGATGCTTCCCTTCAGGTTTACCGTATCCCTCTGACCCTCCTATTGACGATGAAACACAGAAATTGCATCGGAATTAAATACAAAAGGCACAATGCCGACTTAAGTACAAGAAAACTGACTCTTCCCACTGTCTATGTTTTGAACCATCCCTGTGACACTAGTTATAGATTCCGATGCTTCACTTCCGGTTTACTCTATCCCTCTGACCTTCTTATTGACTATAAAGCACAGAAATTGCATCGAAATTGAATAAAAAAGGCACAATGCCGACTTAAGTGCTAGAAGACTGACTCTTCTTATTGACTATGATTTGAACCATTCCTGTGACACTACTTACAAATTCCGATGCTTCACTTTAGGTTTACTGTATCCCTTGGACCTTCTTATTGACGATGAAACACAGAAATTGCATCGGAATTAAATACAAAATGCACAATGCCGACTTAAGTACAAGAAGACTGACTCTTCTTACTGTCTATGTTTTGAACCATTCCTGTGTCACTAGTTATAGATTCCGATGCTTCACTTCAGGTTTACTGATTCCCTCTTACCTTCTTATTGACGATGAAACACAGATATTGCATCGGAATTAAATACAAAATGCACAATGCCGACTTAAGTACAAGTAGATTGACTCTTCTTACTGTCTATGTTTTGAACCATTTCTGTGACACTAGTTATAGATTCTGATACTTCACGTCATGTTTACTGTATACCTCTGACCTTCTTATTGACGATGAAACACAGATATTGCATCGGAATTAAATAGAAAAGTCACAATGCCGACTTAAGTACAAGAAGACTGACTCTTCCAACTGTCTATGTTTTGAACCATCCCTGTGACACTAGTTTTAGATTCCGATGCTTCACTTCCGGTTTACTTTATCCCTCTGACCTTCTTATTGACTATGAAACACAGAAATTGCATCGGAATTGAATAAAAAAGCACAATGCCGACTTAAGTGCTAGAAGACTGACTCTTCTTATTGACTATGATTTGAACCATTCCTGTGACACTACTTACAAAATCCGATGCTTCACTTTAGGTTTACTGTATCCCTTGGTCCTTCTTATTGACGATGAAACACAGAAATTGCATCGGAATTAAATTCAAAATGCACAATGCCGACTTAAGTACAAGAAGAATGACTCTTCTTACTGTCTATGTTTTAACCATTCCTGTGACACTAGTTATAGATTCCGATGCTTCACTTCAGGTTTACTGTATCCCGCTTACCTTCTTATTCACGATGAAACACAGAAATTGCATCGGAAAAATACAAAAGTTTCATGCCGACTAAATTCAAGATGACTGGCTCTGCTTACTGTCTATGTTTTGAACTATTCCTGTGACTCTAGTTATAGTTACCGATGCTTCACATCAGGTTTACTGCATCCCTTGGACCTTCTTATTGACGATGAAACACAGAAATTGCATCGGAATTAAATACAAAAGGTACATGCCGACTCAAATACAAGATGACTGGCTCTTCTTACCCTCTATGTTTGAACATTTCCTGTGAGACCAGTTTTAGAATCGGATCCTTCACTATACGTTTACTGTATTCCTTGGACCTTCTTATTGACGATGAAACACAGATATTGCATCGGAATTAAATAGAAAAGGCACAATGGCGTCTTAAGTACAATAAGAATGACTCTTCTTACTGCCTATGTTTTGAACCATTTCTGTGACACTAGTTATAGATTCCGATGCTTCACTTCAGGTTTACTTTATCCCTTGAACCTTCTTATTGAGGATGAAACACAGAAATAGCATCGGAATTAAATTCAAAAGGCACAATCCCGACCTAAAAACAAGATGACTGACTCTTCGTACTGTCTATGTTTGAACAATTCGTGTGACAGTAGTTATGGATTCCGATGCTTCACTTCACGTTTACTGTATCGCTCAGATCTTCTTATTGACGATTAAACTCAGAAATTGCATCGGAATTAAATAGAAAAGGCACAATGCCGACTTACGTACAAGAAGACTGACTCTTCCTACTGTCTATGTTTTGAACCATCCCTGTGACACTAGCTATAGATTCCGATGCTTCATTCCATGTTTACTGTATCCCTTGGACCTTTTTATTGACGATGAAACACAGAAATTGCATCGGAATTAAATGTAAAAGGTACAATGCCGCCTTAAGTACAAGAAAACTGACTCTTCTTACTGTCTATGATTTGAACTATTCCTGTGACTCTAGTTATAGATTCCGATGCTTCACATCAGGTTTACTGTATCCCTCTGTCCTTCTTATGGACGATGAAACACAGAAATTGCATCGGAATTAAATACAAAAGGCACAATGCCGACTTAAGTACAAGAAGACTGACTCTTCTTACTGTCTATGATTTGAACCATTCCTGTGACACTAGTTATAGATTCCGACGCTTCCCATCAGCTGTACTGTATCCCTTGGACCTTCTTATTGACGATGAAACACAGAAATTGCATCGGAATTAAATGCAAAACTCACAAGGCCGACTTAAGTACAAGTAGACTGCCTCCTCTTACTGTCTATGTTTTGAACCATTCCTGTGACTCTAGTTATAGATTCTGATACTTCACTTCATGTTTACTGTATCCCTCTGACCTTCTTAATGACAATGAAACACAGAAATTGCATCGGAATTAAATACAAAAGGCACAATGTCGACTTAAGTACATGAAGACGGACTCTTCCAACTGCCTATGTTTTGAACCATCCCTGTGACACTAGTTATGGATTCCGATGCTTCACTTTAGGTTTACTGTATCCCTTGGACCTTCATATTGACGATAAAACACAGAAATTGCATCGGAATTAAATACAAAATGCACAATGCTGACTTAAGTACAAGAAGACTGACCCATCTTATTGTCTATGTTTTATCCATTCCTGTGACACTAGTTATAGATTCGGATGCTTCCCTTCAGGTTTACCGTATCCCTCTGACCCTCCTATTGACGATGAAACACAGAAATTGCATCGGAATTAAATACAAAAGGCACAATGCCGACTTAAGTACAAGAAAACTGACTCTTCCCACTGTCTATGTTTTGAACCATCCCTGTGACACTAGTTATAGATTCCGATGCTTCACTTCCGGTTTACTCTATCCCTCTGACCTTCTTATTGACTATAAAACACAGAAATTGCATCGGAATTGAATAAAAAAGGAACAATGCCGACTTAAGTGCTAGAAGACTGACTCTTCTTATTGACTATGATTTGAACCATTCCTGTGACACTACTTACAAATTCCGATGCTTCACTTTAGGTTTACTGTATCCCTTGGACCTTCTTATTGACGATGAAACACAGAAATTGCATCGGAAATAAATACAAAATGCACAATGCCGACTTACGTACAAGAAGACTGACTCTTCTTACTGTCTATGTTTTAACCATTCCTGTGACACTAGTTATAGATTCCGATGCTTCACTTCAGGTTTACTGTATCCCGCTTACCTTCTTATTCATGATGAAACACAGAAATTGCATCGCATAAATACAAAAGGTTCATGCCGACTAAATTCAAGATGACTGGCTCTGCTTACTGTCTATGTTTTGAACTATTCCTGTGACTCTAGTTATAGATTCCGATGCCTCACTTCAGGTTTACTGTATCCCTTGGACCTTCTTATTGACGATGAAACACAGAAATTGCATCGGAATTAAATATTAAAGGCACAATGCCGACTTAAGTACAAGAAGACTGATGCTTCCTACTGTCTATGTTTTGAACCATTCCTATGACACTAGTTATAGTTTCCGATGCTTCACTTCAGGTTTACTGTATTCCTCTTACCTTCTTAATAACGATGAAACAGAGAAATTGCATCGGAATTAAACAGAAAAGGCACAATGCCAACTGAAGTACAAGAAGACTGACTCTTCTTACTGTCTATGCTTTGAACCATTCCTGTGACACTAGTTATAGATTCCGATGCTTCACTTCAGGTCTACTTTATCCCTTGAACCTTCTTATTGAGGATGAAACACAGAAATAGCATCGGAATTAAATTCAAAAGGCACAATCCCGACCTAAGTACAAGATGACTCACTCTTCGTACTGCCTATGCTTGAACCATTCGTGTGACACTAGTTATGGATTCCGATGCTTCACTTCAGGTTTACTGTATCGCTCAGATCTTCTTATTGACGATTAAACTCAGAAATTGCATCGGAATTAAATAGAAAAGGCACAATGCCGACTTACGTACAAGAAGACTGACTCTTCCTACTGTCTATGTTTTGAACCATCCCTGTGACACTAGTTATAGATTCCGATGCTTCACTCCATGTTTACTGTATCCCTTGGACCTTGTTATTGACGATGAAACACAAAAATTGCATCGGAATTAAATATAAAAGGTACAATGCCGATTTAAGTACAAGAAAACTGACTCTTCTTACTGTCTATGATTTGAACTATTCCTGTGACTCTAGTTATAGATTCCGATGCTTCACATCAGGTTTACTGTATCCCTCTGACCTTCTTATGGACGATGAAACACAGAAATTGCATCGGAATTAAATACAAAATGCACAATGCTGACTTAAGTACAAGAAGACTGACCCATCTTATTGTCTACGTTTTATCCATTCCTGTGACACTAGTTATAGATTCCGATGCTTCACTTCAGGAGTTCTGTATTCCTTGGACCTTCTTATTGACGTTGAAACACAGAAATTGCATCGGAATTAAATACGAACACAATGCCGACTTAAGTACAAGTAGACTGACTCTTCTTACTGTCTATGTTTTGAACCATTCCTGTGACACTAGTTATAGATTCTGATACTTCACTTCATGTTTACTGTATCCCTCTGACCTTCTTATTGTTGTTGAAACACAGAAATTGCATCGAAATTAAATAGAAAAGGCACGATTCCCACTTAAGTACAAGATGACTGACTCTTCCAACTGTCTATGTTTTGAACTATTCCTGTGACACTAGTTATAGATTCCGATGCTTCACATCAGGTTTGCTGTATCCCTCTGACTATCTTATTGTCGATGAAACACAGAAATTGCATCTGAATTAAATTGAAAAGGCACAATGCCGACTTAAGTACAAGAACACTGACTCTTCTTATTGACTGTGATTTGAACCATTCCTATGACACTAGTTAATTATTCCGATGCTTCACTTTATGTTTGCTGTATCCCTTGGACCTTCTTCTTGACGATGAAACACAGAAATTGCATCGGAATTAAATAGAAAAGGCAAAATGCCGACTTAAATACAAGTAGACTGACTCTTCTTACTGTCTATGTTTTGAACCATTTCTGTGACACTAGTTATAGATTCTGATACTTCACTTGATGTTTACTGTATACCTCTGACCTTCTTATTGACGATGAAACACAGAAATTGCATCGCAATTAAATAGAAAAGTCACAATGCCGACTTAAGTACAAGAAGACTGACTCTTCCAACTGTCTATGTTTTGAACCATCCCTGTGACACTAGTTATAGATTCCGATGCTTCACTTCCGGTTTACTTTATCCCTCTGACCATCTTATTGACGATAAAACACAGAAATTGCACCGGAATTACATAAAAAAGGCACAATGCCGACTTAAGTGCAAGAAGACTGACTCTTCTTATTGACTATGATTTGAACCATTCCCGTGACACTACTTACAAATTCCGATACTTCACTTTAGGTTTACTGTATCGCTTGGACCTTCTTATTGACGATGAAACACAGAAATTGCATCGGAATTAAATACAAAATGCACAATGCCGTCTTAAGTACAAGAAGACTGAGTCTTCTTACTGACTATGTTTTGAACCATTCCTGTGACACTAGTTATAGTTTCCGATGCTTCACTTCAGGTTTACTGTATCCCTCTTACCTTCTTAATAACAATGAAACACAGAAATTGCATCGGAATTAAACAGAAAAGGCACAATGCCAACTGAAGTACAAGAAGACTCACTCTTCTTACTGTCTTTGCTTTGAACCATTCCTGTGACACTAGTTATAGATTCCGATGCTTGACTTCACGTTTACTTTATCCCTTGGACATTCTTATTGAGGATGAAACACAGAAATAGCATCGGAATTAAATTCAAAAGGCACAATGCCGACTTAAGTACAAGATGACTAACTCTCCGTACTGTCTATGTTTGAACCATTCGTGTGACACTAGTTATGGATTCCGATGCTTCACTTCAGGTTTACTGTATCGCTCAGACCTTCTTATTGACGATTAAACTCAGAAATTGCATCGAAATTAAATAGATAAGGCATAATGCCGACTTAAGTACAAGATGACTGACTCTTCTTACTGTCTATGATTTGAACTATTCCTGTGACACTAGTTATAGATTCCGATGCTTCACTTCAGGTGTTCTGTATTCCTTGGACCTTCTTATTGACGATGAAACACAGAAATTGCATCGGAATTAAATACGAAATGCACAATGCCGACTTAAGTACAAGTAGACTGACTCTTCTTACTGTCTATGTTTTGAACCATTCCTGTGACACTAGTTATGGATTCTGATACTTCACTTCTTGTTTACTGTGTCCCTCTGACCTTCTTATTGTTGTTGAAACACAGAAATTGCATCGAAATTAAATAGAAAAGGCACGATGCCCACTTAAGTACAAGATGACTGATTCTACCAACTGCCTATGTATTGAACTATTCCTGTGACACTAGTTATAGATTCCGATGCTTCACATCAGGTTTACTGTATCCCTCTGACTATCTTATTGACGATGAAACACAGAAATTGCATCCGAATTAAACAGAAAAGGCACAATGCCGACTTTAGTACAAGAAGACTCACTCTTCTTACTGTCTATGTTTTGAACCATTCCTGTGACACTAGTTATAGATTCCGATGCCTCACTTAGGTTTACTTTATCCCTTGGACCTTCTTATTGACGATGAAACACAGAAATTGCATCGGACTTAAATACAATGGCACAATGCCGACTTAAGTACAAGAAGACTGACTCTTCCTACTGTCTATGCTTTTGAACCATTCCTGTGACACTAGTTACTGATTCCGATGCTTCACTTAAGGTTTAATATGTATCTCAGACCTTCTTATTGACGATAAAACACAGAAATTGCATCGGAATTAAATAGAAAAGGCACAATGCCGACTTAAGTACAAGAAGACTGACTCTTATTACTGACTATGTTTTGAACCATTCCTGTGACACTAGTTACAGATTCCGATGCTTCACTTTAGGTTTACTGTATCCCTTGGACCTTCTTATTGACGATGAAACACAGAAATTGCATCGGAATAAAATTCAAAATACCCAATGCCGACTTAAGTACAAGAAGACTGACTCTTCTTACTGTCTATGTTTTAACCATTCCTGTGACACTAGTTATAGATTCCGATGCCTCACTTCAGGTTTACGTTATCCCTCTGACCTTCATATTGACGATGAAACACAGAAATTGCATCGGAATTAAATACAAAGGTACAATGCCGACTCAAATACAAGATGACTGGCTCTTATTAATCTCTATGTTTTTAACCTATCCTGTGAGACTGGTTTGAGACTCCGATGCTTCACTTCAGGTTTACTGTATCGCTTGGACCTTCTTATTGACGACGAAACACAGAAATTGAATCGGAGTTAAATGGAAAAGGCACAATGCAGCCTTAAGTAAAAGAAGACTGACTCTCCTTACTGACTATGTTGTCAACATTTCCTGTGAGACCAGTTTTAGATTCCGATGCTTCACTATATGTTTACTGTATCCCTTGGACCTCCTTATTGTCGATGAAACACAGATATTGCATCGGAATTAAATAGAAAAGGCACAATGCCGACTTAAGTACATGAAGACTGACTCCTCTTACTGTCTATGATTTGAACCATTCCTGTGACACTAGTTAGAGATTCCGATGCTTCACTTCAGGTGTACTGTATCCCTTGGACCTTCTTATTGATGATGAAACACAGAAATTGCATCGGAATTAAATGCAAAAGGCACAATGCCGACTTAAGTACAAGTAGACTGACTCTTCTTACTGTCTATGTTTTGAACCGTTCCTGTGACACTAGTTGTAGATTCTGATACTTCACTTCATGTTCACTGTATCCCTCTGACCTTCTTATTGACGATGAATCACAGAAATTGCATAGGAATTAAATACGAAAGGCACATTGCCGACTTAAGTACAAGAAGACGGACTCTTCATACTGTCTATTTTTTGATCCATCCCTGTGACACTAGTTATAGATTCCGATGCTTCACTTCAGGTTTACTGTATCCCTCTGACCTTCTTATTGACGATAAAACACGGAAATTGCATCGGAATTAAATAGAAGAGGCACAATGCCGACTTAAGCGCAAGAAGACTGAATCTTCTTTTTGACTATGTTTTGTACCATTCCAGTGACACTACTTACAGATTCCGATGCTTCACTTTTGGATTACTGTATCCCTTGGACCTTCTTATTTTCGATGAAACACAGAAATTGCATCGGAATTAAATACAAAAGGCACAATGCCGACTTAAGTACAAGAAGACTGACTCGTCCTACTGTCTATGTTTTAACCATTCCTGTGACACTAGTTATAGATTCCGGTGCTTCACTTCAGGTTTACTGTATCCCTCTTACCTTCTTATTGACGTTGAAACACAGAAATAGCATCGGAATTAAATACAAAAGGCACAATGCCGACTTAAGTACAAGACGACTGACTCTTCTTACTGTCTATTATTTGAACCATTCCTGTGACACTAGTTATAGATTCCAATGCTTCACTTCAGGTGTACTGTATCCCTTGGACTATCTTATTGACGATGAAACACAGAAATTGCATCGGAATGAAATACAAAAGGCGCAATGCCGACTTAAGTACAAAAAGACTGACTCTTCCTACTGTCAATGTTTTGAACCATCCCTGTGACACTAGTTATAGTTTCCGATGCTTCACTTCTGGTTTACTGTATCCCTCTGACCTTCTTATAGACAATGAAATACAGAAATTGCATCGGAATTATATAGAAAAGTCACAATGCCGACTTAAGTACAAGAAGACTGACTCTTCTTACTGTCTAAAATTTGAACCACTCCTGTGACACTAGTTATAGATTACGATGCTTCACTTCAGGTGTACAGTATGCCTTCGACCTTCTTATTGACGATGAAACACAGAAATTGCATCGGAATTAAATACAAAAGGCATAATGCCGACTTAAGTACAAGTAGACTGACTCTTCTTACTGTCTATGTTTTAAACCATTCCTGTGACACTAGTTATAGATTCTGATACTTCACTTTATGTTTACTATATCCCTCTGACTTTCTTATTGACTATGAAACACAGAAACTGCATCGGAATGAAATATAAAAGGCACAATGCCGACTTAAGTACAAGAAGACTGACTCTTCCTACTGTCTATGTTTTGAACCATCCCTATGACACTAGTTATAGATTCCGATGCTTCACTTCAGGTTTACTGTATCCCTCTGACCTTCTCATTGACGATTAAAACACAGAAATCGCACCGGAATTAAATAGAAAAGGCACCATGCCGACTTAAGTACAAGAAGACTGACTCTTCTTACTGACTATGTTTTGAACCCGTCCTGTGACACTAGTTACAGATTCCGATGCTTCACTATAGGTTTACTTTATCCCTTTGACCTTCATATTGACGATGAAACACAGAAATTGCATCGGAATTAAATTCAAAATACACAATGCCGACATAAGTACAAGAAGACTGACTCTTCTTACTGTCTATGTTTTAACCATTCCTGTGACACTAGTTATAGATTCCGATGCTTCACTTCAGGTTTACTGTATCCCTCTCACCTTCTTATTGACGATGAAACACAGAAATTGCATCGGAATTAAATACAAAGATACAATGCCGACTCAAATACAAGATGACTGGCTCTTATTAATCTCTATGTTTTGAACCTATCCTGTGAGACCGGTTTTAGACTCCGATGCTTCACTTCAGGTTTACTGTATCGCTTGGACCTTCTTAGTGACGACGAAACTCAGAAATTGCATCGGGGTTAAATGGAAAAGGCACAATGCAGACTTAAGTAAAAGAAGACTGACTCTTCTTACTGACTATGTTGTCAACATTTCCTGTGAGACCAGTTTCAGAATCCGATGCTTCACTATATGTTTACTGTATCCCTTGGACCTAGTTATTGTCGATGAAACACAGATATTGCATCGGAATTAAATAGAAAGGGCACAATGCTGACTTAAGTACAAGAAGACTGACTCTTCTTACTGACTATGATTTGAACCATTAGTGTGACACTAGTTACAGATTCCGATGCTTCACTTCAGGTGTACTGTATTCCTTGGACCTTCTTATAGATGATGAAACACAGAAATTGCATCGGAATTAAATGCAAAAGGCACAATGCCGACTTAAGTACAAGTAGACTGACTCTTCTTACTGTCTATGTTTGAACCATTCCTGTGACACTAGTTATAGATTCTGATACTTCACTTCATGTTTACTGTATCCCTCTGACCTTCTTATTGACGATGAAACACAGAAATTGCATAGGAATTAAATACGAAAGGCACATTGCCGACTTAAGTACAAGAAGACGGACTCTTCCAACTGTCTATGTTTTGATCCATCCCTGTGACACTAGTTATAGATTCCGATGCTTCACTTCAGGTTTACTGTATCCCTCTGACATTCGTATTGACGATAAAACACGGAAATTGCCTCGGAATTAAATAGAAGAGGCACAATGCCGACTTAAGCGCAAGAAGACTGAATCTTCTTTTTGACTATGTTTTGTACCATTCCAGTGACACTACTTACAGATTCCGATGCTTCACTTTAGGTTTACTGTATCCTTTGTACCTTCTTATTTTCGATGAAACACAGAAATTGCATCGGAATTAAATATAAAATGCTCAATTCCGATTTAAGTACAAGAAGGCTGACTCGTCTTACTGTCTATGTTTTAACCATTCCTGTGACACTAGTTATAGATTCCGGTGCTTCACTTCAGGTTTACTGTATCCCTCTTACCTTCTTATTGACAATGAAGCACAGAAATTGCATCGGAATTAAATACAAAAGGCACAATGCCGACTTAAGTACAAGACGACTGTCTCTTCTTACTGTCTATTATTTGAACCATTCCTGTGACACCAGTTACAGATTCCGATGCTTCACTTCAGGTGTACTGTATCCCTTGGACTATCTTATTGTCGATGAAACACAGAAATTGCATCGGAATGAAATACAAAAGGCACAATGCCGACTTAAGTACAAGAAGACTGACTCTTCCTACTGTCAATGCTTTGAACCATCCCTGTGACACCAGTTATAGATTCCGATGCTTCACTTCAGGTTTACTGTATCCGTCTGACCTTCTTATTGACAATGAAACACAGAAATTGCATCGAAATTATATAGAAAGGTCACAATGCCGACTTAATACAAGAAGACTGACTCTTCTTACTGTCTATGATTTGAACCATTCCTGTGACACTAGTTATAGATTCCGATGCTTCACTTCAGGTGTACTGTATCCCTTGGACCTTCTTATTGACGATGAAACACAGAAATTGCATCGGAATTAAATACAAAAGGCACAATGCCGAATTAAGTACAAGTAGACTGACTCTTCTTACTGTCTATGTTTTAAACCATTCCTGTGACACTAGTTATAGATTCTGATACTTCACTTTATGTTTACTATATCCCTCTGACCTTCTTATTGACGATGAAACACAGAATTTGCATCGGAATGAAATACAAAAGGCACAATGCCGACTTAAGTACAAGAAGACTGACTCTTCCTACTGTCTATGTTTTGAACCATCCCTGTGACACTAGTTATAGATTCCGATGCTTCACTTCAGGTTTACTGTATCCCTCTGACCTTCTCATTGACGATTAAAACACAGAAATCGCATTGGAATTAAATAGAAAAGGTCCAATGCCGACTTAAGCTTAAGAAGGCTGACTCTTCTTATTGACTATGATTTGAACCATTCCTGTGGCACTAGTTACAGATTCCGATGCTTCACTTTAGGTTTACTGTATCCCTTGGACCTTCTTGTTGACGATGAAACACAGAAATTGCATCGGAATTAAATACAAACTGCACAATGCCAACTTGAGTACAAGAAGACTGACTCTTCTTACTGTCTATGTTTTAACCATTCCTGTGACACTAGTTATAGATTCCGAAGCTTCACTTCAGGTTTACTGTATCCCTCTGACCTTCTTACTGACGATGAAACACAGAAATTGCATCGGAATTAAATGCAAAAGGTACATGCCGACTCCAATACAAGATGACTGGCTCTTCTTACTCTTTATGTTTTCAACATTTCCTGTGAGACCAGTTTTAGATTACGATCCTTCACTATATGTCTACTGTATCCCTTGGACCTTCTTATTGACGATGAAACACAGATATTGCATCGGAATTAAATAGAAAATGCACAATGCCGACATAAGTAGAAGAAGACTGACTCTTCTTACTGATTATGTTTTGAACCATTCCTGTGTCACTAGTTATAGACTCCGATGCATCACTTCAGGTTTACCGTATCCCTCTGACCTTCATATTGATGATGAAACACAGAAATTGCATCGGAAATGAATAGAAAAGGCACAATGCCGACTTAAGTACAAGATGACTGACTCTTCTTACTGTCTATGTTTTCAACCATTCCTGTGACACTAGTTATGCATTCCGATGCTTCACCTCAGGTTACTGTATCTCTCAGACCTTCTTATTGACGATTAAACACAGAAATTGCATCGGAATTAAATACAAAAGGACAATGCCGAGGTAAGTACAAGAAGAATGACTCTTCCTACGGTCTATGTTTTGAACCGTCCCTGTGACACTAGTAATAGATTCCGATGCATCACTTCAGGTTTACTGTATCCCTCTGACCTTCTTATTGACGATAAAACACAGAAATTGCATCGGATTTAAATAGAAAAGGCACAATGCCGACATAAGTACAAGAAGCCTGACTCTTCCTACTGTCTATGCTTTGAACCATTCCTGTGACACTAGTTATAGATTCCGATGCTTCTCTTCAGGTTTACTGTAACCCTCTGACCTTCTTATTGACGATGAAACACAGAAATTGCATCGGAATTAAATACAAAAGGCACAATGCCGACTCAAGTACAAGAAGACTGACCCTTCGTACTGTCTATGATATGAACCATTCCTGTGACACTAGTTATAGATTCCGACGCTTCACTTCAGGTGTACTGTATCCCTTGGACCTTCTTATTGACGGTGAAACACAGAAATTGCATCGTTATTAAATGCAAAAGGCACAATGCCTACATAAGTACAAGTAGACTGACTCTTCTTACTGTCTGTGTTTTGAGCCATTCCTGAGACACTAGTTATAAATTCTGTTACTTCACTTCATGTGTACTGTATCCCCATGACCATCTTATTGACGCTGAAACACAGAAATTGCACCGGAATAAAATACAAAAGGCACAATGCCGACTTAAGTACAAGTAGACGGACTCTTCCTACTGTCTATGTTCTGAACCATCCCTGTGACACTAGTTATAGATTCCGATGCTTCACTTTAGGTTTACTGTATCCCTCTGACCTACTTATTGACGACAAAACACAGAAATTGCATCGGAATTAATTGGAAAAGGCACAATGCCGACTTAAGTACAAGAAGACGGACTCTTCTTATTGACTATGTTTTGAACCATTCCTGTGACACTACTTACAGATTCCGATGCTTCACTTTAGGTTTACTGTATCCCTTTGACCTTCATATTGACGATGAAACACAGAAATTGCATCGGAACTAAATACAAAATGCACAATGCCGTCTTAAGTACAAGAAGACTAACTCTTCTTACTGTCTATGTTTTATCCATTACTGTGACACTAGTTATAGATTCCGATGTTTCACTTCAGGCTTACTGTATCCCTCTGACCTTCTTAATGACGACAAAACACAGAATTTGCATCGGAATTAAACAGAAAAGGCACAATGCCGACTTAAGTACAAGAGAAATGACTCTTCTTACTGTCTATGTTTTTAACCATTCCTGTGACACTAGTTATAGATTCCGATGCTTCACTTCGGGTTTACGTTATCCCTTGGACCTTCTCATTGACGATGAAACACAGAAATTGCATCGGAATTAAATACAAAAGGCACAATGCCGACTCAATTACAAGAAGACTGACTTTCTCCTACTGTCTATGATTTGAACCATTCCTGTGACACTAGTTATAGATTCCGATGCTTCACTTCAGGTTTACTGAATCCCTCTGACCTTCTTATTGACAATGAAACACAGAAATTGCATCGGAATGAAATACAAAAGGCACAATGCCGAATTAAGTACAAGTAGACTGACTCTTCTTACTGTCTATGTTTTAAACCATTCCTGTGACACTAGTTATAGATTCTGATACTTCACTTTATGTTTACTATATCCCTCTGACCTTCTTATTGACGATGAAACACAGAATTTGCATCGGAATGAAATACAAAAGGCACAATGCCGACTTAAGTACAAGAAGACTGACTCTTCCTACTGTCTATGTTTTGAACGATCCCCGTGACACTAGTTATAGATTCCGATGCTTCACTTCAGGTTTACTGTATCCCTCTGACCATCTCATTGACGATTAAAACACAGAAATCGCGTTGGAATTAAATAGAAAAGGCACAATGCCGACTTAAGCTTAAGAAGGCGGACTCTTCTTATTGACTATGATTTGAACCATTCCTGTGGCACTAGTTACAGATTCCGATGCTTCACTTTAGGTTTACTGTATCCCTTGGACCTTCTTGTTGACGATGAAACACAGAAATTGCATCGGAATTAAATACAAACTGCACAATGCCGACTTGAGTAGAAGAAGACTGACTCTTCTTACTGTCTATGTTTTAACCATTCCTGTGACACTAGTTATAGATTCCGAAGCTTCACTTCAGGTTTACTGTATCCCTCTGACCTTCTTACTGACGATGAAACACAGAAATTGCATCGGAATTAAATGCAAAAGGTACATGCCGACTCCAATACAAGATGACTGGCTCTTCTTACTCTTTATGTTTTCAACATTTCCTGTGAGACCAGTTTTAGATTACGATCCTTCACTATATGTCTACTGTATCCCTTGGACCTTCTTATTGACGATGAAACACAGATATTGCATCGGAATTAAATAGAAAATGCACAATGCCGACATAAGTAGAAGAAGACTGACTCTTCTTACTGATTGTGTTTTGAACCATTCCTGTGTCACTAGTTATAGACTCCGATGCTTCACTTCAGGTTTACCGTATCCCTCTGACCTTCATATTGATGATGAAACACAGAAATTGCATCGGAAATGAATAGAAAAGGCACAATGCCGACTTCAGTACAAGATGACTGACTCTTCTTACTGTCTATGTATTCAACCATTCCTGTGACACTAGTTATGCATTCCGATGCTTCACCTCAGGTTACTGTATCTCTCAGACCTTCTTATTGACCATTAAACACAGAAATTGCATCGGAATTAAATACAAAAGGACAATGCCGAGGTAAGTACAAGAAGACTGACTCTTCCTACGGTCTATGTTTTGAACCGTCCCTGTGACACTAGTAATAGATTCCGATGCATCACTTCAGGTTTACTGTATCCCTCTGACCTTCTTATTGACGATAAAACACAGAAATTGCATCGGATTTAAATAGAAAAGGCACAATGCCGACTTACGTACAAGAAGACTGACTCTTCCTACTGTCTATGCTTTGAACCATTCCTGTCACACTAGTTATAGATTCCGATGCTTCTCTTCAGGTTTACTGTAACCCTCTGACCTTCTTATTGACGATGAAACACAGAAATTGCATCGGAATTAAATACAAAAGGCACAATGCCGACTCAAGTACAAGAAGACTGACCCTTCGTACTGTCTATGATATGAACCATTCCTGTGACACTAGTTATAGATTCCGACGCTTCACTTCAGGTGTACTGTATCCCTTGGACCTTCTTATTGACGGTGAAACACAGAAATTGCATCGTTATTAAATGCAAAAGGCACAATGCCTACATAAGTACAAGTAGACTGACTCTTCTTACTGTCTGTGTTTTGAGCCATTCCTGAGACACTAGTTATAAATTCTGTTACTTCACTTCATGTGTACTGTATCCCCATGACCTTCTTATTGACGCTGAAACACAGAAATTGCACCGGAATTAAATACAAAAGGCACAATGCCGACTTAAGTACAAGTAGACGGACTCTTCCTACTGTCTATGTTCTGAACCATCCCTGTGACACTAGTTATAGATTCCGATGCTTCACTTTAGGTTTACTGTATCCCTCTGACCTACTTATTGACGACAAAACACAGAAATTGCATCGGAATTAATTGGAAAAGGCACAATGCCGACTTAAGTACAAGAAGACGGACTCTTCTTATTGACTATGTTTTGAACCATTCCTGTGACACTACTTACAGATTCCGATGCTTCACTTTAGGTTTACTGTATCCCTTTGACCTTCATATTGACGATGAAACACAGAAATTGCATCGGAACTAAATACAAAATGCACAATGCCGTCTTAAGTACAAGAAGACTGACTCTTCTTACTGTCTATGTTTTATCCATTACTGTGACACTAGTTATAGATTCCGATGTTTCACTTCAGGCTTACTGTATCCCTCTGACCTTCTTAATGACGACAAAACACAGAATTTGCATCGGAATTAAACAGAAAAGGCACAATGCCGACTTAAGTACAAGAGAAATGACTCTTCTTAATGTCTATGTTTTTAACCATTCCTGTGACACTAGTTATAGATTCCGATGCTTCACTTCGGGTTTACGTTATCCCTTGGACCTTCTCATTGACGATGAAACACAGAAATTGCATCGGAATTAAATACAAAAGGCACAATGCCGACTCAATTACAAGAAGACTGACTTTCTCCTACTGTCTATGATTTGAACCATTCCTGTGACACTAGTTATAGATTCCGATGCTTCACTTCAGGTTTACTGAATCCCTCTGACCTTCTCATTGACGATGAAACACAGAAATTGCATCGGAAATAAATAGAAAAGGCACAATGCCGACTTAAGTACAAGAAAACTGACTCTTCTTACTGCCTATGATTTGAACCATTCCTGTGACACTAGTTATAGATTCCGACGCTTCACTTCAGGTGTACTGTATCCCTTGGACCTTCTTATTGACGATGAAACACAGAAATTGCATCCGAATTAAATGCAAAAGGCACAATGCCGACTTAAGTACAACTAGACTGATTCTTCTTACTGTCTATGTTTTGAACCATTCTTGTGACACTAGTTATAGTTTCTGATACTTCACTTCATGTTTACTGTATCCCTCCGACCTTCTTATTGACGATAAAACACAGAAATTGCATCGGAATTAAATAAAAAAGGCACAATGCCGACTTAAGTACAAGAAGACTGGCTCTTCTTCCTGACTATGTTTTGAACCATTCCTGTGACACTAGTTATAGATTCCGATGCCTCACTTCAAGTTTACTGTATCCCTTGGACCTTCATATTGATGATGAAACACAGAAATTGCATCGGAAATAAATAGCAAAAGCACAATGCTGACTTAAGTACATGAAGACTGACTCTTCCTACTGTCTATGTTTTGAACCATTCCTGTGACACTAGTTATAGATTCCGATGCTTCACTACAGGTTTTCTGTATCCCTCTGACCTTCTTATTGACGATGAAACACAGATATTGCATCGGAATTAAATGGAAAAGACACAATGCCGACTTAAGTACAAGAAGACGGACTCTTCTTACTGACTATGTTTTGAACCATTCCTGTGACACTACTTATAGACTCCGATGCTTCACTTCAGGTTTACAGTATCAATCAGACCTTCTTATTGACGATAAAACAGACAAATTGCATCGGAAGTAAATAGAAAAGGCACAATGCCGACTTAAGTACAAGAAGACTGACTCTTCTTACTGACTAAGATTTGAACCATTCCTGTGACTCTAGTTACAGATTCCGATGCTTCACTTTAGGTTTACAGTATCCCTTGGACCTTCTTATTGGCGACGAAACACAGAAATTGCATCGGATTTAAATAGAAAATGCACAATGCCGACTTAAGTACAAGAAGACTGACTCTACTTGCTGACTACGTTTTGAACAATTCCTGTGAGACCAGTTTTAGATTCCGATTCTTCACTATATGTTTAGTGTATCCCTTGGACCTTCTTATTGACGATGAAACACAGAAATTGCATCGGAATTAAATACAAAAGGCACAATGCCGACTTAAGTACAAGAAGACTGACTCTTCTTACTGACTATGCTTTGAACCATTCCTGTGAATCTAGTTATAGATTCCGATGCCTCACTTCAGGTTTAATGTATCCCTTGGACGTTCTTATTGATGATGAAACACAGAAATTGCATCGGAATTAAATACAAAAGGCACAATGCCGACTTAAGTACAAGAACACTGACTCTTCCTACTGTCTATGTTTTGAACCATTCCTGTGACACTAGTTATAGATTCCGATGCATCACTTCAGGTTTACTGTTTCCCTTGGACTTTCTTATAGACAATGAAACACAGAGATTGCATCGGAATTAACTACAAAAGGCACAATGCCGACTTAAGTACGAGAAGACTGACTCTTCCTACTGTCTATGTTTTGAACCATTCCTGTGACACTAGTTACAGATTCCGATGCTTCACTTCATGTGTACTGTATCCCCATGACCTTCTTATTGACGATGAAACACAGAAATTGCATCGGAATTAAATACAAAAGGCACAATGCCGACTTAAGTACAAGAAGACGGACTCTTCCTACTGTTTATGTTCTGAACCATCCCTGTGACACTAGTTATAGATTCCGATGCTTCACTTTAGGTTTACTGTATCCCTCTGACCTTCCTATTGACGACAAAACACAGAAATTGCATCGGAATTAATTTGAAAGGGCACAATGCCGACTTAAGTACAAGAAGACGGACTCTTCTTATTGACTATGTTTTGAACCATTCCTGTGACACTACTTATAGACTCCGATGCTTCACTTCAGGTTTACAGTATCACTCTGACCTTCTTATTGACGATAAAGCAGAGAAATTGCATCGGAAGTAAATAGAAAAGGCACAATGCCGACTTAAGTACAAGAAGACTGACTCTTCTTACTGACTAAGTTTTGAACCATTCCTGTGACACTAGTTACAGATTCCGATGCTTCACTTTAGGTTTACTGTATCCCTTTGACCTTCATATTGACGATGAAACACAGAAATTGCATCGGAACTAAATACAAAGTGCACAATGCCGTCTTAAGTACAAGAAGACTGACTCTTCTTACTGTCTATGTTTTGAACCATTCTTGTGACACTAGTTATAGATTCTGATACTTCACTTCATGTTTACTATATCCCTCCGACCTTCTTATTGACGATAAAACACAGAAATTGCATCGGAATTAAATTCAAAAGGCACAATGCCGACTTAAGTACAAGAAGACGGACTCTTCCTACTGTCTATGTTTTGAACCATTCCTGTGACACTAGTTACAGATACCGATGCTTCACTTCAGGTTTACTGTATCACTCTGACCTTCTCATTGACGATGAAACACAGAAGTTGCATCGGAATTAAACACAAAAGAAACAATGCCGACTTAAGTACAAGAAGACTGACTCTTCTTACTGTCTATGATTTGAACCATTCCTGTGACACTAGTTATAGATTCCGATGCCTCACTTCAGGTTTACTTTATCCCTTGGACCTTCTTATTGACGATGAAAAACAGAAATTGCATCGGAATTAAATACAAAAGGCACAATGCCGACTTAAGTACAAGAAGACTGACTCTTCTTACTGTCTAAGTTTTATCCATTACTGTGACACTAGTTATAGATTCCGATGTTTCACTTCAGGCTTACTGTATCCCTCTGACCTTCTTAATGACGACAAAACACAGAATTTGCATCGGAATTAAACAGAAAAGGCACAATGCCGACTTAAGTACAAGAGAAATGACTCTTCTTACTGTCTATGTTTTTAACCATTCCTGTGACACTAGTTATAGATTCCGATGCTTCACTTCAGGTTTACGTTATCCCTTGGACCTTCTCATTGACGATGAAACACAGAAATTGCATCGGAATTAAATACAAAAGGCACAATGCCGACTTAAGTACGAGAAGACTGACTCTTCCTACTGTCTATGTTTTGAACCATTCCTGTGACACTAGTTACAGATTCCGATGCTTCACTTCATGTGTACTGTATCCCCATGACCTTCTTATTGACGATGAAACACAGAAATTGCATCGGAATTAAATACAAAAGGCACAATGCCGACTTAAGTACAAGAAGACGGACTCTTCCTACTGTTTATGTTCTGAACCATCCCTGTGACACTAGTTATAGATTCCGATGCTTCACTTTAGGTTTACTGTATCCCTCTGACCTTCCTATTGACGACAAAACACAGAAATTGCATCGGAATTAATTTGAAAAGGCACAATGCCGACTTAAGTACATGAAGACGGACTCTTCTTATTGACTATGTTTTGAACCATTCCTGTGACACTACTTATAGACTCCGATGCTTCACTTCAGGTTTACAGTATCACTCTGACCTTCTTATTGACGATAAAGCAGAGAAATTGCATCGGAAGTAAATAGAAAAGGCACAATGCCGACTTAAGTACAAGAAGACTGACTCTTCTTACTGACTGAGTTTTGAACCATTCCTGTGACACTAGTTACAGATTCCGATGCTTCACTTTAGGTTTACTGTATCCCTTTGACCTTCATATTGACGATGAAACACAGAAATTGCATCGGAACTAAATACAAAATGCACAATGAAGTCTTAAGTACAAGAAGACTGACTCTTCTTACTGTCTATGTTTTGAACCATTCTTGTGACACTAGTTATAGATTCTGATACTTCACTTCATGTTTACTATATCCCTCCGACCTTCTTATTGACGATAAAACACAGAAATTGCATCGGAATTAAATACAAAAGGCACAATGCCGACTCAAGTACAAGAAGACGGACTCTTCCTACTGTCTATGTTTTGAACCATTCCTGTGACACTAGTTACAGATACCGATGCTTCACTTCAGGTTTACTGTATCACTCTGACCTTCTCATTGACGATGAAACACAGAAGTTGCATCGGAATTAAACACAAAAGGAACAATGCCGACTTAAGTACATGAAGACTGACTCTTCTTACTGTCTATGATTTGAACCATTCCTGTAACACTAGTTATAGATTCCGATGCCTCACTTCAGGTTTACTTTATCCCTTGGACCTTCTTATTGACGGCGAAACACAAATATTGCATCGGATTTAAATAGAAAATGCACAATGCCGACTTAAGTACAAGAAGACTGACTCTACTTGCTGACTATGTTTTGAACATTCCCTGTGAGACCAGTTTTAGATTCCGATTCTTCACTATGTGTTTAGTGTATCCCTTGGACCTTCTTATTGACGATGAAACACAGAAATTGCATCGGAATTAAATACAAAAGGCACAATGCCGACTTAAGTACAAGAAGACTGACTCTTCTTACTGACTATGCTTTGAACCATTCCTGTGAATCTAGTTATAGTTTCCGATGCCTCACTTCAGGTTTAATGTATCCCTTGGAGCTTCTTGTTGATGATGAAACACAGAAATTGCATCGGAATTAAATACAAAAGGCACAATGCCGACTTAAGTACGAGAAGACTGACTCTTCCTACTGTCTATGTTTTGAACCATTCCTGTTACACTAGTTATAGATTCCGATGCTTCACTTCAGGTTTACTGTATCTCTCAGACCTTCGTATTGACGATAAAACACAGAAATTGCATCGGAATTAAATAGAAAAGGCACAATGCCGACTTAAGTACAAGAAGACTGACTCTTCTTACTGACTATGTTTTGAACCATTCCTGTGACACTAGTTATAGACTCCGATGCTTCACTTCAGGTTTACAGTATCCCACTGACCTTCTTATTGACGATAAAACAGAGAAATTGCATCGGAAGTAAATAGAAAAGGCACAAAGTCGACTTAAGTACAAGAAGACTGACTCTTCTTACTGACTAAGTTTTGAACCATTCCTGTGACACTAGTTACAGATTCCGATGCTTCACTTTAGGTTTACTGTATCCCTTGGACCTTCTTATTGACGACGAAACACAGAAATTGCATCGGATTTAAATAGAAAAGGCACAATGCGGACTTGAGTACAAGAAGACTGACTCTTGTTACTGTCTATGTTTTGAACCATTCCTGTTACACTAGTTATAGATTCCGATGCCTCACGTCAGGTTTACTTTATCCCTTGGACCTTCTTATTGACGATGAAAAACAGAAATTGCATCGGAATTAAATACAAAAGGCACAATGCCGACTTAGGTACAAGAAGACTGACTCTTCTTACCGACTATGTTTTGAATCATTCCTGTGACACTAGTTATAGATTCCGATGCTTCACTTTAGGTTTACTGTATCCCTTGGACCTTCTTATTGACGATGAAATACAGAAATTGCATCGGAATTAAATACAAAAGGCACAATGCCGACTTAAGTACAAGAAGACTGACTCTTCTTACTGTCTATGTTTTAACCGTTCCTGTGACACTATTTATAGTTTCCGTTGCTTCACTTTAGGTTTACGGAATCCCTCTGACCCTCTTATTGAAGATGAACCACAGATATTGCATCGGAATTAATTACAAAATGCACAATGCCGACTTAAGTACAAGAGGATTGACTCTTCTTCCTGACTATGTTTTGAACCATTCCTGTGACACTAGTTATAGATTCCGATGCCTCACTTTAGGTTTACTGTATCCCTTGGACATTCTTATTGATGATGAAACACTGAAATTGCATCGGAAATAAATAGAAAAGGCACAATGCTGACTTAAGTACATGAAGAATGACTCTTCCTACTGTCTATGTTTTCAACCATTCCTGAGACACTAGTTATAGATTCCGATGCTTCACTACAGGTTTACTATATCCCTCTGACCTTCTTACTGACGATGAAACACAGATATTGCATCGGAATTAAATAGAAAAGGCACAATGCCGACTTAAGTACAAGAAGACTGACTCTTCATAGTGACTATGTTTTGAACAATTCCTGTGACACTAGTTATAGACTCCGATGCATCACTTCAGGTTTACTGTATCCCTCTGACCTTCTTATTGACGATAATACACAGAAATTGCATCGGAAGTAAATAGGAAAGGCACAATGCCGACCGAAGTACAAGAAGACTGACTCTTCTTACTGACTATGTTTTGAACCATTCCTGTGACACTAGTTACAGATTCCGATGCTTCACTTTAGGTTTACAGTATCCCTTGGTCATTCTTATTGACGCCGAAACACAGAAATTGCATCGGATTTAAATGGAAAAGGCCCAATGCCAATTTAAGTACAAGAAGACTGACTCTTCTTACTGACTATGTTTTGAACCATTCCTGTGACACTAGTTATAGATTCCGATGCCTCACTTCAGGTTTACTGTATCCCTTGGACCTTCTTATTGACGATGAAATACAGAAATTGCATCGGAATTGTATACAAAAGGCACAATGCCGACTTAAGTACAAGAAGACTGACTCTTCTTACTGTCTATGATTTGAACCATTCCTGTGACACTAGTTATAGATTCCCATACCTCACTTCAGGTTTACTGTATCCCTTGGACCTTCTTATTGACGATGAAACACAGAAATTGCATCGGAATTAAATACAAAATTCACAATGCCGACTTATGTACAAGAAGACTGACACTTCCTACTGTCTACGTTTTGAACCATTCCTGTGTCACTAGTTATAGATTCCGATGCTTCACTTCAGGTTTAATGTATCCCTCTGACCTTCTTATTGACGATGATAAACAGGAATTGCATCGGAATTAAAAACAAAAGTCACAAAGCCGACTCAAGTACAAAAAGACTGACTCTTCCTACTGTCTATGTTTTGAACCATTCCTGTGACACTAGTTATAGATTCCGATGCTTCACTTCTGGTTTACTGTATCCCTCTGACCCTCTTATTGACGAAGAAACACAGAAATTGCATCGGAATTAAATAGAAAAAGCACAATGCCGACTTAAGTACAAGAAGACTGACACTTCTTACTGTCTATGATTTGAACCATTCCTGTGACACTAGATATAGATTCCGATGCTTCACTTCAGGTGTACTGTATCCCTTGGACCTTCTTAATGACGATGAAGCACAGATATTGCATCGGGATTAAATACAAAAGGCAAATTGCCGACTTAAGTACAAGTAGACTGACTCTTCTTACTGTCTATGTTTTGAACCACTCCTGTCACACTAGTTATAGATTCTGATTATTCACTTCTGGTTAACTGTATCCCTCTGACCCTCTTATTGACGATGAAACACAGAAATTGCATCGGAATTAAATGCAAAAGGCACAATGCCGACTTAAGTACAAGAAGAATGACACTTCCTACTGTCTATGTTTTGAACCTTTATTGTTACACTAGTTATGGATTCTGATGCTTCACTTTAGTTTTACTGTATCCCTCAGACCTTCTTATTGACGATGAAACACAGAAATCGCATCGGAATTAAATAGAAGAGGCACAATGCCGACTTGAGTACAAGAAGACTCACTTTTCTTACTGACTATGTTTAGAACATTCCTGTGACACTAGCTATTAATTCCGATGCTTCACTTCAGGTTTACTGTGCCCCTCTGACCTTCTTATTGTCGATGAAACACAGAAATTGCATCGGAATTAAACAGAAAAGGCACAATGCTGACTTATGTACTGGAAGACTGACTCTTCTTACTGTCTATGCTTTGAACCATTCCTGTGACACTAGTTATAGATTCCGATGCCTCACTTCCTGTTTACTGTATTTCTTGGACCTTCTTATTGACGGTGAAACACAGAAATTGCATCGGAATTAAATACAAAAGGCACAATGGCGACTTAAGTACAAGAAGACTGGCTCTTCCAACAGTCTACGTTTTGAACCATTCCTGTGACAGTAGTTATAGATTCCGATGCTTCACTTCAGGTTCACTGTATCCCTCTGACCTTCTTATTGACGATGAAACATAGAAATTGCATTGGAATCAAATAGAAAAGGCACAATGTCGACTGACGTACAAGAAGACTGACTCTTCCTACTGTCTATGTTTGAACCATTCCTGTGACACTAGTTATAGATTCCGATGCTTCACTTCAGGTTTACTGTATCCCTCTGTCACTTTTATTGACGGAGAAAAACGGAAATTGCATCGGAATTATATACAAAAGTCACAATGCAGACTCAAGTACAAGAAGACTGACTCTTCCTTCTGTCTATGTTTTGAACCATTCCTGTGACACTAGTTATCGATTCCGATGCTTCACTTCAAATTTACTGTATCCCTCTGACCTTCTTATTGACGATGAGACACAGATATTGCATCGAAATTAAATAGAAAAGGCACAATGCCGACTTAAGTACAAGAAGACTGACTCTTCTTAGTGACTATGTTTTGAACCATTCCTGTGACACTAGTTATAGATTCCGATGCTTTACTTCAGGTTTACTGTATCCCTCTGACCTTCTTATTGACGATAATACACAGAAATTGCATCGGAAGTAAATAGGAAAGGCACAATGCCGACCGAAGTACAAGTAGACTGACTCTTCTTACTGACTATGTTTTGAACCATTCCTGTGACACTAGTTACAGATTCCGATGCTTCACTTTAGGTTTACTGTATCCCTTGGACATTCTTATTGACGCCGAAACACAGAAATTGCATCGGATTTAAATAGAAAAGGTACAATGCCGACTTAAGTACAAGAAGACTGACTCTACTTGCTGACTATGTTTTGAACATTTCCTGTGAGACCAGTTTTAGATTCCGTTTCTTCACTAGTGTTTAGTGTATCCATTGAACCTTCTTATTGAAGATGAAACACAGAAATAGAATCGGAATTAAATACAAAAGGCACAATGCCGACTTAAGTACAAGAAGACTGACACTTCCTACTGTCTACGTTTTGAACCATTCCTGTGTCACTAGTTATAGATTCCGATGCTTCACTTCAGGTTTAATGTATCCCTCTGACCTTCTTATTGACGATGAAAAACAGGAATTGCATCGGAATTAAAAACAAAAGTCACAAAGCCGACTCAAGTACAAAAAGACTGACTCTTCCTACTGTCTATGTTTTGAACCATTCCTGTGACACTAGTTATAGATTCCGATGCTTCACTTCTGGTTTACTGTATCCCTCTGACCCTCTTATTGACGAAGAAACACAGAAATTGCATCGGAATTAAATAGAAAAAGCACAATGCCGACTTAAGTACAAGAAGACTGACACTTCTTACTGTCTATGATTTGAACCATTCCTGTGACACTAGATATAGATTCCGATGCTTCACTTCAGGTGTACTGTATCCCTTGGACCTTCTTAATGACGATGAAGCACAGATATTGCATCGGGATTAAATACAAAAGGCAAATTGCCGACTTAAGTACAAGTAGACTGACTCTTCTTACTGTCTATGTTTTGAACCACTCCTGTCACACTAGTTATAGATTCTGATCCTTCACTTCTGGTTAACTGTATCCCTCTGACCCTCTTATTGACGATGAAACACAGAAATTGCATCGGAATTAAATGCAAAAGGCACAATGCCGACTTAAGTACAAGAAGAATGACACTTCCTACTGTCTATGTTTTGAACCTTTATTGTTACACTAGTTATGGATTCTGATGCTTCACTTTAGTTTTACTGTATCCCTCAGACCTTCTTATTGACGATGAAGCACAGAAATTGCATCGGAAATATATACAAAAGGCACAACGCCGACTCAAGTACAAGATGACTGACTCTTCCTACTGTCTATGTTTTGAACCATTACTGTGACACTAGTTATACATCCCGATGCTTCACTTCAGGTTTACTATATCCCTCTGACCCTCTTATTGACGATGAAACACAGAAGTCGCATCGGAATTAAATAGAAGAGGCACAATGCCGACTTGAGTACAAGAAGACTCACTTTTCTTACTGACTATGTTTAGAACATTCCTGTGACACTAGCTATTAATTCCGATGCTTCACTTCAGGTTTACTGTGCCCCTCTGACCTTCTTATTGTCGATGAAACACAGAAATTGCATCGGAATTAAACAGAAAAGGCACAATGCTGACTTATGTACTAGAAGACTGACTCTTCTTACTGTCTATGCTTTGAACCATTCCTGTGACACTAGTTATAGATTCCGATGCCTCCCTTCCTGTTTACAGTATTTCTTGGACCTTCTTATTGACGGTGAAACACAGAAATTGCATCGGAATTAAATACAAAAGGCACAATGGCGACTTAAGTACAAGAAGACTGGCTCTTCCTACAGTCTACGTTTTGAACCATTCCTGTGACAGTAGTTATAGATTCCGATGCTTCACTTCAGGTTCACTGTATCCCTCTGACCTTCTTATTGACGATGAAACATAGAAATTGCATTGGAATCAAATAGAAAAGGCACAATGTCGACTGACGTACAAGAAGACTGACTCTTCCTACTGTCTATGTTTGAACCATTCCTGTGACACTAGTTATAGATACCGATGCTTCACTTCAGGTTTACTGTATCCCTCTGTCACTTTTATTGACGGAGAAAAACGGAAATTGCATCGGAATTATATACAAAAGTCACAATGCAGACTCAAGTACAAGAAGACTGACTCTTCCTTCTGTCTATGTTTTGAACCATTCCTGTGACACTAGTTATCGATTCCGATGCTTCACTTCAAATTTACTGTATCCCTCTGACCTTCTTATTGACGATGAGACACAGATATTGCATCGAAATTAAATAGAAAAGGCACAATGCCGACTTAAGTACAAGAAGACTGACTCTTCTTAGTGACTATGTTTTGAACCATTCCTGTGACACTAGTTATAGATTCCGATGCTTTACTTCAGGTTTACTGTATCCCTCTGACCTTCTTATTGACGATAATACACAGAAATTGCATCGGAAGTAAATAGGAAATTCACAATGCCGACCGAAGTACAAGTAGACTGACTCTTCTTACTGACTATGTTTTGAACCATTCCTGTGACACTAGTTACAGATTCCGATGCTTCACTTTAGGTTTACTGTATCCCTTGGACATTCTTATTGACGCCGAAACACAGAAATTGCATCGGATTTAAATAGAAAAGGTACAATGCCGACTTAAGTACAAGAAGACTAACTCTACTTGCTGACTATGTTTTGAACATTTCCTGTGAGACCAGTTTTAGATTCCGTTTCTTCACTAGTGTTTAGTGTATCCATTGAACCTTCTTATTGAAGATGAAACACAGAAATAGAATCGGAATTAAATACAAAAGGCACAATGCCGACTTAAGTACAGGAAGACTGACTCTTCTTACTGACTATGTTTTGAACCATTCCTGTGACACTAGTTATAGATTCCGATGCCTCACTTCCGGTTTAATGTATCCCTTGGACCTTCTTATTGATGATGAAACACAGAAATTGCATCTGAATTAAATACAAAAGGCAAAATGCTGACTTTAGTACAAGAACACTAACTCTTCCTACTGCCTTTGTTTTGAACCATTCCTGTGACACTACTTATAGATTCCGATGCTTCACTTCAGGTTTATTGTATCCCTCTGACCTTCTTAATGACAATGAAACACAAAAATTGCATCGGAATTAAATAGAAAATGCACAATGACGACTTAAGTACTAGAAGACTGACTCCTCTTAATGTCTATGATTTGAACCATTCCTGTGACACTAGTTATAGATTCCGATGCTTCACTTCAGGAGTACTGTATCCCTTGGACCTTCTTATTGACGATGAAACACAGAAATTGCATCGGAATTAAATGCAAAAGGCACAATGTCGACATGAGTACAAGTAGACTGACTCGTCTTACTGTCTATGTTTTGAACCATTCCTGTGACACTAGTTATAGATTTCGATGCTTCACTCCAGGTTTACTGTATCCCTTGGACCTTCTTGTTGACGATGAAACACAGAAATAGCATCTGAATTACATACAAAAGGCACAATGCCGACTTAAGTACAAGAAAACTGACTTTTCCTACTGTCTATGTTTTGAACCTTCCCTGTGACACTAGTTATAGATTCCGATGCTTCACTTCAGGTTTACTGTATCCCTCTGACCTCCTTATTGACGATGAGACACAGATATTGCATCGGAATTAAATAGAAAAGGCAGAATGCCGACTGAAGTACAAGAAGACAGACTCTTCTTACTGACTATGATTTGAACCATTCCTGTGACACTAGTTATGGACCCTGACGCTTGACTTCAGGATTACTGTATCCCTCTGACGTTCTTATTGATGATGAAACACAGAAATTGCATCGGATTTAAATAGAAAGGGCACAATGCCGTTTTAAGTACAAGAAGACTGACTCTTCTTACTGTCTATGATTTCAACCGAACCTGTGACACTAGTTATAGATTCTGATGCTTCACTTCAGGTTTACTGTATCCCTTGGACCTTCTTATTGACGATGAAACACAGAAATTGCATCGGAATTAAATACAGAAGGCACAATGCAGTTTTATGTACAGGAAGACTGACTCTTCCTACTGTCTATGTTTTGAACCATTCCTGTAACACTAGTTATAGATTCCGATGCTTCACTTCAGGTGTACTGCATCCCATGGACCTTCTTATTGACCATGTGACACAGAAATTGCATCGGAATTAAATAGATAGGGCACAATGCCGACTTAAGTACAAGAAGACTGACTCTTCTTACTGACTATGTTTTGACCCATTCCTGTGATACTAGTTATAGATTCCGATGCCTCACTTCAGGTTTACTGTATCCCTTGGACCTTCTTACTGACGATGAAACACAGAAATTGCATCGGAATTAAATACAAAAGGCACAATGCCGACTTAAGTACAAGAAGACTGACTCTTCCTACTGTCTATGTTTTGAACCATTCCTGTGACACTAGTTATAGATTCCGATGCTTCACTTCAGGTTTACTGTATCCCTCTGACCTTCTTATTGACGATGAATCATAGATATTGCATCGGAATTAAATAGAAAAGGCTCAATGCCGACTTAAGTACAAGAAGACTGACTCTTCCCACTGTCTATGTTTTGAACCATTCCTGTGATACTAGTTATAGATTCCGATGCTGCACTTCAGGTTTACTGTATCCGTCTGACCTTCTTATTGACAATGAAAAACAGAAATTGCATCGGAATTAAATACAAAAGTCACAAAGCCGACTCAAGTACAAGTAGACTGACTCTGCTTACTGTCTATGTTTTGAACCACTCCTGTCACACTAGTTATAGATTCTGATCCTTCACTTCTGGTTAACTGTATCCCTCTGACCCTCTTATTGACGATGAAACACAGAAATTGCATCATAATTAAATGCAAAAGGCACAATGCCGACTTAAGTACAAGAAGAATGACACTTCCTACTGTCTATGTTTTGAACCTTTATTGTTACACTAGTTATGGATTCTGATGCTTCGCTTTAGTTTTACTGTATCCCTCAGACCTTCTTATTGACGATGAAGCACAGAAATTGCATCGGAAATATATACAAAAGGCACAACGCCGACTCAAGTACAAGATGACTGACTCTTCCTACTGTCTATGTTTTGAACCATTACTGTGACACTAGTTATACATCCCGATGCTTCACTTCAGGTTTACTATATCCCTCTGACCCTCTTATTGACGATGAAACACAGAAATCGCATCGGAATTAAATAGAAAAGGTACAATGCCGACTTTAGTACAAGAAGACTCACTTTTCTTACTGACTATGTTTAGAACATTCCTGTGACACTAGCTATAAATTCCGATGCTTCACTTCAGGTTTACTGTGCCCCTCTGACCATCTTATTGTCGATGAAACACAGAAATTGCATCGGAATTAAACAGAAAAGGCACAATGCTGACTTATGTACTAGAAGACTGACTCTTCTTACTGTCTATGCTTTGAACCATTCCTGTGACACTAGTTATAGATTCCGATGCCTCACTTCCTGTTTACTGTATTTCTTGGACCTTCTTATTGACGGTGAAACACAGAAATTGCATCGGAATTAAATACAAAAGGCACAATGGCGACTTAAGTACAAGAAGACTGACTCTTCCTTCTGTCTATGTTTTGAACCATTCCTGTGACACTAGTTATCGATTCCGATGCTTCACTTAAAATTTACTGTATCCCTCTGACCTTCTTATTGACGATGAGACACAGATATTGCATCGAAATTAAATAGAAAAGGCACAATGCCGACTTAAGTACAAGAAGACTGACTCTTCTTAGTGACTATGTTTTGAACCATTCCTGTGACACTAGTTATAGATTCCGATGCTTTACTTCAGGTTTACTGTATCCCTCTGACCTTCTTATTGACGATAATACACAGAAATTGCATCGGAAGTAAATAGGAAAGGCACAATGCCGACCGAAGTACAAGTAGACTGACTCTTCTTACTGACTATGTTTTGAACCATTCCTGTGACACTAGTTACAGATTCCGATGCTTCACTTTAGGTTTACTGTATCCCTTGGACATTCTTATTGACGCCGAAACACAGAAATTGCATCGGATTTAAATAGAAAAGGTACAATGCCGACTTAAGTACAAGAAGACTGACTCTACTTGCTGACTATGTTTTGAACATTTCCTGTGAGACCAGTTTTAGATTCCGTTTCTTCACTAATGTTTAGTGTATCCATTGAACCTTCTTATTGAAGATGAAACACAGAAATAGCATCGGAATTAAATACAAAAGGCACAATGCCGACTTAAGTACAAGAAGACTGACTCTTCTTACTGACTATGTTTTGAACCATTCCTGTGACACTAGTTATAGATTCCGATGCCTCACTTCCGGTTTAATGTATCCCTTGGACCTTCTTATTGATGATGAAACACAGAAATTGCATCTGAATTAAATACAAAAGGCAAAATGCCGACTTAAGTACAAGAACACTAACTCTTCCTACTGTCTTTGTTTTGAACCATTCCTGTGACACTACTTATAGATTCCGATGCTTCACTTCAGGTTTATTGTATCCCTCTGACCTTCTTAATGACAATGAAACACAAAAATTGCATCGGAATTAAATAGAAAATGCACAATGACGACTTAAGTACTAGAAGACTGACTCCTCTTAATGTCTATGATTTGAACCATTCCTGTGACACTAGTTATAGATTCCGATGCTTCACTTCAGGAGTACTGTATCCCTTGGACCTTCTTATTGACGATGAAACACAGAAATAGCATCTGAATTACATACAAAAGGCACAATGCCGACTTAAGTACAAGAAGACTGACTTTTCCTACTGTCTATGTTTTGAACCTTCCCTGTGACACTAGTTATAGATTCCGATGCTTCACTTCAGGTTTACTGTATCCCTCTGACCTCCTTATTGACGATGAGACACAGATATTGCATCGGAATTAAATAGAAAAGGCAGAATGCCGACTGAAGTACAAGAAGACAGACTCTTCTTACTGACTATGATTTGAACCATTCCTGTGACACTAGTTATGGACTCTGACGCTTGACTTCAGGATTACTGTATCCCTCTGACGTTCTTATTGATGATGAAACACAGAAATTGCATCGGATTTAAATAGAAAGGGTACAATGCGGTTTTAAGTACAAGAAGACTGACTCTTCTTACTGTCTATGATTTCAACCGAACCTGTGACACTAGTTATAGATTCTGATGCTTCACTTCAGGTTTACTGTATCCCTTGGACCTTCTTATTGACGATGAAACACAGAAATTGCATCGGAATTAAATACAGAAGGCACAATGCCGTTTTATGTACAAGAAGACTGACTCTTCCTACTGTCTATGTTTTGAACCATTCCTGTAACACTAGTTATAGATTCCGATGCTTCACTTCAGGTTTACTGTATCCCTCTGACCTTCTTATTGACGATGAATCATAGAAATTGCATCGGAATTAAATAGAAAAGGCTCAATGCCGACTTAAGTAAAAGAAGACTGACTCTTCCCACTGTCTATGTTTAAACCATTCCTGTGACACTAGTTATAGATTGCGATGCTTCACTTCAGGTTTAATGTATCCCTCTGACCTTCTTATTGACGATGAAAAACAGAAATTGCATCGGAACTAAATACAAAAGTCACAAAGCCGACTCAAGTACAAAAAGACTGACTCTTCCTACTGTCTATGTTTTGAACCATTCCTGTGACACTAGTTATCGATTCCGATGCTTCACTTCAGGTTTACTGTATCCCTCTGACCTTCTTATTGACGATGAGACACAGATATTGCATCGAAATTAAATAGAAAAAGGACAATGCCGACTTAAGTACAAGAAGACTGACTCTTCTAAGTGACTATGTTTTGAACCATTCCTGTGACACCAGTTGTTGATTCTGATGCTTCACTTCAGGTGTACTGCATCCCATGGACCTTCTTATTGACCATGAGACACAGAAATTGCATCGGAAGTAAATAGACAAGGCACAATGCCGACTTAGGTACAAGAAGACTGACTCTTCTTACTGACTATGTTTTGAACCATTCCTGTGACGCTAGTTATAGATTCCGATGCCTCACTTCAGGTTTACTGTATCCCTTGGACCTTCTTATTGACGATGAAACACAGAAATTGCATCGGAATTGTATACAAAAGCCACAGCGCCGACTTAAGTACAAGAAGACTGACTCTTCTTACTGTCTATGATTTGAACCATTCCCGTTACACTGATTATAGATTCCGATACCTCACTTCAGGTTTACTGTATCCCTTGGACCTTCTTATTGACGATGAAACACAGAAAATGCATCGGAATTAAATACAAAAGGCACAATGCCGACTTAAGTACAAGAAGACTGACTCTTCCTACTGTCTATGTTTTGAACCTTTATTGTGACACTAGTTATGGATTTTGATGCTTCACTTTAGTTTTACTGTATCCCTCTGACCTTCTTATTGACGATGAAGCACAGAAATTGCATCGGAAATATATACAAAAGGCACAACGCCGACTCAAGTACAAGAAGACTGACTCTTCCTACTGTCAATGTTTGAACCATTCCTGTGACACTAGTTATAGATTTCGATGCTTCACTCCAGGTTTACTGTATCCCTTTTACCTTCTTGTTGACGATGAAACACAGAAATTGCATCTGAATTACATACAAAAGGCACAATGCCGACAAAAGTACAAGAAGACTGACTCTTCCTACTGTCTATGTTTTGAACCTTCCCTGTGACACTAGTTATAGATTCCGATGCTTCACTTCAGGTTTACTGTATCCCTCTGACCTCCATATTGACGATGAGACACAGATATTGCATCGGAATTAAATAGAAAAGGCAGAATGCCAACTGAAGTACAAGAAGACTGACTCTTCTTACTGATTATGATTTGAACCATTCCTGTGACACTAGTTATAGACCCCGACGCTTGACTTCAGGATTACTGTATCCCTCTGACGTTCTTATTGATGATGAAACACAGAAATTGCATCGGATTTAAATAGAAAGGGCACAATGCCGACTTAAGTACAAGAAGACTGACTCTTCATACTGTCTATGATTTGAACCGAACCTGTGACACTAGTTATAGATTCTGATGCTACACTTCAGGTTTACTGGATCCCTTGGACCTTCTTATTGACGATGAAACACCGAAAATGCATCGGAATTAAATACGAAAGGCACAATGCCGACTCAAGTACAAGAAGACTGACTCTTCTTACTGACTATGTTTTGAACCATTCCTGTGACACTAGTTATAGACCCCGATGCTTCACTTCAGGTTTACTGTATCCCTCTGACCTTCGTATTGATGATGAAACTCAGAAATTGCATCGGAATTAAATAGAAAAGGCACAATGCTGACTTAAGTACAAGAAGACTGACTCTTCTTACTGTCTATGTTTTGAACCATTCCTGTGACACCAGTTGTTGATTCTGATGCTTCACTTCAGGTGTACTGCATCCCATGGACCTTCTTATTGACCATGAGACACAGAAATTGCATCGGAAGTATATAGATAAGGCACAATGCCGACTTAAGTACAAGAAGACTGACTCTTCTTACTGACTATGTTTTGAACCATTCCTGTGACACTAGTTATAGATTCCGATGCTTCACTCCAGGTTTACTGTACCACTTGGACCTTCTTATTGACGATGAAACACAGAATTTGTATCAGAATAAAATACAAAGGCACAATGCAGACTTAAGTACAAGAAGACTGACTCTTCTTACTGACTATGTTTTGAACCATTCCTGTGACACTAGTTATAGATTCCGATGCTACACTCCAGGTTTACTGCATACCTCTGACCTTCTTATTGACGATGAATCATAGAAATTGCATAGGAATTAAATAGAAAAGGCTCAATGCCGACTGAAGTACAAGAAGACTGACTCTTCCCACAGTCTATGTTTTGAACCATTCCTGTGACACTAGTTATAGATTCCGATGCTTCACTTTAGGTTTACTGTATCCCTCTGACCTTCTTATTGACGATGAAACACAGAAATTGCATCGGAATGAAATACAAAAGGCACAATGCCGACTTAGGTACAAGAAGACTGACTCTTCTTACTGACTATGTTTTGAACCATTCCTGTGACACTAGTTATAGATTCCGATGCTACACTTCAGGTTTACTGTATACCTCTGACCTTCTTATTGACGATGAATCATAGAAATTTCATCGGAAATATATACAAAATGCACAACGCCGACTTAAGTACAAGAAGAATGACTCTTCCTACTGTCTATGTTTTGAACCTTTATTGCGACACTAGTTATGGTTTCTGATGCTTCACTTTAGGTTTACTGTATCCCTCTGACCTTCTTATTGACGATGAAGCACAGAAATTGCATCGGAAATATATACAAAAGGCACAACGCCGACTCAAGTACAAGAAGACTGACTCTTCCTACTGTCTATGTTTTGAACCATTACTGTGACACTAGTTTTACATTCCGATGCTTCACTTCAGGTTTACTATATCCCTCTGACCTACTTATTGACGATGAAACCCAGAAATTGCATCGGAATTGAATAGAAAAGGCACGATGCCGACTTAAGTACAAGAAGACTCACTCTTCTTACTGACTATGTTTAGAACATTCCTGTGACACTAGCTATAGAATCCGTTGCTTCACTTCAGGTTTACTGTATCCCTCTGACCTTCTTATTGACGATGAAACATAGAAATTGCATCGGAATCAAATAGAAAAGGCACAATGTCGACTGACGTACAAGAAGACTGACTCTCCCTACTGTCTATGTTTGAACCATTCCTGTGACACTAGTTATAGATTCCGATGCTTCACTTCAGGTTTACTGTATCCCTCTGACCCTCTTATTGACGATGAAAACCGGAAAATGTATCGGAATTACATACAAAAGTCACAATGCCGACTCAAGTACAAGAAGACCGATTCTTCCTACTGTCTATGTTTCGAACCATTCCTGTGACACTAATTATCGATTCCGATGCTTCACTTCAGGTTTACTGTATCCATCTGACCTTCTTATTGACGATGAAACACAGAGATTGAATTGGAATTAAATAGAAAAATCACAATGCCGACTTAAGTACAAGAAGACTGACTCTTCTTACTGTCTATCATTTGAACCATTCCTGTGACACTAGTTATAGATTGCGATGCTTCACTTCAGGTGTACTGTATCCCTTGGACCTTCTTATTGACAATGAAACACAGAAATTGCATCAGAATTAAATACAAAAGGCAAAATGCCGACTTAAGTACAAGTAGACTGACTCTTCTTACTGTCTATGGTTTGAACCGTTCCTGTGACACAAGTTTTAGATTCTGATGCTTCACTTCAGGTTTACTGTATCCCTCTGACCGTCTTATAAACGATAACACACAGAAATTGCATCGGAATTAAATACAAATGCACAATGCCGACTCAAATACAAGAAGACTGGCTCTTCTTACTCCATATGTTTTGAACCTTTCCTGTGAGACCGGTTTTAGATTCCGATGCTTCACTTCAGGTGTACTGTACCCCTAGGACCTTCTTATTGACGACGAAACACAGAAATTGCATCGGAATAAAATACAAAAATAAACCATGCCGACTTAAGTACAAGAAGACTAACTCCTCTTACGGACTATGCTTTGAACATTTGCTGTGATACCAGTTTTAGATTCCGATGCTTCACTATATGTTTACTGTATTCGTTGGAACTTCTTATTGACGATGAATCACAGATATTGCATCGCAATTAAATAGATAAGGCACAATGCCGACTTAAGTACAAGAAGACTGACTCTTCCTACTGTCTACGTTTTGAACCATCCCTGTGACACTAGTTATAGATTCCAATGCGTCTCTTCAGGTCACTGTATCCCTCTGACCCTCTTATTGACGATGCAACACAGAAATTGCATCGGAATTAAATACATGAGGCACAATGCCGACTTAAGTACAAGAAGACTGACTCTTCCTACTGTCTATGTTTTAACCATTCCTGTGACACTAGTTATAGATTCCGGTGCTTCACTTCAGGTTTACTGATTCCCTCTGACCTTCTTATTGACGATGAAACACAGAAATTGCATCGGAATTAAATACAAAATACACAATGATGACTTAAGTACAAGAAGACCTACTCCTCTTACTGACTATGTTTTAAACATTTCCTGTGAGACCACTTTTAGATTCCGATGCTTCACTATATGTTTACAGTATCCCTTGGACCTTCTTATTGACGATGAAACACAGAAATTGCATCGGAGTTAAATACAAAAGGCACCATGCCGACTTACGTACAAGAAGACTGACTCTTCTTACTACTATGCTTTGAACCATTCCTGTGACACTAGTTTTAGATTCCGATGCCTCACTTCAGTTTTACTGTATCCCTTGGACCTTCTGATTGATGATGAGACACAGATATTGCATCGGAATTAAATACAAAGGGCACAATGCCGACATAAGTACAAGAAGACTGACTCTTCCTACTGTCTATGTTTTGAACCATTCCTGTGACACTAGTTATAGATTCCGATGCCTCACTTCAGGTTTACTGTATCTCTTGGACCTTCTTATTGACGATTAAAACAGAAAATGCATCGGAATTAAATACAAAAGTCACAAAGCCGACTAAAGTACAAGAAGACGGACTCTTCCTACTGTCTATGTTTGAACCATTCCTGTGACACTAGTTATAGTTTCCGATGCCTCATTTCAGGTTTACTGTATCCCTTGGACCGTCTTATTGACGATGAAACACAGAAATTGCTTCGGAATTGTATACAAAAGGCACAATGCCGACTTAAGTACAAGAAGACTGACTCTTCTTACTGTCTATGATTTGAACCATTCCTGGTACACTAGTTATAGATTCCGATGCCACACTTCAGGTTTACTGTATCCCTTGGACCTTCTTATTGACGATGAAACACAGAAGTTGCATCGGAATTAAATACAAAAGGCACAATGCCGACTTAAGTACTAAAAGACTGACTCTTCCTACTGTCTATGTTTTGAACCATTCCTGTGACACTAGTTATAGATTCCGATGCTACACCTCAGGTTTACTGTATCCCTCTGACCTTCTTATTGACGATGAATCATAGAAATTGCTTCGGAATTAAATAGATAAGGCTCAATGCCGACTGAAGTACAAGAAGACTGACTCTTCCCACTGTCTATGTTTTGAACCATTCCTGTGACACTAGTTATAGATTCCGATGCTTCACTTCAGGTTTACTGTATCCCTCTGACCTTCTTATTGACGATGAAAAACAGAAATTGCATCGGAATTAAAAACAAAAATCACAAAGCCGACTCAAGTACAAGAAGGCTGACTCTTCCTACCGTCTATATTTTGAACGATTCCTGTTACACTAGTTACAGATTGCGATGCTTCACTTCTGGTGTACTGTGTCCCTTGGACCTTCTTATTGACGGTGAAACACAGATATTGCATCGGAATTAAATACAAAAGGCACAATGCCGACTTAAGTACAAGAAAAATGACTCTTCCTACTGTCTATGTTTTGAACCTTTATTGCGACACTAGTTATGGATTCTGATGCTTCACTTTAGGTTTACTGTATCCCTCTGACCTTCTTATTGACGATGAAGCACAGAAATTGCTCGGAAATATATACAAAAGGCACAACGCCGACTCAAGTACAAGAAGACTGACTCTTCCTACTGTCTATGCTTTGAACCATTACTGTGACACTAGTTATACATTCCGATGCTTCACTTCAGGTTTACTATATCCCTCTGACCATCTTATTGACGATGAAACACAGAAATTGCATCGGAATTAAATAGAAAAGGCACGATGCCGACTTAAGTACAAGAAGACTCACTTTTCTTACTGACTATGTTTAGAACATTCCTGTGAGACCACTTTTAGATTCCGATGCTTCACTATATGTTTACTGTATCCCTTGGACCTTCTTAATGACGATGAAACACAGAAATTGTATCGGAATTAAATACAAGAGGCACAATGCCGACTTAAGTACAAGAAGACTGACTCTTCTTACTGACTATGATTTGAACAATTCCTGTGACACTAGTTATAGATTCCGATGCCTCACTTCAGGTTTACTGTATCCCTTGTACCTGCTTATTGATGATGAAACACAGAAATTGCATCGGAATTAAATACAAAGGGCACAATGCCGACATAAGTTCAAGAAGACTGACTCTTTTTACCGTCTATGTTTTGAACCATTCCTGTGACAGTAGTAATAGATTCCGATGGCTCACTTCAGGTTTACTGTATCCCTTGGACCTTCTTATTGACGATGAAACACAGAAATTGCATCGGAATTATATACAAAAGGCACAATGCCGACTTAAGTACAAGACGACTGACTCTTCGTACTGTCTATGTTTTGAACGATTCCTGTGACACTAGTTATAGATTCCGATGCTTCACTTCATTTTTACTGTATCCCTCTGACCTTCTTATTGACGATGAAACACAGAAATTGCATCGGAATTATATACAGAAGGCTTAATACCGACTCAAGAACTAGAAGACTTACTCTTCCTACTGTCTATGCTTTTGAACCATTCCTGTGACACTAGTTATAGATTCCGATGCCTCACTTCAGGTTTACTGTATCTCTTGGACCTTCTTATTGACGATGAAAACAGAAAATGCATCGGAAATAAATACAAAAGTCACAGAGCCGACTCAGGTACAAGAAGACTGACTCTTCCTACAGTCTATGTTTTGAACCATTCCTGTGACACTAGTTATAGTTTCCGATGCCTCACTTCAGGTTTACTGTATCCCTTGGACCGTCTTATTGACGATGAAACACAGAAATTGCTTCGGAATTGTATACAAAAGGCACAATGCCGACTTAAGTACAAGAAGACTGACTCTTCTTACTGTCTATGATTTGAACCATTCCTGGTACACTAGTTATAGATTCCGATGCCTCACTTCAGGTTTACTGTATCCCTTGGACCTTCTTATTGACGATGAAACACAGAAATTGCATCGGAATTAAATACAAAAGGCACAATGCCGACTTAAGTACTAAAAGACTGACTCTTCCTACTGTCTATGTTTTGAACCATTCCTGTGACACTAGTTATAGATTCCGATGCTACACCTCAGGTTTACTGTATCCCTCTGACCTTCTTATTGACGATGAATCATAGAAATTGCTTCGGAATTAAATAGAAAAGTCTCAATGCCGACTGAAGTACAAGAAGACTGACTCTTCCCACTGTCTATGTTTTGAACCATTCCTGTGACACTAGTTATAGATTCCGATGCTTCACTTCAGGTTTACTGTATCCCTCTGACCTTCTTATTGACGATGAAAAACAGAAATTGCATCGGAATTAAATACAAAAGTCACAAAGCCGACTCAAGTACAAGAAGACTGACTCTTCCTACTGTCTATATTTTGAACGATTCCTGTTACACTAGTTACAGATTGCGATGCTTCACTTCAGGTGTACTGTATCCCTTGGACCTTCTTATTGACGGTGAAACACAGATATTGCATCGGAATTAAATACAAAAGGCACAATGCCGACTTAAGTACAAGAAAAATGACTCTTCCTACTGTCAATGTTTTGAACCTTTATTGCGACACTAGTTATGGATTCTGATGCTTCACTTTAGGTTTACTGTATCCCTCTGACCTTCTTATTGACGATGAAGCACAGAAATTGCATCGGAAATATATACAAAAGGCACAACGCCGACTCAAGTACAAGAAGACTGACTCTTCCTACTGTCTATGCTTTGAACCATTACTGTGACACTAGTTATACATTCCGATGCTTCACTTCAGGTTTACTATATCCCTCTGACCTTCTTATTGACGATGAACACAGAAACTGCATCGGAATTAAATAGAAAAGGCACGATGCCGACTTAAGTACAAGAAGACTCACTCTTCTTACTGACTATGTTTAGAACATTCCTGTGACACTAGCTATAGATTCCGATGCTTCACTTCAGGTTTACTGTATCCCTCTGACCTTCTTATTGACGATGAAACACAGTGATTGAATTGGAATCAAATAGAAAACTCACAATGCCGACTTAAGTACAAGAAGACTTTCTCTTCTTACTGTCTATCATTTGAACCATTCCTGTGACACTTGTTATAGCTTTCGATGCTTCACTTCAGATGTACTGTATCCCTTGGTCCTTCTTATTGACGATGAAACACAGAAATTGCATCAGAAATAAATACAAAAGGCAAAATGCCGACTTAAGTACAAGTAGACTGTCTCTTCTTACTGTCTATGCTTTGAACCATTCCTGTGACACAAGTTATAGATTCTGATGCTTCACTTCAGGTTTACTGTCTCTCTCAGACCTTCTTATTAACGATAAAACACAGAAATTGCATCGGAATTAAAGACAAATGCACAATGCCGACTCAAATACAAGAAGACTGGGTCTACTTACTCTCTATGTTTTGGACCTTTCCTGTGAGACCGGTTTTAGATTCTGATGCTACACTTCAGGTGTACTGTACCCCTAGGACCTTCTTATTGACGACAAAACACAGAAATTGCATCGGAATAAAATACAAAAGGCACCATGCCGACTTAAGTACAAGAAGACTAACTCCTCTTACTGACTATGGTTTGAACATGTCCTGTGAGACCACTTTTAGATTCCGATGCTTCACTATATGTTTACTGTATCCCTTGGACCTTCTTAATGACGATGAAACACAGAAATTGTATCGGAATTAAATACAAGAGGCACAATGCCGACTTAAGTACAAGAAGACTGACTCTTCTTACTGACTATGATTTGAACAATTGCTGTGACACTAGTTATAGATTCCAATGCCTCACTTCAGGTTTACTGTATCCCTTGTACCTGCTTATTGATGATGAAACACAGAAATTGCATCGGAAATAAATACAAAGGGCACAATGCCCACATAAGTTCAATAAGACTGACTCTTCCTACTGTCTATGTTTTGAACCATTCCTGTGACAGTAGTAATAGATTCCGATGGCTCACTTCAGGTTTACTGTATCCTTTGGACCTTCTTATTGACGATGAAACACAGAAATTGCATCGGAATTATATACAAAAGGCACAATGCCGACTTAAGTACAAGACAACTGACTCTTCCTACTGTCTATGTTTTGAACGATTCCTGTGACACTAGTTATAGATTCCGATGCTTCACTTCATTTTTACTGTATCCCTCTGACCTTCTTATTGACGATGAAACACAGAAATTGCAACGGAATTAAATACAGAAGGCTTAATACCGACTCAAGAACTAGAAGACTGACTCTTCCTACTGTCTATGCTTTTGAACCATTCCTGTGACACTAGTTATAGAGTCCGATGCTTCACTTAAGGTTTTATCTATCCCTATTATCTTCTTATTGACGATGAAACACAGAAATTGCATCGGAATTACATACAAAATGCACAATACCGACTTAAGTTCAAGAAGACAGACTTTTCCTACTGTCTATGTTTTGAACCATCCCTGTGACACTAGTTATAGATTCTGATGCTTCACTTCAGGTTTACTGTATCCCTCTGACCTTCTTATTGACGATGAAACACAGAAATTGCATTGGAATTAATAAGAATAGGCACAATGCCGACTTAAGTACAAGAAGAGTGACTCTTCTTACTAACTATGTTTTGAACCATTCCTGTGACACTAGTTATACATTCCGATGCTTAACTTCAGGTTTACTGTATCCCTTGGTCCTTCTTATTGACGATGAAAAACAGAAATTGCATCGGAATTAAATACAAAAGTCACAATGCCGAATTAAGTACAAGATGACTGATTCTTCCTACTGTCTATGTTTTGGACCATTCCTGTGACACTAGTTACAGATTCCGATGATTCACTTCACGTTAACTGTATCCCTCTGACCTTCTTATTGACGATGAAACACAGAAATTGCGTCGGAATTAAATAGAAAAGGCACAATGCCGACTTAAGTACAAGAAGACTGGCTCTTCTTTCTGACTATGTTGTGAACATTTCCTGTGAGACCAGTGTTAGATTCCGATGCTTCACTTCATTTTTACTGTACCCCTCTGACCTTCTTATTGACGATGAAACACAGAAATTTCATCGGAATTAAATACAGAAGGCTTAATGCCGACACAAGAACTAGAAGCCTGACTCTTCCTACTGTCTATGCTTTTGAACCATACCTGTGACACTAGTTATAGATTCCGATGCTTCACTTAAGGTTTTCTGTATCCCTATGATCTTCTTATTGACGATGAAACACAGAAATTGCATCGGAATTACATACAAAAGGCACAATACCGACTTAAGTTCAAGAAGACAGACTCTTCCTACTGTCTATGTTTTGAACCATCCCTGTGACACTAGTTATAGATTCTGATGCTTCACTTCAGGTTTACTGTGTCCCTCTGACCTTCTTATTGACGATGAAACACAGAGATTGCATTGGAATTAAATAGAATAGGCACAATGCCGACTTAAGTACAAGAAGACTGACTCTTCTTACTAACTATGTTTTGAACCATTCCGGTGACACTAGTTATAGATTCCGATGCTTCACTTCAGGTTTACTGTATCACTTGGACCGTCTTATTGACGATGAAACCCAGAAATTGAATCGGAATTAAATCCAAAAGGCACAATGCCGACTTAAGTACAAGAAGACTGACTCTTCTTACTGTCTATGTTTTGAACAATTCCTGTGACACTAGTTATAGATTCCGATGCTTCACTTCAGATTTACTGTTTCCCTTGGACTTTCGTATAGACAATGAAACACAGAGATTGCATCGGAATTAAATACAAAAGGCACAATGCCGACTTAAATACAAGAAGACTGACTCTTCTTACTGTCTATGTTTTGAACAATTGCTGTGACAGTAGTTATAGATTCCGATGCTTCATTTCAGGTTTACTGTTCTCTTGGACCTTCTTATTGACGATGAAAGACAGAAATTGCATCGGAATTAAATACAAGAGGCACAATGCCGACTTAAGTACAAAAAGACTGACTCTTCCTACTGTCTATGTTTTAACCATTCCTGTGACGTTAGTTATAGATTCCGGTGTTTCAGTTCAGTTTTACTGATTCCCTCTGACCTTCTTATTGACGATGAAACACAGAAATTGCATCGGAATTAAATACAAAATGCACAATGCCGACTTAAGTTCAAGAAGACTAACTCCTCTTACTGACTATGGTTTGAACATTTCCTGTGAGACCACTTTCAGATTCCGATGCTTCACTATATGTTTACTGTATCCCTTGGACCTTCTTATTGACGATGTAACACAGAAATTGCATCGGGATTAAATACAAGAGGCACAATGCCGACTTAAGTACAAGAAGACTGACTCTTCTTGCTGACTATGTTTTGAACCATTCCTGTGACACCAGTTATAGATTCCGATGCCTCACTTCAGTTTTACTGTATCCCTTGTACCTTCGTATTGATGATGAAACACAGAAATTACATCGGAATTAAATACAAAGGGCACAATGCCGACATAAGTACAAGAAGACTGACTCTTCCTACTGTCTATGTTTTGAACCATTCCTGTGACACTAGTTATAGATTACGATGGCTCACCTCAGGTTTACTGTATCCCTTGGACCTTCTTATTGACGATGAAACACAGAAATTGCATCGTAATTAAATACAAAAGGCACAATGCCGACTTAAGTACAAGACGACTGACTCTTCCTACTTTCTATGTTTTGAACCATCCCTGTGACACTAGTTATAGATTCTGATGCTTCACTTCAGGTTTACTGTATCCCTCTGACCTTCTTATTGACGATGAAACACAGAAATTGCATTGGAATTAAATAGAATAGGCACAATGCCGACTTAAGTACAAGAAGACTGACTCTTCTTTCTAACTATGTTTTGAACCATTCCTGTGACACTAGTTATACATTCCGATGATTAACTTCAGGTTTACTGTATCCCTTGGTCCTTCTTATTGACGATGAAAAACAGAAATTGCATCGGAATTAAATACAAAAGTCACAATGCCGACTTAAGTACAAGATGACTGATTCTTCCTACTGTCTATGTTTTGAACCATTCCTGTGACACTAGTTATAGATTCCGATGATTCACTTCACGTTAACTGTATCCCTCTGACCTTCTTATTGACGATGAAACACAGAAATTGCGTCAGATTAAATAGAAAAGGCACAATGCCGACTTAAGTACAAGAAGACTGGCCCTTCTTTCTGACTATGTTGTGAACATTTCCTGTGAGACCAGTGTTAGATTCCGATGCTTCACTTCATTTTTACTGTACCCCTCTGACCTTCTTATTGACGATGAAACACAGAAATTGCATCGGAATTAAATACAGAAGGCTTAATGCCGACTCAAGAACTAGAAGACTGACTCATCCTACTGTCTATGCTTTTGAACCATACCTGTGACACTAGTTATAGATTCCGATGCTTCACTAAAAGTTTTCTGTATCCCTATGATCTTCTTATTGACGATGAAACACAGAAATTGCATCGGAATTACATACAAAAGGCACAATACCGACTTAAGTTCAAGAAGACAGACTCTTCCTACTGTCTATGTTTTGAACCATCCCTGTGACACTAGTTATAGATTCTGATGCTTCACTTCAGGTGTACTGTGTCCCTCTGACCTTCTTATTGACGATGAAACACAGAGATTGCATTGGAATTAAATAGAATGGGCACAATGCCGATTTAAGTACAAGAAGACTGACTCTTCTTACTAACTATGTTTTGAACCGTTCCTGTGACACTAGTTATACATTCCGATGCTTAACTTCAGGTTTACTGTATCCCTTGGTCCTTCTTATTGACGATGAAAACCGGAAATTGCATCGGAATTAAATACAAATAGGCAGAATGCCGACTTAAGTACAAGAAGACTGACTCTTCTTACCGTGTATGTTTTGAACCATTCCGGTGACACTAGTTATAGATTCCGATGCTTCACTTCAGGTTTACTGTATCACTTGGACCGTCTTATTGACGATGAAACCCAGAAATTGTATCGGAATTAAATACAAAAGGCACAATGCCGACTTAAGTACAAGAAGACTGACACTTCTTACTGTCTATGTTTTGAACAATTCCTGTGACACTAGTTATAGATTCCGATGCTTCACTTCAGATTTACTGTTTCCCTTGGACTTTCGTATAGACAATGAAACACAGAGATTGCATCGGAATTAAATACAAAAGGCACAATGCCGACTTAAATACAAGAAGACTGACTCTTCTTACTGTCTATGTTTTGAACAATTGCTGTGACAGTAGTTATAGATTCCGATGCTTCATTTCAGGTTTACTGTATCCCTTGGACCTTCTTATAGACGACGAAACACATAAATTGCAACGGAATTAAATAGAAAAGGCACAATGCCGACTTAAGTACAAGAAGACTGACTCTTCCTACTGTCTATGTTTTGAACCAATCCTGTGACACTAGTTATAGATTCCGATGCTTCACTTCAGGTTTACTGATTCCCTCTGACCCTCTTATTGACGATGAAACACAGAAATTGCATCCGAATTAAATACAATATGCACAATGCCAACTTAAGTACAAGAAGACTAACTCCTCTTACTGACTATGGTTTGAACATTTCCTGTGAGACCACTTTTAGATTCCGATGCTTCACTATATGTTTACTGTATCCCGTGGACCTTCTTATTGACGATGAAACACAGAAATTGCATCGGAATTAATTACAAGAGGCACAATGCCGACTTAAGTACAAGAAGACTGACTCTTCTTACTGACTATGATTTGAACCATTCCTGTGACACTTGTTCTAGATTCCGATGCCTCACTTCAGGTTTACTGTATCCCTTGTACCTGCTTATTGATGATGAAACACAAAAATTGCATCGGAATTAAATACAAAGGGCACAATGCCGACATAAGTTCAAGAAGACTGACTCTTCCTACTGTCTATGTTTTGAACCATTCCTGTGACACTAGTTATAGATTCCGATGATTCACTTCAGGTTTACTGTATCCCTTGGACCTTCTTATTGACGATGAAACACAGAAATTGCATCGGAATTAAATACAAAAGCACAATGCCGACTTAAGTACAAGAAGACTGGCTCTTCTTTCTGACTATGTTGTGAACATTTCCTGTGAGACCAGTTTTAGATTCCGATGCTTCACTTCATTTTTACTGTACCCCTCTGACCTTCTTATTGACGATGAAACACAGAAATTGCATCGGAATTAAATACAGAAGGCGTAACGCCGACTCAAGAACTAGAAGACTGAGTCTTCCTACTGTCTATGCTTTTGAACCATTCCTGTGACACTAGTTTTAGATTCCGATGCTTCACTTAAGGTTTTCTGTATCCCTATGATCTTCTTATTGACGATGAAACATAGAAATTGCATCGGAATTACATACAAAAGGCACAATACCGACTTAAGTTCAAGAAGACAGACTCTTCCTAATGTCTATGTTTTGAACCATCCCTGTGACACTAGTTATGGATTCTGATGCTTCACTTCAGGTTTACTGTGTCCCTCTGACCTTCTTATTGACGATGAAACACAGAAATTGCATTGGAATTAAATAGAATAGGCACAATGCCGACTTAAGTACAAGAAGACTGACTATTCTTACTAACTATGTTTTGAACCATTCCTGTGACACTAGTTATACATTCCGATGCTTAACTTCAGGTTTACTGTATCCCTTGGTCCTTCTTATTGACGATGAAAAACGGAAATTGCATCGGAATTAAATACAAAAGGCAGAATGCCGACTTAAGTACAAGAAGACTGACTCTTCTTACTGTCTATGTTTTGAACCATTCCGGTGACACTAGTTATGGATTCCGATGCTTCACTTCAGGTTTACTGTATCACTTCGACCGTCTTATTGACGATGAAACACAGAAATTGTATCGGAATTAAATACAAAAGGCACAATGCCGACTTAAGTACAAGAAGACTGACACATCTTACTGTCTATGCTTTGAATAAATCCTGTGACACTAGTTATAGATTCCGATGCTTCACTTCAGGTTTACTGTTTCCCTTGGACTTTCGTATAGACAATGAAACACAGAGATTGCATCGGAATTAAATACAAAAGGCACAATGCCGACTTAAATACAAGAAGACTGACTCTTCTTACTGTCTATGTTTTGAACAATTGCTGTGACAGTAGTTATAGATTCCGATGCTTCATTTCAGGTTTACTGTATCTCTTGGACCTTCTTATTGACGATGAAACACAGAAATTGCATCGGAATTAAATACAAGAGGCACAATGCCGACTTAAGTACAAAAAGACTGACTCTTCCTACTGTCTATGTTTTAACCATTCCTGTGACGTTAGTTATAGATTCCGGTGTTTCACTTCAGGTTTACTGATTCCCTCTGACCTTGTTATTGACGATGAAACACAGAAATTGCATCGGAATTAAATACAAAATGCACAATGCCGACTTAAGTACAAGAAGACTAACTCCTCTTACTGACTATGGTTAGAACATTTCCTGTGAGACCACTTTTAGATTCCGATGCTTCACTATATGTTTACTGTATCCCGTGGACCTTCTTATTGACGATGAAACACAGAAATTGCATCGGAATTAAATACAAGAGGCACAATGCCGACTTAAGTAAAAGAAGACTGACTCTTCTTACTGACTATGATTTGAACCATTCCTGTGACACTAGTTCTAGATTCCGATGCCTCACTTCAGGTTTACTGTATCCCTTGTACCTGCTTATTGATGATGAAACACAGAAATTGCATCGGAATTAAATACAAAGGGCACAATGCCGACAAGAGTTCAAGAAGACTGACTCTTCCTACTGTCTATGTTTTGAACCATTCCTGTGACACTAGTTATAGATTCCGATGATTCACTTCAGGTTTACTGTATCCCTTGGACCTTCTTATTGACCATGAAACACAGAAATTGCATCGGAATTAAATACAAAAGCACAATGCCGACTTAAGTACAAGAAGCCTGGCTCTTCTTTCTGACTATGTTGTGAACATTTCCTGTGAGACCAGTTTTAGATTCCGATGCTTCACTTCATTTTTACTGTACCCCTCTGACCTTCTTATTGACGATGAAACACAGAAATTGCATCGGAATTAAATACAGAAGGCGTAATGCCGACTCAAGAACTAGGAGACTGACTCTCCCTACTGTCTATGCTTTTGAACCATTCCTGTGACACTAGTTATAGATTCCGATGCTTCACTCAAGGTTTTCTGTATCCCTATGATCTTCTTATTGACGATGAAACACAGAAATTGCATCGGAATTACATACAAAAGGCACAATACCGACTTAAGTTCAAGAAGACAGACTCTTCCTAATGTCTATGTTTTGAACCATCCCTGTGACACTAGTTATGGATTCTGATGCTTCACTTCAGGTTTACGGTGTCCCTCTGACCTTCTTATTGACAGTGAAACACAGAAATTGCATTGGAATTAAATAGAATAGGCACAATGCCGACTTAAGTACAAGAAGACTGACTATTCTTACTAACTATGTTTTGAACCATTCCTGTGACATTAGTTATACATTCCGATGCTTAACTTCAGGTTTACTGTATCCCTTGGTCCTTCTTATTGACGATGAAAAACGGAAATTGCATCGGAATTAAATACAAAAGGCAGAATGCCGACTTAAGTACAAGAAGACTGACTCTTCTTACTGTCTATGTTTTGAACCATTCCGGTGACACTAGTTATAGATTCCGATGCTTCACTTCAGGTTTACTGTATCACTTCGACCGTCTTATTGACGATGAAACACAGAAATTGTATCGGAATTAAATACAAAAGGCACAATGCCGACTTAAGTACAAGAAGACTGACACATCTTATTGTCTATGTTTTGAATAAATCCTGTGACACTAGTTATAGATTCCGATGCTTCACTTCAGGTTTACAGTTTCCCTTGGACTTTCGTATGGACAATGAAACACAGAGATTGCATCGGAATTAAATACAAAAGGCACAATGCCGACTTAAATACAAGAAGACTGACTCTTCTTACTGTCTATGTTTTGAACAATTGCTGTGACAGTAGTTATAGATTCCGATGCTTCATTTCAGGTTTACTGTATCTCTTGGACCTTCTTATTGACGATGAAACACAGAAATTGCATCGGAATTAAATACAAGAGGCACAATGCCGACTTAAGTACAAAAAGACTGACTCTTCCTACTGTCTATGTTTTAACCATTCCTGTGACGTTAGTAATAGATTCCGGTGTTTCACTTCAGGTTTACTGATTCCCTCTGACCTTCTTATTGACGATGAAACACAGAAATTGCATCGGAATTACATACAAAATGCACAATGCCGACTTAAGTACAAGAAGACTAACTCCTCTTACTGACTATGGTTTGAACATTTCCTGTGAGACCACTTTCAGATTCCGGTGCTTCACTATATGTTTACTGTATCCCTTGGACCTTCTTATTGACGATGAAACACAGAAATTGCATCGGAATTAAATACAAGAGGCACAATGCCCACTTAAGTACAAGAAGACTGACTCTTCTTGCTGACTATGATTTGAACCATTCCTGTGACACCACTTATAGATTCCGATGCCTCACTTCAGTTTTACTGTATCCCTTGTACCTTCGTATTGATGATGAAACACAGACATTACATCGGAATTAAATACAAAGGGCACAATGCCGACATAAGTACAAGAAGACTGACTCTTCCTACTGTCTATGTTTTGAACCATTCCTGTGACACTAGTTATAGATTCCGATGGCTCACTTCAGGTTTACTGTATCCCTCGGACCTTCTTATTGACGATGAAACACAGAAATTGCATCGTAATTAAATACAAAAGGCACAATGCCGACTTAAGTACAAGACGACTGACTCTTCCTACTTTCTATGTTTTGAACCATCCCTGTGACACTAGTTATAGATTCTGATGCTTCACTTCAGGTTTACTGTATCCCTCTGACCTTCTTATTGACGATGAAACACAGAAATTGCATTGGAATTAAATAGAATAGGCACAATGCCGACTTAAGTACAAGAAGACTGACTCTTCTTACTAACTATGTTTTGAACCATTCCTGTGACACTAGTTATACATTCCGATGACTAACTTCAGGTTTACTGTATCCCTTGGTCCTTCTTATTGACGATGAAAAACAGATATTGCATCGGAATTAAATACAAAAGTCACAATGCCGACTTAAGTACAAGATGACTGATTCTTCCTACTGTCTATGTTTTGAACCATTCCTGTGACACTAGTTATAGATTCCGATGATTCACTTCACGTTAACTGTCTCCCTCTGACCTTCTTATTGACGATGAAACACAGAAATTGCGTCGGAATTAAATAGAATAGGCACAATGCCGACTTAAGTACAAGAAGACTGACTCTTCTTACTAACTATGTTTTGAACCATTCCTGTGACACTAGTTATACATTCCGATGATTAACTTCAGGTTTACTGTATCCCTTGGTCCTTCTTATTGACGATGAAAAACAGAAATTGCATCGGAATTAAATACAAAAGTCACAATGCCGACTTAAGTACAAGATGACTGATTCTTCCTACTGTCTATGTTTTGAACCATTCCTGTGACACTAGTTATAGATTCCGATGATTCACTTCACGTTAACTGTCTCCCTCTGACCTTCTTATTGACGATGAAACACAGAAATTGCGTCGGAATTAAATAGAAAAGGCACAATGCCGACTTAAGTACAAGAAGACTGACTATTCTTACTAACTATGTTTTGAACCATTCCTGTGACACTAGTTATACATTCCGATGCTTAACTTCAGGTTTACTGTATCCCTTGGTCCTTCTTATTTACGATAAAAAACGGAAATTGCATCGGAATTAAATACAAAAGGCAGAATGCCGACTTAAGTACAAGAAGACTGACTCTTCTTACTGTCTATGTTTTGAACCATTCCGGTGACACTAGTTATAGATTCCGATGCTTCACTTCAGGTTTACTGTATCACTTCGACCGTCTTATTGACGATGAAACACAGAAATTGTATCGGAATTAAATACAAAAGGCACAATGCCGACTTAAGTACAAGAAGACTGACACATCTTATTGTCTATGTTTTGAATAAATCCTGTGACACTGGTTATAGATTCCGATGCTTCACTTCAGGTTTACTGTTTCCCTTGGACTTTCGTATAGACAATGAAACACAGAGATTGCATCGGAATTAAATACAAAAGGCACAATGCCGTCTTAAATACAAGAAGACTGACTCTTCTTACTGTCTATGTTTTGAACAATTGCTGTGACAGTAGTTATAGATTCCGATGCTTCATTTCAGGTTTACTGTATCTCTTGGACCTTCTTATTGACGATGAAACACAGAAATTGCATCGGAATTAAATACAAGAGGCACAATGCCGACTTAAGTACAAAAAGACTGACTCTTCCTACTGTCTATGTTTTAACCATTCCTGTGACGTTAGTAATAGATTCCGGTGTTTCACTTCAGGTTTGCTGATTCCCTCTGACCTTCTTATTGACGATGAAACACAGAAATTGCATCGGAATTACATACAAAATGCACAATGCCGACCTAAGTACAAGAAGACTAACTCCTCTTACTGACTATGGTTTGAACATTTCCTGTGAGACCACTTTCAGATTCCGATGCTTCACTATATGTTTACTGTATCCCTTGGACCTTCTTATTGACGATGAAACACAGAAATTGCATCGGAATTAAATACAAGAGGCACAATGCCGACTTAAGTACAAGAAGACTGACTCTTCTTGCTGACTATGATTTGAACCATTCCTGTGACACCAGTTATAGATTCCGATGCCTCACTTCAGTTTTACTGTATCCCTTGTACCTTCGTATTGATGATGAAACACAGAAATTACATCGGAATTAAATACAAAGGGCACAATGCCGACATAAGTACAAGAAGACTGACTCTTCCTACTGTCTATGTTTTGAACCATTCCTGTGACACTAGTTATAGATTCCGATGGCTCACTTCAGGTTTACTGTATCCCTTGGACCTTCTTATTGACGATGAAACACAGAAATTGCATCGTAATTAAATACAAAAGGCACAATGCCGACCTAAGTACAAGACGACTGACTCTTCCTACTTTCTATGTTTTGAACCATCCCTGTGACACTAGTTATAGATTCTGATGCTTCACTTCAGGTTTACTGTATCCCTCTGACCTTCTTATTGACGATGAAACACAGAAATTGCATTGGAATTAAATAGAATAGGCACAATGCCGACTTAAGTACAAGAAGACTGACTCTTCTTACTAACTATGTTTTGAACCATTCCTGTGACACTAGTTATACATTCCGATGATTAACTTCAGGTTTACTGTATCCCTTGGTCCTTCTTATTGACGATGAAAAACAGAAATTGCATCGGAATTAAATACAAAAGTCACAATGCCGACTTAAGTACAAGATGACTGATTCTTCCTACTGTCTATGTTTTGAACCATTCCTGTGACACTAGTTACAGATTCCGATGATTCACTTCACGTTAACTGTCTCCCTCTGACCTTCTTATTGACGATGAAACACAGAAATTGCGTCGGAATTAAATAGAAAAGGCACAATGCCGACTTAAGTACAAGAAGACTGGCTCTTCTTTCTGACTATGTTGTGAACATTTCCTGTGAGACCAATGTTAGATTCCGATGCTTCACTTCATTTTTACTGTACCCCTCTGACCGTCTTATTGACGATGAAACACAGAAATTGCATCGGAATTAAATGCAGAAGGCTTAATGCCGACTCAAGAACTAGAAGACCGACTCTTCCTACTGTCTATGCTTTTGAAACATACCTGTGACACTAGTTATAGATTCCGATGCTTCACTTAAGGTTTTCTGTATCCCTATGATCTTCTTATTGACGATGAAACACAGAAATTGCATCGGAATTACATACAAAAGGCACAATACCGACTTAAGTTCAAGAAGACAGACTCTTCCTACTGTCTATGTTTTGAACCATCCCTGTGACACTAGTTATAGATTCTGATGCTTCACTTCAGGTTTACTGTGTCCCTCTGACCTTCTTATTGACGATGAAACACAGAGATTGCATTGGAATTAAATAGAATAGGCACAATGCCGACTTAAGTACAAGAAGACTGACTCTTCTTACTAACTATGTTTTGAACCATTCCTGTGACACTAGTTATACATTCCGATGCTTAACTTCAGGTTTACTGTATCCCTTGGTCCTTCTTATTGACGATGAAAACCGGAAATTGCATCGGAATTAAATACAAAAGGCAGAATGCCGACATAAGTACAAGAAGACTGACTCTTCTTACTGTCTATGTTTTGAACCATTCCGGTGACACTAGTTATAGATTCCGATGCTTCACTTCAGGTTTACTGTATCCCTCAGTCCTTCTTATTGATGATGAAACACAGAAATTGCATCGGAATTAAATACGAAATGCACAATGCCGACTTAAGTACAAGAAGACTGACTCTTCTTACTGACTATGTTGTGAACACTTCCCGTGAGACCAGTTTTAGATTCCGATGCTACTCCATATATGTTTACTGTATCCCTTGAACCATGTTATTGACGATGAAACACAGAAATTGCATCGGAATTAAACAGAAGAGGCACAATGCCGACTTAAGTACAAGAAGACTGACTCTTCCTAGTGTCTATGTTTCAACCATTCCTGTGACGCTAGTTATAGATTCCGGTGCTTCACGTCAGGTTTACTGATTCCCTCTGACCCTCTTATTGACGATGAAACACAGAAATTGCATCGGAATTTAATACAAAATGCACAATGCCAACTTAGGTACAAGAAGACTAACTCCTCTTACTGACTATGGTTTGAACATTTCCTGTGAGACCACTTTTAGATTCCGATGCTTCACTATATGTTTACTGTATCCCGTGGACCTTCTTATTGACGATGAAACACAGAAATTGCATCGGAATTAAATACAAAAGGCACAATGCCGACTTAAGTACAAGAAGACTGACTCTTCCTACTGTCTATGTTTTGAACCATTCCTGTGACACTAGTTATAGATTCCGATGGCTCACTTCAGGTTTACTGTATCCCTTGGACCTTCTTATTGACGATCAAACACAGAAATTGCATCGTAATTAAATACAAAAGGCACAATGCCGACTTAAGTACAAGACGACTGACTCTTCCTACTTTCTATGTTTTGAACCATCCCTGTGACACTAGTTATAGATTCTGATGCTTCACTTCAGGTTTACTGTATCCCTCTGACCTTCTTATTGACGATGAAACACAGAAATTGCATTGGAATTAAATAGAATAGGCACAATGCCGACTTAAGTACAAGAAGACTGACTCTTCTTACTAACTATGTTTTGAACCATTCCTGTAACACTAGTTATACATTCCGATGCTTAACTTCAGGTTTACTGTATCCCTTGGTCCTTCTTATTGACGATGAAAAACAGAAATTGCATCGGAATTAAATACAAAAGTCACAATGCCGACTTAAGTACAAGATGACTGATTCTTTCTACTGTCTATGCTTTGAACCATTCCTGTGACACTAGTTATAGATTCCGATGATTCACTTCACGTTAACTGTATCCCTCTGACATTCTTATTGACGATGAAACACAGAAATTGCGTCGGAATTAAATAGAAAAGGCACAATGGCGACTTAAGTACAAGAAGACTGGCTCTTCTTTCTAAACTATGTTGTGAACATTTCCTGTGAGACCAGTGTTAGATTCCGATGCTTCACTTCATTTTTACTGTACCCCTCTGACCTTCTTATTGACGATGAAAAACAGAAATTGCATCGGAATTAAATACAGAAGGCTTAATGCCGACTCAAGAACTAGAAGACTGACTCTTCCTACTGTCTATGCTTTTGAACCATACCTGTGACACTAGTTATAGATTCCGATGCTTCACTTAAGGTTTTCTGTATCCCTATGATCTTCTTATTGACGATGAAACACAGAAATTGCATCGGAATTACATACAAAAGGCACAATACCGACTTAAGTTCAAGTGGACAGACTCTTCCTACTGTCTATGTTTTGAACCATCCCTGTGACACTAATTATAGATTCTGATGCTTCACTTCAGGTTTACTGTGTCCCTCTGACCTTCTAATTGACGATGAAACACAGAGATTGCATTGGAATTATATAGAATAGGCACAATGCCGACTTAAGTACAAGAAGACTGACTCTTCTTACTAACTATGTTTTGAACCATTCCTGTGACACTAGTTATACATTCCGATAATTAACTTCAGGTTTACTGTATCCCTTGGTCCTTCTTATTGACGATGAAAAACGGAAATTGCATCGGAATTAAATACAAAAGGCAGAATGCCGACTTAAGTACAAGAAGACTGACTCTTCTTACTGTCTATGTTTTGAACCATTCCGGTGACACTAGTTATAGATTCCGATGCTTCACTTCAGGTTTACTGTATCACTTGGACCGTCTTATTGACGATGAAACACAGAAATTGTATCGGAATTAAATACAAAAGGCACAATGCCGACTTAAGTACAAGAAGACTGACACTTCTTACTGTCTATGTTTTGAACAATTCCTGTGACACTAGTTATAGATTCCGATGCTTCACTTCAGATTTACTGTTTCCCTTGGACTTTCGTATAGACATTGAAACACAGAGATTGCATCGGAATTAAATACAAAAGGCATAATGCCGACTTAAATACAAAAAGACTGACTCTTCTTACTGTCTATGTTTTGAAAAATTGCTGTGACAGTAGTTATAGATTCCGATGCTTCATTTCAGGTTTACTGTATCCCTTGGACCTTCTTATAGACGACGAAACACATAAATTGCAACGGAATTAAATAGAAAATGCACAATGCCGACTTAAGTACAAGAAGACTGACTCTTCCTACTGTCAATGTTTTGAACCAATCCTGTGACACTAGTTATAGATTCCGATGCTTCACTTCAGGTTTACTGTATCCCTCTGTCCTTCTTATTGATGATGAAACACAGAAATTGCATCGGAATTAAATACAAAATGCACAATGCCGACTTAAGTACAAGAAGATTGACTCTTCTTACTGACTATGTTGTGAACACTTCCTGTGAGACCAGTTTTAGATTCCGATGCTACTCCATATATGTTTACTGTATCCCTTGAACCATGTTATTGACGATGAAACACAGAAATTGCATCGGAATTAAACAGAAGAGGCACAATGCCGACTTAAGTACAAGAAGACTGACTCTTCCTAGTGTCTATGTTTCAACCATTCCTGTGACGCTAGTTATAGATTCCGGTTCTTCACGTCAGGTTTACTGATTCCCTCTGACCCTCTTATTGACGATGAAACACAGAAATTGCATCGGAATTAAATACAGAAGGCGTAATGCCGACTTAAGTACAAGAAGACTGACTCTTCTTACTGTCTATGCTTTTGAACCATTCCTGTGACACTAGTTATAGATTTCGATGCTTCACTATATGTTTACTGTATCCCGTGGACCTTCTTATTGACGATGAAACACAGAAATTGCATCGGAATTAAATACAAGAGGCATAATGCCGACTTCAGTACAAGAAGACTGACTCTTCTTACTGACTATGATTTGAACCATTCCTGTGACACTAGTTATAGATTCCGATGATTCACTTCATTTTTACTGTACCCCTCTGACCTTCTTATTGACGATGAAACACAGCAATTGCATCGGAATTAAATACAGAAGGCGTAATGCCGACTCAAGAACTAGAAGACTGACTCTTCCTACTGTCTATGCTTTTGAACCATTCCTGCGACACTAGTTATAGATTCCGATGCTTCACTTAAGGTTTTCTGTATCCCTATGATCTTCTTATTGACGATGAAACACAGAAATTGCATCGGAATTACATACAAAAGGCACAATACCGACTTAAGTTCAAGAAGACAGACTCTTCCTAATGTCTATGTTTTGAATCATCCCTGTGACACTAGTTACGGATTCTGATGCTTCACTTCAGGTTTACTGTGTCCCTCTGACCTTCTTATTGACGATGAAACACAGAAATTGCATTGGAATTAAAAAGAATAGGCACAATGCCGACTTAAGTACAAGAAGACTGACTATTCTTACTAACTATGTTTTGAACCATTCCTGTGACACTAGTTATACATTCCGATGCTTAACTTCAGGTTTACTGTATCCCTTGGTCCTTTATATTGACGATGAAAAACGGAAATTGCATCGGAATTAAATACAAAAGGCAGAATGCCGACTTAAGTACAAGAAGACTGACTCTTCTTACTGTCTATGTTTTGAACCATTCCGGTGACACTAGTTATAGATTCCGATGCTTCACTTCAGGTTTACTGTATCACTTCGACCGTCTTATTGACGATGAAACACAGAAATTGTATCGGAATTAATTACAAAAGGCACAATGCCGACTTAAGTACAAGAAGACTGACACTTCTTACTGTCTATGTTTTGAATAATTCCTGTGACACTAGTTATAGATTCCGATGCTTCACTTCAGGTTTACTGTTTCCCTTGGACTTTCGTATAGACAATGAAACACAGAGATTGCATCGGAATTAAATACAAAAGGCACAATGCCGACTTAAATACAAGAAGACTGACTCTTCTTACTGTCTATGTTTTGAACAATTGCTGTGACAGTAGTTATAGATTCCGATGCTTCATTTCAGGTTTACTGTATCTCTTGGACCTTCTTATTGACGATGAAACACAGAAATTGCATCGGAATTAAATACAAGAGGCACAATGCCGACTTAAGTACAAGAAGACTGACTCTTCCTACTGTCTATGTTTAAACCATTCCTGTGACGTTAGTTATAGATTCCGGTGTTTCACTTCAGGTTTACTGATTCCCTCTGACCTTCTTATTGACGATGAAACACAGAAATTGCATCGGAATTAAATACAAAATGCACAATGCCGACTTAAGTACAAGAAGACTAACTCCTCTTACTGACTATGGTTTGAACATTTCCTGTGAGACCACTTTTAGATTCCGATGCTTCACTATATGTTTACTGTATCCCGTGGACCTTCTTATTGACGATGAAACACAGAAATTGCATCGGAATTAAATACAAAAGGCACAATGCCGACTTAAGTACAAGAAGACTGACTCTTCTTGCTGACTATGTTTTGAACCATTCCTGTGACACCAGTTATAGATTCCGATGCCTCACTTCAGTTTTACTGTATCCCTTGTACCTTTGTATTGATGATGAAACACAGAAATTACATCGGAATTAAATACAAAGGGCACAATGCCGACATAAGTACAAGAAGACTGACTCTTCCTACTGTCTATGTTTTGAACCATTCCTGTGACACTAGTTATAGATTCCGATGGCTCACTTCAGGTTTACTGTATCCCTTGGACCCTCTTATTGACGATGAAACACAGAAATTGCATCGTAATTAAATACAAAAGGCACAATGCCGACTTAAGTACAAGACGACTGACTCTTCCTACTTTCTATGTTTTGAGCCATTCCTGTGACACTAGTTATAGATTCCGATGCTTCACTTCATTTTTACTGTATCCCTCTGACCTTCTTATTGACGATGAAACACAGAAATTGCATCGGAATTAAATACAGAAGGCACAATGCCGACTCAAGAACTAGAAGACTGACTCTTCCTACTGTCTATGTTTTGAACCATTCCTGTGACACTAGTTATAGATTCCGATGCTTCACTAAATGTATATTGTATCCCTCTGACCTTCTTATTGACGATGAAACACAGAAATTGCATCGGAATTAAATACAAAAGGCACAATGCCGACTCAAATACAAGATGACTGGCTGTTCTTACTCTCTATGTTTTGAACCTTTCCTGTGAGACCAGTTTTAGATTCCGATGCTTCACTATATGTTTACTGTATCCCTTGGACCTTCTTATTGACGATGAAACACAGAAATTGCATCGGAATTAAATAGAAAAGGCACAATGCCGACGTAAGTACAAGAAGACTGACTCTTCTTACTAACTATGTTTTGAACCATTCCTGTGACACTAGTTATAGATTCCGATGCTTAACTTCAGGTTTACTGTATCCCTTGGTCCTTCTTATTGACGATGAAACACAGAAATTGCATCGGAATTAAATACAAAAGTCACAATGCCGACTTAAGTACAAGAAGACTGACTCTTCTTACAGTCTATGTTTTGAACCATTCCTGTAACACTAGTTATATATTCCGATGCTTCACTTCAGGTTTACTGTATCCCTCTGACCTTCTTATTGACGACGAATTACTGAAATTGCATCGGAATTAAATAGAAAAGGCACAATGCCGACTTACGTACAAGAAGACTGACTCTTCCTACTGTCTATGTTTTGAACCATTCCTGTGACAATAGTTATAGATTCCTATGCTTCACTTCTGATTTTCTGTATCCCTCTGACCTTCTCATTGACGATGAAACACAGAAATTGCATCGGAATTAAATACAAACAGCACAATGCCAACATAAGTACAAAAAGACTGACTCTTCTTACTGTCTATGTTTTTAACCTTTTCTGTGACACTAGATATAGAATCCGATGCTTCACTTTAGATTTACTGTATCCCTTGGACTTTCTTATTGACGACGAAACACAGAAATTGCATCGGAAGTAAATAGAAAAGGCACAATGCCGACTTAAGTACAAGAAGACTGACTCTTCTTACAGTCTATGTTTTGAACCACTCCTGTAACACTAGTTACAGATTCCGATGCTTCACTTCAGGTTTATTGTATCCCTCTGACCTTCGTATTGACGATGAAACACAGTAATTGGATCACAATTAAATAGAAAAGGCACAATGCCGACTTAAGTACAAGATGACTGACTCTTCTTTCTGACTATGTTGTGAACATTTCCTGTGAGACCAGTTTTAGATTCCGATGCTTCACTATATGTTTATTGTAAGCCTCTGATCTTCTTATTTGCGATGAAACACAGAAATTGCATCGGAATTAAATACAAAAGGCAGAATGTCGACTTAAGCACAAGAAGACCGACACATCTTACTGTCTATGATTTGAACAATTCCTTTGACACTAGTTATAGATTCCGATGCTTCACTTCAGGTTTACTGTTTCCCTTGGACCTTCTTATTGACGATGAAACACAGAAATTGCATCGGAATTAAATTCGAAAGGCACAATGCCGACTCAGGATCTAGCAGACTGACTCTTCCTACTGTCTATGTTTTGAACCTTTCCTGTGACACTAGTTATAGATTCCGATGCTTCACTTAAGGTTTACTGTATCCCTATGATCTTCTTATTGACGATGAAACACAGAAATTGCCTCGGAATTAAATAGAAAAGGCACAATACCGACCTACGTACAAGAAGACTAACTCTTCATACTGTTTATGATTTGAACGATTCCTGTGACACTAGTTACAGATTCTGATGCTTCACTTCAGTTTTACTGTATCCCTCTGACCTTCTTACTGACGATGGAACACAGAAATTGCATCGGAATTACATACAAAAGGCACAATACCGACTTAAGTACAAGAAGACAGACTCCTCCTACTGTCTATGTTTTGAACCATCCCTGTGACACTAGTTATAGATTCTGATGCTTCACTTCAGGTTTACTGTATCCCTCTGACCTTCTTATTGACGATGAAACACAGAAATTGCATTGGAATTAAATAGAATAGGCACAATGCCGACTTAAGTACAAAAAGACTAACTTTTCTTACTAACTATGTTTTGAACCATTCCTGTGACACTAGTTATAGATTCCGATGCTTCACTTAAGGTTTACTGTATCCCTATGATCTTCTTATTGACGATGAAACACAGAAATTGTATCGGAATTAAATAGAAAAGGCACAATACCGACTTACGTACAAGAAGACTGACTCTTCATACTGTTTATGATTTGAACCATTCCTGTGACACTAGTTATAGATTCCGATGCTTAACTTCAGGTTTACTGTATCCCTTGTTCCTTCTTATTGACGACGAAACACAGAAATTGCATCGGAATTAAATACAAAAGTCACAATGCCGACTTAAGTACATGATGAATGACTCTTCCTACTGTCTATGTTTTGAACCTTTCCTGTGACACTAGTTATAGATTCCGATGATTCACTTCGCGTTAACTGTATCCCTCTGACCTTCTTATTGACGATGAAACACAGAAATTGCATCGGAATTAAATAGAAAAGGCACAATGCCGACTTAAGTACAAGAAGACTGGCTCTTCTTTCTGACTATGTTGTGAACATTTCCAGTGAGTCCAGTTTTAGATTCCGATGCTTCACTATATGTATATTGTATCCCTCTGACCTTCTTATTTACGATGAAACACAGAAATTGCATCGGAATTATATACAAAAGTCACAATGCCGACTTAAGTGCAAGATGACTGACTCTTCCTACTGTCTATGTTTTGAACCATTCCTGTGACACTAGTTATAGATTCCGATGATTCACTTCACGTTAACTGTATCCCTCTGACCTTCTTATTGACGATGAAACACAGAAATTGCGTCGGAATTAAATAGAAAAGGCACAATGCCGACTTAAGTACAAGAGGACTGGCTCGTCTTTCTCACTATGTTGTGAACATTTCCTGTGAGACCAGTTTTAGATTCCGATGCTTCACTATATGTTTATTACATCCCTCTGACCTTCTTATTGACGATGAAACACAGAAATTGCATCGGAATTAAATACAAACGGCACAATGCCGACATAAGTACAAGAAGACTGAATCTCCTTACTGTCTATGTTTTGAACCTTTTCTGTGTCACTAAATAGAGATACCGATGCTTCACTTCAGATTTACTGTATCCCTTGGACCTTCTTATTGACGACGAAACACAGAGATTGCATCGGAATTAAATAGAAAAGGCACAATGCTGACTTAAGTACAAGAAGACTGACTCTTCTTACAGTCTATTTTTGAACCATTCCTGTAACACTAGTTATAGATTCCGATGCTTCACTTCAGTTTTAATGTATCCCACTGACCTTCTTATTGACGACGAATTACAGAAATTGCATCAGAATTAAATAGAAAAGGCACAATGCCGACTTAAGAACAAGAAGACTGACTCTTCCTACTGTCTATGCTTTGAACCATTCCTGTGACAATAGTTATAGATTCCTATGCTTCACTTCTGATTTTCTGTATCACTCTGACCTTCTTATTGACGATGAAACACAGAAATTGCATCGGAATTAAACACAAACGGCACAATGCCGACATAAGTACAAGAAGACTGACTCTTCTTACTGTCTATGCTTTGAACCTTTTCTGTGACACTAGATATAGAATCCGATGCTTCACTTCAGATTTACTGTACCCCTTGGACTTTCTTATTGACGACGAAACACAGAAATTGCATCGGAATTAAATAGAAAAGGCACAATGCCGACTTAAGTACAAGAACACTGACTCTTCTTACAGTCTATGTTTTGAACCATTCCTGTAACACTAGTTATAGATTCCGATGCTTCACTTCATGTTTATTGTATCCCTGTGACCTTCTTATTGACGATGAAACACAGTAATTGGATCATAATTAAATAGAAAAGGCACAATGCCGACTTAACTACAAGAAGACTGACTCTTCTTTCTGACTGTGTTGTGAACATTTCCTGTGAGACCAGTTTTAGATTCCGATGCTTCACTATATGTTTATTGTATCCCTCTGACCTTCTTATTTACGATGAAACACAGAAATTGCATCGGAAATAAATACAAAAGGCAGAATGCCGACTTAAGTACAAGAAGACTGACTCTTCTTACTGTCTATGTTTTGAACCATTCCGGTGACACTAGTTACGTACAAGAAGACTGACACTTCTTACTGTCTATGTTTTGAACAATTCCTGAGACACTAGTTATAGATTCCGATGCTTCACTTCAGGTTTACTGTTTCCCTTGGACTTTCTTATAGACAGTGAGACACAAAGATTGCATCGGAATTACATACAAAAGGCACAATGCCGACTTAAATACAAGAAGACTGACTCTTCTTACTGTCTATGTTTTGAACCATTCCTGTGACACTAGTTATAGATTCCGATGCTTCACTTCAGGTTTACTGTATCCCTCTGTCCTTTTTATTGACGATGAAACACACAAATTGCATCGGAATTAAATACAAAACGCACAATGCCGACTTAAGTACAAGAAGACTGACTCTTCTTACTGACTACGTTGTGAACACTTCCTGTGAGACCAGTTTTAGATTCCGATGCTACTCCATATATGTTTACTGTATCCATTGGACCTTCTTATTGACGATGAAACACAGGAATTGCATCGGAATTAAATACAAGAGGCACAATGCCGACTTAAGTACAAGAAGACTGACTCTTCCTACTGTCTATGTTTTAACCATTCCTGTGACTCTAGTTATAGATTCCGGTGCTTCACTTCAGGTTTACTGATTCCCTCTGACCTTCTTATTGACGATGAAACACAGAAATTGCATTGGAATTAAATACAAAATGCACAATGCATACTCAAATACAAAATGACTGGTACTTCTAACTCTCTATGTTTTGAACCTTTCCTGTGAGACCAGTTTTAGATTCCGATGCTTCACTATATGTTTACTGTATCCCTTGGACCTTCTTATTGACGATGAAACACAGAAATTGCATCGGAATTAAATACAAAAGGCACAATGCCGACTTAAGTACAAGAAGACTGACACTTCTTACTGTCTATGTTTTGAACCAATCCTGTGACACTAGTTATAGATTCCGATGCTTCACTTCAAGTTTACTCTATCCCATGGACCCTCTTATTGACGATGAAACACAGAAATTGCATCGGAATTAAATACAAACGGCACAATGCCGACATAAGTACAAGAAGACTGACCCTTCTTACTGTCTATGTTTTGAACCTTTTCTGTGACACTAGATATAGATTCCGATACTTCACTTCAGATTTACTGTATCCCTTGGACCTTCTTATTGACGACGAAACACAGAAATTGCATCGGAATGAAATAGAAAAGGCACAATGCCGTCTTAAGTACAAGAAGACTGACTCTTCTTACAGGCTATGTTTTGAACCATTCCTGTAACACTAGTTATAGATTCCGATGCTTCACTTCAGGTTTACTGTATCCCTCTGACCTTCTTATTGACGATGAAACACAGTAATTGCATCATAATTAAATAGAAAACGAACAATGCCGACTTAAGTACAAGAAGACTGACTCTTCTTTCTGACTATGTTGTGAACATTTCCTGTGAGACCAGTTTTAGATTCCGATGCTTCACTATATGTTTATTGTATCCCTCTGACCTTCTTATTTACGATGAAACACAGAAATTGCATCGGAATTAAATACAAAAGGCAGAATGCCGACTTATGTACAAGAAGACTGACTCTTCTTACTGTGTATGTTTTGAACCATTCCGGTGACAGATGCTTCACTTTAGGTTTACTGTATAACTTGGACCTTCTTATTGACGATGAAACACAGAAATTGCATCGGAATTAAATACAAAAGGCAGAATGCCGACTTAAGTACAAGAAGACAGACTCTTCCTACTGTCCATGTTTTAACCATTCCTGTGACTCTAGTTATAGATTCCGGTGCTTCACTTCAGGTTTACTGATTCCCTCTGACCTTCTTATTGACGATGAAACACAGAAATTGCATCGGAATTAAATACAAAAGGCACAATGCATACTCAAATACAAAATGACTGGTACTTCTAACTCTCTATGTTTTGAACCTTTACTGTGAGACCAGTTTTAGATTCCGATGCTTCACTATATGTTTATTTTATCCCTTGGACCTTCTTGTTGACGATGAAACACAGAAATTGCATCGGAATTAAATACAAAAGGCACAATGCCGACTTAAGTACAAGAAGACTGACACTTCTTACTGTCTATGTTTTGAACCATTCCTGTGACACTAGTTATAGATTCCGATGCTTCACTTCAGGTTTACTGTATCCCATGGACCTTCTTATTGACGATGAAACACAGAAATTGCATCGGAATTAAATACAAAAGGCACAATGCCGACTTAAGTACAAGAAGACTGACTCTTCCTACTGTCTATGCTTTGAACCATTCCTGTGACACTAGTTATAGATTCCGGTGCTTCACTTCAGGTTTACTGTATCACTTGGACCTTCTTATTGACGATGAAACACAGAAATTCCATCGGAACTAAATACAAAAGGCACAATGCCGACTTAAGTACAAGAAGACTGATACTTCTTACTGTCTATGTTTTGAACAATTCCTGTGACACTAGTTATAGATTCCGATGCTTCACTTCACGTTTACTGTATCCCTCTGACCTTCTTATTGACGATGAAACACAGTAATTGCATCATAATTAAATAGAAAACGAACAATGCCGACTTAAGTACAAGAAGACTGACTCTACTTTCTGACTATGTTGTGAACATTTCCTGTGAGACCAGTTTTAGATGCCGATGGTTCACTATATGTTTATTGTATCCCTCTGACCTTCTTATTTACGATGAAACACAGAAATTGCATCGGAATTAAATACAAAAGGCAGAATGCCGACTTAAGTACAAGAAGACTGACTCTTCTTACTGTCTATGTTTTGAACCATTCCGGTGACACTAGTTATAGATTCCGGTGCTTCACTTCAGGTTTACTGTATCACTTGGACCTTCTTATTGACGATGAAACACAGAAATTCCATCGGAATTAAATACAAAAGGCACAATGCCGACTTAAGTACAAGAAGACTGATACTTCTTACTGTCTATGTTTTGAACAATTCCTGTGACACTAGTTATAGATTCCGATGCTTCACTTCACGTTTACTGTTTCCCTTGGACTTTCTTATAGACAATGAAACACAGAGATTGCATCCGAATTAAATACAAAAGGCACAATGCCGACTTAAATACAAGAAGACTGACTCTTCTTACTGTCTATGTTTTGAACCATTCCTGTGACAGTAGTTATAGATTCCGATGCTTCATTTCAGGTTTACTGTACCCCTTGGACCTTCATATTGACGACGAAAAACCGAAATTGCAACGGAATTAAATAGAAAAGGCACAATGCCGACTTAAGTACAAGAAGACTGACTCTTCCTACTGTCTATGTTTTGAACCATTCCTGTGGCACTAGTTTTAGATTCCGATGCTTCACTTCAGGTTTCCTGTATCCCTCAGTCCTTCTTATTGACGATGAAACACAGAAATTGCATCGGAATTAAATACATAATGCACAATGCCGACTTAAGTACAAGAGGACTGACTCTTCTTACTGACTATGTTGTGAACACTTCCTGTGAGACCAGTTTTAGGTTCTGATGCTACTCCATAAATGTTTACTATATCCCTTGGACCTTCTTATTGACGATGAAACACAGAAATTGCATCGGAATTAAATACAAGAGGCACAATGCCGACTTAAGTACAAGAAGGCTGAAGAAGACTGACTCTTCCTACTGTCTATGTTTTAACTATTCCTGTGACACTAGTTATAGATTCCGGTGCTTCACTTCAGGTTCACGGATTCCCTCTGACCTTCTTCATGGCGATGAAACACAGAAATTGCATCGGAATTAAATACAAAAAGCACAATGCCGACTCAAATACAAGATGACTGGCTCTTCTTACTCTCTATGTTTTGAACCTTTCCTGTGAGACCAGTTTTAGATTCCGATGCTTCACTATATCTTTACTGTATCCCTTGGACCTTCTTCTTGGCGATGAAACACAGAAATTGCTTCGGAAATAAATACAAAAGGCACAATGCCGACTTAAGTACAAGAAGACTGACTCTTCTTACTGTCTATGTTTCGAACCATTCCTGTGACACTAGTTATAGATTCCGATGCTTCACTTCAGGTTTACTGTATCCCATGGACCTTCTTATTGACGATGAAACACAGAAATTGCATCGGAATTAAATACAAAAGGCACAAGGCCGACTTAAGTACAAGAAGACTGACTCTTCCTACTGTCTAAGTTTTGAACCATTCCTGTGACACCAGTTATAAATTCCGATGCATCGCTTCAGGTTTACTGTATCCCTTGGACTACTTATTGACGATGAAACACAGAAATAGCATCGGAATTAAATACAAAAGGCACAATTCCGACTTAAGTACAAGAAGACTGACTCTTCTTGCTGTGTATGTTTTGAACCATTCCTGTGACACTAGTTATAGATTCCGATGCTTCACTTCAGTTTAACTGTATCTCTCTGACCTTTTTATTGACGACGAATTAAAGAAATTGCATCGGAATTAAATAGAAAAGGCACAATGCCGACATAAGTACATGAAGACTGACTCTTCCTACTGTCTATGCTTTGAACCATTCCAGTGACACCAGTTAGAGATTCCTATGCTTCGCTTCAGATTTTCTGTATCCCTCTGACCTTCTTATTGACGATGAAACACAGAAATTGCATCGGAATTAAATGGAAACGGCACAATACCGACATAAGTACAAGAAGACTGACTCTTCTTACAGTCTATGATTTGAACCATTCCTGTAACACTAGTTATAGATTCCGATGCTTCACTTCAGGTTTACTGTATCCCTCTGACCCTCTTATTGACGATGAAACACAGTAATTGCATCATAATTAAATAGAAAAGGCACCATGCCGACTTAAGCACAAGAAGACTGACTCTTCTTTCTGACTATGTAGTGAACATTTCCTGTGAGACCAGTTTTAGATTCCGATGCATCACTATATGTTTATTGTATCCCTCTGACCTTCTTATTCACGATGAAACACAGAAATTGCATCGGAATTAAATACAAAAGGCAGAATGCCGACTTAAGTACAAGATATCTGACACTTCTTACTGTCTATGTTTTGAACAATTCCTGTGACACTAGTTATAGATTCCGATGCTTCACTTCAGGTTTACTGTTTCCCTTGGACCTTCTTATCGACAATGAAACACTGAGATTGCATCGGAAATAAATACAAAAGGCACAATGCCGACTTAAGTACAAAACGACTGACTCTTCCTACTGTCTATGTTTTGAACCATTCCTGTGACACTAGTTATAAATTCCGATGCATCCCTTCAGGTTTACTGTATCCCTTGGACTACTTATTGACGATGAAACAGAAATTGCATCGGAATTAAATACAAAAGGCACAATTCCGACTTAAGTACAAGAAGACTGACTCTTCTTGCTGTGTATGTTTTGAACCATTCCTGTGACACTAGTTATAGATTCCGATGCTTCACTTCAGTTTAACTGTATCTCTCTGACCTTCTTATTGACGACGAATTAAAGAAATTGCATCGGAATTAAATAGAAAAGGCACAATGCCGACTTAAGTACATGAAGACTGACTCTTCCTACTGTCTATGCTTTGAACCATTCCAGTGACACTAGTTATAGATTCCTATGGTTCGCTTCAGTTTTTCTGTATCCCTCTGACCTTCTTATTGACGATGAAACACAGAAATTGCATCGGAATTAAATGGAAACGGCACAATGCCGACATAAGTACAAGAAGACTGACTCTTCTTACAGTCTATGATTTGAACCATTCCTGTAACACTAGTTATAGATTCCGATGCTTCACTTCAGGTTTACTGTATCCCTCTGACCCTCTTATTGACGATGAAACACAGTAATTGCATCATTATTATATAGAAAAGGCACCATGCCGACATAAGCACAAGAAGACTGACTCTTCTTTCTGACTATGTAGTGAACATTTCCTGTGAGACCAGTTTTAGATTCCGATGCATCCCTATATGTTTATTGTATCCCTCTGACCTTCTTATTCACGATGATACACAGAAATTGCATCGGAATGAAACACATAAGGCAGAATGTCGACTTCAGTACAAGAAATCTGACACTTCTTACTGTCTATGTTTTGAACCATTCCTGTGACACTAGTTATAGATTCCGATGCTTCACTTCAGGTGTACAGTATCCCTCTGTCCTCCTTATTGACGATGAAACACAGAAATTGCATCGGAATTAAATACAACAGGCACAATGCCGACTTAAGTACAAGAAGACTGACTCTTCTTACTGACTATGTTGTGAACACTTCCTGTGAGACCAGTTTTAGATTCCGATGCTTCACTATATGTTTACTGTATCCCATAGTCTTTCTTATTGACGATGAAACACACAAATTGCATCGGAATTAAATACAAAAGGCACAATGCCGACTCAAATACAAGATGACTGGCTCTTCTTTCTCTCTATGTTTTGAACCTTTCCTGTAGGACCAGTTTTAGATTCCGATGCTTCACTATATGTTTACTGTATCCCATGGAGTTTCTTATTGACGATGAAACACACAAATTGCATCGGAATTCAATACAAATGGCACAATGCCGACTTAAGTACAAGAAGACTGACTCTTCTTACTGTCTATGTTTTGAACCATTCCTGTGACACTAGTTATAGATTCCGATGCATCACTTAAGGTTTCCTGTATCCCTTTTACCTTCTTATTGACGATGAAACACCGAAATTGCATCGGAGTTACATACAAAACGCACAATTCCGACATAAGTACAAGAAGACTGACTCTTCTTGCTGTGTATGTTTTGAACCGTTCCTGTGACACTAGTTATAGATTCCGATGCTTCACTTCAGGTTTACTGTATCTCTCTGACCTTCTTATTGACGACGAAACATAGAAATTGCATCGGAATTAAATAGAATAGGCACTTTGCCGACTTAAGTACAAGAAGACTGACTCTTCCTACTGTCTATGCTTTGAACCATTCCTGTGACACTAGTTATAGATTCCTATGCTTCGCTTCAGATTTACTGTATCCCTCTGACCTTCTTATTGACGATGAAACACAGAAATTGCATCGGAATTAAATACAGAAGGCACAATGTTGACATATGTTCAACAAGACAGACTCTTCTTACTGTCTATGTTTTGAACCTTTCCTGTGACACTAGATATAGATTCCGATGCTTCACTTCAGATTTACTGTATCCCTTGGACCGTCTTATTGACGACGAAACACAGAAATTGCATCGGAATAAAATAGAAAAGGCACAATGCTGACTTAAGTACAAGAAGACTGACCCATCCTAGTGTCAATGTTTTGAACCATTCCTGTGACACTAGTTATAGATTCCGATGCTTCACTTCAGGTTTACTGTCTCCCTCTGACATTCTTATTGACGATGAAGCACAGAATTTGCATCGGAATTAAATAGAAAAGGCACAATGCCGACTTAAGTACAAGAAGACTGACTGTTCTTACTGTCTATGTTTTGAACCTTTCCTGTGACACTAGATATATTTATATATTCCGATGCTTCACTTCAGGATTAATGTATCCCTGGGGCTTCTTATTGACGACGAAACACAGAAATTCATCGGAAAAAAATACAAAAGGCACAATGCCGACTTACGTACAAGAAAACTGACTCATCTTACTGTCTATGTTTTGAACCATTCCTGTGCCACTAGTTATAGATTCCGATGCTTCACTTCAGGTTTACTGTATCCCTCTGACCTTCTTATTGACGATGAAACACAGAAAATGCATCGGAATTAAATAGAAAAGGCACATTGCCGACTTAAGTACAAGAGGACTGACTATTCTTACTGTTTATGTTTTGAACCTTTCCTGTGACACTAGTTATAGATTCCGATGCTTCACTTCAGGTTTACTGTATCCCTTGGACCTTCTTATTGACGACGAAACACAGAAATTGCATCGGAATTAAATAGGAAAGGCACAATGCCGACTTAAGTACAAGAAGACTGACCCTTGCTATTGTCAATGTTTTGAACCATTCCTGTGACACTAGTTATACATTCCGATGCTTCACTTCAGGTTTACTGTATCCCTCTGACCTTCTTATTGACGATGAAACAAAGAAATTGCATCGGAATTAAATAGACAAGGCACAATGCCTACTATAGTACAAGAAGACTGACTCTTCCTACTGTCTATGTTTTGAACCTTTCCTGTGACACTAGTTATAGATTCCGATGCTTCACTTCAGGTTTACTGTATCCCTTGGAACGTCTTATCGACAATGAAACACAGAGATTGCATCGGAATTAAATACAAAATGCACAATGCCGACTTATGTACAAGAAGACTGACTCTTCTTACTGTCTATATTTTGAACCATTCCTGTGACACTAGTTATAGATTCCGATGCTTGATTTCAGGTTTACTGTATCCCTCTGACCTTCTTATAGACGATGAAACACAGAAATTGCATCGGAATTAAATACAAAATGCACAATGCCTACTTAAGTACAAGAAGACTGACTCTTCTTACTGACTATGTAGTGAACATTTCCTGTGAGACCAGTTTTAGATTCCGATGCTACACTATATGTTTACTGTATCCCTTGGACCTTCTTATTGAAGATGAAACACAGAAATTGCATCGGAATTAAATACAAGAGGCACAATGACGGCTTAGGTACAAGAAGACTGACTCTTCCTACTGTCTATGTTTTAACCATTCCTGTGACACTAGTTATAGATTCCGATCCTTCACTTCTGGCTTACTGATTCCCTCTGACCTTCTTATTGACAATGAAACACAAAAATTGCATCGGAATTAAATACAAAAGGCACAATGCCGACTCAAATACAAGATTACTGTCTCTTCTTACTAACTATGTTTTGAACCATTCCTGTGTGACCAGTTTTAGATTCCGATGCTTCACTATATGTTTACTGTATCCCTTGGACCTTCCTATTGACGATGAAACACAGAAATTGCATCGGAATTAAATACAAAAGGCATAAATCCGACTTACGTACAAGAAGACTTACACTTCTTGCTGTGTGTGTTTTGAACCATTCCAGTGACACTAGTTAAGGATTCCGATGGTTCACTTCAGGTTTACTGTATACCTTGGACCTTCTTATTGACGATGAAACACAGAAATTGCATCCGAATTAAATTCAAAAGGCACAATTCCGACATAAGTACAAGAAGACTGACTCTTCTTGCTGTGTATGTTTCGAACCATTCCTGTGACACTAGTTATAGATTCCGATGCTTCACTTCAGATTTACTGTATCCCTTGGACCTTCTTATTGACGACGAAACACAGAAATTGCATCGGAATTAAATAGAAAAGGCACAATGCCGACTTAAGTACAAGAAGGCTGACTCTTCCTAGTTTCTATGTTTTGAACCATTCCTGTGACACTAGTTATAGATTCCGATGCTTCACTTCTGGTTTAGTGAATCATTCTGACATTCTTATTGACGATGAATCACAGAAATTGCATCGGAATTAAATAGAAAAGGCACAATGCCGACTTAAGTACAAGAAGACTGACTCTTCTTACAGTTTTTTTTGAACCATTCCTGTAACACAAGTTATAGATTCCGATGCTTCACTTCAGTTTTACTGTATCCCTCTGATCTTCTTATTGACGATGAAACACAGAAATTGCATCGGAATTAAATAGAAAAGGCAGAAAGCCGACTTAAGTACAAGAAGACTGACTCTACTCACTGTCTATGTTTTGAACCTTTCCTGTGACACTAGATATAGAATCCGATGCTTCACTTCAGGTTTAATGTATCTCTTGGACCTTTTTATTGACGACGAAACACAGAAATTGCATCGGAAATAAATACAAATGGCACAATGCCGACTTACTTACAAGAAGACTGACTCATCTTACTGTATATGTTTTGAACCATTCCTGTGACACTAGTTATAGATTCCGATGCTTCACTTCAGGTTTACTGTATCCCTAGGACCTTCGTTTTGACGATGAAACACAGGAATTGCATCGGAATTAAATAGAAAAGGAACAATGCCGACTCAAATACAAGATGACTGGCTCTTCTTACTCTCTATGTTTTGAACCTTTCCTGTGAGACCAGTTTTAGATTCCGATGCTTCACAATATGTTTATTGTATCAATCTGACCTTCTTATTTACGATGAAACACAGAAATTGCATCGGAATTAAATAAAAAAGGCACAATGCCGACTTAAGTACAAGAAGACTGACTCTTCTTGCTGTGTATGTTTTGAAGCATTCCTGTGACACTAGTTATAGATTCCGATGCATCACTTCAGGTTTTCTGTATCCCTTGGACCTTCTTATTGACGATGACACACAGAAATTGCATCGGAATTAAATACAACACGCACAATGCCGACTTAAGTACAAGAAGACTGACTCTTCTTACTGACTATGTTGTGAACACTTCCTGTGAGACCAGTTTTAGATTCCGGCGCTACTCTATATGTTTACTGTATCCCTTGGACCTTCTTATTGACGATGAAACACAGAAATTGCATCGGAATTAAATACAAGAGGCACAATGGCGACTTGAGTACAAGAAGACTGCCTCTTCCTACTGTCTATGTTTTAACCATTCCTGTGGCACTAGTTATAGATTCCGATGCTTCACTTCAAGTTTACAGATTCCCTCTGAAATTCTTATTGACGATGAAACACAGAAATTGCAACGGAATTAAATACAAAAGGCACAATGCCGACTCAAATACAAGATGACTGGCTCTTCTTACTGACTATGTTTTGAACCTTTCCTGTGAGACCAGTTTTAGATTCCGATGCTTCACTATATGTTTACTGTATCCCTTGGACCTTCTTATTGACGATGAAACACAGAAATTGCATCGGAATTAAATACAAAAGGCACAATGCCGGCTTAAGTACAAGATGACTGACTCTTCCTACTGTCTATGTTTTGAACCGTTCCTGTGGCCCTAGTTATAGATTCCGATGCTTCATTTCAGGTTTACTGTATCCCTTGGACCTTCTTATTGACGACGAAACACAGAAATTGCTATGGAATTAAATAGAAAAGGCACAATGCCGACTTAAGTACAACAAGATTGACGCTTCCTACTGTCCTAGTTTTGAACCATTCCTGTGACACTAGTTATAGATTCCGATGTTTCACTATATGTTTACTGTATGCCATAGACCTTCTTATTGACGATGAAACACACAAATTGCATCGGAATTAAATACAAATGGCACAATGCCGACTTAAGTACAAGAAGACTGACTCTTCTTACTGTCTATATTTTGAACCATTCTTGTGACACTAGTTATAGATTCCGATGCTTCACTTCAGATTTACTGTATCCCTTGGACCTTCATATTGACGATGAAACACAGAAATTGCATCGGAATTAAATACAAAAGGCACAATGCCGACTTAAGTACAAGATGACTGACTCTTCCTACTGTCTACGTTTTGAACCATTCCTGTGACACTAGTTATAGATTCCGATGCATCACTTCAGGTTTCCTGTATCCCTTGGACCTTCTTATTGACGATAAAACACAGAAATTGCATAGGAGTTAAATACAAAAGGCACAATTCCGACTTAAGTACAAGAAGACTGACTCTTCTTGCTGTGTATGTTTTGAGCCATTCCTGTGACACTAGTTATAGATTCCTATGCTTCACTTCAGATTTACTGTATCCCTCTGACCTTATTGACGATGAAACACAGAAATTGCATCGGAATTAAATACAAAAGGCACAATGTTGACATATGTGCAAGAAGACTGACTCTTCTTACTGTCTATGTTTTGAACCATTCCTGTGACACTAGTTATAGATTCCGATGCTTCACTCCAGGTTTACTGTATCCCTTGGACCTTCTTAATGACGATGAAACAAAGAAATTGCCTCGGAATTAAATACAAAAGGCACAATGCCGACTTACGTGCAAGAAGACTGACTGTTCTTATTGTCTATGTTTTAAACCTTTCCTGTGACACTAGATATATATATTCCGATGCTTCACTTCAGGATTAAAGTATCCCTTGGACCTTCTTATTGACGACGAAACACAGAAATTGCATCGGAAATAAATACAAATGGCACAGTGCCGACTTACGTACAAGAAGACTGACTCATCTTACTGTATATGTTTTGAACCATTCCTTTGCCACTAGTTATAGATTCCGATACTTCACTTCAGGTTTACTGTATCCCTAGGACCTTCGTATTGACGATGAAACACAGATATTGCATCGGAATTAAATAGAAAAGGCACAATGCCGTCTTAAGTACAAGAAGACTGATTCTTCCTACTGTCTATGTTTTGAACCTTTCCTGTGACACTGGTCATAGATTCCGATGCTTCACTTCAGGTTTACTGTATCCCTCTGACCTTCTTATTGACGATGAATTACAGAAATTGGATCGGAATTAAATACAAAAGGCACATTGCCAACTTAAGTACAAGAAGACTGACTCTATTTACTGTCTATGTTTTGAACCTTTCCTGTGACACTAGATACAGATTCCGATGCTTCACATCAGGTTTAATGTATCCCTTGGACCCTTTTATTGACGACGAAACACAGAAATTGCATCGGAAATAAATACAAATGGCACAATGCCGACTTACGTACAAGAAGACTGACTCATCTTACTGTATATGTTTTGAACCATTCCTGTGACACTAGTTATAGATTCCGATGCTTCACCTCAGGTTTACTGTGTCCCTTGGACCTTCTTATTGACGATGAAACACAGAAATTGCATCGGAATTAAATACAAAAGGCACAATGCCGACTTAAGTACAAGATGACTGACTCTTCCTACTGTCTATGTTTTGAACCATTCCTGTGACACTAGTTATAGATTCCGATGCATCAGTCCAGGTTTTCTGTATCCCTTGGACCTTCTTATTGACGATGAAACACAGAAATTGCATCGGAATTCAATACAAAAGGCACAATGCCGACTTAAGTACAAGAAGACTGACTCTTCTTACCGTCTATGTTTTGAACCGTTCCTGTGACACTAGTTATAGAGTCCGATGGTTCATTTCAGGTTTACTGTATCCCTTGGACCTTCTTATTGACGACGAAACACAGAAATTGCAACGGAATTTAATAGAAAAGGTACAATGCCGACTTAAGTACAACAGGATTGACTCTTCCTACTGTCTAAGTTTTGAACCATTCCTGTGACACTAGTTATAGGTTCCGATGCTTCACTATATGTTTACTGTATCCCATGGACCTTCTTATTGACGATGAAACACACAAATTGCATCGGAATTAAATACAAATGGCACAATGCCGACTTAAGTACAAGAAGACTGACTCTTCTTACTGTCTATATTTTGAACCATTCTTGTGACACTAGTTATAGATTCCGATGCTTCACTTCAGGTTTACTGTATCCCTTGGACCTTCACATTGACGATGAAACACAGAAATTGCATCGGAATTAAATACAAAAGGCACAATGCCGACTTAAGTACAAGATGACTGACTCTTCCTACTGTCTATGTTTTGAACCATTCCTGTGACACTAGTTATAGATTCCGGTGCATCGCTTCAGGTTTCATGTATACCTTGGACCTTCTTATTTGCGATGAAACACAGAAATTGCATCGGAGTTAAATACAAAAGGCACAATTCCGAATTAAGTACAAGAAGACTGACTCTTCTTGCTGTGTATGTTTTGAACCATTCCTGTGACACTAGATATAGATTCCGATGCTTCACTTCAGGTTTACTGTATGTCTCTGACCTTCTTATTGACGACGAAACATAGAAATTGCATCGGAATTAAATAGAATAGGCACAATGCCGACTTAAGTACAAGAAGACTAACTCTTCCTACTGCCTATGCTTTGAACCATTCCTGTGACACTAGTTATAGATTCCTATGCTTCACTTCAGATTTACTGTATCCCTCTGACCTTCTTATTGACGATGAAACTCAGAAATTGCATCGGAATTTAATACAGAAGGCACAATGTTGACAAATGTGCAAGAAGACTGACTCTTCTTACTGTCTATGTTTTGAACCTTTCCTCTGACACTAGATATAGATTCCTATGCTTCACTTCAGATTTACTGTATCCCTTGAACCTTCTTATTGACGACGAAACACAGAAATTGCATCGGAATTAAATAGAAAAGGCACAATGCTGACTTAAGTACAAGAAGACTGACTCTTCCTAGTGTCTATGTTTTGAACCATTCCTGTGACACTAGTTATAGATTCCGATGCTTCACTTCAGGTTTACTTTATCCCTCTGACATTCTTATTGACGATGAAACACAGAAATTGCATCGGAATTAAATAGAAAAGGCAAAATGCCGACTTAAGTACAAGAAGACTGACTCTTCCTACAGTCTATGTTTTGAACCATTCCTGTAACACTAGTTATAGATTCCGGTGCTTCACTTCAGGTTTACTGTATCCCTCTGACCTTCTTATTGACTTTGAAACACAGTAATTGCATCGGAATTACATACAAAAGGCACAATGCCGACTTAAGTACAAGAAGACTGACTGTTCTTATTGTCTATGTTCTGAAAGTTTCCTGTGACACTAGATATATATATTCCGATGCTTCACTTCAGGATTAATGTATCCCTTGGACCTTCTTATTGACGACGAAACACAGAAATTGCATCGGATATAAATACAAAAGCCACAATGCCGATTTACGTACAAGACGACTGACTCACCTTACTGTCTATGTTTTGAACCATTCCTGTGCCACTAGTTATAGATTCCGATGCTTCACTTCAGGTTTACTGTATCCCTAGGACCTTCGTATTGACGATGAAACACAGATATTGCATCGGAATTAAATAGAAAAGGCACAACGCCGTCTTAAGTACAAGAAGACTGACTCTTCCTACTGTCTATGTTTTGAACCTTTCCTGTGACACTGGTCATAGATTCCGATGCTTCACTTCAGGTTTACTGTATCCCTCTGACCTTCTTATTGACGTTGAATTACAGAAATTGGATCGGAATTAAATACAAAAGGCACATTGCCGACTTAAGTACAAGAGGACTGACTATTCTTACTGTCTATGATTTGAACCTTTCCTGTGACACTAGTTATAGATTCCGATGCTTCACTTCAGGTTTACTGTATCCCTTGGAGCTTCTTATTGACGACGAAACACAGAATTTGCATCGGAAATAAATAGAAAAGGCACAATGCCGATTTAAGTACAAGAAGACTGATTCTTCCTACTGTCTATGTTTTAAACCATTCCTGTGACACTAGTTATACATTCCGATGCTTCACTTCAGGTTTACTGTATCCCTCTGACCTTCTTATTGACGATGAAACACGGAAATTGCATCGGAATTAAATAGAAAAGGCACAATGCCGACTATAGTACAATAAGACTGACTCTTCTTACTGTCTATGTTTTGAACCATTCCTGTGACACTAGTTATAGATTCCGATGCTTCACTTCAGGTGTATTGTATCCCTTGGACCTTCTTATTGACGACGAAACACAGAATTTGCATCGGAATTAAATAGAAAAGGCACAATGCCGATTTAAGTACAAGAAGACTGATTCTTCCTACTGTCTACGTTTTGAACCATTCCTGTGACACTAGTTATACATTCCGATGCTTCACTTCAGGTTTACTGTATCCCTCTGACCTTCTTATTGACGATGAAACACGGAAATTACATCGGAATTAAATAGAAAAGGCACAATGCCGACTATAGTACAAGAAGACTGACACTTCTTACTGTCTATGTTTTGAACAATTCCTGTGACACTAGTTATAGATTCCGATGCTTCACTTCAGGTTTACTGCATCCCTTGGAACGCCTTATCGACAATGAAACACAGAGTTTGCATCGGAATTAAATACAAAAGGCATAATGCCGACTTATGTACAAGAAGACTGACTCTTCTTACTGTCTATGTTTTGAACCATTCCTGTGACACTAGTTATAGGTTCCGATGCTTCATTTCAGGTTAACTGTTTCCCTTGGACCTACTTATTGACGACGAAACACAGAAATTGCATTTGAATTAAATAGAAAAGGAACAATGCCGACTCAAGTACAAGAAGACTGTCTCTTCCTACTGTCTATGTTTTGAACCATTCCTGTGACACTAGTTATAGATTCCGATGCTTCACTTCAGGTTTACTGTATCCCTCTGACCTTCTTATAGACGATGAAACACAGAAATTGCATCGGAATTAAATACAAAATGCACAATGCCGACTTAAGTACAAGAAGACTGACTCTTCTTACTGACTATGTTGTGAACATTTCCTGTGAGACCAGTTTTAGATTCCGATGCTACACTATATGTTTACTGTATCCATTGGACCTTCTTATTGACGATGAAACACAGAAATTGCATCGGAATTAAATACAAGAGGCACAATGACGGCTTAAGTACAAGAAGACTGACTCTTCCTACTATCTATGTTTTAACCATTCCTGTGACACTAGTTATAGATTCCGATCCATCACTTCAGATTTGCTGGACCCCTCTGACCTTCTTATTGACGATGAAACACAGAAGTTGCATCGGAATTAAATACAAAAGGCACAATGCCGACTTAAGTACAAGAAGACTGACACTTCTTACAGTTTTTTTTGAACCATTCCTGTAACACAAGTTATAGATTCCGATGCTTCACTTCAGTTTTACTGTATCCCTCTGACCTTCTCATTCACGATGAAACACAGAAATTGCATCGGAATTAAATGCAAAAGGCACAATGCCGACTTAAGTACAAGAAGACTGACTCTACTTACTGTCTATGCTTTGAACCTTTCCTGTGACACTAGATATAGATTCCGATGCTTCACTTCAGGTTTAATGTATCCCTTGGACCTTCTTATTGACGACGAAACACAGAAATTGCATCGGAAATAAATTCAAAAGGCACAATGCCGACTTACGTACAAGAAGACTGACTCATCTTACTGTATATGTTTTGAACCATTCCTGTGACACTACTTATAGATTCCGATGCTTCACTTCAGGTTTACTGTATCCCTAGGGCTTTCGTATTGACGATGAAACACAGAAATTGCATCGGAATTAAATAGAAAAATAACAATGCCGACTCAAATACAAGATGACTGGCTCTTCTTACTCTCTATGTTTTGAACCTTTCCTGTAAGACCAGTTTTAGATTCCGATGCTTCACTATATGTTTATTGTATCCCTCTGACCTTCTTATTTACGATGAAACACAGAAATTGCATCGGAATTAAATAAAAAAGGCACAATGCCGACTTAAGTACAAGAAGACTGACTCTTCTTGCTGTGTATGTTTTGAACCATTCCTGTGACACTAGTTATGAATTCCGATGCTTCACTTCAGGTTTGCTGTATCCGTTGGACCTTCTTATTGACGATGAAACACAGAAATTGCATCGGAATTAGATACAAAAATCACAATGCCGACTGAAGTACAAGAAGACTGACTCTTCCTACTGTCTATGTTTTGAACCATTCCCGTGACACTAGTTATAGATTCCGATGCTTCACTTCAGGTTTACTGTATCCCTCTGACTTTCTTATTGACGATGAAACACAGATATTGCATCGGAATTAAATAGAAAAGGCACAATGCCGACTTAAGTACAAGAAGACAGCCTCTTCTTACTGACAATGTTTGAACCATTCCTGTGACACTAGTTATACATTCCGATGCTTCATTTCAGGTTTACTGTATCCCTCTGACCTTGTTATTGACGATGAAACACAGAAATTGCATCGGAATTAAATAGAAAAGGCACAATGCCGACCTAAGCACAAGAAGACTGACTATTCTTACTGTCTAGGTTTTGAACCATTCCTGTGACGCTAGTTACAGATTCCGATGCTTCACTTCAGGGTTACTGTATCCCTCTGACATTCTTTTTGACGATGAAACTCAGAAATTGCATGGGAATTGAATAGAAAAGGCACAATGCCGACTTAAGTACAAGGAGACTGAGTTTTCCTACTGTCCATGTATTGAACCATTCCTGTATCACTAGTTATAGATTCCGATGTTCCACTTCAGGTTTACTGTATCCCTTGGACCTTCTTATGGACGATGAAACACAGATATTGCATCTGAATTAAATACAAAAGGCACAATGCCGACTTAAGTACAATTAGACTGACTCTTCCTACTGTCTATGTTTTGAACCATTCCTGTGACACTAGTTATAGATTCCGATGCATCAGTCCAGGTTTTCTGTATCCCTTGGACCTTCTTATTGACGATGAAACACAGAAATTGCATCGGAATTCAATACAAAAGGCACAATGCCGACTTAAGTACAAGAAGACTGACTCTTCTTACCGTCTATGTTTTGAACCGTTCCTGTGACACTAGTTATAGAGTCCGATGGTTCATTTCAGGTTTACTGTATCCCTTGGACCTTCTTATTGACGACGAAACACAGAAATTGCAACGGAATTTAATAGAAAAGGTACAATGCCGACTTAAGTACAACAGGATTGACTCTTCCTACTGTCTAAGTTTTGAACCATTCCTGTGACACTAGTTATAGATTCCGATGCTTCACTATATGTTTACTGTATCCCATGGACCTTCTTATTGACGATGAAACACAGAAATTGCATCGGAATTAAATACAAAATGCACAATGCCGACTTAAGTACAAGAAGACTGACTCTTCTTACTGACTATGTTGTGAACATTTCCTGTGAGACCAGTTTTAGATTCCGATGCTACACTATATGTTTACTGTATCCATTGGACCTTCTTATTGACGATGAAACACAGAAATTGCATCGGAATTAAATACAAGAGGCACAATGACGGCTTAAGTACAAGAAGACTGACTCTTCCTACTATCTATGTTTTAACCATTCCTGTGACACTAGTTATAGATTCCGATCCATCACTTCAGATTTGCTGGACCCCTCTGACCTTCTTATTGACGATGAAACACAGAAGTTGCATCGGAATTAAATACAAAAGGCACAATGCCGACTTAAGTACAAGAAGACTGACACTTCTTACAGTTTTTTTTGAACCATTCCTGTAACACAAGTTATAGATTCCGATGCTTCACTTCAGTTTTACTGTATCCCTCTGACCTTCTCATTCACGATGAAACACAGAAATTGCATCGGAATTAAATGCAAAAGGCACAATGCCGACTTAAGTACAAGAAGACTGACTCTACTTACTGTCTATGCTTTGAACCTTTCCTGTGACACTAGATATAGATTCCGATGCTTCACTTCAGGTTTAATGTATCCCTTGGACCTTCTTATTGACGACGAAACACAGAAATTGCATCGGAAATAAATTCAAAAGGCACAATGCCGACTTACGTACAAGAAGACTGACTCATCTTACTGTATATGTTTTGAACCATTCCTGTGACACTACTTATAGATTCCGATGCTTCACTTCAGGTTTACTGTATCCCTAGGGCTTTCGTATTGACGATGAAACACAGAAATTGCATCGGAATTAAATAGAAAAATAACAATGCCGACTCAAATACAAGATGACTGGCACTTCTTACTCTCTATGTTTTGAACCTTTCCTGTAAGACCAGTTTTAGATTCCGATGCTTCACTATATGTTTATTGTATCCCTCTGACCTTCTTATTTACGATGAAACACAGAAATTGCATCGGAATTAAATAAAAAAGGCACAATGCCGACTTAAGTACAAGAAGACTGACTCTTCTTGCTGTGTATGTTTTGAACCATTCCTGTGACACTAGTTATGAATTCCGATGCTTCACTTCAGGTTTGCTGTATCCGTTGGACCTTCTTATTGACGATGAAACACAGAAATTGCATCGGAATTAGATACAAAAATCACAATGCCGACTGAAGTACAAGAAGACTGACTCTTCCTACTGTCTATGTTTTGAACCATTCCCGTGACACTAGTTATAGATTCCGATGCTTCACTTCAGGTTTACTGTATCCCTCTGACCTTCTTATTGACGATGAAACACAGATATTGCATCGGAATTAAATAGAAAAGGCACAATGCCGACTTAAGTACAAGAAGACAGCCTCTTCTTACTGACTATGTTTGAACCATTCCTGTGACACTAGTTATACATTCCGATGCTTCACTTCAGGTTTACTGTATCCCTCTGACCTTGTTATTGACGATGAAACACAGAAATTGCATCGGAATTAAATAGAAAAGGCACAATGCCGACCTAAGCACAAGAAGACTGACTATTCTTACTGTCTAGGTTTTGAACCATTCCTGTGACGCTAGTTACAGATTCCGATGCTTCACTTCAGGGTTACTGTATCCCTCTGACATTCTTATTGACGATGAAACTCTGAAATTGCATGGGAATTGAATAGAAAAGGCACAATGCCGACTTAAGTACAAGGAGACTGAGTTTTCCTACTGTCCATGTATTGAACCATTCCTGTATCACTAGTTATAGATTCCGATGTTCCACTTCAGGTTTACTGTATCCCTTGGACCTTCTTATGGACGATGAAACACAGATATTGCATCTGAATTAAATACAAAAGGCACAATGCCGACTTAAGTACAATTAGACTGACTCTTCCTACTGTCTATGATTTGAACCATTCCTGTGACACTAGTTATAGATTCCGATGCTTCACATCAGGTTTACTGTATCCCTCTGACCTTCTTTTTGACGATGAAACACAGAAATTGCATCGGAAATAAATACAAAAGGCACAATGCCGACTTAAGTAAAAGAAGACTGACTCTTCCTACTGTCTATGTTTTGAACCATTCCTGTGACACTAGTTATAGATTCCGATGATTCACCTCAGGTTCACTGTATCCCTCTGACCATCCTATTGAAGATGAAACACAGAAATTGCATCGGAATTATATAGAAAAGGCACAATGCCGTCTTACGTACAAGCAGACTGACTCTTCTTAGTGTCTATGCTTTGAACCATTCCAGTGACGCTAGTTACAGATTCCGATGCTTCACTTCAGGTTTACTGTATCCCTCTGACCTTCTTATTGACGATGAAATACACTTAATGCATTGGAATTTAATTGAAAATGGCACGTTGCGACTTAAGTACAAAAAGACTGACTCTTCTTACTGTCTATGTTTTGAACCATTCCTGTGACACTAGTTATAGATTCCGATGCTTCACTTCAGGTTTACTGTATCCCTCTGACCTTCTTTTTGACGATGAAACACAGAAATTGCATTGGATTTAAATAGAAAAGGCACAATGCCGACTTATGGACATGGAGACTGACTCTTCCTACTGTCCGTGTATTGAACCATTCCTGTAACAGTAGTTATAGATTCCGATGCTTCACTTCAGATTTATTGTATCCCTTGGACGTTCTTATTGGCGATGTAACACATAAAGTGCATCGGAACTAAATACAGAAGGCACAACGCCAACTTAAGTACAAGAAGACTGCCCCTTCTTACTGTCTAAGTTTGAACCATTCCTGTGACACTAGTTATAGATTCCGATGCTTCACTTCAGGTTTTCTGTACCCCTCTGACTTTCTTATTGACGATGAAACACAGAAACTGCATCGGAATTAAATACAAAAGGCACAATGCCGACTTAAGTACAAGAAGACTGACTCTTCTAATGTCCGTGTTTCGAACCATTCCTGTGACACTAGTTATAGATTCCGATGCCTCACTTCAGGTTTACTGTATCCCTTGGACCTTCTTATTGATGATGATACACAGAAATTGCATCTGAATTAAATAGAAAATGCACATTGCCGACTTAAGTACAAGAAGACTGACTCTTCCTTGTGTCTATGCTTTGAACCATTCCTGTGACACTAGTTATAGAATCCGATGCTTCACTTCAAGTTTACTGTACCCCTCTGACCATCTTTTTGACGATGAATCACAGAAATTGCATCGGAATTAAATACAAAAGGCACAATGCCGACATAAGTAGAAGAAGTCTGACTCTTCCTACTGTCTACGCTTTGAACCATTCCTGTGACACTAGTTATAGATTCCGGTGCTTCACCTCAGGTTCACTGTATCCCTCTGACCTTCTTATTGAAGATGAAACACAGAAATTGCATCGGAATTAAATAGAAAAGGCACAATGCCGTCTTAAGTACAAGCAGACTGACTCTTCTTAGTGGATATGCTTTGAACCATTCCTGTGACGTTAGTTACAGATTCCGATGCTTCACTTCAGGTTTACTGTATCCCTTGGACCTACTTATTGACGATGAAACACAGAAATTGCATCGGAATTAAATACAAAAGGCACAATGCCGACTTAAGTACAAGAAGCCTGACTCTTCTTACTGACTATGTTTTGAACCATTCCTGTCACACTAGTTAGAGATTCCGATGCTTCACTTCAGGTTTACTGTATCCCTCTGACCTTCTTATTGAAGGTGAAACACAGATAGTGCATCGGAATTAAGTACAAAAGGCACAATTCCAACTTAAGTACAAGACGACTGACTATTCCTACTGTCTAAGTTTTGAACCATTCCTGTGACACTAATTATAGATTCCGATTCTTCACTTCAGGTTTACTGTATCCCTTGGACCCTCTTATTGACGATGAAACACAGAAATTTTATCGGAATTAAATACAAAAGGCACAATGCCGACTTAAGTACAAGAAGACTGACTCTTCCTACAGTCTATGTTTTGAACGATTCCTGTGACATTAGTTATGGATTCCGATGCTTTACTTCAGGTTTACTGTAGCCTTTGGACCTTCTTATTGGCGACGAAACACAGAAATTGCATTGGAATTAAATAGAAAGTAAGACTTAAGTAAAAGAAGACTGACTCTTCCTACTGTCTATGTTCTGAACCATTCCTGTGAGACTAGTTATTGATTCCGATGCTTCACCTCAGGTTCACTGTACCCCTCTGACCTTCTCATTGAAGATGAAACACAGTAATTGCATCGGAATTAAATTGAAAAGTGCACAATGCCGACTGAAGTACAAGAAGACTGACTCTTCTTACTGTCTAACTTTTGAACCATTTATGTGACACTATTTATAGATTCCGATGCTACACTTCAGGTTTACTGTATCCCTTGGACCATCTTATTGACGATGAAACACAGAAATTGCATCGGAATTAAATACAAATGGCACTATAACGACTTAAGTACAAGAAGACTGACTCTTCTTATTGACTATGTTTTGAAACATTCCTGTGACACTAGTTATAAAATTCCGATGCTTCACTTCAGGTTTACTGTATCCCTCTGACCTTCTTATTGACGATGAAACACAGAAATTACATCGGATATAAATACAAATGGCACAATGCCGACTTAAGTACATGAAGACTGAATCTTCCTACTGTCTATGATTTGAACCATTCCAGTGACACTAGTTACAGATTCCGATGCTTCATTACAGGGTTACTGTATCCCTTGGACCTTCTTATTGATGGTGAAACACAGATAGTGCATCGGAATTAAATACAAAAGGCACAATGCCAACTTAAGTACAAGACGACTGACTATTCCTACTGTCTATGTTTTGAAATATTCCTGTGACACTAGTTATGGATTCCGATTCCTCACTTCAGGTTTACTGTATCCCTTGGACCATCTTATTGACGATGAAACACAGAAATTGCATCGGAACAAATACAAAAGGCACAATGCCGACTAAAGTACAAGAAGACTGACTCTTCCTACAGTCTATGTTTTGAACGATTCCTGTGACATTAGTTATGGTTTCCGATGCTTTACTTCAGGTTCACTGTATCCTTTGGACCTTCTTATTGGCGACGAAACACAGAAATTGCATCGGAATTAAATAGAAAGTAAGACTTAAGTAAAAGAAGACTAATTCTTCCTACTGTCTATGTTTTGAACCATTCCTGTGACACTAGTTATTGATTCCGATGCTACACCTCAGGTTCACTGTATCCCTCTGACCTTCTCATTGAAGATGAAACACAGAAATTGCATCGGAATTAAATAGAAAAGGCTCAGTGCCGTCTTCAGTACAAGCAGACTGACTCATCTTAGTGTCTATGTTTTGAACCATTCCTGTGACGCTAGTTACAGATTCCGATGCTGCACTTCAGGTTTACTGTATCCCTTGGACCATCTTATTGACGATGAAACACAGAAATTGCATCGGAATTAAATACAAAAGGCACAATGCCGACTTAAGTACAAGAAGACTGACTCTTCTTACTGACTATGATTTGAACCATTCCTGTGACACTAGTTAGAGATTCCGATGCTTCACTTCAGGTTTACTGTATCCATCTGACCTTCTTATTGACGATGAAACACACTAATAGCATCGGAATTAAATTAAAAATGACACAATGCCGACTTAAGTACAAAAAGACTGGCTCTTCTTACTGTCTATGATTTGAACCATTCCTGTGACACTAGTTATAGATTCCGATGCTCCACTTCCGGTTTACTGTATCCCTTGGACCTTCTTATTGACGATGAGACACAGAAACTTCATCGGAATTAAATACAAAAGGCACAATGCCGACTTAAGTACAAGAAGACTGACTCTTCCTACTGTCTATGTATTGAACCATTCCTGTGACACTAGTTATAGATTCAGATGCTTCATTCAGGTTTACTGTATGCCTCAGACCTTCTTTTTCACGATGAAACACTGAAATTGCGTCGGAATTAAATACCAAAGGCACAATGCCGACTTAAGTAAAATAAGACTGACTCTTCCCACTGTCTATAATCTGAACCATTCCTGTGACACTAGTTATTGATTCTGATGCTTCCCCTTAGGTTCACTGTACCCCTCTGGCCTTCTCATTGACGATGAAACACAGAAATTGCATCGGAATTAAATACAAAAGGCACAATGCCGACATAAGTACAAGAAGACTAACTCTTCTTACTGACTATGTGTTGAACCATTCCTGTGACACTAGTTAGAGATTCCGATGCTTCACTTCTGGTTTCCTGTATCCCTCTGACCTTCTTATTGACGATGATACACAGTAATTGCATCGGAAATAAATTGAAAAGGGCGCAATGCCGACTGAAGTACAAGATGACAGACCCTTCTTACTGTCTAACTTTTGAACCATTTATGTGACACTATTTATAGATTCCGATGCTCCACTTCAGGTTTACTGTATCCCTTGGACCATCTTATTGACGATCAAACACAGAAATTGCATCGGAATTAAATACAAATGGCACAATAACGACTTAAGTACAAGAAGACTGACTCTTCTTATTGACTATGTTTTGAACCATTCCTGTGACACTAGTTATAGATTCCGATGCTTCACTTCAGGTATACTGTATCCCTCTGACCTTCTTATTGACGATGAAACACAGAAATTGCATCGGATATAAATACAAATGGCGCAATGCCGACTTAAGGACATGAAGACTGAATCTTCCTACTGTCTATGTTTTGAACCATTCCAGTGATACTAGTTACAGATTCCGATGCTTCATTTCAGGTTTACTGTATCCCTTGGACCTTCTTATTGACGGTGAAACATAGATAGTGCATCGTAATTGAATACAAAAGGCACAATGCCGACTTAAGTACAAGAAGACTGACTCTTCTTACTGACTATGCTTTGAACCAATCCTGTGACACTAGTTGTAGATTCCGATGCTTCACTTGAGGTTTACTGTATCCCTAGGACCTTATTATTGACGATGAAACACAAAAAATGCATCGGAACAAATTCAAAAGGCACAATGACGACTAAAGTACAAGAAGACTGACTCTTCCTACAGTCTATGATTTGAACGATACCTGTGACATTAGTTATGGTTTCCGATGCTTTACTTCAGATTTACTGTATCCTTTGGACCTTCTTATTGGCGACGAAACACAGAAAGTGCATCGGAATTAAATAGAAAGTAAGACTTTAGTAAAAGAAGACTGACTCTTCCTACTGTCTATGTTTTGAACCATTCCTGTGACACTAGTTATTGATTCCGATGCTACACCTCAGGTTCACTGTATCCCTCTGACCTTCTCATTGAAGATGAAACACAGAAATTGCATCGGAATTGAACAGAAAAGGCTCAATGCCGTCTTAAGTACAAGCAGACTGACTCTTCTTAGTGTCTATGTTTTTGAAACATTCCTGTGACGCTAGTTACAGATTCCGATGCTTCACTTCAGGTTTACTGTATCCCTTGGACCATCTTATTGACGATGAAACACAGAAATTGCATCGGAATTAAATACAAAAGGCACAGTGCCGACTTAAGTACAAGAAGACTGACTCTTCTTACTGACTATGATTTGAACCATTCCTGTGACACTAGTTAGAGATTCCGATGCTTCACTTCAGGTTTACTGTATCCATCTGACCTTCATATTGACGATGAAACACACTAATTGCATCGGAATTAAATTGAAAATGGCACAAGGCCGACTTCAGTACAAAAAGACTGGCTCTTCTTACTGTCTATGATTTGAACCATTCCTGTGACACTAGTTATAGTTTCCGATGCTCCACTTCAGGTTTACTGTATCCCTAGGACCTTCTTATTGACGATGAGACACAGAAATTGCATCGGAATTAAATACAAAAGGCACAATGCCGACTTAAGTACAAGAAGACTGACTCTTCTTACTGACTATGTTTTGAACCATTCCTGTGACACTAGTTATAGATCCCGATGCTTCACTTCAGGTTTACTGTATCCCCATGACCTTCTTATTGACGATGAAACACAGAAAATGCATCGGAAATAAATACAAATGGCACAATGCCGACTTAAGTACATGTAGAGCGAATCTTCCCACTGTCTATTTTTTGAACCATTCCTGTGACACTAGTTACAGATTCCGATGCTTCACTTCAGGTTAACTGTATCCCTTGGACCTTCTTATTGACAATGAAACACAGACATTGCATCGGAATTAAATAGAAAAGGCACAATGCCGACTTAAGTACAAGAAGGCTGACTCTTCCTACTGTCTATGTTTTGAACCATTCCTGTGACGCTAGTTACAGATTCCGATGCCTCACTTCAGGTTTACAGTATCCCTTGGACCTTCTTATTGACGATGAAACACAGAAATTGCATCGGAATTAAATACAAAAGGCACAATGCCGACTTAAGTACAAGGAGACTGACTCTTCTTACTGACAATGCTTTGAACCATTCCTGTGACACTAGTTAGAGATTCCGATGCTTCACTTCAGGTTTACTGTATCCCTCTGACCTTCTTATTGACGATGAAACACAGAAATTGCATCGGAAAGAAATACAAAACGCTGAATGCCGACATAAGTACATGTAGAGTGAATCTTCCAACTGTCTGTGTTTTGAACCATTCCTGTGACACTAGTTATAGATTCCGAAGCTACATTTCAGGTTTACTGTATATCTTGGACCTTCTTATTGACAATGAAACACAGAAATTGCATCGGAATTAAATAGAAAAGGCACAATGCCGACTTAATTACAAGAAGACTGACTCTTCCGACTGTCTATGTTTTGAACCATTCCTGTGACGCTAGTTACAGATTCCGATGCCTCACTTCAGGTTTACTGTATCCCTTGGACCTTCTTATTGACGATGAAACACAGAAATTGCATCGGAATTAAATACAAAAGGCACAATCTCGACTTAAGTACAAGAAGACTATCTCCTCTTACTGACTATGTGTTGAACCATTCCTGTGACACTAGTTAGAGATACCGATGCTTCACTTCAGGTTTACTGTATGCCTCTGACCTTCTTATTGACGATGATACACAGTAATTGCATCGGAATTAAATTGAAAAGGGCACAATGCCGACTGAAGTACAAGAAGACAGACTCTTCTTACTGTCTAACTTCTGAACCATTTATGTGACACTATTTATAGATTCCGATGCTCCACTTCAGGTTTACTGTATCCCTTGGACCATCTTATTGACGATGAAACACAGAAATTACATCGGAATTAAATACAATTGGCACAATAACGTCTTAAGTACAAGAAGACTGACTCTTCTTATTGACTATGTTTTGAACCATTCCTGTGACACTAGTTATAGATTCCGATGCTCCACTTCAGGTTTACTGTATCCCTTGGACCTTCTTATTGACGATGTGACACAGAAATTGCATCGGAATTAAACACAAAAGGGACAATGCCGACTTAAGTACAAGACGACTGACTATTCCTACTGTCTATGTTTTGAACCATTCCTGTGACACTAATTATAGATTCCGATTCTTCACTTCAGGTTTACTGTATCCCTTGGACCTTCTTATTGACGATGAAACACAGAAATTGCATCGGAATTAAATACAAAAGGCACAATGCCGACTTAAGTACAAGAAGACTGAGTCTTCTTACTGACTATGATTTGAACCATTCCTGTGACACTAGTTGCAGATTCCGATGCTTCACGTGAGGTTTACTGTATCCCTAGGACCGTCTTATTGACGATGAAGCACAGAAATTGCATCGGAACAAATACAAAAGGCACAATGCCGACTAAAGTACAAGAAGACTGACTCTTCCTACAGTCTATGTTTTGAACGATTCCAGTGACATTAGTTTTGGATTCCGATGCGTTACTTCAGGTTTACTGTATCCTTTGGACCTTCTTATTGGCGACGAAACACAGAAATTGCATCGGAATTAAATAGAAAGTTAGACTTAAGTAAAAGAAGACTGACTCTTCCTACTGTCTATGTTCTGAACCATTCCTGTGACACTAGTTATTGATTCCGATGCCTCACCTCAGGTTCACTGTACCCCTCTCACCTTCTCATTGAAGATGAAACACAGAAATTGCATCGGAATTAAATAGAAAAGGCACAATGCCGTCTTAAGTACAAGCAGACTGACTCTTCTTAGTGTCTATGTTTTGAACCATTCCTGTGACGCTAGTTACAGATTCCGATGCTTCACTTCAGGTTTACTGTATCCCTTGGACCTTCTTATTGACGATGAAACACAGTAATTGCATCGGAATTAAATTGAGAAGGGCACAATGCCGACTGAAGTACAAGAAGACAAACTCTTCTTACTGTCTAACTTTTGAACCATTTATGTGTCACTATTTATAGATTCCGATGCTCCACTTCAGATTTACTGTATCCCTTGGACCATCTTATTGACGATGAAACACAGAAATTGCATCGGAATTAAATACAAATGGCACAATAACGACTTAAGTACAAGAAGACTGACTCTTCTCAATGACTATGTTTTGAACCATTCCTGTGACACTAGTTATAGATTCCGATGCTTCACTTCAGGTTGACTGTATCCCTCTGACCTTCTTATTGACGATGAAACACAGAAATTGCATCGGTAATAAATGCAAATGGCGCAATGCCGACTTAAGTACATGAAAACTGAATCTTCCTACTGTCTATGTTTTGAACCATTCCAGTGACACTAGTTACAGATTCTGATGCTTCATTTCAGGTTTACTGTATCAATTGGACCTTCTTATTGACTGTGAAACACAGATAGTGCATCGGAATTAAATAGAAAAGGCACAATGCCAACTTAAGTACAAGACGACTGACTATTCCTACAGTCTATGTTTTGAACCATTCCTGTGACACTAGTAATAGATTCCGATTCTTCACATCAGGTTTACTGTATCCCTTCGACCTTCTTATTGACGATGAAACACAGAAATTGCATCGGAATTAAATACAAAAGGCACAATGCCGAATTAAGTACAAGAAGACTGTTTCTTCTTACTGACTATGTTTTGAACCAATTCTGTGACACTAGTTGTAGATTCCGATGCTTCACTTGAGGTTTACTGTATCCCTAGGACCTTCTTATTGACGATGAAACACAGAAATTGCATCGGAACAAATACAAAAGGCACAATGCCGACTAAAGTACAAGAAGACTGACTCTTCCTACAGTCTATGTTTTGAACGATTCCTGTGACATTAGTTATGGTTTCCGATGCTTTACTTCAGATTTAGTGTATGCTTTGGACCTTCTTATTGGCGACGAAACACAGAAATTGCATCGGAATTAAATGGAAAGTAAGACTTAAGTAAAAGAAGACTGACTCTTCCTACTGTCTATGTTTTGAACCATTCCTGTGACACTAGTTATTGATTCCGATGCTACACCTCAGGTTCACTGTATCCCTCTGACCTTCTCATTGAAGATGAAACACAGAAATTGCATTGGAATTAAATAGAAAAGGCACAATGCCGTCTTAAGTACAAGCAGACTGACTCTTCTTAGTGTCTATGTATTGAACCATTCCTTTGACGCTAGTTACAGATTCCGATGCTTCACTTCAGGTTTACTGTATCCCTTGGACCTTCTTATTGACGATGAAACACAGAAATTGCATCGGAATTAAATACAAAAGGCACAATGCCGACTTAAGTAAAATAAGACTGACTCTTCCTACTGTCTATGTTTTGAACCGTTCCTGTGACACTAGTTATAGATTCCGATGATTCACCTCAGGTTTACTGTATCCCTTGGACCTTCTTATTGACGATGTGACACAGAAATTGCATCGGAATTAAATACAAAAGGCACAATGCCAACTTAAGTACAAGACGACTGACTATTCCTACTGTCTATGTTTTGAACCATTCCTGTGACACTAATTATAGATTCCGATTCTTCACTTCAGGTTTACTGTATCCCTTGGACCTTCTTATTGACGATGAAACACAGAAATTGCATCGGAATTAAATACAAAAGGCACAATGCCGACTTAAGTACAAGAAGACTGAGTCTTCTTACTGACTATGTTTTGAACCATTCCTGTGACACTAGTTGTAGATTCCGATGCTTCACGTGAGGTTTACTGTATCCCTAGGACCGTCTTATTGACGATGAAACACAGAAATTGCATCGGAACAAATAAAAAAGGCACAATGCCGACTAAAGTACAAGAAGACTGACTCTTCCTACAGTCTATGTTTTGAACGATTCCTGTGACATTAGTTATGGATTCCGATGCGTTACTTCAGGTTTACTGTATCCTTTGGACCTTCTTATTGGCGACGAAACACAGAAATTGCATCGGAATTAAATAGAAAGTAAGACTTAAGTAAAAGAAGACTGACTCTTCCTACTGTCTATGTTCTGAACCATTCCTGTGACACTAGTTATTGATTCCGATGCCTCACCTCAGGTTCACTGTACCCCTCTCACCTTCTCATTGAAGATGAAACACAGAAATTGCATCGGAATTAAATAGAAAAGGCACAATGCCGTCTTAAGTACAAGCAGACTGACTCTTCTTAGTGTCTATGTTTGGAACCATTCCTGTGACGCTAGTTACAGATTCCGATGCTTCACTTCAGGTTTACTGTATCCCTTGGACCTTCTTATTGACGATGAAACACAGTAATTGCATCGGAATTAAATTGAAAAGGGCACAATGCCGACTGAAGTACAAGAAGACAAACTCTTCTTACTGTCTAACTTTTGAACCAATTATGTAACACTATTTATAGATTCCGATGCTCCACTTCAGATTTACTGTATCCCTTGGACCATCTTATTGACGATGAAACACAGAAATTGCATCGCAATTAAATACAAATGGCACAATAACGACTTAAGTACAAGAAGACTGACTCTTCTTAATGACTATGTTTTGAACCATTCCTGTGACACTAGTTATAGATTTCGATGCTTCACTTCAGGTTTACTGTATCCCTCTGACCTTCTTATTGACGATGAAACACAGAAATTGCATCGGATATAAATACAAATGGCGCAATGCCGACTTAAGTACATGAAAACTGAATCTTCCTACTGTCTATGTTTTGAACCATTCCAGTGACACTAGTTACAGATTCCGATGCTTCATTTCAGGTTTACTGTATCCCTTGGACCTTCTTATTGACGGTGAAACACAGATAGTGCATCGGAATTAAATAGAAAAGGCACAATGCCAACTTAAGTACAAGACGACTGACTATTCCTACAGTCTATGTTTTGAACCATTCCTGTGACACTAGTAATAGATTCAGATTCTTCACTTCAGGTTTACTGTATCCCTTCGACCTTCTTATTGACGATGAAACGTAGAAATTGCATCGGAATTAAATACAAAAGGCACAATGCCGACTTAAGTACAAGAAGACTGACTCTTCTTTCTGACTATGTTTTGAACCAATCCTGTGACACTAGTTGTAGATTCCGATGCTTCACTTGAGGTTTAGTGTATCCCTAGGACCTTCTTATTGCGATGAAACTCAGAAATTGCATCGGAACAAATACAAAAGGCACAATGCCGACTAAAGTACAAGAAGACTGACTCTTCCTACAGTATATGTTTTGAACGATTCCTGTGACATTAGTTATGGTTTCCGATGCTTTACTTCAGATTTACTGTATCCTTTGGACCTTCTTATTGGCGACGAAACACAGAAATTGCATCGGAATTAAATAGAAAGTAAGACTTAAGTAAAAGAAGACTGACTCTTCCTACTGTCTATGTTTTGAACCATTCCTGTGACACTAGTTATTGATTCCGATGCTACACCTCAGGTTCACTGTATCCCTCTGACCTTCTTATTGAAGATGAAACACAGAAATTGCATTGGAATTAAATAGAAAAAGCACAATGCCGACTTAAGTAAAAGAAGACTGACTCTTCCTACTGTCTATGTTTTGAACCGTTCCTGTGACACTAGTTATAGATTCCGATGATTCACCTCAGGTTCACTGTATCCCTCTGACCATCCTATTGAAGATGAAACACAGAAGTTGCATCGGAATTAAATAGAAAAGTACAATCCCGACTTAAGGACATGGAGACTGACTCTTCCTACTGTCCGTGCATTGAACCATTCCTGTAACACTAGTTATAGATTCCGATGCTTCACTTTAGATTTACTGTATCCCTCGGACGTTCTTATTGGCGATGAAACACAGAAATTACATCTGAATTAAATAGAAAAGGCACAACGCCAACTTAAGTACAAGAAGGCTGACCCTTCTTACTGTCTAAGTTTGAACCATTCCTGTGACACTAGTTATAGATTCCGATGCTTCACTTTAGGTTTTCTGTATCCCTCTGACCTTCTTATTGACAAAGAAACACACTAAATGCATCGGAATTAAATTGAAAATTGCACATTGCCGACTTAAGTACTAAAAGACTGACTCTTCTTACTGTCTATGTTTTTAACCATTCCTGTGACACTAGTTATAGATTCCGACGCTCCATTTCAGGTTTAATGTATCCCGTGGAGCTTCTTATTGGCGATGGGACACAGAAATTGCATCGGATTTAAATACAAAAGGCACAACGCCAACTTAAGTACAAGAGGACTGACCCTTCTTACTGTCTAAGTTTGAACCATTCCTGTGACACTAGTTATAGATTCCGATGTTTCACTTCAGGTTTACTGCATTCCTCTGACCTTCTTATTGACGATGAAATACAGAAATTGCATCGGAAATAAATACGAAAGGCACAATGCCGACTTAAGTACAAGAGGACTGACTCTTCCTAATGTCTATGTTTTGAATCATTCCTGTGACACTTGTTATAGATTCCGCTGCTTCACTTCAGGTTTACTGTATCCCTTGGACCTACTTATTGACGATGAAACACAGAAATTACATCTGAATTAAATAGAAAAGGCACAATGCCGACTTAAGTACAAGAAGACTGACTCCTCCTACTGTCCATGTTTTGAACCATTCCTGTGACACTAGTTATAGATTCCGATGCTTCCCTTCAGGTTTACTGTATCCCTCTGACCTTCTTTCTGACGATGAAACACAGAAATTGCATTGGAATTAAATGGAAATGGCACAATGCCGACTTAAGTACAAGAAGACTGACTCTTCCTACTGTCTATGTTTTGAACCATTCCTGTGACACTAGTTATAGATTCCGATGCTTCACATCAGGTTTACTGTATCCCTCTGACCTTCTTTTTGACGATGAAACACGGAAATTGCATCGGAATTAAATACAAAAGGCACAATGCCGACTTAAGTACAAGAAGACTGACTCTTTTTACTGTCTATGTTTTGAACCATTCCTGTGTCACTAGTTATAGATCCTGATGCTTCACATCAGGTTTACTGTATCCCTCTGACCTTTCTTTGACGATGAAACACAGAAATTGCTGCGGAATTAAATACAAAAGGCACAATGCCGACTTAAGTAAAAGAACACCAACTCTTCCAACTGTCAATGTTTTGAACCATTCCTGTGACACGAGTTATAGATTCCGATGCTTCACCTCAGGTTCACTGTATGCCTCTGACCTTCTTATTGAAGATGAAACACAGAAATTGCATCGGAATTAAATAGAAAAGGCACAATGCCGTCTTAAGTACATGCAGACTGACTCTTCTTAGTGTCTATGCTTTGAACCATTCCTGTGACGCTAGTTACAGAATCCGATGCTTCACTTCAGGTTTACTGTATCCCTCTGACCTTCTTATTGACGATGAAACACTGAAATTGCATCGGAATTAAATACAAAAGGCACAATGCCGACTTATGTACAAGAAGACTGACTCTTCCTACTCTCTATGTTTTGAACCATTCCTGTGACAGTAGTTATGGAATCCGATGCTTCACTTCAAGTTTACTGTATCCCTTGGACGTTCTTATTGACGATGAAACACAGAAATTGCATCGGAATTAAATTGAAAAGGCACAATGCCGACTTAAGTACAAGAAGACTGACTCATCTTACTGACTATGTTTTGAACGATTCCTGTGACGCTAGTTACAGATTCCGATGCTTCACTTCAGGTTTACTGTATCCCTCTGACCTTCTTTTTGACGATGAAACACAGATATTGCATCGGAATTAAATAGAAATGGCACAATGACGACTTAAGTACAAGATGACTCACTCTTCCTACTGTCTATGTTTTGAACCAGTCCTGTGACACTATTTATAGATTCCGATGCTTGACTTCAGGTTTACTGTGTCCCTCAGACCTTCTTTTTGACGATGAAACACAGAAATTGCATCGGAATTAAATACAAAATGCACAATGCAGACTTAAGTAAAAGAACACCGACTCTTCCAACTGTCAATGTTTTGAACCATTCCTGTGACACTAGTTATAGATTCCGATGCTTCACCTCAGGTTCACTGTATCCCTCTGACCTTCTTATTGAAGATGAAACACAGAAATTGCATCGGAATTAAATAGAAAAGGCACAATGCCGTCTTAAGTACAAGCAGACTGACTCTTCTTAGTGTCTATGCTTTGAACCATTCCTGTGACGCTAGTTACAGAATCCGATGCTTCACTTCAGGTTTACTGTATCCCTCTGACCATCTTATTGACGATGAAACACAGAAATTGCATCGGAATTAAATACAAAAGGCACAATGCCGACTTACGTACAAGAAGACTCACTCTTCCTACTGTCTATGTTTTGAACCAGTCCTGTGACACTAGTTATAGATTCCGATGCTTCACTTCAGGTTTACTGTGTCCCTCTGACCTTCTTTTTGACGATGAAACACAGAAATTGCATCGGAATTAAATACAAAAAGCACAACGCCGACTTAAGTACAAGAAGACTGACTCTTCTTACTGTCTATGTTTTGAACGAGTCCTGTGACATTAGTTATAGATTCCGATGCTTCACTTCTTGTTTACTGTATCCTTAGGACCTTCTTATTGGCGACGAAATACAGAAATTGCATCGGAATTAAATAGAAAAGGCACATTGCCGACTTAAGTACAAGAAGACTGACTCTTCCTTGAGTCTACGTTTTGAACTATTCCTGTGACACTAGTTATAGATTCCGTTGCTTCACTTCAAGTTTAGTGTATCCCTCTGACCTTCTTTTTGACGATGAATCACAGAAATTGCATCGGAAATAAATACAAAAGGCACAATGCCGACTTAAGTAAAAGAAGACTGACTCTTCCTACAGTCTATGTTTTGAACCATTCCTGTGACACTAGTTATAGATCCCGATGCTTCACCTCAGGTTCACTGTACCCCTGTGACCTTCTTATTGAAGATGAAACACAGAAATTGCATCGGAATTAAATACAAAAGGCACAATGCCGTCTTAAGTACAAGCAGACTGACTCTTCTTAGTGTCTATGCTTTGAACCATTCCTGTGACGTTAGTTACAGTTTCCGATACTTCACTTCAGGTTAACTGTATCCCTTGGACCTATTTATTGACGATGAAACACAGAAATTGCATCGGAATTAAATACAAAAGGCACAATGCCGACTTAAGTACAAGAAGACTGACTCTTCTTACTGACTGTTTTGAACCATTCCTGTGACACTACTTATAGATTCCGATGCTTCACTTCAGGTTTACTGTATTCCTCTGACCGTCTTATTGACGTTGAAACACTGAAATTGGATCGGAATTAAATACAAAAGGCACAATGCCGACTTAAGTACAAGAAGACTGACTCTTCTTACTGTCTATGATTTGAACCATTCCTGTGACACTAGTTATAGATTCCGATGCTTCACTTCAGGTTTACTGTATCCCTTGGACCTTCTTAATGACGATGAAACACAGAAATTGCATCTGAACTATATAGAAAAGGCACAATGCCGACTTAGGTACAAGAAGACTGACTCTTCCTACTGTCCATGTTTTGAACCATTCCTGTGACACTAGTTATAGATTCCGATGCTTCACTTCAGGTTTACTGTATCCCTCTGACCTTCTTTTTGACGATGAAACACAGAAATTGCATTGGAATTAAATAGAAATGGCACAATGCCGACTTAAGTACAAGAAGACTGACTCTTCTTACTGTCTATGTTTTGAACCATTCCTGTGACACTAGTTATGGATTCCGATGCATCACTTCAGGTTTACTGTATCCCTTGGACGTGCTTATTGGCGATGAAACACAGAAATTGCATCGGTATTAAATAGAAAAGGCACAATGCCGACTTAAGTACAAGGAGACTTACTCTTCTTACCGACTATGTTTTTGAACCATTCCTGTGACGCTAGTTACAGATTCCGATGCTTCACTTCAGGTTTACTGTGTCCCTTGGACCTTCTTATTGACGATGAAACACAGATATTGCATCTGAATTAAATACAAAAGACACAATGCCCACCTAAGTACAAGAAGACTGACTCTTCCTACTGTCTATGTTTGAACCATTCCTGTGACACTAGTTATAGATTCCGATGCTTCACATCAGGTTTACTGTATCCCTCTGACCTATTTCTGACGATGAAACACAGAAATTGCATCGGAATTAAATACAAAAGGCACGATGCCGACTTAAGTAAAAGAACACCGACTCTTCCTACTGTCAATGTTTTGAACCATTCCTGTGACACTAGTTATAGATTCCGATGCTTCACTTCAGGTTTACTGAATCCCTCTGACCTTCTTATTGACGATGAAACACAGAAATTGCATCGGAATTAAATACAAAAGGCACAATGCCGACTTAAGTACAAGAAAACTAACTCTTCGTTCTGTCTATGCTTTGAACCATTCCTGTGACACTAGTTATGGATTCCGATGCTGCACTTCAAGTTTACTGTATCCCTTGGACGTTCCTATTGACGATGAAACACAGAAATTGCATCGGAATTAAATTGAAAAGGCATATTGCCGACTTAAGTACAAGAAGACTGACTCATCTTACTGACTATGTTTTGAACGATTCCTGTGACGCTAGTTACAGATTCCGATGCTTCACTTCAGGTTTACTGTATCCCTCTGACCTACTTTTTGACGATGAAACACAGAAATTGCATCGGAATTAAATAGAAATGGCACAATGCCGACTTAAGTACAAGAAGACACACTCTTCCTACTGTCTATGTTTTGAACCAGTCCTGTGACACTAGTTATAGATTCCGATGCTTCACTTCAGGTTTACTGTTTCCATTTGACCTTCTTCTTGACGATGAAACACAGAAATAGCATCGAAATTAAATAAAAAATGCAGAATGCCGACTTAAGTACAAGGAGACTGACCCTTCATACTGTCTATGTTTTGACCCATTCCTGTGACACTAGTTATAGATTCCGATGCTTCACTTCTGGTTCACTGTATCCTTCGGACCTTCCTATTGGCGACGAAATACAGAAATTGCATCGGAATTAAATAGAAAAGGCACATTGCCGACTTAAGTACAAGAAGACTGACTCTTCTTACTGTCTATGATTTGAACTATTCCTGTGACACTAGTTATAGATTCCGATGTTTCACTTCAGGTTTACTGTATCCCTTGCACCTTCTTATTGACGATGAAACACAGATATTGCATCGGAATGAAATAGAAAAGGCACAATGCCGACTTAAGTAGAAGAAGACTGACCCATCATACTGTCTATGTTTTGAACCATTCCTGTGACACTAGTTATAGATTCCGTTGCTTCACTTCGGGTTTACGGTGTCCCTCTGACCGTATTATTGACGATGAAACACAGAAGTTGCGTCGGAATTAAATACAAAAGGCACAATGCCGACTTAAGTACAAGAAGACTGACCCTTCATACTGTCTATGTTTTGAACCATTCCTGTGACACTAGTTATAGATTCCGATGCTTCACTTCAGGTTTACTGAATCCCTCTGACCGTATTATTGACGATGAAACACAGAAATTGCGTCGGAACTAAATACAAAAGGCACAATGCCGACTTAAGTACAAGAAGACTGACTCTTCGTACTGACTATGTTTTGACCCATTCCTGTGACACTAGTTATAGATTACGATGATTCACTTCAGGTTTACTGTATCCCTTGGTCCTTCTTATTGACGATGAAACACAGAAATTGCATCGGAATTAAATAGAAAAGGCACAATGCTGACTTAAGTACAAGAAGACTGACTCTTTTTACTGACTGTTTTGAACTATTCCTGTGACACTAATTATAAATTCCGTTACTTCACTTCAGGTTTACTGTATCCCTCTGACCTTCTTCTTGACGATGAAACACAGAAGTTGCATCGGAACTAATTACAAAAGGCACAATGCCGACTTAAGTACAAGAAGACTGTCTCTTCCTACTGTCTATGTTTTGAACGATTCCTGTGACACTAGTTACAGATTCCGATGCTTCACTTCACGTAAACTGTATCCATTGGACCTTCTTATTGACGATGAAACACAGAAATTGCATCGGAATTAAATACAAAAGGCACAATGCCGACTTAAGTACAAGAAGACTGACTCTTCTTATTGTCTATGTTTTGAACCATTCCTTGGACACTAGTTATAGAATCCGATGCTTCCCTTCATTTTTACTGTATCCCTCTGACCTTCTTTTGACGATGAAACACAGAAATTGCATCGGAATTAAATAGAAGAGGCACAGTGCCGACTCAAGTACAAGAAGACTGACTCTTCCTACTGTCTATGTTTAGAAACATTCCTGTGACACTATTTATAGATTCCGATGCTCCACTTCAGGTTTACTGTACCCCTCTGACCTTCTTTTGACGATGAAACACAGAAATTGCATCGGAATTAAATAGAAGAGGCACAGTGCCGACTCAAGTACAAGAAGACTGACTCTTCCTACTGTCTATGTTTAGAAACATTCCTGTGACACTATTTATAGATTCCGATGCTCCACTTCAGGTTTACTGTACCCCTCTGACCTTCTTTTTGACGATGAAACACAGAAATTGCATCGGAATTAAATACAAAAGGCATAATTCCGACTTAAGTACAAGAAGACTGACTCTTCTTACTGTCTATGTTATGAACCATTCCTGTGACACAAGGTTAAGATTCCGATGCTTCACTTCAGGTTTACTGTATCCCTTGGACCTTCTTATTGAGGATGAAACACAGAAATTGGATCGGAATTAAATACAAAATGCACAATGCCGACTTAAGTACAAGAAGACTTACTCTTCTTACTGACTGTTTTGAACCATTCCTGTAACACTAGTTATAGATTCCGATGCTTCACTTCTGGTTTACTGTATCCCTTGGACCTTCTTATTAACGATGAAACAGAAATTGCATCGGAATTGAATAGAAAAGGCACAATGCCTACCTGTGTACAAGATGACTGACTCTTGCTACTGTCTATGTTTTGAACCATTCCTTGGACACTAGTTATAGATTCCGATGCTTCACTTCAGGTCTACTGTATCCCTCTGACCTTCTTATTGACGATGAAACACAGAAATTGCATCGGAATTAAGTAGAAAAGCACAATGCGGACATAAGTACAGGAAGACTGACTCTTCCTACTGCCTATGTTTAGAACCATTTCTGCGACACTAGTTATAGGTTCCGATGCTTCACTTCAGGTTTACTGTATCCCTTGGACCTACTCATTTAGGATGAAACACAGAAATTGCATCGGAATTAAATACAAAATGCACAATGCCGATTTAAGTACAAGATGACTTACTCTTCTTACTGACTGTTTTGAACCATTCCTGTAACACTAGTTATAGATTCCGATGCTTCACTTCATTTTTACTGTATCCCTCTGACCTTCTTATTGACGATGAAACACAGAAAATGCATCGGAATCAAAAACAAAAGGCACAATGCCGACTTAAGTACAAGAAGACTGACTCTTCTTACTGACTAATTTTTGAACAATTCCTGTGACACTAGTTATAGATTCCGATGCTTCACTTCAGGTTTACTGTATCCCTCTGACCTTCGTATTGACGATGAAACACAGTAACTGCATCGGAATTAAATACAAAAAGCACAATGCCGACTTAAGTACAAGAAGACTGACTCTTCTTACTGACTATGTTTTGAACCATTCCTGTGACACTAGTTATGGATTCCGATGCTTCACTTCAGGTTTACTCTATCCCTAAGACCTTCTTATTGACGATGAAACACAGAAATTGCATCGGAACTAAATACAAGAGGCACATTGCCGACTTAAGTACAAGCAGGCTGACTCTTCCTACTGCCTATGTTTAGAACCATTTCTGCGACACTAGTTATAGGTTCCGATGCTTCACTTCAGGTTAACTGTATCCCTTGGACCTTCTTATTTAGGATGAAACACAGAAATTGCATCGGAATTAAATACAAAAGGCACAATGCCGACTTAAGTACAAGAAGACTGACTCTTCCTACTGTCTATGTTTTGAACCATTTCTGTGACACTAGTTATAGATTCCGATGCTTCACTTCAGGTTTACTGAATCCCTCTGACCTTCTTATTGACGATGAAACACAGAAATTGCATCGGAATTAAATACAAAAGGCACAATGCCGACTTAAGTACAAGAAGACTGACTCTTCTTACTGACCATGTTTTGAACCATACCTGTGACACTAGTTAGAGATTCCGATGCTTCACTTCAGGTTTACTGTATCCCTCTGACCTTCGTATTGACGATGAAACACACTAAATGCATCGGAAATAAATTGAAAATGGCACATTGCCAACTTAAGTACAAAAAGACTGACTCTTCTTACTGTCTATGTTTTTAACCATTCCTGTGACACTAGTTATAGATTCCGATGCTCCACTTCAGGTTTAATGTATCCCGTAGAGCTCCTTATTGGCGATGAGACACAGAAATTGCATCGGAATTAAATACAAAAGGCCCAATGCCGACTTAAGTACAAGAAGACTGACTCTTCTTACTGACTATGTTTTGAACCATTTCTGTGACACTAGTTATAGATTCCGATGCTTCACTTCAGGTTTACTGAATCCCTCTGACCTTCTTATATACGATGAAACACAGAAATTGCATCGGAAATAAATACAAAGGGCACAATGCCGACTTAAGTACAAGAAGACTGACTCTTCCTACTGTCTATGTTTTGAACCATTCCGGTGACACTAGTTATAGATTCCGATGCTCCACTTCAGGTTTAATGTATCCCGTGGAGCTCCTTATTGACGATGAGACACAGAAATTGCATCGGAATTAAATACAAAAGGCCCAATGCCGACTTAAGTACAAGAAGACTGACTCTTCTTACTGACTATGTAATGAACTATTTCTGTGACGCTAGTTATAGATTCCGATGCTTCGCTTCAGGTTTACTCTATCCCTTGGACCTTCTTATTGACGATGAAACACAGGAATTGCATCTGAATTAAATAGAAAAGGCACAATGCCGACTTAAGTACAAGAAGACTGACTCTTCCTACTGTCCATGTTTTGAACCATTCCAGTGACACTACTTATAGATTCCGATGCTTCACTTCAGGTTTACTGTATCCCTCTGACCGTCTTATTGACATTTAAATACTGAAATTGGATTGGAATTAAATACAAAAGACACAATGCCGACTTAAGTACAGGAAGACTGACTCTTCTTACTGTCTATGATTTGAACCATTCCTGTGACACTAGTTATAGATTCCGATGCTTCACTTCAGGTTTACTGCATCCCTGTGACCTTCTTATTGACGATGAAACACAGAAATAGCATCGGAATTTAATAGAATAGGCACAATGCCGTCTTAAGTACAAGAAGACTGACTCTTCCTAATGTCTATGTTTTGAATCATTCCTGTGACACTAGTTATAGATTCCGATGCTTCACTTCAGGTTTACTGTATCCCTTGGACCTTCTTATTGACGATGAAACACAGAAATTGCGTCTGAATTAAATAGAAACGGCACAATGCCGACTTAAGTACAAGAAGACTGACTCCTCCTACTGTCCATGTTTTGAACCATTCCTGTGACACTAGTTATAGATTCCGATGCTTCACTTCAGGTTTACTGTTTCCCTCTGACCTTCTTTTTAACGATGAAACACAGAAATTGCATTGGAATTAAATAGAAATGGCACAATGCCGACTTAAGTACATGAAGACTGACTCTTCCTACTGTCTATGTTTTGAACCATTCCTGTTACACTCGTTATAGATTCCGATGCTTCACTTCAAGTTTACTGTATCCCTCTGACCATCTTTTTGACAATGAAACACTGAAATTGCATCGGAATTAGACACAAAAGGCGCAATGCCGCCTTAAGTACAAGAAGACTGATTCTTCTTACTGTCTATGTTTTGAACCATTCCTGTGACACTAGTTATGGATTCCGATGCATCACTTCAGGTTTACTGTATCCCTTGGACGTGCTTATTAGCGATGAAACACAGAAATTGCATCGGAATTTAATAGAAAAGGCACAATGCCGACTTAAGTACAAGAAGACTTACTCTTCTTACCGACTATGTTTTTGAGCCATTCCTGTGACGCTAGTTATAGATTCCGATGCTTCACTTCAGGTTTACTGTATCCCTCTGACCCTCTTATTGACGATGAAACACAGAAATTGGATCGGAATTAAATACAAAAGGAGCAATGCCGACTTAAGTAGAAGAAGACTGACTCTTCTTACTGTAAATGTTTTGAACCATTCCTGTGACACTAGTTATTGATTCCGATGCTTCACTTTAGGTTTACAGTATCCCTTGGACCTTCGTATTGACGATGAGACACAGAAACTGCATCGGAATTAAACACAAAAGGCCCAATGCCGACTTAAGTACAAGAAGACTGACTCTTCACACTGACTATGTTTTGAACCATTTCTGTGACACAAGTTATAGATTCGGCTGACTCACTTCAGGTTTACTGTATCCCTTGGGCCTTCTTATTGACGATGAAATACAGAATGTGCATCGGAATTAAATACAAAAGGCACAACGCCAACTTAAGTACAAGAAGACTGACCCTTCTTACTGTCTAAGTTTGAACCATTCCTGTGACACTAGTTATAAAATCCGATGCTTCACTTCAGGTTTACTGTATCCCTCTGACCTTCGTATTGGCGATGAAACACAGATATCGCATCGGAATTAAATAGAAATGGCACAATGCCGACTTAAGTACAAGAAGACTCACTCTTGCCACTGTCTATGTTTTGTACCAGTCCTGTGACACTAGTTATAGATTCCGATGCTTCACTTCAGGTTTACTGTATCCCTCTGACCTTCTTTTTGATGATGAAAGACAGTAATTGCATCGGAATTAAATACAAAAGGCACAATCCAACTTAAGTACAACAAGACTGACTCTTCTTACTGTCTATGTTTTGAACCATTCCTGTGACACTAGTTATAGATTCCGATGCTTCACTTCAGGTTTACTGTGTCCCTCTGACCTTCTTATTGACGATGAAACACAGAAATTGCATCGGAACTAATTACAAAAGGCACAATGCCGACTTAAGTACAAGAAGACTGAGTCTTCCTAATGTCTATGCTTTGAACGATTCCTGTGACATTAGTTATAGATTCCGACGCTTCACTTCTGGTTTACTGTATCCTTAGGACCTTCTTATTGGCGACGAAATACAGATATTGCATCGGAATTAAATAGAAAAGGCACGTTGCCGACTTAAGTACAAAAAGACTGACTCTTCTTACTGTCTATGTTTTGAACCATTCCTGCGACACTAGTTATAGATTCCGATGCTTCACATCAGGTTTACGGTATCCCTTGCACCTTCTTATTGACGATGAAACACAGATATTGCATCGAAATTAAATAAAAAAGGCACAATGCCGACTTAAGTACAAGAAGACTGACTCTTCATACTGTCTATGTTCTGAACCATTCCTGTGACATTAGTTATAGATTCCGATGCTTCACTTCTGGTTTACTGTATCCTTAGGACCTTCGTATTGGCGACGAAATACAGAAATTGCATCGGAATTAAATAGAAAAGGCACAATGCTGACTAAAGTACAAGAAGACTGACTCCTCTTACTGACTGCTTTGAACCATTCCTGTGACACTAGTTATAGATTCCGATGCTTCACTTCAGGTTTACTGTATCCCTCTGACCTTCTTATTGACGATGAAACACAGAAATTGGATCGGAATTAAATTCAAAAGGCACAATGAAGACTTAAGTACAAGAAGACTGACCCTTCTTACTGTCTATGTTTTGAACCATTCCTGTGACACTAGTTATAAATTCCGATGCTTCACTTCAGGTTTACTGTACCCCTTGGACCTTCTTATTGACGATGAAACACAGAAATTGCATCGGAATTAAATAGAAAAGGCACAATGCCGACTTAAGTACAAGAAGACTGACCCTTCCTACTTTCTATGTTTTGAATGATTCCTGTGACACTAGTTATAGATTCCGATGCTTCACTTCAGGTTTACTGTATCCTTTGGACCTTCTTATTGGCGACGAAGTACAGACATTGCATCGGAATTAATTAGAAAAGGCAGAATGCCGACTTAAGTACAAGAAGACTGACTCTTCCAACTGTCTATGTTTTGAACCATTCCTGTGACACTAGCTAGAGATTCCGATGCTTCACTTCAGGTTTACTGTATCCCTCTGACCTTCTTATTGACGATGAAACACAGAAATTCGATCGGAATTAAATACAAAAGGCACAATGCCGACTTAAGTACAAGAGGACTGTCTCTTCTTACTGTCTATGCTTTGAACCACTCCTGTGACACTAGTTATAGATTCCGATGCTTCACTTCACGTTACTGTACCCCTTGGACCTTCTTATTGACGATGGGACACAGAAAATGCATCGGAATTAAATAGAAAAGGCACAATGCCGACTTAAGTACAAGAAGACTGACTCTTCCTACTGTCTATGTTTTGAACCATTCCTGTGACACTAGTTACAGATTCCGATGCTTCACTTCAGGTTGACTGTATCCCTTGGACCATCTTACTGACGAGGAAACAGAAATTGCATCGGAAATAAATAGAAAAGGCACAATGCCGACTTGTGTACAAGAAGACTGACTTTTCCTACTGTCTATGTTTTGAACCATTCCTGTGACACTAGTTATAGATTCCGATGCTTCACTTCAGATTTACTGTATCCCTCTGACCTTATTTTTGACGATGAAACACAGAAATTGCATCGGTATAAAATTGAAAAGGCACAATGCCGACTTAAGTACAAGAAGACTGACTCTTCCTACTGTCTATGTTTTGAACCATTCCTGTGACACTAGTTATAGATTCCGATGCTTCACATCAGGTTTACTGTATCCCTCTGACCTTCTTATTGACGATGAAACACAGAAATTGCATCGGAATTAAATACAAAAGGCACAATGCCAACTTAAGTACAAGAAGACTGACTCTTCTTAGTGACTATGTTTTGAACAGTTCCTGTGACACTAGTTATAGGTTCCGATGATTGACTTCAGGTTTACTGTCTCCCTTGGACCTTCGTATTGACGATGAAACACAGAAATTGCATCGGAATTAAATAGAAAAGGCACAATGCCGACATAAGTACAAGAAGACTGACTTTTCTTGTTGACAATGTTTTGAACCATTCCTGTGACACTAGTTATAGATTCCGATGCTTCACTTCAGGTTTACTCTATCCCTAGGACCTTCTTATTGACGATGAAACACAGAAATTGCATCGGAACTAAATACAAAAGGCACAATGCCGACTTAAGTACAAGAAGACTGACTCTTCCCACTGTCTATGTTTTGAACGATTCCTGTGACATTAGTTAGAGATTCCGATGCTTCACTTCAGGTTTACTGTATCCTTTGGACTATCTTATTGGCGACAAAATACAGAAATTGCATCGGAATTAAATAGAAAAGGCACAATGCCGACTTAAGTACAAGAAGACTGACTCTTCTTACTGTCTATGTTTTGAACCATTCCTGTGACACTAGTTATAGATTCCGATGCTTCACACCAGGTTTACTGTGTCCCTTGGACCTTCTTATTGACGATGAAACACAGAAATTGCTTTGCAATTAAAGACAAAAGGCACAATGCTGACTTAAGTACAAGAATACTGACTCTTCTTTCTGACTGTTTTGAACCATTCCTGTGACACTAGTTATAGATTCCGTTGCTTTACTTCAGGTTTACTGTATCCCTCTGCCCTTCTTGTTGACGATGAAACACAGAAATTGCATCGGAATTAAATACAAAAGGCACAATGCCGACTTAAGTACATGAAGACTGACTCTTCTTACCGTCTATGTTTTGAAACATTCCTGTGACACTAGTTATAGATTCCGATGCTTCACTTTAGGTTTACTGTACCCCTTGGACCTTCTTATTGACGATGAAACACAGAAATTGCATCGGAAGTAAATAAAAAGGGGCACAATGCCGACTTAAGTACAAGAAGACTGACCCTTCCTACTGTCTATGTTTTGAATGATTCCTGTGACACTAGTTATAGATTCCGATGCTTCACTTCAGGTTTACTGTATCCTTTGGACCTTCTTATTGTCGACGAAGTACAGAAATTGCATCGGAATTAATTAGAAAAGGCAGAATGCCGACTTAAGTACAAGAAGACTGACTCTTCCAACTGTCTATGTTTTGAACCATTCCTGTGACACTAGCTAGAGATTCCGATGCTTCACTTCAGGTTTACTGTATCCCTCTGACCTTCTTATTGACGATGAAACACAGAAATTCGATCGGAATTAAATACAAAAGGCACAATGCCGACTTAAGTACAAGAGGACTGTCTCTTCTTACTGTCTATGTTTTGAACCACTCCTGTGACACTAGTTATAGATTCCGATGCTTCACTTCACGTTACTGTACCCCTTGGACCTTCTTATTGACGATGGAACACAGAAAATGCATCGGAATTAAATAGAAAAGGCACAATGCCGACTTAAGTACAAGAAGACTGACTCTTCCTACTGTCTATGTTTTGAACCATTCCTGTGACACTAGTTATAGATTCCGATGCTTCACTTCAGGTTTACTGTATCCTTTGGACCTTCTTATTGGCGACGAAATACAGAAATTGCATCGGAATTAAATAGAAAAGGCACAATGCCGACTTAAGTACAAGAAGACTGACTCTTCCAACTGTCTATGTTTTGAACCATTAATGTGACACTAGTTATAGATTCCGATGTTTCACTTCAGGTTTACTGTATCCCTCTGACCTTCCTATTGACGATGAAACACAGAAATTCGATCGGAATTAAATACAAAAGGCACAATGCCGACTTAAGTACAAGAAGACTGTCTCCTCTTACTGTCTATGCTTTGAACCATTCCTGTGACACTAGTTATAGATTACGATGCTTCACTTCACGTTACTGTACCCCTTGGACCTTCTTATTGACGATGGAACACAGAAAATTCATCGGAATTAAATAGAAAAGGCACAATGCCGACTTAAGTACAAGAAGACTGACTCTTCCTACTGTCTATGTTTTGAACCATTCCTGTGACACTAGTTATAGATTCCGATGCTTCACTTCAGCTTGACTGTATCCCTTGGACCTTCTTACTGACGAGGACACAGATATTGCATCGGAAATAAATAGAAAAGGCACAATGCCGACTTGTGTACAAGAAGACTGACTCTTCCTACTGTATATGTTTTGAACCATTCCTGTGACACTAGTTATAGATTCCGATGCTTCACTTTAGGTTTACTGTATCCCTCTGACCTTATTTTTGACGATGAAACACAGAAATTGCATCGGAATAAAATTAAAATGGCACAATGCCGACTTAATTACAAGAAAACTGACTCTTCCTACTGTCTATGTTTTGAACCATTCCTGTGACACTAGTTATAGATTCCGATGCTTCACTTCAGGTTTACTGTATCCCTCTGACCTTCTTATTGACGATGAAACACAGAAATTGCATCGGAATTAAATACAAAAGGCACAATGCCAACTTAAGTACAAGATGACTGACTCTTCTTACTGACTATGTTTTGAACAGTTCCTGTGACACTAGTTATAGGTTCCGATGCTTCACTTCAGGTTTACTGTCTCCCTTGGACCTTCGTATTGACGATGAAACACAGAAATTGCATCGGAATTAAATACAAAAGGCACAATGCCGACTTAAGTACAAGAAGACTGACTTTTCTTACTGACAATGTTTTGAACCATTCCTGTGACACTAGTTATAGATTCCGATGCTTCACTTCAGGTTTACTCTATCCCTAGGACCTTCTTATTGACGATGAAACACAGAAATTGCATCGGAACTAAATACAAAAGGCACAATGCCGACTTCAGTACTAGAAGACTGACTCTTCCCACTGTCTATGTTTTGAACGATTCCTGTGGCATTAGTTAGAGATTCCGATGCTTCACTTCAGGTTTACTGTATCCCTTCGACCTTCTTATTGACGATGAAACACTGAAATTGCATAGTAATTAAATAAAAAGGCACAATGCCGACTTAAGTACAACAAGACTGACTCTTCCTACTGTCTATGTTTTGAACCATTCCTGTGACACTAATTATAGATTCCGATGCTTCACACCAGGTTTACTGTTTCCCTTGGACCTTCTTATTGACGATGAAACACAGAAATTGCTTCGCAATTAAAGACAAAAGGCACAATGCTGACTTAAGTACAAGAATACTGACTCTTCTTTCTGACTGTTTTGAACCATTCCTGTGACACTAGTTATAGATTCCGTTGCACCACTTCAGGTTTACTGTATCCCTCTGACCTTCTTATTGACGATGAAACACAGAAATTGCATCGGAATGAAATACAAAAGGCACAATGCCGACTTAAGTACAGGAAGACTGACTCTTCTTACTGTCTATGTTTTGAAAAATTCCTGTGACACTAGTTATTGATTCCGATGCTTCACTTCTGGTTTACTGGCTCCCTTGCACCTTCTTATTGACGATGAAACACAGAAATTGCATCGGAAATAAATTCAAAAGGCACAATGCCAACAAAAGTACAAGAAGACTGTCTCCTCTTACTGTCTATGCTTTGAACCATTCCTGTGGCACTAGTTATAGATTCCAATACTTCACTTCAGGTTTACTGTATCCCTCTGACCTTCTTATTGACGATGAAACACAGATATTGCATCGGAATGAAATACAAAAGGCACAATGCCGACTTAAGTACAAGAAGACTGACTCTTCCTACTGTCTATGTTTTGAACCATTCCTGTGACACTAGTTATAGATTCCGATGCTTTACTTCAGGTTTACTGTATCCCTCTGACCTTCGTATTGACGATGAAACACAGAAATTGCATCGGAATGAAATACAAAAGGCACAATGCCGACTTAAGTACAAGAAGACTGACTCTTCCTACTGTCTATGTTTTGAACCATTCCTGTGACACTAGTTATAGATTCCGATGCTTCACTTCAGGCTTACTGTATCCCTTGGACCTTCTTATCGACGGTGAAACAGAAATTGCATCGGAATTAAATAGAAAAGGCACAATGCCGACTTGTGTACAAGAAGACTGACTCTTCCTACTGTCTATGTTTTGAGCCATTCCTGTGACACTAGTTATAGATTCCGATGCTTCACTTCAGGTTTACTGTATCCCTCTGACCTTCTTTTTGACGATGAAACACCGTTTTTGCATCGGAATTAAATAGAAAAGGCACAATGCCAACTTAAGTACAAGAAGACTGACTCTTCCTACTGTCTAAGTTTTGAACCATTCCTGTGACACTAGTTATAGATTCCGATGCTTCACTTCAGGTTTAATGTATCCCTTGGACCTTCTTATTGACGATGAAACACAGATATTGCATCGGAATGAAATACAAAAGGCACAATGCCGACTTAAGTACAAGAAGACTGACTCTTCTTACTGTCTATGTTTGAACCATTCCTGTGACACTAGTTATAGACTTTGATGCTTCACTTCAGGTTTACTGTATCCCTTGGACCTTCTTATTGACGAAGAAACACAGAAATTGCATCGGAATTAAATACAAAATGAACAATGCCGACTTAAGTACAAGAAGACTGACTATTCTTACTGACTGTTTTGAACCATTCCTGTGACACTAGTTATAGATTCCGATGCTTCACTTCAGGTTTACTGTATCCCTTTGACCTTCTTATTGACGATGAATCACAGAAATTGCATCGTAACTAAATACAAAAGGCACAATGCCGACTTAAGTACAAGGAGACTGACTCTTCCTACTGTCTATGTTTGAACGATTCCCATGACATTAGTTATAGCTTCCGATGCTTCACTTCAGGTTTACTGTATCCATTGGACCTTCTTATTGGCGACGAAATACAGAAATTGCATCGGAATTAAATAAAAAAGGCACATTGCCGACTTAAGTACAAGAAGACTGACTCTTCTTGCTGTCTATGTTTTAAACCATTCCTGTGACACTAGTTATAGATTCCGATGCATCACTTCGGGTTTACTGTATCCATTGCACCTTCTTATTGCCAATGAAACACAGATATTGCATCGGAATTAAATACAAAAGGCACAATGCCGACATAAGTACAAGAAGACTGACCCTTCTTACTGTCTATGTTTTGAACCATTCCTGTGACACTAGTTATAGATTCCGATGCTTCATTTCAGGTTTACTGTATCCCTCTGACCTTCGTATTGACGATGTAACACAGAAATTGCATCGGAATTAAATACAAATTGCACAATGCCGACTTAAGTACAAGAAGACTGACTCTTCTTACTGACTGTGTTTTGAACCATTCTTGTGACACTAGTTATAGATTCCGATGCTTCACTTCAGGTTTACTGTATCCCTCTGACCTTCTAATTGACGATGAAAAACAGAAATTGCATCGGAACTAAATACAAAAGGCACAGTGCCGACTTAAGTACAAGAAGACTGACTCTTCCTACTGTCTATGTTTTGAACGATACCTGTGAAATTAGTTATAGATTCCGATGCTTCTCTTCAGGTTTACTGTATCGTTTGGAGCTTCTTATTGGCGACGAAATACAGAAATTGCATCGGAATTAAATTGAAAAAGCACAATGCCGACTTAAGTACAAGAAGACTGACTCTTCTTACTGACTAGGTTTTGAACCATTCCTGTGACACTAGTTATAGATTCCGACGCTTCACTTCACGTTTACTGTATCCCTTGGACCTTCTTATTGACGTTGAAACACAGAAATTGCATCGGAATTAAATACAAAAGGCTCAATGCCGACTTAAGTGCAAGAAGACTGACTCTTCTTACTGACTGTTTTGAACCATTCCTGTGACACTAGTTATAGCTTCCGATGCTTCACTTCATGTTTACAGTATCCCTTGGACCTTCTTATTGACGATGAAACGTAGAAATTGCATCGGAATGAAATACAAAAGGCACAATGCCGACTTAAGTACAAGAAGACTGACTCTTCCTACTGTCTATGTTTTGAACCATTCCTGTGACACTAGTTATAGATTCCGATGCTTTACTTCAGGTTTACTGTATCCCTCTGACCTTCGTATTGACGATGAAACACAGAAATTGCATCGGAATTAAATACAAAAGGCATAATGCCGACTTAAGTACAAGAAGACTGACCCTTCTTACAGTCTATGTTTTGAACCATTCCTGTGACACTAGTTATAGATTCCGATGCTTCATTTCAGGTTTACTGTATCCCCCTGACCTTCGTGTTGACGATGAAACACAGAAATTGCATCGGAATTAAATACAAATTGCACAATGCCGACTTAAGTACAAGAAGACTGACTCTTCTTACTGACTGTGTTTTGAACCATTCCTGTGACACTAGTTATAGATTCCGATGCTTCACTTCAGGTTAACAGTATCCCTTGGACCTTCTTATTGACGATGAAACATAGAAATTGCATCGGAATGAAATACAAAAGGCACAATGCCGACTTAAGTACAAGAAGACTGACTCTTCCTACTGTCTATGTTTTGAACCATTCCTGTGATACTAGTTATAGATTCCGATGCTTCACTTCAGGTTTACTGTATTCCTCTGACCTTCCTTTTGACGATGAAACACCGTTATTGCATCGGAATTAAATAGAAAAGGCACAATGCCGACTTAAGTACAAGAAGACTGACTCTTCCTACTGTCTATGTTTTGAACCATTCCTGTGACACTAGTTATAGATTCCGATGCTTCACTTCAGGTTTAATGTATCCCTTGGACCTTCTTATTGACGATGAAACACAGATATTGCATCGGAATGAAATACAAAAGGCACAATGCCGACTTAAGTACAAGAAGACTGACTCTTCTTACTGTCTATGTTTGAACCATTCCTGTGACACTAGTTATAGACTTTGATGCTTCACTTCAGGTTTACTGTATCCCTTGGACCTTCTTATTGGCGAAGAAACACAGAAATTGCATCGGAATTAAATACAAAATGCACAATGCCGACTTAAGTACAAGAAGACTGACTATTCTTACTGACTGTTTTGAACCATTCCTGTGACACTAGTTATAGATTCCGATGCTTCACTTCAGGTTTACTGTATCCCTCTGACCTTCTTATTGACGATGAATCACAGAAATTGCATCGTAACTAAATACAAAAGGCACAATGCCGACTTAAGTACAAGGAGACTGACTCTTCCTACTGTCTATGCTTTGAACGATTCCCGTGACATTAGTTATAGCTTCCGATGCTTCACTTCAGGTTTACTGTATCCATTGGACCTTCTTAATGGCGACGAAATACAGAAATTGCATCGGAATTAAATAAAAAAGGCACATTGCCGACTTAAGTACAAGAAGACTGACTCTTCTTGCTGTCTATGTTTTAAACCATTCCTGTGACACTAGTTATAGATTCCGATGCTTCACTTCGGGTTTACTGTATCCATTGCACCTTCTTATTGACAATGAAACACAGATATTGCATCGGAATTAAATACAAAAGGCACAATGCCGACATAAGTACAAGAAGACTGACCCTTCTTACTGTCTATGTTTTGAACCACTCCTGTGACACTAGTTATAGATTCCGATGCTTCACTTCAGGTTTACTGTATCCCTCTGACCTTCTTATTGACGAAGAAACACAGAAATTGCGTCGTAATTAAATACAAAAGGCACAATGCTGACTTAAGAACAGGAACACTGACTCTTCGTACTGACATTGTTTTGAACCATTTCTGTGACACTAGTTATAGATTACGATGACTCACTTCAGGTTTACTGTACCCCTTGGACCTTCTTATTGGCGATGAAACACAGAAATTGCATCGGAATTAAATACAAAAGGCACAATGCCATCTTCAGTACAAGAAGACTGACTCCTCTTACTGTCTATGTTTTGAACCATGCCTGTGACACTAGTTATAGATTCCAATGCTTTACTTCAGGATTACTGTATCCCTCTGACCTTCGTATTGACGATGAAACACAGAAATTGCATCGGAATTAAATACAAAAGGCATAATGCCGACTTAAGTACAAGAAGACTGACCCTTCTTACAGTCTATGTTTTGAACCATTCCTGTGACACTAGTTATAGATTCCGATGCTTCATTTCAGGTTTGCTGTATCCCTCTGACCTTCGTATTGACGATGAAACACAGAAATTGCATCGGAATTAAATACAAATTGCACAATGCCGACTTAAGTACAAGAAGACTGACTCTTCTTACTGACTGTGTTTTGAACCATTCCTGTGACACTAGTTATAGATTCCGATGCTTCACTTCAGGTTTATTCTATCCCTAGGACCTTCTTATTGACGATGAAACACAGAAATTGCATCGGAACTAAATACAAAAGGCACAGTGCCGACTTAAGTACAAGAAGACTGACTCTTCCTACTGTCTATGTTTTGAACGATTCCTGTGACACTAGTTACAGATTACGACGCTTCACTTCACGTTTACTGTATCCCTTGGACCTTCTTATTGACGTTGAAACACAGAAATTGCATCGGAATTAAATACAAAAGGCTCAATGCCGACTTAAGTGCAAGAAGACTGACTCTTCTTACTGACTGTTTTGAACCATTCCTGTGACACTAGTTATAGATTCCGATGCTTCACTTCAGGTTTACAGTATCCCTTGGACCTTCTTATTGACGATGAAACATAGAAATTGCATCGGAATGAAATACAAAAGGCACAATGCCGACTTCAGTACAAGAAGACTGTCTCCTCTTACTGTCTATGCTTTGAAACATTCCTGTGGCACTAGTTATAGGTTCTAATACTTCACTTTAGGTTTACTGTATCCCTCTGACCTTCTTATTGACGATGAAACACAGAAATTAGATCGGAATTAAATACAAAAGGCACAATGCCGACTTAAGTACAAGAAGACTGACTCTTCTTACCGTCTATGTTTGAACCATTCCTGTGACACTAGTTATAGATTCCGATGCTTCACTTCAGGTTTACTGTACCGCTTGGACCTTCTTATTGACGATGAAACACAGAAATTGCATCGGAATTAAAAAAAAAAGGCACAATGCCGACTTAAGTACAAGAAGACTGACTCTTCCTACTGTCTATGTTTTGAACCATTCCTGTGACACTAGTTATAGATTCCGATGCTTCACTTCAGGCTTGCTGTATCCCTTGGACCTTCTTATTGACGGTGAAACAGAAATTGCATCGGAATTAAATAGAAAAGGCACAATGCCGACTTGTGTACAAGAAGACTGACTCTTCCTACTGTCTATGTTTTGAGCCATTCCTGTGACACTAGTTATAGATTCCGATGCTTCACTTCAGGTTTACTGTATCCCTCTGACCTTCTTTTTGACGATGAAACACCGTTATTGCATCGGAATTAAATAGAAACGGCACAATGCCGACTTAAGTACAAGAAGACTGACTCTTCCTACTGTCTATGTTTTGAACCATCCCTGTGACACTAGTTATAGATTCCGATGCTTCACTTCAGGTTTAATGTATCCCTTGGACCATCTTATTGACGATGAAACACAGATATTGCATCGGAATGAAATACAAAAGGCACAATGCCGACTTAAGTACAAGAAGACTGACTCTTCTTACTGTCTATGTTTGAACCGTTCCTGTGACACTAGTTATAGACTTTGATGCTTCACTTCAGGTTTACTGTATCCATTGGACCTTCTTATTGGCGACGAAATACAGAAATTGCATCGGAAATTAATGAAAAAGGCACATTGCCGACTTAAGTACAAGAAGACTATCTCTTCTTGCTGTCTATGTTTTAAAACATTCCTGTGACACTAGTTATAGATTCCGATGCTTCACTTCGGGTTTACTGTATCCATTGCATATTCTTATTGACAATGAAACACAGATATTGCATCGGAATTAAATACGAAAGGCATAATGCCGACATAGGTACAAGAAGACTGACCCTTCTTACTGTCTATGTTTTGAACCATTCCTGTGACACTAGTTATAGATTCCGATGCTTCACTTCAGGTTTACTGTATCCCTCTGACCTTCTTATTGACGAAGAAACACAGAAATTGCGTCGTAATTAAATACAAAAGGCACAATGCCGACTTAAGAACAAGAACACTGACTCTTCGTAGTGACTATGTTTTGAACCATTCCTGTGACACTAGTTATAGATTACGATGATTCACTTCAGGTTTACTGTACCCCTTGGACCTTCTTATTGACGATGAAACACAGAAATTGCATCGGAATTAAATACAAAAGGCACAATGCCATCTTCAGTACAAGAAGACTGACTCCTCTTACTGTCTATGTTTTGAACCATTCCTGTGACACTAGTTATGGATTCCGATGCTTTACTTCAGGTTTACTGTATCCCTCTGACCTTCGTATTGACGATGAAACACAGAAATTGCATCGGAATTAAATACAAAAGGCATATTGCCGACTTAAGTACAAGAAGACTGACCCTTCTTACAGTCTATGTTTTGAACCATTCCTGTGACACTAGTTATAGATTCCGATGCTTCATTTCAGGTTTACTGTATCCCTCTGACCTTCGTATTGACGATGAAACACAGAAATTGCATCGGAATGAAATACAAATTGCACAATGCCGACTTAAGTACAAGAAGACTGACTCTTCTTACTGACTGTGTTTTGAACCATTCCTGTGACACTAGTTATAGATTCCGATGCTTCACTTCAGGTTTACTGTATCGTTTGGAGCTTCTTATTGGCGACGAAATACAGAAATTGCATCGGAATTAAATTGAAAAGGCACAATGCCGACTTAAGTACAAGAAGACTGACTCTTCTTACTGACTAGGTTTTGAACCATTCCTGTGACACTAGTTATATATTCCGATGCTTCACTTCACGTTTACTGTATCCCTTGGACCTTCTTATTGACGTTGAAACACAGAAATTGCATCGGAATTAAATACAAAAGGCTCAATGCCGACTTAAGTGCAAGAAGACTGACTCTTCTTACTGACTGTTTTGAACCATTCCTGTGACACTAGTTATAGATTCCGATGCTTCACTTCAGGTTTACAGTATCCCTTGGACCTTCTTATTGACGATGAAACATAGAAATTGCATCGGAATTAAATACAAAATGCACAATGCCGACTTAAGTACAAGAAGACTGACTCTTCTTACTGTCTACGTTTTGAACCATTCCTGTGACACTAGTGATACATTCCGATGCTTCACTTCAGGTTTACTGTACCCCTTGGACCTTCTTATTGACGATGAAACACAGAAATTGCATCGGAATTAAATAGAAAAGGCATAATGCCGACTTAAGTACAAGAAGACTGACTCTTCCTACTGTCTATGTTTTGAACCATTCCTGTGACACTAGTTATAGATTCCGATGCTTCACTTCAGGTTTACTGTATCCCTTGGAAGTTCTTATTGACGATGAAACACAGAATTTGCCTCGGAACTACATACAAAAGGCACAATGCCGACTTAAGTACAAGAAGACAGACTCTTTCTTTACAATGTTTTGAACGATTCCTGTGACATTAGTTATATATTCCGATGCTTCACTTCAGGTTTGCTGTATCCTTTGGACCTTCATATTGGCGACGAAATCAGAAATTGCATCGGAATTAAATAGAAAAGGCACAATGCCGACTTAAGTACAAGAAGACTGACTCTTCTTACCGTCTATGGTTTGAACCATTCCTGTGACACTAGTTATTAATTCCGATGCTTCACTTCAGGTTTACTGTATCCCTTGGACCTTCTTATAGACGATGAAACACAAAAATTGCTTCGGAATTAAATACAAAAGGCACAATGCCGACTTAAGTACAAGAAGACTGACTTTTCTTACTGATTGTTTTGAACCATTGCTGTGACACTAGTTATGGATTCCGTTGCTTCACTTCAGGTTTACTGTATCTCTCTGACCTTCTTATTGACGATGAAACACAGAAATTGGATCGGAATTAAATACAAATGGCACAATGCCGACTTAAGTACAAGAAGACTGTCCCTTCTTATCGTCTATGTTTTGAACCATTCCTGTGACACTAGTTATAGATTCCGATGTTTCACTTCTGGTTTACTGTATCTCTCTGACCTTCTTATTGACGATGAAACACAGAAATTCGATCGGAATTAAATACAAATGGCACAATGCCGACTTAAGTACAAGAAGACTGACCCTTCTTACTGGCTATGTTTTGAACCATTACTGTGACGCTAGTTATAGATTCCGATACTTCACTTCGGGTTTACTGTATCCCTTGGACCTTCTTATTGACGATGAAACACATTAATTGCATCGGAATTAAATACAAAAGGCACAATCCCGACGTAAGCACAAGAAGACTGACTCTTCTTACTGACTATGTTTTGAATCATTCCTGTGACACTAGTTATAGATTCCGATGCTTCACTTCAGGTTTACTGTATCCCTCTGACCTTCTTTTTGACGATGAAACACCGTTATTGCATCGGAGTTAAATAGAAAAGGCACAATGCCAACTTAAGTACAAGAAGACTGACTCTACCTACTGTCTAAGTTTTGAACCATTCCTGTGACACTAGTTATAGATTCCGATGCTTCGCTTCAGGTTTAATGTATCCCTTGGACCTTCTTATTGACGATGAAACACAGATATTGCATCGGAATGAAATACAAAAGGCACAATGCCGACTTAAGTACAAGAAGACAGACTCTTCTTACTGTCTATGTTTGAACCATTCCTGTGACACTAGTTATAGACTTTGATGCTTCACTTCAGGTTTACTGTATCCCTTGGACCTTCTTATTGACGAAGAAACACAGAAATTGCATCGGAATTAAATACAAAATGCACAATGCCGACTTAAGTACAAGAAGACTGACTATTCTTACTGACTGTTTTGAACCATTCCTGTGACACTAGTTATAGATTCCGATGCTTCACTTCAGGTTTACTGTATCCCTCTGACCTTCTTATTGACGATGAATCACAGAAATTGCATCGTAACTAAATAAAAAAGGCACAATGCCGACTTAAGTACAAGGAGACTGACTCTTCCTACTGTCTATGTTTGAACGATTCCCATGACATTAGTTATAGCTTCCGATGCTTCACTTCAGGTTTACTGTATCCATTGGACCTTCTTATTGGCGACGAAATACAGAAATTGCATCGGAATTAAATAAAAAAGGCACATTGCCGACTTAAGTACAAGAAGACTGACTCTTCCTACTGTCTATGTTTTGAACGATTCCTGTGAAATTAGTTATAGATTCCGATGCTTCACTTCAGGTTTACTGTATCGTTTGGAGCTTCTTATTGGCGACGAAATACAGAAATTGCATCGGAATTAAATTGAAAAAGCACAATGCCGACTTAAGTACAAGAAGACTGACTCTTCTTACTGACTAGGTTTTGAACCATTCCTGTGACACTAGTTATAGATTCCGACGCTTCACTTCACGTTTACTGTATCCCTTGGACCTTCTTATTGACGTTGAAACACAGAAATTGCATCGGAATTAAATACAAAAGGCTCAATGCCGACTTAAGTGCAAGAAGACTGACTCTTCTTACTGACTGTTTTGAACCATTCCTGTGACACTAGTTATAGCTTCCGATGCTTCACTTCATGTTTACAGTATCCCTTGGACCTTCTTATTGACGATGAAACATAGAAATTGCATCGGAATGAAATACAAAAGGCACAATGCCGACTTAAGTACAAGAAGACTGACTCTTCCTACTGTCTATGTTTTGAACCATTCCTGTGACACTAGTTATAGATTCCGATGCTTTACTTCAGGTTTACTGTATCCCTCTGACCTTCGTATTGACGATGAAACACAGAAATTGCATCGGAATTAAATACAAAAGGCATAATGCCGACTTAAGTACAAGAAGACTGACCCTTCTTACAGTCTATGTTTTGAACCATTCCTGTGACACTAGTTATAGATTCCGATGCTTCATTTCAGGTTTACTGTATCCCCCTGACCTTCGTATTGACGATGAAACACAGAAATTGCATCGGAATTAAATACAAATTGCACAATGCCGACTTAAGTACAAGAAGACTGACTCTTCTTACTGACTGTGTTTTGAACCATTCCTGTGACACTAGTTATAGATTCCGATGCTTCACTTCAGGTTAACAGTATCCCTTGGACCTTCTTATTGACGATGAAACATAGAAATTGCATCGGAATGAAATACAAAAGGCACAATGCCGACTTAAGTACAAGAAGACTGACTCTTCCTACTGTCTATGTTTTGAACCATTCCTGTGATACTAGTTATAGATTCCGATGCTTCACTTCAGGTTTACTGTATCCCTCTGACCTTCCTTTTGACGATGAAACACCGTTATTGCATCGGAATTAAATAGAAAAGGCACAATGCCGACTTAAGTACAAGAAGACTGACTCTTCCTACTGTCTATGTTTTGAACCATTCCTGTGACACTAGTTATAGATTCCGATGCTTCACTTCAGGTTTAATGTATCCCTTGGACCTTCTTATTGACGATGAAACACAGATATTGCATCGGAATGAAATACAAAAGGCACAATGCCGACTTAAGTACAAGAAGACTGACTCTTCTTACTGTCTATGTTTGAACCATTCCTGTGACACTAGTTATAGACTTTGATGCTTCACTTCAGGTTTACTGTATCCCTTGGACCTTCTTATTGGCGAAGAAACACAGAAATTGCATCGGAATTAAATACAAAATGCACAATGCCGACTTAAGTACAAGAGGACTGACTATTCTTACTGACTGTTTTGAACCATTCCTGTGACACTAGTTATAGATTCCGATGCTTCACTTCAGGTTCACTGTATCCCTCTGACCTTCTTATTGACGATGAATCACAGAAATTGCATCGTAACCAAATACAAAAGGCACAATGCCGACTTAAGTACAAGGAGAATGACTCTTCCTACTGTCTATGCTTTGAACGATTCCCGTGACATTAGTTATAGCTTCCGATGCTTCACTTCAGGTTTACTGTATCCATTGGACCTTCTTATTGGCGACGAAATACAGAAATTGCATCGGAATTAAATAAAAAAGGCACATTGCCGACTTAAGTACAAGAAGACTGACTCTACGTGCTGTCTATGTTTTAAACCATTCCTGTGACACTAGTTATAGATTCCGATGCTTCACTTCGGGTTTACTGTATCCATTGCACCTTCTTATTGACAATGAAACACAGATATTGCATCGGAATTAAATACAAAAGGCACAATGCCGACATAAGTACAAGAAGACTGACCCTTCTTACTGTCTATGTTTTGAACCACTCCTGTGACACTAGTTATAGATTCCGATGCTTCACTTCAGGTTTACTGTATCCCTCTGACCTTCTTATTGACGAAGAAACACAGAAATTGCGTCGTAATTAAATACAAAAGGCACAATGCTGACTTAAGAACAGGAACACTGACTCTTTGTACTGACTATGTTTTGAACCATTCCTGTGATACTAGTTATAGATTACGATGATTCACTTCAGGTTTACTGTACCCCTTGGACCTTCTTATTGACGATGAAACACAGAAATTGCATCGGAATTAAATACAAAAGGCACAATGCCATCTTCAGTACAAGAAGACTGACTCCTCTTACTGTCTATGTTTTGAACCATGCCTGTGACACTAGTTATAGATTCCAATGCTTTACTTCAGGATTACTGTATCCCTCTGACCTTCGTATTGACGATGAAACACAGAAATTGCATCGGAATTAAATACAAAAGGCATAATGCCGACTTAAGTACAAGAAGACTGACCCTTCTTACAGTCTATGTTTTGAACCATTCCTGTGACACTAGTTATAGATTCCGATGCTTCATTTCAGGTTTGCTGTATCCCTCTGACCTTCGTATTGACGATGAAACACAGAAATTGCATCGGAATTAAATACAAATTGCACAATGCCGACTTAAGTACAAGAAGACTGACTCTTCTTACTGACTGTGTTTTGAACCATTCCTGTGACACTAGTTATAGATTCCGATGCTTCACTTCAGGTTTATTCTATCCCTAGGACCTTCTTATTGACGATGAAACACAGAAATTGCATCGGAACTAAATACAAAAGGCACAGTGCCGACTTAAGTACAAGAAGACTGACTCTTCCTACTGTCTATGTTTTGAACGATTCCTGTGACACTAGTTATAGATTACCACGCTTCACTTCACGTTTACTGTATCCCTTGGACCTTCTTATTGACGTTGAAACACAGAAATTGCATCGGAATTAAATACAAAAGGCTCAATGCCGACTTAAGTGCAAGAAGACTGACTCTTCTTACTGACTGTTTTGAACCATTCCTGTGACACTAGTTATAGATTCCGATGCTTCACTTCAGGTTTACAGTATCCCTTGGACCTTCTTATTGACGATGAAACATAGAAATTGCATCGGAATGAAATACAAAAGGCACAATGCCGACTTCAGTACAAGAAGACTGTCTCCTCTTACTGTCTATGCTTTGAAACATTCCTGTGGCACTAGTTATAGGTTCCAATACTTCACTTTAGGTTTACTGTATCCCTCTGACCTTCTTATTGACGATGAAACACAGAAATTAGATCGGAATTAAATACAAAAGGCACAATGCCGACTTAAGTACAAGAAGACTGACTCTTCTTACTGTCTATGTTTGAACCATTCCTGTGACACTAGTTATAGATTCCGATGCTTCACTTCAAGTTTACTGTACCGCTTGGACCTTCTTATTGACGATGAAACACAGAAATTGCATCGGAATTAAAAAAAAAAGGCACAATGCCGACTTAAGTACAAGAAGACTGACTCTTCCTACTGTCTATGTTTTGAACCATTCCTGTGACACTAGTTATAGATTCCGATGCTTCACTTCAGGCTTACTGTATCCCTTGGACCTTCTTATTGACGGTGAAACAGAAATTGCATCGGAATTAAATAGAAAAGGCACAATGCCGACTTGTGTACAAGAAGACTGACTCTTCCTACTGTCTATGTTTTGAGCCATTCCTGTGACACTAGTTATAGATTCCGATGCTTCACTTCAGGTTTACTGTATCCCTCTGACCTTCTTTTTGACGATGAAACACCGTTATTGCATCGGAATTAAATAGAAACGGCACAATGCCGACTTAAGTACAAGAAGACTGACTCTTCCTACTGTCTATGTTTTGAACCATCCCTGTGACACTAGTTATAGATTCCGATGCTTCACTTCAGGTTTAATGTATCCCTTGGACCTTCTTATTGACGATGAAACACAGATATTGCATCGGAATGAAATACAAAAGGCAAAATGCCGACTTAAGTACAAGAAGACTGACTCTTCTTACTGTCTATGTTTGAACCGTTCCTGTGACACTAGTTATAGACTTTGATGCTTCACTTCAGGTTTACTGTATCCATTGGACCTTCTTATTGGCGACGAAATACAGAAATTGCATCGGAATTAAATAAAAAAGGCACATTGCCGACTTAAGTACAAGAAGACTGACTCTTCTTGCTGTCTATGTTTTAAAACATTCCTGTGACACAAGTTATAGATTCCGATGCTTCACTTCGGGTTTACTGTATCCATTGCATATTCTTATTGACAATGAAACACAGATATTGCATCGGAATTAAATACGAAAGGCACAATGCCGACATAAGTACAAGAAGACTGACCCTTCTTACCGTCTATGTTTTGAACCATTCCTGTGACACTAGTTATAGATTCCGATGCTTCACTTCAGGTTTACTGTATCCCTCTGACCTTCTTATTGACGAAGAAACACAGAAATTGCGTCGTAATTAAATACAAAAGGCACAATGCCGACTTAAGAACAAGAACACTGACTCTTCGTACTGACTATGTTTTGAACCATTCCTGTGACACTAGTTATAGATTACGATGATTCACTTCAGGTTTACTGTACCCCTTGGACCTTCTTATTGACGATGAAACACAGAAATTGCATCGGAATTAAATACAAAAGGCACAATGCCATCTTCAGTACAAGAAGACTGACTCCTCTTACTGTCTATGTTTTGAACCATTCCTGTGACACTAGTTATGGATTCCGATGCTTTACTTCAGGTTTACTGTATCCCTCTGACCTTCGTATTGACGATGAAACACAGAAATTGCATCGGAATTAAATACAAAAGGCATTTTGCCGACTTAAGTACAAGAAGACTGACCCTTCTTACAGTCTATGTTTTGAACCATTCCTGTGACACTAGTTATAGATTCCGATGCTTCATTTCAGGTTTACTGTATCCCTCTGACCTTCGTATTGACGATGAAACACAGAAATTGCATCGGAATTAAATACAAATTGCACAATGCCGACTTAAGTACAAGAAGACTGACTCTTCTTACTGACTGTGTTTTGAACCATTCCTGTGACACTAGTTATGGATTCCGATGCTTCACTTCAGGTTTACTGTATCGTTTGTAGCTTCTTATTGGCGACGAAATACAGAAATTGCATCGGAATTAAATTGAAAAGGCACAATGCCGACTTAAGTACAAGAAGACTGACTCTTCTTACTGACTAGGTTTTGAACCATTCCTGTGACACTAGTTATATATTCCGATGCTTCACTTCACGTTTACTGTATCCCTTGGACCTTCTTATTGACGTTGAAACACAGAAATTGCATCGGAATTAAATACAAAAGGCTCAATGCCGACTTAACTGCAAGAAGACTGACTCTTCTTACTGACTGTTTTGAACCATTCCTGTGACACTAGTTATAGATTCCGATGCTTCACTTCAGTTTTACAGTATCCCTTGGACCTTCTTATTGACGATGAAACATAGAAATTGCATCGGAATTAAATACAAAATGCACAATGCCGACTTAAGTACAAGAAGACTGACTCTTCTTACTGTCTACGTTTTGAACCATTCCTGTGACACTAGTGATAGATTCCGATGCTTCACTTCAGGTTTACTGTACCCCTTGGACCTTCTTATTGACGATGAAACACAGAAATTGCATCGGAATTAAATAGAAAAGGCATAATGCCGACTTAAGTACAAGAAGACTGACTCTTCCTACTGTCTATGTTTTGAACCATTCCTGTGACACTAGTTATAGATTCCGATGCTTCACTTCAGGTTTACTGTATCCCTTGGACGTTCTTATTGACGATGAAACACAGAATTTGCCTCGGAACTAAATACAAAAGGCACAATGCCGACTTAAGTACAAGAAGACTGACTCTTTCTTTACAATGTTTTGAACGATTCCTGTGACATTAGTTATAGATTCCGATGCTTCACTTCAGGTTTGCTGTATCCTTTGGACCTTCATATTGGCGACGAAATCAGAAATTGCATCGGAATTAAATAGAAAAGGCACAATGCCGACTTAAGTACAAGAAGACTGACTCTTCTTACCGTCTATGGTTTGAACCATTCCTGTGACAATAGTTATTGATTCCGATGCTTCACTTCAGGTTTACTGTATCCCTTGGACCTTCTTATAGACGATGAAACACAAAAATTGCTTCGGAATTAAATACAAAAGGCACAATGCCGACTTAAGTACAAGAAGACTGACTTTTCTTACTGATTGTTTTGAACCATTGCTGTGACACTAGTTATGGATTCCGTTGCTTCACTTCAGGTTTACTGTATCTCTCTGACCTTCTTATTGACGATGAAACACAGAAATTGGATCGGAATTAAATACAAATGGCACAATGCCGACTTAAGTACAAGAAGACTGTCCCTTCTTATCGTCTATGTTTTGAACCATTCCTGTGACACTAGTTATAGATTCCGATGTTTCACTTCTGGTTTTACTGTATCTCTCTGACCTTCTTATTGACGATGAAACACAGAAATTCGATCGGAATTAAATACAAATGGCACAATGCCGACTTAAGTACAAGAAGACTGACCCTTCTTACTGGCTATGTTTTGAACCATTACTGTGACGCTAGTTATAGATTCCGATACTTCACTTCGGGTTTACTGTATCCCTTGGACCTTCTTATTGACGATGAAACACATTAATTGCATCGGAATTAAATACAAAAGGCACAATCCCGACGTAAGCACAAGAAGACTGACTCTTCTTACTGACTATGTTTTGAACCATTCCTGTGACACTAGTTATAGATTCCGTTGCTTCACTTCAGGTTTACTCTATCCCTAGGACCTTCTTATTGACGATGAAACACAGAAATTGCATCGGAACTAAATACAAAAGGCACAATGCCAACTTAAGTACAGGAAGACTGACTCTTCCTACTGTCTATGTTTTGAACGATTCCTGAGACATTAGTTATAGGTTCCGATGCTTCACTTCAGGTTTGCTGTAGCCCTTGCACATTCTTATTGACGATGAAACACAGAAATTGCATCGGAAATAAATACAAAAGGCACAATGCCGACTTAAGTACAAGCAGACTGACCCTTCTGACTGGCTATGTTTTGAACCATTCCTGTGACGCTAGTTACAGATGCTGATGCTTCACTTCAGGGTTACTGTATCCCTCTGACCTTCTTATTGACGATGAAACACAGAAATTGCATCGGAACTAAATACAAAAGGCACAATGCCAACTTAAGTACAAGAAGACTGACTCATCTTACTGTCTATGTTTTGAACCATTCCTGTGACACTAGTGATAGGTTCCGATGCTTCACTTCAGGTTTACTGTACCCCTTGGACCTTCTTATTGACGATGAAACACAGAAATTGCATCGGTAATTAATAGAAAAGGCACAATGCCGACTAAAGTACAAGAAGACTGACTCTTCCTACTGTCTATGTTTTGAACCATTCCTGTGACACTAGTTATAGATTCCGATGCTACACTTCAGGTTTACTGCATCCCTTGGACCTTCTTATTGACGATGAAACACAGAAATTGCATCGGAATTAAATATAAAATGCAAAATGCCGACCTAAGTACAAGAAGACTGACTCTTCTTGCTGACTGTTTGAACCATTCCTGTAAGACTAGTTATGGATTACGATGCTTCACTTCAGGTTTACTGTATCCCTCTGACCATCTTATTGACGATGAAACACAGAAATTGCATCGGAATTAAATACAAAAGGCACAATGCCATCTTAAGTACAAGAAGACTGACTCTCCTTACTGTCTATGTTTTGAACCATTCCTGTGACACTAGTTATAGACTCCGATGCTTCACTTCAGGTTTACTGTATCCCTCTGACCTTCGTATTGACGATGAAACACAGAAATTGCTTCGGAATTAAATACAAAATGCATAATGCCGACTTAAGTACAAGAAGACCGACCCTTCTTACAGTCTATGTTTTGAACCATTCCTGTGACACTAGTTATAGATTCCGGTGCTTCACTTCAGGTTTACGGTATCCCTTGGACCTTCGTATTGACGATGAAACACAGAAATTGCATCGGAATGAAATACAAAAGGCACAATGCCGACTTAAGTACAAGAAGACTGACTCTTCTTACTGACTATGTTTTGAACCATTCCTGTGACACTAGTTATAGATTCCGATGCTTCACTTCAGGTTTACTCTATCCCTAGGACCTTCTTATTGACGATGAAACACAGAAATTGCATCGGAACTAAATACAAAAGGCACAATGTCGAGTTAAGTACAAGAAGACTAACCCTTCTTACAGGCTATGATTTGAACGATTCCTGTGACATTAGTTATAGATTCCGATGCTTCACTTCAGGTTTACTGTATCCTTTGGAGCTTCTTATTTGCGACGAAATACAGAAAGTGCATCGGTATTAAATTGTAAAGGCACAATGCCGACTTAAGTACAAGAAGACTAACTCATCTTACTGTTTATGTTTTGAACCATTCCTGTGACACTAGTTATAGATCCCGATGTTCACTTCAGGTTTACTGTATCTCTTGGACCTTCTTATTGACGATGAAACATAGAAATTGCATCGGAACTAAATACAAAATGCACAATGCCGACTTAAGTACAAGAACACTGACTCTTCTTACTGTCTATGTTTTGAACCATTCCTGTGACACTAGTGAAAGATTCTGATGCTTCACTTCAAATTTACTGTACCCCTTGGACCTTCTTATTGACGATGAAATACAGAAATTGCATCGGAATTAAATCGAAAAGGCACAATGCCAACTTAAGTACAAGAAGACTGACTCTTCTTACTGACTATGTTTTGAACAATTCCTGTGACACTAGTTCTAAATTCCGATGCTTCACTTCAGGTTTACTGTATCCCTTGGACCTTCGTATTGACGATGAAACGCAGAAATTGCATCGGAATTAAATACAAAAGGCACAATGCCGACGTAAGCACAAGAAGACTGACTCTTCTTACTGACTGTGTTTTGAACCATTCCTGTGACACTAGTTATAGATTCCGATGCTTCACTTCAGGTTTACTCTATCCCTAGGACCTTCTTATTGACGATGAAACACAGAAATTGCATCGGAATTAAATACAAAAGGCACAGTTCCGACTTAAGTACAAGAAGACTGACTCTTCCTACTGTCTGTGATTTGAACGATTCCTGTGAAATTAGTTATAGATTCCGATGCTTCACTTCAGGTTTACTGTATCGTTTGGAGCTTCTTATTGGCGACGAAATACAGAAATTGCATCGGAATTAAATTGAAAAGGCACAATGCCGACTTAAGTACAAGAAGACTGACTCTTCTTACTGACTAGGTTTTGAACCATTCCTGTGACACTAGTTATAGCTTCCGATGCTTCACTTCACGTTTGCTGTATCCCTTGTACTTTCTTATTGACGTTGAATTACAGAAATTGCATCGGAATTAAATACAAAAGGCTCAATGCCGACTTAAGTGCAAGAAGACTGACTCTTCTTACTGACTGTTTTGAACCATTCCTGTGACACTAGTTATAGATTCCGATGCTTCACTTCAGGTTTACAGTATCCCTTGGACCTTCTTATTGACGATGAAACATAGAAATAGCATCGGAATTAAATACAAAATGCACAATGCCGACTTAAGTACAAGAAGACTGACTCTTCTTACTGTCTACGTTTTGTACAATTCCTGTGACACTAGTGATAGATTCCGATGCTTCACTTCAGGTTTACTGTACCCCTTGGACCTTCTTATTGACGATGAAACACAGTAATTGCATCGGAATTAAATAGAAAAGGCATAATGCCGACTTAAGTACAAGAAGACTGACTCTTCCTACTGTCTATGTTTTAAACCATTCCTGTGACACTAGTTATAGATTCCGATGCTTCACTTCAGGTTTACTGCATCCCTTGGAACTTCTTATTGACGATGAAACACAGAAATTGCATCGGAAATAAATACAAAATGCACAATGCCGACTTAAGTACAAGAAGACTGACTGTTCTTGCTGACTGTTTTGAACCATTCCTGTAACACTAGTTATAGATTCCGATGCTTCACTTCAGGTTTACTGTATCCCTCTGACCTGCTTATTGACGATGAAACACAGAAATTGCATCGGAATTAAATGCAAAAGGCACATTGCCAACTTAAGTACAAGAAGACTGACTCTTCTTACTGACTATGTTTTCAACAATTCCTGTGACACTAGTTATAAATTCCGATGCTTCACTTCAAGTTTACTGTATCCCTTGGACCTTCTTATTGACGATGAAACACAGAATTTGCATCGGAACTAAATACAAAAGGCACAATACCGACTTAAGTACAGGAAGACTGACTCTTCTTACTTACAATGTTTTGAACGATTCCTGTGACATTAGTTATAGATTCCGATGCTTCACTTCAGGTTTGCTGTATCCTTTGGACCTTCATATTGGCGATGAAATACAAAAATTGCATCGGAATTAAATAGAAAAGGCACAATGCCGACTTAAGTACAAGAAGACTGACTCTTCTTACCGTCTATGGTTTGAACCATTCCTGTGACACTAGTTATTGGTTCCGATGCTTCACTTCAGGTTTACTGTATCCCTTGGACCTTCTTATAGACGATGAAACACAAAAATTGCTTCTTAATTAAATACAAAAGGCACAATGCCGACTTAAGTACAAGAAGACTGACTGTTCTTACTGATTGTTTTGAACCATTCCTGTGACACTAGTTATGGATTCCGTTGCTTCACTTCAGGTTTACTGCATCTCTCGGACCTTCTTATTGACGATGAAACACAGAAATTGGATCGGAAATTAATACAAATGGCACAATGCCGACTTAAGTACAAGAAGACTGACCCTTCTTATCGTCTATGTTTTGAACCGTTCCTGTGACACTAGTTATAGATTCCGATGCTTCACTTCTGGTTTACTGTATCTCTCTGACCTCCTTATTGACGATGAAACACAGAAATTGGATCGGAATTAAATACAAATGGCACAATGCCGACTTAAGTACAAGAAGAGTGACCCTTCTTACTGCCTATGTTTTGAACCATTACTGTGACGCTAGTTATAGATTCCGATACTTCACTTCGGGTTTACTGTATCCCTTGGACCTTCTTATTGACGCTGAAACACATTGATTGCATCGGAATTAAATACAAAAGGCACAATCCCGACGTAAGCACAAGAAGACTGACTCTTCTTACTGACTATGTTTTGAACCATTCCTGTGACACTAGTTATAGATTCCGATTGTTCACTTCAGGTTTACTCTATCCCTAGGACCTTCTTATTGACGATGAAACACAGAAATTGCATCGGAAATAAATACAAAAGGCACAATGCCGTCTTAAGTACAAGCAGACTGACCCTTCTGACTGGCTATGTTTTGAACCATTCCTGTGACGCTAGTTACAGATGCTGATGCTTCACTTCAGGGTTACTGTATCCCTCTGACCTTCTTATTGACGATGAAACACAGAAATTGCATCGGAACTAAATACAATAGGCACATAGCCAACTTAAGTACAAGAAGACTGACTCATCTTACTGTCTATGTTTTGAACCATTCCTGTGACACTAGTGACAGATTCTGATGCTTCACTTCAGGTTTACTGTACCCCTTGGACCTTCTTGTTGACGATGAAACACAGATATTGCATCGGTATTAAATAGAAAAGGCACAATGCCGACTAAAGTACAAGAAGACTGACTCTTCCTACTGTCTATGTTTTGAACCATTCCTGTGACACTAGTTATAGATCCCGATGCTACGCTTCAGGTTTACTGCATCCCTTGGACCTTCTTATTGACGATGAAACACAGAAATTGCATCGGAATTAAATATAAAATGCAAAATGCCGACTTAAGTACAAGAAGACTGACTCTTCTTGCTGACTGTTTTGAACCATTCCTGTAAGACTAGTTATGGATTCCGATGCTTCACATCAGGTTTACTGTATCCCTCTGACCTTCTTATTGACGATGAAACACAGAAATTGCATCGGAATCAAATACAAAAGGCACAATGCCATCTTAAGTTCAAGAAGACTGACTCTTCTTACTGTTTATGTTTTGAACCATTCCTGTGACACTAGTTATAGACTCCGATGCTTCACTTCAGGTTTACTGTATCCCTCTGACCTTCGTATTGACGATGAAACACAGAAATTGCTTCTGAATTAAATACAAAAGGCATAATGCCGACTTAAGTACAAGAAGACCGACCCTTCTTACAGTCTATGTTTTGAACCATTCCTGTGACACTAGTTATAGATTCCGATGCTCCACTTCAGGTTTACTGTATCCCTTGGACCTTCGTATTGACGATGAAACACAGAAATTGCATCGGAATTAAATACAAAAGGCACAATGCCGACTTAAGTACAAGAAGACTGACTCTTCTTACTGACTATGTTTTGAACCATTCCTGTGACACTAGTTATAGATTCCGATGCTTCACTTCAGGTTTACTCTATCCCTAGGACCTTCTTATTGACGATGAAACACAGAAATTGCATCGGAACTAAATACAAAAGGCACAATGTCGACTTAAGTACAAGAAGACTGACCCTTCCTACTGTCTATGATTTGAACGATTCCTGAGACATTAGTTATAGATTCCGATGCTTCACTTCAGGTTTACTGTATCCTTTGGAGCTTCTTATTTGCGACGAAATACAGAAAGTGCATCGGAATTAAATTACAAGGCACAATGCCGACTTAAGTACAAGAAGCCTAACTCATCTTACTGTTTATGTTTTGAACCATTCCTGTGACACTAGTTATAGATCCCGATGTTCACTTCAGGTTTGCTGTATCCCTTGGACCTTCGTATTGACGATGAAACGCTGAAATTGCATCGGAATTAAATACAAAAGGCACAATGCCGACGTAAGCACAAGAAGACTGACTCTTCTTACTGACTATGTCTTGAACCATTCCTGTGAAACTAGTTATAGATTCCGATGCTTCACTTCAGGATTACTCTATCCCTATGACCTTCTTATTGACGATGAAACACAGAAATTGCATCGGAACTAAATACAAATGGCACAATGCCGACTTTAGTACAGGATGACTGACTCTTCCTACTGTCTATGGTTTGAACCATTCCTGTGACATTAGTTATAGATTCCGATGCTTCACTTCAGGTTTACTGTATCCCTTGGACCTTCTTATTGTGGATGAAACACAAAAATTGCTTCGGAATTAAATACAAAAGGCACAATGCCGACTTAAGTACAAGAAGACTGACTCTTCTTACTGTCTGTTTTGAACCATTCCTGTGACACTAGTTATAGATTCCGTTGCTTCACTTCAGGTTTACTGTATCTCTCTGACCTTCTTATTGACGATGAAACACAGAAATTGGATCGGAATTAAATACAAATGGCACAATGCCGACTTAAGTACATGAAGCCTGACCCTTCTTACTGTCTATGTTTTGAACCATTCCTGTGACACTAGTTATAGATACCGATGCTTCACTTCTGGTTTACTGTATCCCTCTGACCTTCTTATAGACAATGAAACACAGAAATTGCATCGGAATTAAATACAAAAAGCACCATGCCGACTTAAGTACAAGAAGACTGACTCTTCTTACTGACTATGTTTTGAACCATTCCTGTGACACTAGTTATAGATTCCGATGCTTCACTTCAGGTTTACTCTATCCCTAGGACCTTCTTATTGACGATGAAACACAGAAATTGCATCGGAACGAAATACAAAAGGCACAATGCCGACTTAAGTACAGGAAGACTGACTCTTCCTACTGTCTATGTTTTGAACGATTCCAGTGACATTAGTTATAGATTACGATACTTCAGGTTTACTGTATCCCTTGGACCTTCTTATTGACGATGAAACACATTAATTGCATCGGATTTAAATACAAAAGGCACAATGCCGACGTAAGCACAAGAAGACTGACTCTTCTTACTGACTGTGTTTTGAACCATTCCTGTGACACTAGTAATAGATTCCGATGCTTCACTTCAGGTTTACTCTATCTCTAGGACCTTCTTATTGACGATGAAACACAGAAATTGCATCGGAATTAAATACAAAACGCACAATGCCGACTTAAGTACAGGAAGACTGACTCTTCCTACTGTCTATGTTTTGAACGATTCCAGTGACATTAGTTATAGATTCCGATGGTTCACTTCAGGTTTACTCTATCCCTAGGACCTTCTTATTGACGATGAAACACAGAAGTTGCATCGGAACTAAATACAAAAGGCACAATGCCGACTTAAGTACAAGAAGACTGACTCTTCTTACTGTCTATGGTTTGAACCATTCCTGTGACACTAGTTATAGATTCCGATGCTTCACTTCAGGTTTACTGTATCCCTTGCACCTTCTTATTGACGATGAAACACAGAAATTGCATCGGAAATAAATACGAAAGGCACAATGCCGACTTAAGTACAAGCAGACTGACCCTTCTGACAGGCTATGTTTTGAACCATTCCTGTGACGCTAGTTACAGATGCTGATGCTTTACTTCAGGGTTACTGTATCCCTCTGACCTTCTTATTGACGATGAAACACAGAAATTGCATCGGAACTAAATACAATAGGCACAACGCCAACTTAAGTACAAGAAGACTGACTCATCTTACTGTCTATGCTTTGAACCATTCCTGTGACACTAGTGATAGATTCCGATGCTTCACTTCAGGTTTACTGTACCCTTTGGACCTTCTTATTGACGATGAAACACAGATATTGCATCGGTATTAAATAGAAAACGCACAATGCCGACTAAAGTACAAGAAGACTGACTCTTCCTACTGTCTATGTTTTGAACCATTCCTGTGACACTAGTTATAGATTCCGATGCTACACTTCAGGTTTACTGCATCCCTTGGACCTTCTTATTGACGATGAAACACAGAAATTGCATCGGAATTAAATATAAAATGCAAAATGCCGACTTAAGTACAAGAAGACTGACTCTTCTTGCTGACTGTTTTGAACCATTCCTGTAAGACTAGTTATGGATTCTGATGCTTCACTTCAGGTTTACTGTATCCCTCTGACCATCTTATTGACGATGAAACACAGAAATTGCATCGGAATTAAATACAAATGGCACAATGCCATCTTAAGTACAAGAAGACTGACTCTTCTTACAGTCTATGTTTTGAACCATTCCTGTGACACTAGTTATAGATTCCGATGCTTCACTTCAGGTTTACTGTATCCCTTGGACCTTCGTATTGACGATGAAACACAGAAATTGCATCGGAATTAAATACAAAAGGCACAATGCCGACTTAAGTACAAGAAGACTGACTCTTCTTACTGACTATGTTTTGAACCAATCCTGTGACACTAGTTATAGATTCCGATGCTTCACTTCAGGTTTACTCTATCCCTAGGACCTTCTTATTGACGATGAAACACAGAAATTGCATCGGAACTAAATACAAAAGGCACAATGTCGACTTAAGTACAAGAAGACTGACTCTTCTTACTGTCTGTTTTGAACCATTCCTGTGACACTAGTTATAGATTCCGTTGCTTCACTTCAGGTTTACTGTATCTCTCTGACCTTCTTATTGACGATGAAACACAGAAATTGGATCGGAATTAAATACAAATGGCACAATGCCGACTTAAGTACATGAAGACTGACCCTTCTTACTGTCTATGTTTTGAACCATTCCTGTGACACTAGTTATAGATACCGATGCTTCACTTCTGGTTTACTGTATCCCTCTGACATTCTTATAGACAATGAAACACAGAAATTGCATCGGAATTAAATACAAAAAGCACCATGCCGACTTAAGTACAAGAAGACTGACTCTTCTTACTGACTATGTTTTGAACCATTCCTGTGACACTAGTTATAGATTCCGATGCTTCACTTCAGGTTTACTCTATCCCTAGGACCTTCTTATTGACGATGAAACACAGAAATTGCATCGGAACGAAATACAAAAGGCACAATGCCGACTTAAGTACAGGAAGACTGACTCTTCCTACTGTCTATGTTTTGAACGATTCCAGTGACATTAGTTATAGATTACGATACATCAGGTTTACTGTATCCCTTGGACCTTCTTATTGACGATGAAACACATTAATTGCATCGGATTTAAATACAAAAGGCACAATGCCGACGTAAGCACAAGAAGACTGACTCTTCTTACTGACTGTGTTTTGAACCATTCCTGTGACACTAGTAATAGATTCCGATGCTTCACTTCAGGTTTACTCTATCTCTAGGACCTTCCTATTGACGATGAAACACAGAAATTGCATCGGAATTAAATACAAAACGCACAATGCCGACTTAAGTACAGGAAGACTGGCTCTTCCTACTGTCTATGTTTTGAACGATTCCAGTGACATTAGTTATAGATTCCGATGGTTCACTTCAGGTTTACTCTATCCCTAGGACCTTCTTATTGACGATGAAACACAGAAATTGCATCGGAACTAAATACAAAAGGCACAATGCCGACTTAAGTACAAGAAGACTGACTCTTCTTACTGTCTATGGTTTGAACCATTCCTGTGACACTAGTTATAGATTCCGATGCTTCACTTCAGGTTTACTGTATCCCTTGCACCTTCTTATTGACGATGAAACACAGAAATTGCATCGGAAATAAATACAAAAGCACAATGCCGACTTAAGTACAAGCAGACGGACCCTTCTGACAGGCTATGTTTTGAACCATTCCTGTGACGCTAGTTACAGATGCTGAGGCTTCACTTCAGGGTTACTGTATCCCTCTGACCTTCTTATTGACGATGAAACACAGAAATTGCATCGGAACTAAATACAATAGGCACAACGCCAACTTAAGTACAAGAAGACTGACTCATCTTACTGTCTATGCTTTGAACCATTCCTGTGACACTAGTGATAGATTCCGATGCTTAACTTCAGGTTTACTGTACCCTTTGGACCTTCTTATTGACTATGAAACACAGATATTGCATCGGTATTAAATAGAAAAGGCACAATGCCGACTAAAGAACAAGAAGACTGACTCTTCCTACTGTCTATGATTTGAACCATTCCTGTGACACTAGTTATAGATTCCGATGCTACACTTCAGGTTTACTGCATCCCTTGGACCTTCTTATTGACGATGAAACACAGAAATTGCATCGGAATTAAATATAAAATGCAAAATGCCGACTTAAGTACAAGAAGACTGACTCTTCTTGCTGACTGTTTTGAACCATTCCTGTAAGACTAGTTATGGATTCCGATGCTTCACTTCAGGTTTACTGTATCCCTCTGACCTTCTTATTGACGATGAAACACAGAAATTGCTTCTGAATTAAATACAAAAGGCATAATGCCGACTTAAGTACAAGAAGACCGACCCTTCTTACTGACTATGTTTTGACCAATTCCTGTGACACTAGTTATAAATTCCGATGCTTCACTTCAGGTTTACTGTATCCCTTGGACCTTCGTATTGACGATGAAACACAGAAATTGCATCGGAATTAAATAGAAAAGGCACAATGCCAACTTAAGTACAGGAAGACTGACTCTTCTTACTGACTATGTTTTGACCAATTCCTGTGACACTAGTTATAAATTCCGATGCTTCACTTCAGGTTTACTGTATCCCTTGGACCTTCGTATTGACGATGAAACGCAGAAATTGCATCGGAATTAAATACAAAAGGCACAATGCCGACTTAAGTACAGGAAGACTGACTCTTCCTACTGACTATGGTTTGAACCATTCCTGTGACATTAGTTATAGATTCCGATGCTTCACTTCAGGTTTACTGTATCCCTTGGACCTTCTTATTGTGGATGAAACACAATAATTGCTTCGGAATTAAATACAAAAGGCACAATGCCGACTTAAGTACAAGAAGACTGACTCTTCTTACTGTCTGTTTTGAACCATTCCTGTGACACTAGTTATAGATTCCGTTGCTTCACTTCAGGTTTACTGTATCCCTTGGACCTTCTTATTGACGATGAAACACAGAAATTGCATCGGAATTAAATATAAAATGCAAAATGCCGACTTAAGTACAAGAAGACTGACTCTTCTTACTGACTATGTTTTGAACCATTCCTGTGACACTAGTTATAGATTCCGATGCTACACTTCAGGTTTACTGCATCCCTTGGACCTTCTTATTGACGATGAAACACAGAAATTGCATCGGAATTAAATATAAAATGCAAAATGCCGACTTAAGTACAAGAAGACTGACTCTTCTTGCTGACTGTTTTGAACCATTCCTGTAAGACTAGTTATGGATTCCGATGCTTCACTTCAGGTTTACTGTATCCCTCTGACCTTCTTATTGACGATGCAACACAGAAATTGCGTCGGAATTAAATACAAAAGGCACAATGCCATCTTAAGTACAAGAAGACTGACTCTTCTTACTGTCTACGTTTTGAACCATTCCTGTGACACTAGTTATAGACTCCGATGCTTCACTTCAGGTTTACTGTATCCCTCTGACCTTCGTATTGACGATGAAACACAGAAATTGCTTCTGAATTAAATACAAAAGGCATAATGCCGACTTAAGTACAAGAAGACCGACCCTTCTTACAGTCTATGCTTTGAACCATTCCTGTGACATTAGTTATAGATTCCGATGCTTCACTTCAGGTTTACTGTATCCCTTGGACCTTCGTATTGACGATGAAACACAGAAATTGCATCGGAATTAAATACAAAAGGCACAATGCCGACTTAAGTACAAGAAGACTGACTCTTCTTACTGACTATGTTTTGAACCATTCCTGTGACACTAGTTATAGATTCCGATGCTTCACTTCAGGTTTACTCCATCCCTAGGACCTTCTTATTGACGATGAAACACAGAAATTGCATCGGAACTAAATACAAAAGGCACAATGTCGACTTAAGTACAAGAAGACTGACCCTTCCTACTGTCTATGATTTGAACGATTCCTGTGACATTAGTTATAGATTCCGATGCTTCACTTCAGGTTCACTGTATCCTTTGGAGCTTCTTATTTGCGACGAAATACAGAAAGTGCATCGGAATTAAATTGAAAAGGCACAATGCCGACTTAAGTACAAGAAGACTAACTCTTTTTACTATTTATGTTTTGAACCATTCCTGTGACACTAGTTATAGATCCCGATGTTCACTTCAGGTTTACTGCATCCCTTGGACCTTCTTATTGACGATGAAACACAGAAATTGCGTCGGAATGAAATAAAAAAGGCACAATGCCGACTTAAGTACAATAAGACTGACTATTCTTACTGATTGTTTTGAACCATTCCTGTGACACTAGTTATAGATTCCGATGCTTCACTTCATGTTTACTGTATCCCTTGCACCCTCTTATTGACGATGAAACACAGAAATTGCATCGGAATTAAATACGAAAGGCACAATGCCGACGTAAGTACAAGAAGACCGACTCTTCCTACTGTCTATGCTTTGAACAATTCCTGTGACACTTGTTATAGATTCCGATGCTTCACTTCACGTTTACTGTATCCCTTGGACCTTCTTATTGACGATGAAACACAGAAATTGCATCGGAATTAAACACAAAGGGCTCAATGCCGACTTAAGTGCAAGAAGACTGACTCTTCTTACTGACTGTTTTGAACCATTCCTGTGACACTAGTTATAGATTCCGATGCTTCACTTCAAGTTTACTGTATCCCTTGGACCTTCTTATTGACGATGAAACATAGAAATTGCATCGGAAATAAATACAAAATGCACAATGCCGACTTAAGTACAAGAAGACTGACTCTTCTTACTGTCTATGTTTTGAACCATTCCTGTGACACTAGTGATAGATTCTGATGCTTCACTTCAGGTTTACTGTACCCCTTGGACCTTCGTATTGACGATGAAATACAGAAATTGCATCGGAATTAAATAGAAAAGGCACAATGCCAACTTAAGTACAAGAAGACTGACTCTTCTTACTGACTATGTTTTGACCAATTCCTGTGACACTAGTTATAAATTCCGATGCTTCACTTCAGGTTTACTGTATCCCTTGGACCTTCGTATTGACGATGAAACGCAGAAATTGCATCGGAATTAAATACAAAAGGCACAATGCCGACGTAAGCACAAGAAGACTGACTCTTCTTACTGACTATGTTTTGAACCATTCCTGTGAAACTAGTTATAGATTCCGATGCTTCACTTCAGGTTTACTCTATCCCTATGACCTTCTTATTGACGATGAAACACAGAAATTGCATCGGAACTAAATACAAAAGGCACAATGCCGACTTAAGTACTGGAAGACTGACTCTTCCTACTGACTATGGTTTGAACCATTCCTGTGACATTAGTTATAGATTCCGATGCTTCACTTCAGGTTTACTGTATCCCTTGGACCTTCTTATTGTGGATGAAACACAAAAATTGCTTCGGAATTAAATACAAAAGGCACAATGCCGACTTAAGTACAAGAAGACTGACTCTTCTTACTGTCTGTTTTGAACCATTCCTGTGACACTAGTTATAGATTCCGTTGCTTCACTTCAGGTTTACTGTATCTCTCTTACCTTCTTATTGACGATGAAACACAGAAATTGGATCGGAATTACATACAAACGGCACAATGCCGACTTAAGTACATGAAGACTGACCCTTCTTACTGTCTATGTTTTGAACCATTCCTGTGACACTAGTTATAGATACCGATGCTTCACTTCTGGTTTACTGTATCCCTCTGACCTTCTTATAGACGATGAAACACAGAAATTGCATCGAAATTAAATACAAAAAGCACCATGCCGACTTAAGTACAAGAAGACTGACTCTTCTTACTGACTATGTTTTGAACCAGTCCTGTGACACTAGTTATAGATTCCGATGCTTCACTTCAGGTTTACTCTATCCCTAGGACCTTCTTATTGACGATGAAACACAGAAATTGCATCGGAACGAAATACAAAATTCACAATGCCGACTTAAGTACAGGAAGACTGACTCTTCCTACTGTCTATGTTTTGAACGATTCCAGTGACATTAGTTATAGATTCCGATACTTCAGGTTTACTGTATCCCTTGGACCTTCTTATTGACGATGAAACACATTAATTGCATCGGATTTAAATACAAAAGGCACAATGCCGACGTAAGCACAAGAAGACTGACTCTTCTTACTGACTGTGTTTTGAACCATTCCTGTGACACTAGTTATAGATTCCGATGCTTCACTTCAGGTTTACTCTATCTCTAGGACCTTCTTATTGACGATGAAACACAGAAATTGCATCGGAATTAAATACAAAACGCACAATGCCGACTTAAGTACAGGAAGACTGACTCTTCACACTGTCTATGTTTGAACGATTCCAGTGACATTAGTTATAGATTCCGATGCTTCACTTCAGGTTTACTCTATCCCTATGACCTTCTTATTGACGATGAAACACAGAAATTGCATCGGAAATAAATACAAAAGGCACAATGCCGACTTATGTACAAGAAGACTGACCCTTCTTACTGGCTATGTTTTGAACCATTCCTGTGACGCTAGTTACAGATGCTGATGCTTCACTTCAGGGTTACTGTATCCCTCTGACCTTCTTATTGACGATGAAACACGGAGATTGCATCGGAATTAAATAGAAATGGCACAATGCCGACTTAAGTACAAGAAGACTGACTCTTCCTACTGTCTATGTTTTGAACCATTCCTGTGACACTAGTTATAGATTCCGATGCTTCACCTCAGGTTCACTGTATCCCTCTGACCTTCTTATTGACGATGAAACACAGAAATTGCAACGGAATTAAACAGAAAAGGCACAATGCCGTCTTAAGTACGAGCAGACTGATTCATCTTAGTGTCTATGTTTTGAACCATTCCTGCGACGCTAGTTACAGATTCCGATGCTTCACTTCAGGTTTACTGTATCCCTTGGACCTTCTCATTGACGATGAAACACATTAATTGCATCGGAATTAAATACAAAAGGCACAATGCCGATTTAAGTACAAGAGGACTGACTCTTCTTACTGACTATGTTTTGAACCATTCCTGTGACACTAGTTGGAAGTTCCGATGCTTCCCTTCAGGTTTACTGTATCCCTCTGACCTTCTTATTGACGATGAAACACAGAAATTGCATCGGAAATAAATACAAAATTCACGATGCCGACTTAAGTACATGTAGACTGAATCTTCCTACTGTCTATGTATTGAACCATTCCTGTGACACTAGTTATAGATTCCGATGCTTCATTTCAGGTTGACTGTATCCCCTGGATCATCTTATTGTCGATGAAACGCAGATAGTGCATCGGAGTTAAATACAATAGGCACAATACCGACATAAATACAAGAAGACTGACTCTTCCTACTGTCTATGTTTTGAACCATTCCTGTGACACGAGTTATAAATTCCGATGCTTCACTTCAGGTTTACTGTATCCCTCTGACCTTCTTATTGACGATGAAACACAGAAATTGCATCGGAATTAAATACAAATGGCACAATGCCAACTTAAGCACAAGAAGACTGACTCTTCTTATTGACTATGTTTTGAACAATTCCTGTGACACTAGTTATAGATTCCGATGCTTCACTTCAGGTTCACTGTATCCCTCTGACCTTCTTTTTGACGATGAAACACAGAAATTGCATCGTAATTTAATACAGAAGGCGCAATGCCGACTTAAGTACAAGTAGACTGACCCTTCTTACTGACCATGTTTTGAACCATTCCTGTGACACTAGTTATAGATTCCGATGCTTCACTTCAGGTTTACTCTGTCCCTAGGACCTTCTTACTGACGATAAAACACAGAAATTGCATCGGAACTAAATACAAAAGGCACAATGCCGACTTAAGTACAGGAAGACTGACTCATCCTACTGTCTATGTTTTGAACGCTTCCTGTGACATTAGTTAATTATTCCGAAGCTTCACTTCAGGTTTACTGTATCCATTGGACCTTCGTATTGGCGACGAAATACAGAAATTGCATCGGAATTCAATAGAAATGGCACAATGCCGACTTAAGTACAAGAAGACTGACTCTTCTAACTGTCTATGCCTTAAACCATTCCTGTGACACTAGTTATAGATTCCGATGCTTCACTTCAGGTTTCCTGTATCCCTTGGACATTCTTATTGACGATGAAACACAGAAACTGCTTCGGAATTAAATACAAAAGGCACAATGCCGACTTAAGTACAAGAAGACTGACTCTTCTTACTGACTATGTTTTGATCCATTCCTGTGACACTAGTTATAGATTCCGATGCTTCACTTCAGGTTTACTCCATCCCTAGGACCTTCTTATTGACGATGAAACACAGAAATTGCATCGGAACTAAATACAAAAGGCACAATGTCGACTTAAGTACAAGAAGACTGACCCTTCCTACTGTCTATGATTTGAACGATTCCTGTGACATTAGTTATAGATTCCGATGCTTCACTTCAGGTTTACTGTATCCTTTGGTGCTTCTTATTTGCGACGAAATACAGAAAGTGCATCGGAATTAAATTGAAAATGCACAATGCCGACTTAAGTACAAGAAGACTAACTCATCTTACTATTTATGTTTTGAACCATTCCTGTGACACTAGTTATAGATCCCGATGTTCACTTCAGGTTTACTGTATCCCTTGGACCTTCTTATTGACGATGAAACACAGAAATTGCGTCGGAATGAAATAAAAAAGGCACAATGCCGACTTAAGTACAATAAGACTGACTATTCTTACTGATTGTTTTGAACCATTCCTGTGACACTAGTTATAGATTCCGATGCTTCACTTCATGTTTACTGTATCCCTTGCACCCTCTTATTGACGAAGAAACACAGAAATTGCATCGGAAATAAATACGAAAGGCACAATGCCGACGTAAGTACAAGAAGACCGACTCTTCCTACTGTCTATGCTTTGAACAATTCCTGTGACACTTGTTATATATTCCGATGCTTCACTTCACGTTTACTGTATCCCTTGGACCTTCTTATTGACGATGAAACATAGAAATTGCATCGGAACTAAATACAAAATGCACAATGCCGACTTAAGTACAAGAAGACAGACTCTTCTTACTGTCTATGTTTTGAACCATTCCTGTGACACTAGTGATAGATTCTGATGCTTCACTTCAGGTTTACTGTACCCCTTGGACCTTCTTATTGACGATGGAATACAGAAATTGCATCGGAATTAAATAGAAAAGGCACAATGCCAACTTAAGTACAAGAAGACTGACTCTTCTTACTGACTATGTTTTGACCAATTCCTGTGACACTAGTTATAAATTCCGATGCTTCACTTCAGGTTTACTGTATCCCTTGGACCTTCGTATTGACGATGAAACGCAGAAATTGCATCGGAATTAAATACAAAAGGCACAATGCCGACGTAAGCACAAGAAGACTGACTCTTCTTACTGACTATGTTTTGAACCATTCCTGTGAAACTAGTTATAGATTCCGATGCTTCACTTCAGGTTTCCTCTATCCCTATGACCTTCTTATTGACGATGAAACACAGAAATTGCATCGGAACTAAATACAAAAGGCACAATGCCGACTTAAGTACAGGAAGACTGACTCTTCCTACTGACTATGGTTTGAACCATTCCTGTGACATTAGTTATAGATTCCGATGCTTCACTTCAGGTTTACTGTATCCCTTGGACCTTCTTATTGTGGATGAAACACAAAAATTGCTTCGGAATTAAATACAAAAGGCACAATGCCGACTTAAGTACAAGAAGACTGACTCTTCTTACTGTCTGTTTTGAACCATTCCTGTGAGACTAGTTATAGATTCCGTTGCCTCACTTCAGGTTTACTGTATCTCTCTGACCTTCTTATTGACGATGAAACACAGAAATTGGATCGGAATTAAATACAAATGGCACAATGCCGACTTAAGTACATGAAGACTGACCCTTCTTACTGTCTATGTTTTGAACCATTCCTGTGACACTAGTTATAGATACCGATGCTTCACTTCTGGTTTACTGTATCTCTCTGACCTTCTTATAGACGATGAAACACAGAAATTGCATCGGAATTAAATACAAAAAGCACCATGCCGACTTAAGTACAAGAAGACTGACTCTTCTTACTGACTATGTTTTGAACCAGTCCTGTGACACTAGTTATAGATTCCGATGCTTCACTTCAGGTTTACTCTATCCCTAGGACCTTCTTATTGACGATGAAACACAGAAATTGCATCGGAACGAAATACAAAAGGCACAATGCCGACTTAAGTACAGGAAGACTGACTCTTCCTACTGTCTATGTTTTGAACGATTCCAGTGACATTAGTTATAGATTCCGATACTTCAGGTTTACTGTATCCCTTGGACCTTCTTATTGACGATGAAACACATTAATTGCATCGGATTTAAATACAAAAGGCACAATGCCGACGTAAGCACAAGAAGACTGACTCTTCTTACTGACTGTGTTTTGAACCATTCCTGTGACACTAGTTATAGATTCCGATGCTTCACTTCAGGTTTACTCTATCTCTAGGACCTTCTTATTGATGATGAAACACAGAAATTGCATCGAAATTAAATACAAAACGCACAATGCCGTTTTAAGTACAGGAAGACTGACTCTTCCTACTGTCTATGTTTTGAACGATTCCAGTGACATTAGTTATAGATTCCGATGCTTCACTTCAGGTTTACTCTATCCCTATGACCTTCTTATTGACGATGAAACACAGAAATTGCATCGGAAATAAATACAAAAGGCACAATGCCGACTTATGTACAAGAAGACTGACTCTTCTTACTGGCTATGTTTTGAACCATTCCTGTGACGCTAGTTACAGATGCTGATGCTTCACTTCAGGGTTACTGTATCCCTCTGACCTTCTTATTGACGATGAAACACGGAGATTGCATCGGAATTAAATAGAAATGGCACAATGCCGACTTAAGTACAAGAAGACTGACTCTTCCTACTGTCTATGTTTTGAACCATTCCTGTGACACTAGTTTAGATTCCGATGCTTCACCTCAGGTTCACTGTATCCCTCTGACCTTCTTATTGACGATGAAACACAGAAATTGCAACGGAATTAAACAGAAAAGGCACAATGCCGTCTTAAGTACGAGCAGACTGATTCATCTTAGTGTCTATGTTTTGAACCATTCCTGCGACGCTAGTTACAGATTCCGATGCTTCACTTCAGGTTTACTCTATCCCTAGGACCTTCTTATTGACGATGAAACACAGAAATTGCATCGGAACGAAATACAAAAGGCACAATGCCGACTTAAGTACAGGAAGACTGACTCTTCCTACTGTCTATGTTTTGAACGATTCCAGTGACATTAGTTATAGATTACGATACTTCAGGTTTACTGTATCCCTTGGACCTTCTTATTGACGATGAAACACATTAATTGCATCGGATTTAAATACAAAAGGCACAATGCCGACGTAAGCACAAGAAGACTGACTCTTCTTACTGACTGTGTTTTGAACCATTCCTGTGACACTAGTAATAGATTCCGATGCTTCACTTCAGGTTTACTCTATCTCTAGGACCTTCTTATTGACGATGAAACACAGAAATTGCATCGGAATTAAATACAAAACGCACAATGCCGACTTAAGTACAGGAAGACTGACTCTTCCTACTGTCTATGTTTTGAACGATTCCAGTGACATTAGTTATAGATTCCGATGGTTCACTTCAGGTTTACTCTATCCCTAGGACCTTCTTATTGACGATGAAACACAGAAATTGCATCGGAACTAAATACAAAAGGCACAATGCCGACTTAAGTACAAGAAGACTGACTCTTCTTACTGTCTATGGTTTGAACCATTCCTGTGACACTAGTTATAGATTCCGATGCTTCACTTCAGGTTTACTGTATCCCTTGCACCTTCTTATTGACGATGAAACACAGAAATTGCATCGGAAATAAATACAAAAGGCACAATGCCGACTTAAGTACAAGCAGACTGACCCTTCTGACAGGCTATGTTTTGAACCATTCCTGTGACGCTAGTTACAGATGCTGATGCTTCACTTCAGGGTTACTGTATCCCTCTGACCTTCTTATTGACGATGAAACACAGAAATTGCATCGGAACTAAATACAATAGGCACAACGCCAACTTAAGTACAAGAAGACTGACTCATCTTACTGTCTATGCTTTGAACCATTCCTGTGACACTAGTGATAGATTCCGATGCTTCACTTCAGGTTTACTGTACCCTTTGGACCTTCTTATTGACGATGAAACACAGATATTGCATCGGTATTAAATAGAAAGGGCACAATCCCGACTAAAGTACAAGAAGACTGACTCTTCCTACTGTCTATGTTTTGAACCATTCCTGTGACACTAGTTATAGATTCCGATGCTACACTTCAGGTTTACTGCATCCCTTGGACCTTCTTATTGACGATGAAACACAGAAATTGCATCGGAATTAAATATAAAAAGCAAAATGCCGACTTAAGTACAAGAAGACTGACTCTTCTTGCTGACTGTTTTGAACCATTCCTGTAAGACTAGTTATGGATTCCGATGCTTCACTTCAGGTTTACTGTACCCCTCTGACCTTCTTATTGACGATGAAACACAGAAATTGCATCGGAATTAAATACAAAAGGCACAATGCCATCTTAAGTACAAGAAGACTGACTCTTCTTACTGTCTATGTTTTGAACCATTCCTGTGACACTAGTTATAGACTCCGATGCTTCACTTCAGGTTTACTGTATCCCTCTGACCTTCGTATTGACGATGAAACACAGAAATTGCATCGGAACTAAATACAAAAGGCACAATGTCGACTTAAGTACAAGAAGACTGACCCTTCCTACTGTCTATGATTTGAACGATTCCTGTGACATTAGTTATAGATTCCGATGCTTCACTTCAGGTTCACTGTATCCTTTGGAGCTTCTTATTTGCGACGAAATACAGAAAGTGCATCGGAATTAAATTGAAAAGGCACAATGCCGACTTAAGTACAAGAAGACTAACTCTTTTTACTATTTATGTTTTGAACCATTCCTGTGACACTAGTTATAGATCCCGATGTTCACTTCAGGTTTACTGTATCCCTTGGACCTTCTTATTGACGATGAAACACAATAATTGCGTCGGAATGAAATAAAAAAGGCACAATGCCGACTTAAGTACAATAAGACTGACTATTCTTACTGATTGTTTTGAACCATTCCTGTGACACTAGTTATAGATTCCGATGCTTCACTTCATGTTTACTGTATCCCTTGCACCCTCTTATTGACGATGAAACACAGAAATTGCATCGGAAATAAATACGAAAGGCACAATGCCGACGTAAGTACAAGAAGACCGACTCTTCCTACTGTCTATGCTTTGAACAATTCCTGTGACACTTGTTATAGATTCCGATGCTTCACTTCACGTTTACTGTATCCCTTGGACCTTCTTATTGACGATGAAACACAGAAATTGCATCGGAATTAAACACAAAGGGCTCAATGCCGACTTAAGTGCAAGAAGACTGACTCTTCTTACTGACTGTTTTGAACCATTCCTGTGACACTAGTTATAGATTCCGATGCTTCACTTCAAGTTTACTGTATCCCTTGGACCTTCTTATTGACGATGAAACATAGAAATTGCATCGGAACTAAATACAAAATGCACAATGCCGACTTAAGTACAAGAAGACTGACTCTTCTTACTGTCTATGTTTTGAACCATTCCTGTGACACTAGTGATAGATTCTGATGCTTCACTTCAGGTTTACTGTACCCCTTGGACCTTCGTATTGACGATGAAATACAGAAATTGCATCGGAATTATATAGAAAAGGCACAATGCCAACTTAAGTACAAGAAGACTGACTCTTCTTACTGACTATGTTTTGACCAATTCCTGTGACACTAGTTATAAATTCCGATGCTTCACTTCAGGTTTACTGTATCCCTCGGACCTTCGTATTGACGATGAAACGCAGAAATTGCATCGGAATTAAATACAAAAGGCACAATGCCGACGTAAGCACAAGAAGACTGACTCTTCTTACTGACTATGTTTTGAACCATTCCTGTGAAACTAGTTATAGATTCCGATGCTTCACTTCAGGTTTACTCTATCCCTATGACCTTCTTATTGACGATGAAACACAGAAATTGCATCGGAACTAAATACAAAAGGCACAATGCCGACTTAAGTACAGGAAGACTGACTCTTCCTACTGACTATGGTTTGAACCATTCCTGTGACATTAGTTATAGATTCCGATGCTTCACTTCAGGTTTACTGTATCCCTTGGACCTTCTTATTGTGGATGAAACACAAAAATTGCTTCGGAATGAAATACAAAAGGCACAATGCCGACTTAAGTACAAGAAGACTGACTCTTCTTACTGTCTGTTTTGAACCATTCCTGTGACACTAGTTATAGATTCCGATGCTTCACTTCAGGTTTACTCTATCCCTAGGACCTTCTTATTGACGATGAAACACAGAAATTGCATCGGAACGAAATACAAAAGGCACAATGCCGACTTAAGTACAGGAAGACTGACTCTTCCTACTGTCTATGTTTTGAACGATTCCAGTGACATTAGTTATAGATTCCGATACTTCAGGTTTACTGTATCCCTTGGACCTTCTTATTGACGATGAAACACATTAATTGCATCGGATTTAAATACAAAAGGCACAATGCCGACGTAAGCACAAGAAGACTGACTCTTCTTACTGACTGTGTTTTGAACCATTCCTGTGACACTAGTTATAGATTCCGATGCTTCACTTCAGGTTTACTCTATCTCTAGGACCTTCTTATTGACGATGAAACACAGAAATTGCATCGGAATTAAATACAAAACGCACAATGCCGACTTAAGTACAGGAAGACTGAATCTTCCTTCTGTCTATGTTTTGAACGATTCCAGTGACATTAGTTATAGATTCCGATGCTTCACTTCAGGTTTACTCTATCCCTATGACCTTCTTATTGACGATAAAACACAGAAATTGCATCGGAAATAAATACAAAAGGCACAATGCCGACTTATGTACAAGAAGACTGACCCTTCTTACTGGCTATGTTTTGAACCATTCCTGTGACGCTAGTTACAGATGCTGATGCTTCACTTCAGGGTTACTGTATCCCTCTGACCTTCTTATTGACGATGAAACACGGAGATTGCATCGGAATTAAATAGAAATGGCACAATGCCGACTTAAGTACAAGAAGACTGACTCTTCCTACTGTCTATGTTTTGAACCATTCCTGTGACACTAGTTATAGATTCCGATGGTTCACCTCAGGTTCACTGTATCCCTCTGACCTTCTTATTGACGATGAAACACAGAAATTGCAACGGAATTAAACAGAAAAGGCACAATGCCGTCTTAAGTACGAGCAGACTGATTCATCTTAGTGTCTATGTTTTGAACCATTCCTGCGACGATAGTTACAGATTCCGATGCTTCACTTCAGGTTTACTGTATCCCTTGGACCTTCTTATTGACGATGAAACACATTAATTGCATCGGAATTAAATACAAAAGGCACAATGCCGATTTAAGTACAAGAGGACTGACTCTTCTTACTGACTATGTTTTGAACCATTCCTGTGACACTAGTTGGAAGTTCCGATGCTTCCCTTCAGGTTTACTGTATCCCTCTGACCTTCTTATTGACGATGAAACACAGAAATTGCATCGGAAATAAATACAAAATTCACGATGCCGACTTAAGTACATGTAGACTGAATCTTCCTACTGTCTATGTTTTGAACCATTCCTGTGACACTAGTTATAGATTCCGATGCTTCATTTCAGGTTTACTGTATCCCCTGGATCATCTTATTGTAGATGAAACGCAGATAGTGCATCGGAGTTAAATACAATAGGCACAATACCGACATAAATACAAGAAGACTGACTCTTCCTACTGTCTATGTTTTGAACCATTCCTGTGACACGAGTTATAGATTCCGATGCTTCACTTCAGGTTTACTGTATCCCTCTGACCTTCTTATTGACGATGAAACACAGAAATTGCATCGGAATTAAATACAAATGGCACAATGCCAACTTAAGCACAAGAAGACTGACTCTTCTTATTGACTATGTTTTGAACAATTCCTGTGACACTAGTTATAGATTCCGATGCTTCACTTCAGGTTTACTGTATCCCTCTGACCTTCTTTTTGACGATGAAACACAGAAATTGCATCGTAATTTAATACAGAAGGCGCAATGCCGACTTAAGTACAAGTAGACTGACCCTTCTTACTGACTATGTTTTGAACCATTCCTGTGACACTAGTTATAGATTCCGATGCTTCACTTCAGGTTTACTCTGTCCCTAGGACCTTCTTACTGACGATAAAACACAGAAATTGCATCGGAACTAAATACAAAAGGCACAATGCCGACTTAAGTACAGGAAGACTGACTCATCCTACTGTCTATGTTTTGAACGCTTCCTGTGACATTAGTTAATTATTCCGAAGCTTCACTTCAGGTTTACTGTATCCATTGGACCTTCGTATTGGCGACGAAATACAGAAATTGCATCGGAATTCAATAGAAATGGCACAATGCCGACTTAAGTACAAGAAGACTGACTCTTCTAACTGTCTATGCCTTAAACCATTCCTGTGACACTAGTTATAGATTCCGATGCTTCACTTCAGGTTTCCTGTATCCCTTGGACCTTCTTATTGACGATGAAACACAGAAACTGCTTCGGAATTAAATACAAAAGGCACAATGCCGACATAAGTACAAGAAGACTGACTCTTCTTACTGACTATGTTTTGAACCATTCCTGTGACACTAGTTATAGATTCCGATGCTTCACTTCAGGTTTACTCCATCCCTAGGACCTTCTTATTGACGATGAAACACAGAAATTGCATCGTAACTAAATACAAAAGGCACAATGTCGACTTAAGTACAAGAAGACTGACCCTTCCTACTGTCTATGATTTGAACGATTCCTGTGACATTAGTTATAGATTCCGATGCTTCACTTCAGGTTTACTGTATCCTTTGGAGCTTCTTATTTGCGACGAAATACAGAAAGTGCATCGGAATTAAATTGAAAAGGCACAATGCCGACTTAAGTACAAGAAGACTAACTCATCTTACTATTTATGTTTTGAACCATTCCTGTGACACTAGTTATAGATCCCGATGTTCACTTCAGGTTTACTGTATCCCTTGGACCTTCTTATTGACGATGAAACACAGAAATTGCGTCGGAATGAAATAAAGAAAAGCACAATGCCGACTTAAGTACAATAAGACTGACTATTCTTACTGATTGTTTTGAACCATTCCTGTGACACTAGTTATAGATTCCGATGCTTCACTTCATGTTTACTGTATCCCTTGCACCCTCTTATTGTCGAAGAAACACAGAAATTGCATCGGAAATAAATACGAAAGGCACAATGCCGACGTAAGTACAAGAAGACCGACTCTTCCTACTGTCTATGTTTTGAACAATTCCTGTGACACTTGTTATATATTCCGATGCTTCACTTCACGTTTACTGCATCCCTTGGACCTTCTTATTGACGATGAAACACAGAAATTGCATCGGAATTAAACACAAAGGGCTCAATGCCGACTTAAGTGCAAGAAGACTGACTCTTCTTACTGACTGTTTTGAACCATTCCTGTGACACTAGTTATAGATTCCGATGCTTCACTTCAGGTTTACTGTATCCCTTGGACCTTCTTATTGACGATGAAACATAGAAATTGCATCGGAACTAAATACAAAATGCACAATGCCGACTTAAGTACAAGAAGACTGACTCTTCTTACTGTCTATGTTTTGAACCATTCCTGTGACACTAGTGATAGATTCTGATGCTTCACTTCAGGTTTACTGTACCCCTTGGACCTTCTTATTGACGATGGAATACAGAAATTGCATCGGAATTAAATAGAAAAGGCACAATGCCAACTTAAGTACAAGAAGACTGACTCTTCTTACTGACTATGTTTTGACCAATTCCTGTGACACTAGTTATAAATTCCGATGCTTCACTTCAGGTTTACTGTATCCCTTGGACCTTCGTATTGACGATGAAACGCAGAAATTGCATCGGAATTAAATACAAAAGGCACAATGCCGACGTAAGCACAAGAAGACTGACTCCTCTTACTGACTATGTTTTGAACCATTCCTGTGAAACTAGTTATAGATTCCGATGCTTCACTTCAGGTTTACTCTATCCCTATGACCTTCTTATTGACGATGAAACACAGAAATTGCATCGGAACTAAATACAAAAGGCACAATGCCGACTTAAGTACAGGAAGACTGACTCTTCCTACTGACTATGGTTTGAACCATTCCTGTGACATTAGTTATAGATTCCGATGCTTCACTTCAGGTTTACTGTATCCCTTGGACCTTCTTATTGTGGATGAAACACAAAAATTGCTTCGGAATTAAATACAAAAGGCACAATGCCGACTTAAGTACAAGAAGACTGACTCTTCTTACTGTCTGTTTTGAACCATTCCTGTGACACTAGTTATAGATTCCGTTGCCTCACTTCAGGTTTACTGTATCTCTCTGACCTTCTTATTGACGATGAAACACAGAAATTGGATCGGAATTAAATACAAATGGCACAATGCCGACCTAAGTACATGAAGACTGACCCTTCTTACTGTCTATGTTTTGAACCATTCCTGTGACACTAGTTATAGATACCGATGCTTCACTTCTGGTTTACTGTATCTCTCTGACCTTCTTATAGACGATGATACACAGAAATTGCATCGGAATTAAATACAAAAAGCACCATGCCGACTTAAGTACAAGAAGACTGACTCTTCTTACTGACTATGTTTGAATAATTCCTGTGACACTAGTTATAGATTCCGATGCTTCACTTCAGGTTTACTGTATCCCTCTGACCTTCTTATTGACGATGAAACACAGAAATTGCATCGGAATTAAATACAAAAGGCACAATGCCGACTTAAGTACAAGAATACTGTCTCTTCTTACTGTCTACGTTTTTACCATCGCTGAGACACTAGATATAGATTCCGATGATTCACTCCAGGTTTACTGTATCCCTTGGACCTTCTTTTTGACGATGAAACACAGAAATTGCATCGTAATTTAATACAAAAGGCGCAATGCCGACTTAAGTACAAGTAGACTGACCCTTCTTACTGACTATGTTTTGAACCATTCCTGTGACACTAGTTATAGATTCCGATGCTTCACTTCAGGTTTACTCTGTCCCTAGGACCCTCTTACTGACGATAAAACACAGAAATTGCATCGGAACTAAATACAAAAGGCACAATGCCGACTTAAGTACAGGAAGACTGACTCATCCTACTGTCTATGTTTTGAACGATACCTGTGACATTAGTTAATTATTCCGAAGCTTCACTTCAGGTTTACTGTATCCATTGGACCTTCGTATTGGCGACGAAATACAGAAATTGCATCGGAATTCAATAGAAATGGCACAATGCCGACTTAAGTACAAGAAGACTGACTCTTCTTACTGTCTATGCCTTAAACCATTCCTGTGACACTAGTTATAGATTCCGATGCTTTACTTCAGGTTTCCTGTATCCCTTGGACCTTCTTATTGACGATGAAACACAGAAATTGCTTCGGAATTAAATACATAAGGCACAATGCCGACTTAAGTACAAGAAGACTGACTCTTCTTACTGACTGTTTTGAAGCATTCCTGTGACACTAGTTATAAATTCCGTTGCTTCACTTCAGGTTTACTGTATCCCTCTGACCTTCTTATTGACGATGAAACACAGAAATTGCATTGGAATTAAATACAAAAGGCGCAATGCCGACTTAAGTACAAGAAGACTGACTCTTCTTACTGACTATGTTTTGAACCACTCCTGTGACACTAGTTATAGATTCCGATGCTTCACATCAGGTATACTCTATCCCTAGGACCTTCTTAATGACGTTGAAACACAGAAATTTCATCGGATCTAAATACAAAAGGCACAATGCCGACTTAAGTACAAGAAGACTGCCTCTTCCTACTGTCTATGTTTTGAACGATTCCCGTGACATTAGTTATAGATTCCGATGCTTCACTTCAGGTTTACTGCATCCTTTGGACCTTCTTGTTGGCGACGAAAAACAGAAATTGCATCGGAATTAAATAGAAAAGGCACAATGTCGACTTAAGTACAAGAAGACTGACATTTCTTACTGGCTACGTTTTGAACCATTCATGTGACACTAGTTCTAGATTCCGATGTTCACTTCAGGTTTACTGTATCCCTTGGACCTTCTTATTGACGATGAAACACAGAAATTGCTTCGGAATTAAATACAAAGGGCACAATGCCGACTTAAGTACAAGAAGACTGACTCTTCCTACTGTCTATGATTTGAACATTTCCTGTGACACTAGTTATAGATTCCGATGCTTCACTTCAGGTTTACTGTATCCCTCTGACCTTCTTATTGACGATGAAACACAGAAATTGCATCGGAATTAAATACAAAAGTCACAATGCCGACTTAAGTACAAGGAGACTGGCTCTTCTTTCTGACTATGTTTTGATTCATTCCTGTGATATTAGTTGTGGATTCCGATGCTTCACTCCAGGTTTACTGTATCCCTTGGACCTTCTTATTGACGATGAAACAATGATATTGCATCGGAATTAAATACAAAAGGCACAATGCCGACTTAAGTAGAAGAAGACTGACTCTTCTTACTGACTATGATTTGAACCATTCCTGTCACACTAGTTATAGATACCGATGCTTCACTCGCGGTTTACTGTATCCCTTGGACCTTCTTATTGACGATGAAACACAGAAATTGCACCGGAATTAAATACAAAAGACACAATGCCGACTTAAGTAAGGGAAGACTGACTCTTCTTACTGACTATGTTTTGAACCAATCCTGTGACACTGGTTATAGATTCCGATGCTTCACTCCAGGTTTACTGTATCCCTTGGACCTCCTTATTGACGATGAAACACAGAAATTGCATCGGAATTAAATACAAAAGGCACAATGCCGACTTAAGTACAAGAAGACAGACTCTTCTTACTGTCTATGTTTTGAACCATTCCTGTGACACTAGTTATAGATTCCGATGCTTCGCTCATGGTTTACTGTATCCCTTGGACCTTCTTATTGACGATAAAACACAGAAATTGCATCGGAATTAAATAGAAAAGGCACAATGCCGGCTTAAGTACAAGAAGACTGACCCATCTTACTGACTATGTTTGAATCATTCCTGTGACACTAGTTATAGATTCCGATGCTTCACTTCAGGTTTACTGTATCCCTTGGACTTTCGTATTGACGATGAAGCACAGAAACTGCATCGGAATTAAATAGAAAAGGCACAATGCCGACTTCAGTACAAGAATACTGACTCTTCCTACTGTCTATGGTTTGAACCATTCCTGTGCCACTAGTTACAGATTCCGATGCTTCACTTCAGGTTTACTGTATCCCTCTGACCTTCTTATTGACGATGAAACACAGAAATTGCATCGGAATTAAATACAAAAGGCACAATGCTGACTTAAGTACAAGAATACTGACTCTTCTCACTGTCTATGTTTTTACCATCGCTGAGACACTAGATATTGATTCCGATGCTTCCCTCCAGGTTTACTGTATCCCTTGGACTTTATTATTGACGATGAAACACAGAAATTGCATCGGAATTAAATACAAAAGGCTTAATGCCAACTTCAGTACAAGAAGACTGACTCTTCTTACTGTCTATGTTTTGAACCATTCCTGTGACAGTAGTTATAGATTCCGATGCTTCACTCCAGGTTTACTGTATCCCTTGGACCTTCTTAATGACGATGAAACAAAGAAATTGCCTCGGAAATAAATACAAAAGGCACAATGCCGACTTAAGTACAAGATGACTGACTCTTCTTACTGTCTTTGTTTTGAACCATTCCTGTGACACTAGTTATAGATTCCGATGCTTCACTCCAGGCTTACTGTATCACTTGGACCTTCTTATTGACGATGAAACACAGAAATTGTATCGGAATAAAATACAAAACGCACAATGCAAACTTAAGTACAAAAATACTGACTCTTCTTACTGTCTATGTTTTGACCATCCCTGTGACACTAGTTACAGATTCCGATGCTTCACTCCAGGTTTACTGTAACCCTTGGACCTTCTTATTGACGATGAAACACAGACATTGCATCGGAATTAAATACAAAAGGTACAATGCCGACATAAGTACAAGAAAACTGACTCTTCTTACTGACAATGTTTGAACCATTCCTGTGACACTCGTTACAGATTCCGATGCTTAACTTCAGGTTTACTGTATCCCTCTGACCTTCTTATTGACGATGAAACACAAAAGTTGCATCAGAATTAAATGCAAAAGGCACAATGCCGACTTAAGTACTAGAGTACTGACTCTTCTTACTGTCTATGTTTTGAACCATTCCTGTGACTCTAGTTATAGACTCCGATGCTTCACTTTAGGCTTACTGTATCCCTTGGACCATCTCATTGACGATGAAACACAGAAATTGCATCGGAATTAAATACAAAAGGCACAATGCCGTCTTAAGTACAAGAAGAATGACTCTTCTTACTGTCTATGTTTTGAACCGTTCCTGTGACACTAGTTATAGATACCGATGCTTCACTTCTGGTTTACTGTATCTCTCTGACCTTCTTATAGACGATGAAACACAGAAATTGCTTCGGAATGAAATACAAAAAGCACCATGCCGACTTAAGTACAAGAAGACTGACTCTTCTTACTGACTATGTTTTGAACCATTCCTGTGACACTAGTTATAGATTCCGATGCTTCACTTCAGGTTTACTCTATCCCTAGGACCTTCTTATTGACGATGAAACACAGAAATTGCATCGGAACGAAATACAAAAGGCACAACGCCGACTTAAGTACAGGAAGACTGACTCTTCCTACTGTCTATGTTTTGAACGATTCCAGTGACATTAGTTATAGATTCCGATACTTCAGGTTTACTGTATCCCTTGGACCTTCTTATTGACGATGAAACACATTAATTGCATCGGATTTAAATACAAAAGGCACAATGCCGACGTAAGCACAAGAAGACTGACTCTTCTTACTGACTGTGTTTTGAACCATTCCTGTGACACTAGTTATAGATTCCGATGCTTCACTTCAGGTTTACTCTATCTCTAGGACCTTCTTATTGACGATGAAACACAGAAATTGCATCGGAATTAAATACAAAACGCACAATGCCGTTTTAAGTACAGGAAGACTGACTCTTCCTACTGTCTATGTTTTGAACGATTCCAGTGACATTAGTTATAGATTCCGATGCTTCACTTCAGGTTTACTCTATCCCTATGACCTTCTTATTGACGATGAAACACAGAAATTGCGTCGGAAATAAATACAAAAGGCACAATGCCGACTTATGTACAAGAAGACTGACCCTTCTTACTGGCTATGTTTTGAACCATTCCTGTGACGCTAGTTACAGATGCTGATACTTCACTTCAGGGTTACTGTATCCCTCTGACCTTCTTATTGACGATGAAACACGGAGATTGCATCGGAATTAAATAGAAATGGCACAATGCCGACTTAAGTACAAGAAGACTGACTCTTCCTACTGTCTATGTTTTGAACCATTCCTGTGACACTAGTTATAGATTCCGATGCTTCAGCTCAGGTTCACTGTATCCCTCTGACCTTCTTATTGACGATGAAACACAGAAATTGCAACGGAATTAAACAGAAAAGTCACAATGCCGTCTTAAGTACGAGCAGACTGATTCATCTTAGTGTCTATGTTTTGAACCATTCCTGCGACGCTAGTTACAGATTCCGATGCTTCACTTCAGGTTTACTGTATCCCTTGGACCTTCTTATTGACGATGAAACACATTACTTGCATCGGAATTAAATACAAAAGGCACAATGCCGATTTAAGTACAAGAGGACTGACTCTTCTTACTGACTATGTTTTGAACCATTCCTGTGACACTAGTTGGAGGTTCCGATGCTTCCCTTCAGGTTTACTGTATCCCTCTGACCTTCTTATTGACGATGAAACACAGAAATTGCATCGGAAATAAATACAAAATTCACGATGCCGACTTAAGTACATGTAGACTGAATCTTCCTACTGTCTATGTTTTGAACCATTCCTGTGACACTAGTTATAGATTCCGATGCTTCATTTCAGGTTTACTGTATCCCCTGGATCATCTTATTGTCGATGAAACGCAGATAGTGCATCGGAGTTAAATACAATAGGCACAATACCGACATAAATACAAGAAGACTGACTCTTCCTACTGTCTATGTTTTGAACCATTCCTGTGCCACTAGTTATAGATTCCGATGCTTCACGTCAGGTTTACTGTATCCCTCTGACCTTCTTATTGACGATGAAACACAGAAATTGCATCGGAATTAAATACAAATGGCACAATGCCAACTTAAGCACAAGAAGACTGACTCTTCTTATTGACTATGTTTTGAACAATTCCTGTGACACTAGTTATAGATTCCGATGCTTCACATCAGGTTTACTGTATCCCTCTGACCTTCTTTTTGACGATGAAACACAGAAATTGCATCGTAATTTAATACAAAAGGCGCAATGCCGACTTAAGTACAAGTAGACTGACCCTTCTTACTGAATATGTTTTGAACCATTCCTGTGACACTAGTTATAGATTCCGATGCTTCACTTCAGGTTTACTCTGTCCCTAGGACCCTCTTACTGACGATAAAACACAGAAATTGCATCGGAACTAAATACAAAAGGCACAATGGCGACTTAAGTACAGGAAGACTGACTCATCCTACTGTCTATGTTTTGAACGATACCTGTGACATTAGTTAATTATTCCGAAGCTTCACTTCAGGTTTACTGTATCCATTGGACCTTCGTATTGGCGACGAAATACAGAAATTGCATCGGAATTCAATAGAAATGGCACAATGCCGACTTAAGTACAAGAAGACTGACTCTTCTTACTGTCTATGCCTTAAACCATTCCTGTGACACTAGTTATAGATTCCGATGCTTCACTTCAGGTTTCCTGTATCCCTTGGACCTTCTTACTGACGATGAAACACAGAAATTGCTTCGGAATTAAATACATAAGGCGCAATGCCGACTTAAGTACAAGAAGACTGACTCTTCTTACTGACTATGTTTTGAACCACTCCTGTGACACTAGTTACAGATTCCGATGCTTCACATCAGGTATACTCTATCCCTAGGACCTTCTTAATGACGTTGAAACACAGAAATTTCATCGGATCTAAATACAAAAGGCACAATGCCGACTTAAGTACAAGAAGACTGCCTCTTCCTACTGTCTATGTTTTGAACGTTTCCCGTGACATTAGTTATAGATTCCGATGCTTCACTTCAGGTTTACTGCATCCTTTGGACCTTCTTATTGGCGACGAAATACAGAAATTGCATCGGAATTAAATAGAAAAGGCACAATGTCGACTTAAGTACAAGAAGACTGACATTTCTTACTGGCTACGTTTTGAACCATTCATGTGACACTAGTTCTAGATTCCGATGTTCACTTCAGGTTTACTGTATCCCTTGGACCTTCTTATTGACGATGAAACACAGAAATTGCTTCGGAATTAAATACAAAGGGCACAATGCTGACTTAAGTACAAGAAGACTGACTCTTCTTACTGTCTGTTTTGAACCATTCCTGTGACACTAGTTATAGATTCCGATGCTTAACTTCAGGTTTACTGTATCCCTCTGACCTTCTTATTGACGATGAAACACAGAGATTGCATCGGAATTAAATACAAAAGTCACAATGCCGACTTAAGTACAAGGAGACTGGCTCTTCTTTCTGACTATGTTTTGATTCATTCCTGTGATATTAGTTATAGATTCCGATGCTTCACTCCAGGTTTACTGTATCCCTTGGACCTTCTTATTGACGATGAAACAAAGATATTGCATCGGAATTAAATACAAAAGGCACAATGCCGACTTAAGTAGAAGAAGACTGACTCTTCTTACTGACTATGATTTGAACCATTCCTGTGACACTAGTTATAGATACCGATGCTTTACTCGCGGTTCACTGTATCCCTTAGACCTTCTTATTGACGATGAAACACAGAAATTGCACCGGAATTAAATACAAAAGACACAATGCCGACTTAAGTAAGGGAAGACTGACTCTTCTTACTGACTATGTTTTGAACCAATCCTGTGACACTGGTTATAGATTCCGATGCTTCACTCCAGGTTTACTGTATCCCTTGGACCTCCTTATTGACGATGAAACACAGAAATTGCATCGGAATTAAATACAAAAGGCACAATGCCGACTTAAGTACAAGAAGACAGACTCTTCTTACTGTCTATGTTTTGAACCATTCCTGTGACACTAGTTATAGATTCCGATGCTTCGCTCATGGTTTACTGTATCCCTTGGACCTTCTTATTGACGATAAAACACAGAAATTGCATCGGAACTAAATAGAAAAGGCACAATGCCGGCTTAAGTACAAGAAGACTGACCCATCTTACTGACCATGTTTGAATCATTCCTGTGACACTAGTTATAGATTCCGATGCTTCACTTCAGGTTTACTGTATCCCTTGGACTTTCGTATTGACGATGAAGCACAGAAATTGCATCGGAATTAAATAGAAAAGGCACAATGCCGACTTCAGTACAAGAATACTGACTCTACCTACTGTCTTTGGTTTGAACCATTCCTGTGACACTAGTTACAGATTCCGATGCTTCACTTCAGGTTTACTGTATCCCTCTGACCTTCTTATTGACGATGAAACACAGAAATTGCATCGGAATTAAATACAAAAAGCACAATGCCGACTTAAGTACAAGAATACTGACTCTTCTCACTGTCTATGTTTTTACCATCGCTGAGACACTAGATATTGATTCCGATGCTTCACTCCAGGTTTACTGTATCCCTTGGACTTTATTATTGACGATGAAACACAGAAATTGCATCGGAATTAAATACAAAATGCTTAATGCAAACTTCAGTACAAGAAGACTGACTCTTCTTACTGTCTTTGTTTTGAACCATTCCTGTGACACTAGTTATAGATTCGGATGCTTCACTCCAGGCTTACTGTATCACTTGGACCTTCTTATTGACGATGAAACACAGAAATTGTATCGGAATAAAATACAAAAGGCACAATGCAGACTTAAGTACAAAAATACTGACTCTTCATACTGTCTATGTTTTGACCATCCCTGTGACACTAGTTACAGATTCCGATGCTTCACTCCAGGTTTACTGTAACCCTTGGACCTTCTTATTGACGATGAAACACAGACATTGCATCGGAATTAAATACAAAAGGTACAATGCCGACTTAAGTACAAGAAAACTGACTCTTCTTACTGACAATGTTTGAACCATTCCTGTGACACTAGTTACAGATTCCGATGCTTAACTTCAGGTTTACTGTATCCCTCTGACCTTCTTATTGACGATGAAACACAAAAATTGCATCAGAATTAAATGCAAAAGGCACAATGCCAACTTAAGTACTAGAGTACTGACTCTTCTTACTGTCTATGTTTTGAACCATTCCTGTGACTCTAGTTATAGACTCCGATGCTTCACTTTAGGCTTACTGTATCCCTTGGACCATCTCATTGACGATGAAACACAGAAATTGCATCGGAATTAAATACAAAAGGCACAATGCCGTCTTAAGTACAAGAAGAATGACTCTTCTTACTGTCTATGTTTTGAACCGTTCCTGTGACACTAGTTATAGATTCCTATGATTCACTACACGATTACTGTATGCCTTGGACTTTCCTATTGACGATGAAACACAGAAATTGCACCGGAATTAAATACAAAAGGCACAATGCTGACTTAAGTACAAGAAGACTGACTCTTCTTACTGTCTGTGTTTGAACCATTCCTGTGACACTAGTTACAGATTCCGATGCTTCACTCCAGGTTAACTGTATCCCTTGGACCTTCTTAGTGACGATGAAACACAGAAATTGCCTCGGAATTTAATACAAACGGCACAATGATGACTTAAGTACAAGGTGATTGACTCTTCTTACTGTCTTTGTTTTGAACCATTCCTGTGAAACTAGTTACAGATTCCGATGCTTCACTCCAGGTTTACTGTATCCCTTGGACCTTCTTATTGACGATGAAACACAGAAATTGCATCGCAATTAAATACAAAAGGCACAATGCCGACTTAAGTACAAGAATACTGACTCTTCTTACTGTCTATGTTTTGAACCATTCCTGTGACACTAGTTATAGATTACGATGCTTCACTCCAGCTTTACTGTATCCCTTGGACCTTCTTAATGACGATGAAACACAGAAATTGCATCGCAATTAAATAGAAAAGGCACAATGCCGACTTAAGTACAAGAATACTGACTCTTCTTACTGTCTATGTCTTGAACCATCGCTGAGACACTAGTTATAGTTTCCGATGCTTCACTCCAGGTTTACTGTATCCCTTGGACCTTCTTATTGACGGTGAAACACAGTAATTGCATCGGAATTAAATACAAAAGGCACAATGCCGACTTAAGTACGAAAATACTGACTCTTCTTACTGTCTATGTTTTGAACCATCCCTGTGGCACTAGTTATAGATTCCGATGCTTCACTCCAGGTTTTCTGTAGCCCTTGGACCTTCTTATTGACGACGAAACACAGACATTGCATCGGAATTAAATACAAAAGGTACAATGCCGACTTAAGTACAAGAAGACTGACTCTTTTTACTGTCTATGTTTTGAACCATTCCTGTGACACTAGTTATAGATTCCGATGCTTCACTTCAGGTTTACTGTATCCCTCTGAACTTCTTATTGACGATGAAACACAGAAATTGCATCGGAATTAAAGACAAAATGCACAATTCCGACTTAAGTACAAGATGACTGACTCTTCTTACTGTCTTTGTTTTGAACCATTCCTGTGACACTAGTTATAGATTCCGATGCTTCACTCCAGGTTTACTGTATCACTTGGACCGTCTTTTTGACGACGAAACACAGAAATTGTATCGGAATAAAATACAAAAGGCACAATGCCGACTTAAGTGCAAGAAGATTGACTCTTCTTACTGATTATGTTTTGAACCATTCCTGTGACACTAGTTATCGATTCCGATGCTTCACTTCAGGTTTACTGTATCCCTTGGACCTTCTTATTGACGATGAAACAAAGATATTGCATCGGAAATAAATACAAATGGCACAATGCCGACTTAAGTACAAGAAGACTGACTCTTCTTACTGTCTATGTTTTGAACCATTCCTGTGACACTAGTTATAGATTCCGATGCTTCACTCATGGTTTACTGTATCCCTTGGACCTACTTATTGACGATAAAACACAGAAATTGCATCGGAATTAAATGGAAAAGGCACAATGCCGGCTTAAGTACAAGAAGACTGACCCTTCTTACTGACTATGTTTGAATAATTCCTGTGACACTAGTTATAGATTCCGATGCTTCACTTCAGGTTTACTGTATCCCTCTGACCTTCTTATTGACGATGAAACACAGAAATTGCATCGGAATTAAATACAAAAGGCACAATGCCGACTTAAGTACAAGAATACTGTCTCTTCTTACTGTCTACGTTTTTACCATCGCTGAGACACTAGATATAGATTCCGATGATTCACTCCAGGTTTACTGTATCCCTTGGACCTTCTTATTGACGATGAAACACAGAAATTGCATCGGAATTAAATACAAAAGGCACAATGCCAACTTAAGTACAAGAAGACTGACTCTTCTTACTGTCTATGTTTTGAACCATTCCTGTGACACTAGTTATAGATTACGATGCTTCACTCCAGCTTTACTGTATCCCTTGGACCTTCTTAATGACGATGAAACACAGAAATTGACTCGGAATTAAATACAAAAGGCACAATGAAGACTTAAGTACAAGAGTACTGACTCTTCTTACTGACTATGTTTTGAATCATTCCTCTGACGCTAGTTTTAGATTCCGATGCTTCACTTCAGGTTTACTGTATCCCTCTGACCTTCTTATTGACAATTAAACTCAGAAATTGCATCGGAATTAAATACAAAAGGCACAATTGCGACTTAAGTACAAGATGACTGACTCTTCTTACTGTCTTTGTTTTACTATCCCTGTGAAACTAGTTACAGATTCCGATGCTTCACTGCAGGTTTACTGTAACCCTTGGACCTTCTTATTGACGATGAAACTTAGACATTGCATCGGAATTAAATACAGAAGGTACAATGCCGACTTAAGTACAAGAAGACTGACTCTTCTTACTGACAATGTTTTGAACCATTCCTGTGACACTAGTTATAGATTCCGATGCTTAACTTCAGGTTTACTGTATCCCTCTGACCTTCTTATTGACGATGAAACACAGAAATTGCATCGGAATTAAATACAAAAGGCACAATGCCGACTTAAGTAAAGAAGAATGACTCTTCTTACTGTCTATGTTCTGAACCATTCCTGTGACACTAGTTATAGATTCCGATGATTCACTCCACGATTACTGTATGCCTTGGACCTTCCCATTGACGATGAAAAACAGAAATTGCACCGGAATTAAATACAAAAGGCACAATGCTGACTTAAGTACAAGAAGACTGACTCTTTTTACTGTCTATGTTTTGAACCAATCCTGTAACACTAGTTACAGATTCCGCTGCTTCACTCCAGGTTTACTGTATCCCTTGGACCTTCTTAGTGACGATGAAACACAGAAATTGGCTCGGAATTAAATACAAAAGGCACAATGATGACTTAAGTACAAGATGATTGACTCTTCTTACTGTCTTTGTTTTGAACCATTCCTGTGACACTAGTTACAGATTCCGATGCTTCACTCCAGGTTTACTGTATCCCTTGGACCTTCTTATTGGCGATGAATCACAGAAATTGCATCGGAATTAAATACAAAAGGCACAATGCCGACTTAAGTACAAGGAGACTGGCTCTTCTTTCTGACTATGTTTTGATTCATTCCTGTGATATTAGTTATAGATTCCGATGCTTCACTCCAGGTTTACTGTATCCCTTGGACCTTCTTATTGACGATGAAACAAAGATATTGCATCGGAATTAAATACAAAAGGCACAATGCCGACTTAAGTAGAAGAAGACTGACTCTTCTTACTGACTATGATTTGAACCATTCCTGTGACACTAGTTATAGATACCGATGCTTTACTCGCGGTTCACTGTATCCCTTAGACCTTCTTATTGACGATGAAACACAGAAATTGCACCGGAATTAAATACAAAAGACACAATGCCGACTTAAGTAAGGGAAGACTGACTCTTCTTACTGACTATGTTTTGAACCAATCCTGTGACACTGGTTATAGATTCCGATGCTTCACTCCAGGTTTACTGTATCCCTTGGACCTCCTTATTGACGATGAAACACAGAAATTGCATCGGAATTAAATACAAAAGGCACAATGCCGACTTAAGTACAAGAAGACAGACTCTTCTTACTGTCTATGTTTTGAACCATTCCTGTGACACTAGTTATAGATTCCGATGCTTCGCTCATGGTTTACTGTATCCCTTGGACCTTCTTATTGACGATAAAACACAGAAATTGCATCGGAACTAAATAGAAAAGGCACAATGCCGGCTTAAGTACAAGAAGACTGACCCATCTTACTGACCATGTTTGAATCATTCCTGTGACACTAGTTATAGATTCCGATGCTTCACTTCAGGTTTACTGTATCCCTTGGACTTTCGTATTGACGATGAAGCACAGAAATTGCATCGGAATTAAATAGAAAAGGCACAATGCCGACTTCAGTACAAGAATACTGACTCTACCTACTGTCTTTGGTTTGAACCATTCCTGTGACACTAGTTACAGATTCCGATGCTTCACTTCAGGTTTACTGTATCCCTCTGACCTTCTTATTGACGATGAAACACAGAAATTGCATCGGAATTAAATACAAAAAGCACAATGCCGACTTAAGTACAAGAATACTGACTCTTCTCACTGTCTATGTTTTTACCATCGCTGAGACACTAGATATTGATTCCGATGCTTCACTCCAGGTTTACTGTATCCCTTGGACTTTATTATTGACGATGAAACACAGAAATTGCATCGGAATTAAATACAAAAGGCTTAATGCAAACTTCAGTACAAGAAGACTGACTCTTCTTACTGTCTATGTTTTGAACCATTCCTGTGACACTAGTTATAGATTCCGATGCTTCACTCCAGGTTTACTGTATCCCTTGGACCTTCTTAATGACGATGAAACAAAGAAATTGCCTCGGAATTAAATACAAAAGGCACAATGCCGACTTAAGTACAAGAAGATTGACTCTTCTTACTGACTATGTTTTGAATCATTCCTGTGACACTAGTTATAGATTCCGATGCTTCACTTCAGGTTTACTGTATCCCTCTGACCTTCTTATTGACAATGAAACACAGAAATTGCATCGGAATTAAATACAAAAGGCACAATTCCGACTTAAGTACAAGATGACTGACTCTTCTTACTGTCTTTGTTTTGAACCATTCCTGTGACACTAGTTATAGATTCGGATGCTTCACTCCAGGCTTACTGTATCACTTGGACCTTCTTATTGACGATGAAACACAGAAATTGTATCGGAATAAAATACAAAAGGCACAATGCAGACTTAAGTACAAAAATACTGACTCTTCATACTGTCTATGTTTTGACCATCCCTGTGACACTAGTTACAGATTCCGATGCTTCACTCCAGGTTTACTGTAACCCTTGGACCTTCTTATTGACGATGAAACACAGACATTGCATCGGAATTAAATACAAAAGGTTCAATGCCGACTTAAGTACAAGAAAACTGACTCTTCTTACTGACAATGTTTGAACCATTCCTGTGACACTAGTTACAGATTCCGATGCTTAACTTCAGGTTTACTGTATCCCTCTGACCTTCTTATTGACGATGAAACACAAAAATTGCATCAGAATTAAATGCAAAAGGCACAATGCCGACTTAAGTACTAGAGTACTGACTCTTCTTACTGTCTATGTTTTGAACCATTCCTGTGACTCTAGTTATAGACTCCGATGCTTCACTTTAGGCTTACTGTATCCCTTGGACCATCTCATTGACGATGAAACACAGAAATTGCATCGGAATTAAATACAAAAGGCACAATGCCGTCTTAAGTACAAGAAGAATGACTCTTCTTACTGTCTATGTTTTGAACCGTTCCTGTGACACTAGTTATAGATTCCTATGATTCACTACACGATTACTGTATGCCTTGGACTTTCCTATTGACGATGAAACACAGAAATTGCACCGGAATTAAATACAAAAGGCACAATGCTGACTTAAGTACAAGAAGACTGACTCTTCTTACTGTCTGTGTTTGAACCATTCCTGTGACACTAGTTACAGATTCCGATGCTTCACTCCAGGTTAACTGTATCCCTTGGACCTTCTTAGTGACGATGAAACACAGAAATTGCCTCGGAATTTAATACAAACGGCACAATGATGACTTAAGTACAAGGTGATTGACTCTTCTTACTGTCTTTGTTTTGAACCATTCCTGTGAAACTAGTTACAGATTCCGATGCTTCACTCCAGGTTTACTGTATCCCTTGGACCTTCTTATTGACGATGAAACACAGAAATTGCATCGCAATTAAATACAAAAGGCACAATGCCGACTTAAGTACAAGAATACTGACTCTTCTTACTGTCTATGTTTTGAACCATTCCTGTGACACTAGTTATAGATTACGATGCTTCACTCCAGCTTTACTGTATCCCTTGGACCTTCTTAATGACGATGAAACACAGAAATTGCATCGCAATTAAATAGAAAAGGCACAATGCCGACTTAAGTACAAGAATACTGACTCTTCTTACTGTCTATGTCTTGAACCATCGCTGAGACACTAGTTATAGATTCCGATGCTTCACTCCAGGTTTACTGTATCCCTTGGACCTTCTTATTGACGGTGAAACACAGTAATTGCATCGGAATTAAATACAAAAGGCACAATGCCGACTTAAGTACGAAAATACTGACTCTTCTTACTGTCTATGTTTTGAACCATCCCTGTGGCACTAGTTATAGATTCCGATGCTTCACTCCAGGTTTTCTGTAGCCCTTGGACCTTCTTATTGACGACGAAACACAGACATTGCATCGGAATTAAATACAAAAGGTACAATGCCGACTTAAGTACAAGAAGACTGACTCTTTTTACTGTCTATGTTTTGAACCATTCCTGTGACACTAGTTATAGATTCCGATGCTTCACTTCAGGTTTACTGTATCCCTCTGAACTTCTTATTGACGATGAAACACAGAAATTGCATCGGAATTAAAGACAAAATGCACAATTCCGACTTAAGTACAAGATGACTGACTCTTCTTACTGTCTTTGTTTTGAACCATTCCTGTGACACTAGTTATAGATTCCGATGCTTCACTCCAGGTTTACTGTATCACTTGGACCGTCTTTTTGACGACGAAACACAGAAATTGTATCGGAATAAAATACAAAAGGCACAATGCCGACTTAAGTGCAAGAAGATTGACTCTTCTTACTGATTATGTTTTGAACCATTCCTGTGACACTAGTTATCGATTCCGATGCTTCACTTCAGGTTTACTGTATCCCTTGGACCTTCTTATTGACGATGAAACAAAGATATTGCATCGGAAATAAATACAAATGGCACAATGCCGACTTAAGTACAAGAAGACTGACTCTTCTTACTGTCTATGTTTTGAACCATTCCTGTGACACTAGTTATAGATTCCGATGCTTCACTCATGGTTTACTGTATCCCTTGGACCTACTTATTGACGATAAAACACAGAAATTGCATCGGAATTAAATGGAAAAGGCACAATGCCGGCTTAAGTACAAGAAGACTGACCCTTCTTACTGACTATGTTTGAATAATTCCTGTGACACTAGTTATAGATTCCGATGCTTCACTTCAGGTTTACTGTATCCCTCTGACCTTCTTATTGACGATGAAACACAGAAATTGCATCGGAATTAAATACAAAAGACACAATGCCGACTTAAGTACAAGAATACTGTCTCTTCTTACTGTCTACGTTTTTACCATCGCTGAGACACTAGATATAGATTCCGATGATTCACTCCAGGTTTACTGTATCCCTTGGTCCTTCTTATTGACGATGATACACAGAAATTGCATCGGAATTAAATACAAAAGGCACAATGCCAACTTAAGTACAAGAAGACTGACTCTTCTTACTGTCTATGTTTTGAACCATTCCTGTGACACTAGTTATAGATTACGATGCTTCACTCCAGCTTTACTGTATCCCTTGGACCTTCTTAATGACGATGAAACACAGAAATTGACTCGGAATTAAATACAAAAGGCACAATGAAGACTTAAGTACAAGAGTACTGACTCTTCTTACTGACTATGTTTTGAATCATTCCTCTGACGCTAGTTTTAGATTCCGATGCTTCACTTCAGGTTTACTGTATTGCTCTGACCTTCTTATTGACAATTAAACTCAGAAATTGCATCGGAATTAAATACAAAAGGCACAATTGCGACTTAAGTACAAGATGACTGACTCTTCTTACTGTCTTTGTTTTACTATCCCTGTGAAACTAGTTACAGATTCCGATGCTTCACTGCAGGTTTACTGTAACCCTTGGACCTTCTTATTGACGATGAAACTTAGACATTGCATCGGAATTAAATACAGAAGGTACAATGCCGACTTAAGTACAAGAAAACTGACTCTTCTTACTGACAATGTTTTGAACCATTCCTGTGGCACTAGTTATAGATTCCGATGCTTAACTTCAGGTTTACTGTATCCCTCTGACCTTCTTATTGACGATGAAACACAGAAATTGCATCGGAATTAAATACAAAAGGCACAATGCCGACTTAAGTAAAGAAGAATGACTCTTCTTACTGTCTATGTTCTGAACCATTCCTGTGACACTAGTTATAGATTCCGATGATTCACTCCACGATTACTGTATGCCTTGGACCTTCCCATTGACGATGAAAAACAGAAATTGCACCGGAATTAAATACAAAAGGCACAATGCTGACTTAAGTACAAGAAGACTGACTCTTTTTACTGTCTATGTTTTGAACCAATCCTGTAACACTAGTTACAGATTCCGCTGCTTCACTCCAGGTTTACTGTATCCCTTGGACCTTCTTAGTGACGATGAAACACAGAAATTGCCTCGGAATTAAATACAAAAGGCACAATGATGACTTAAGTACAAGATGATTGACTCTTCTTACTGTCTTTGTTTTGAACCATTCCTGTGACACTAGTTACAGATTCCGATGCTTCACTCCAGGTTTACTGTATCCCTTGGACCTTCTTATTGGCGATGAATCACAGAAATTGCATCGGAATTAAATACAAAAGGCACAATGCCGACTTAAGTACAAGAATACTGACTCTTCTTACTGTCTATGTTTTGAACCATCGCTGAGACACTAGTTATAGATTCCGATGCTTCACTCCAGGTTTACTGTATCCCTTGGACCTTCTTATTGACGGTGAAACACAGAAATTGCAACGGAATTAAATACAAAAGGCACATTGCCGACTTAAGTACGAAAATACTGACTCTTCTTACTGTCTATGTTTTGAACCATCCCTGTGGCACTAGTTATAGATTCCGATGCTTCACTCCGGGTTTACTGTAGCCCTTGGACCTTCTTATTGACGATGAAACACAGACATTGCATCGGAATTAAATACAAAAGGTACAATGCCGACTTAAGTACAAGAAGACTGACTCTTTTTACTGTCTATGTTTTGAACCATCGCTGAGACACTAGTTATAGATTCCGATGCTTCACTCCAGGTTCACTGTATCCCTCTGACCTTCTTATTCACAATGAAACACAGAAATTGCATCGGAATTCAATACAAAAGGCACAATTCCGACTTAAGTACAAGATGACTGACTCTTCTTACTGTCTTTGTTTTGAACCATTCCTGTGACACTAGTTATAGATTCCGATGCTTCACTCCAGGTTTACTGTATCACTTGGACCTTTTATTGACGATGAAACACTGAAATTGTATCGGAATAAAATACAAAAGGCACAATGCAGACTTAAGTACAAAAATACTGACTCTTCTTACTGTCTATGTTTTGACCATCCCTGAGACACTAGTTACAGATTCCGATGCTTCACTCCACGTTAACTGTAACCCTTGGACCTTCTTATTGACGATGAAACACAGACATTGCATCGGAATTAAATACAAAAGGTACAATGCCGACTTAAGTACAAGAAAACTTACTCTTCTTACTGACAATGTTTTGAACCATTCCTGTGACACTAGTTATAGATACCGATGCTTAACTTCAGGTTTACTGTATCCCTCTGACCTTTTTATTGACGATGAAACACAGAAATTGCATCGAGATTAAATACAAAAGGTACAATGCCGACTCAAATACTAGATGATGGCTCTTCTTACTCTCAATGTTTTGAACCTTTCCTGTGAGACCGGTTTTAGATTCCGATGCTTCACTTCAGGATTACTGTATCCCTTGGACCTCCGGATTGACGACGAAACACAGAAATTGCATCGGAAGTAAATAGAAAAGGCACAATACAGACATAAGTACAAGAAGACTGACTCTTCTTACTGTCTATTTTTTGAACCTTTCCCATGACACTAGATATAGATTCCAATGCTTCACTTCACGTTTATTGTATCCATTGGACATTCTTATTGACGACGAAACACAGTAATTGCATCGGAATTAAATACAAAATGCACAATGCCGACTCATGTACAAGAAGACTGACTCTTCTTACTGTCTATTTTTTGAACCTTTCCTGTGACACTAGATATAGATTCCAATGCTTCACTTCAGGTTTATTGTATCCCCTAGACATTCTTATTGACGACGAAACACAGAAATTGCATCGGAATTAAATAGAAAAGGCACAATGCCGACATAAGTACAAGAAGACTGACTCTTCTTACTGACTGTGATTTGAACATTTCCTTTGAGACCAGTTTTAGATTCCGATGCTTCACTATATGTTTACTGTATCCCTTGGACCTTCTTATTGACGATGAAACACAGTAAATGAATCGGAATTAAATAGAAAAGGCACAATGCCGACTTACATACAAGAAGACTGACCCTTCCGTGTCTATGTTTAGAACCATTCCTGTGACACTTGGTATAGATTCCGATGCTTTACGTCAGGTTTATTGTATCCCTTGGACATTCTTATTGACGACGAAACACAGAAATTGCATCGGAATTAAATAGAAAAGGCACAATGCCGACTTAAGTACAAGGAGACTGACTCTTCCTACTGTCTATGATTTGAACCATTCCTGTGACACTAGTTATAGATTCCAATGCTTCACTTCAGGTTTACTGTAACCCTCTGACATTCTTATTGACGATGAAACACAGAAATTGCATCGGAATTAAATACAAACGGCACAGTGCCGACTTAAGTACAAGAAGGCTGACTCTTCTTACTGATTATGTTGTAAACATTTCCTGTGAGACCAGTTTTAGATTCCGATGCTTCACTATATGTTTACTGTATCCCTTGGACATTCTTATTGATGATGAAACTCAGAAAGTGCATCGGAATTAAATACAAAAGGCACAATGCCGACTTAAGTATAAGAAGACTGACTCTTCTTACTGACTATGATTTGAACATTACCTGTGAGACCAGTTTTAGATTCCGGTGTTTCACTATATTTTTACTGTATCCCTTGGACCTTCTTATTGACGAAGAAACACAGAAATTGCATCGGAATTAAATACAAAAGGCACAATGCCGACTTAAGTACAAGAAGACTGACTCTTGTTATTGTCTATGTTTTGAACCAATTCTGTGACACTAGTTATAGATTCCGATGCTTCCCTTCAGGTTTACTGTATCCCTTGGACCTTCTTATTGACGATGAAACACAGAAATTGCATCGGAATTAAATACAAAACTCACAATGCCGACTTAAGTACAAGACGACTGACTCTTCCTACTGTCTATGTTTGAACCATTCCTGTGACACTAGTTATGGATTCCGATGCATCACTTCAGGTTTACTGTATCCCTTGGACATTCTTATTGACGATGAAACACAGAAATTGCATCGGATCTAAATACAAAAGGCACAATGCCGACTTAAGTACAACAAGACTGACTCTTCCTGCTGTGTATGTTTTGAACCAATCCTGTGACGCTAGTTATAGATTCCGATGCTTCACTTCAGGTTTACTGTATCCCTTGGACCTTCTTATTGACGATAAAACAGAGAAATTGCATCGGAATTAAATACAAAAGGCACAATGCCGACTTAAGTACAAGAAGACTGACTCTCCTAACTGTCTATGTTTTGAACCTTTTCTCTGATACTAGTTACAGATTCCGATGACTAACTTCAGGTTTCATGTATCCCTTGGACCTTCTTATTGACGACGAAACACAGAAATTGCATCGGAATTAAATAGAAAAGGCACAATGCCGACTTAAGTACAAGAAGACTGACTCTTCCGTGTCTATGTTTAGAACCATTCCTGTGACACTTGATATAGATTCCGATGCTTCACTTCAGGTTTACTGTATCCCTTAAACCTTCTCATAAACGACGAAACACAGAAATTGCATCGGGATTAAATACAAAAGGCACAATGCCGACTTAAGTACAAGAAGACTGACTCTTCCTTCTGTCTATGGTTTAACCATTCCTGTGACACTAGTTATAGATTCCGATGCTTCACTTCAGGTTTACTGTATCCCTCTGACCTTCTTATAGACGATGAAACATAGAAATTGCATCGGAATTAAATACCAAAGGCACAATGCTGACTCAAATACAAGATGACTGGCTCTTCTTACTCTCTATGTTTTGAACCTTTCCTGTGAGACCGGTTTCAGATTCAGATGCTTCACTTCAGGTTTTCTGTATCCCTTGGACATTCTTATTAAAGACGAAACACAAAAATTGCATCGGAATTAAATAGAAAAGACACAATGCCAACTTAAAACAAGAAGACTGACTCTTCCTACTGTCTATGTTTTGAACCATTCCTGTGACACTACTTATAGATTCCGATGCTTCACTTCAGGTTTACTGTATCCCTCTGACATTCTTATTGACGATGAAACTCAGAAATTGCATCGGATTTAAATACAGACGGCACAATGCCGACTTAAGTACAACAAGACTGACTCTTCCTGCTGTGTATGTTTTGAACCAATCCTGTGACGCTAGTTATAGATTCCGATGCTTCACTTCAGGTTTACTGTATCCCTTGGACCTTCTTATTGACGATGAAACAGAGAAATTGCATCGGAATTAAATACAAAAGGCACAATGCCGACTTAAGTACAAGAAGACTGACTCTCCTTACTGTCTATGTTTTGAACCTTTTCTCTGATACTAGTTACAGATTCCGAAGCTTCACTTCAGGTTTTCTGTATCCCTTGGACCTTCTTATTGACGACGAAACACAGAAATTGAATCGGGATTAAATACAAAAAGCACAATGCCGACTTAAGTACAAGAAGACTCACTCTTCTTACCATCTACGTTTTAAACCATTCCTGTGACACTAGTTATAGATTCCGAAGCTTCACTTCAGGTTTTCTGTATCCCTCTGACCTTCTTATTGACGATGAAACACGGAAATTGCATCGGAATTAGATACAAAAGGCACAATGCTGACTTAAGTACAAGAAGACTGACTCTTCTTACTGTCTATGATTTGAACCATTCCTGTGACACTAGTTTTAGATTCCGAAGCTTCACTTCAGGTTTACTGTATCCCTCTGACCTTTTTATTGACGATGAAACACAGAAATTGCATCGGAATTAAATACAAAAGGTACAATGCCGACTCAAATACTAGATGATGGCTCTTCTTACTCTCAATGTTTTGAACCTTTCCTGTGAGACCGGTTTTAGATTCCGATGCTTCACTTCAGGATTACTGTATCCCTTGGACCTCCGGATTGACGACGAAACACAGAAATTGCATCGGAAGTAAATAGAAAAGGCACAATACAGACATAAGTACAAGAAGACTGACTCTTCTTACTGTCTATTTTTTGAACCTTTCCCATGACACTAGATATAGATTCCAATGCTTCACTTCACGTTTATTGTATCCATTGGACATTCTCATTGACGACGAAACACAGTAATTGCATCGGAATTAAATACAAAATGCACAATGCCGACTCATGTACAAGAAGACTGACTCTTCTTACTGTCTATTTTTTGAACCTTTCCTGTGACACTAGATATAGAATCCAATGCTTCACTTCAGGTTTATTGTATCCCTTAGACATTCTTATTGACGACGAAACACAGAAATTGCATCGGAATTAAATAGAAAAGGCACAATGCCGACATAAGTACAAGAAGACTGACTCTTCTTACTGACTGTGATTTGAACATTTCCTTTGAGACCAGTTTTAGATTCCGATGCTTCACTATATGTTTACTGTATCCCTTGGACCTTCTTGTTGACGATGAAACACAGAAATTGCATCGGAATTAAATACAAAAGGCACAATGCCGCAATAAGTACAAGAAGACAGACTCTTCTTACTGACTATGTTGTAAACATTTCCTGTGAGACCAGTTTTAGATTCCGATGCTTCACTATATGTTTACTGTATCCCTTGGACATTCTTATTGATGATGAAACACAGAAAGTGCATCGGAATTAAATACAAAAATCACAATGCCAATTTAAGTACAAGACGACTGACTCTTCCTACTGTCTATGTTTTGAACCATTCCTGTGACACTAGTTATGGATTCCGATGCATCACTTCAGGTTTACTGTATCCCTTGGACATTCTTATTGACGATGAAACACAGAAATTACATCGGAATTAAATACAAAAGGCACAATGCCGACTTAAGTACAACAAGACTGACTCTTCTTGCTGTGTATGTTTTGAACCAATCATGTGACGCTAGTTATAGATTCCGATGCTTCACTTCAGGTTTACTGTATTCCTTGGACCTTCTTATTGACGATGAAACACAGTAAATGAATCGGAATTAAATAGAAAAGGCACAATGCCGACTTACATACAAGAAGACTGACCCTTCCGTGTCTATGTTTAGAACCATTCCTGTGACACTTGGTATAGATTCCGATGCTTTACGTCAGGTTTATTGTATCCCTTGGACATTCGTATTGACGACGAAACACAGAAATTGCATCGGAATTAAATAGAAAAGGCACAATGCCGACTTAAGTACAAGGAGACTGACTCTTCCTACTGTCTATGATTTGAACCATTCCTGTGACACTAGTTATAGATTCCAATGCTTCACTTCACGTTTACTGTAACCCTCTGACATTCTTATTGACGATGAAACACAGAAATTGCATCGGAATTAAATACAAACGGCACAGTGCCGACTTAAGTACAAGAAGGCTGACTCTTCTTACTGATTATGTTGTAAACATTTCCTGTGAGACCAGTTTTAGATTCCGATGCTTCACTATATGTTTACTGTATCCCTTGGACATTCTTATTGATGATGAAACTCAGAAAGTGCATCGGAATTAAATACAAAAGGCACAATGCCGACTTAAGTATAAGAAGACTGACTCTTCTTACTGACTATGATTTGAACATTTCCTGTGAGACCAGTTTTAGATTCCGGTGTTTCACTATATTTTTACTGTATCCCTTGGACCTTCTTATTGACGAAGAAACACAGAAATTGCATCGGAATTAAATACAAAAGGCACAATGCCGACTTAAGTACAAGAAGACTGACTCTTGTTATTGTCTATGTTTTGAACCAATTCTGTGACACTAGTTATAGATTCCGATGTTTCCCTTCAGGTTTACTGTATCCCTTGGACCTTCTTATTGACGATGAAACACAGAAATTGCATCGGAATTAAATACAAAACTCACAATGCCGACTTAAGTACAAGACGACTGACTCTTCCTAATGTCTATGTTTGAACCATTCCTGTGACACTAGTTATGGATTCCGATGCATCACTTCAGGTTTACTGTATCCCTTGGACATTCTTAATGACGATGAAACACAGAAATTGCATCGGATCTAAATACAAAAGGCACAATGCCGACTTAAGTACAACAAGACTGACTCTTCCTGCTGTGTATGTTTTGAACCAATCCTGTGACGCTAGTTATAGATTCCGATGCTTCACTTCAGGTTTACTGTATCCCTTGGACCTTCTTATTGACGATGAAACAGAGAAATTGCATCGGAATTAAATACAAAAGGCACAATGCCGACTTAAGTACAAGAAGACTGACTCTTCCGTGTCTATGTTTAGAACCATTCCTGTGACACTTGATATAGATTCCGATGCTTCACTTCAGGTTTACTGTATCCCTTAAACCTTCTCATAAACGACGAAACACAGAAATTGCATCGGGATTAAATACAAAAGGCACAATGCCGACTTAAGTACAAGAAGACTGACTCTTCCTTCTGTCTATGGTTTAACCATTCCTGTGACACTAGTTATAGATTCCGATGCTTCACTTCAGGTTTACTGTATCCCTCTGACCTTCTTATAGACGATGAAACACAGAAATTGCATCGGAATTAAATACCAAAGGCACAATGCTGACTCAAATACAAGATGACTGGCTCTTCTTACTCTCTATGTTTTGAACCTTTCCTGTGAGACCGGTTTCAGATTCAGATGCTTCACTTCAGGTTTTCTGTATCCCTTGGACATTCTTATTAAAGACGAAACACAAAAATTGCATCGGAATTAAATAGAAAAGACACAATGCCAACTTAAAACAAGAAGACTGACTCTTCCTACTGTCTATGTTTTGAACCATTCCTGTGACACTACTTATAGATTCCGATGCTTCACTTCAGGTTTACTGTATCCCTCTGGCATTCTTATTGACGATGAAACTCAGAAATTGCATCGGATTTAAATACAGACGGCACAATGCCGACTTAAGTACAAGAAGACTGACTCTCCTTACTGTCTATGTTTTGAACCTTTTCTCTGATACTAGTTACAGATTCCGATGCTTCACTTCAGGTTTTCTGTATCCCTTGGACCTTCTTATTGACGACGAAACACAGAAATTGAATCGGGATTAAATACAAAAAGCACAATGCCGACTTAAGTACAAGAAGACTCACTCTTCTTACCATCTACGTTTTAAACCATTCCTGTGACACTAGTTATAGATTCCGAAGCTTCACTTCAGGTTTTCTGTATCCCTCTGACCTTCTTATTGACGATGAAACACGGAAATTGCATCGGAATTAGATACAAAAGGCACAATGCTGACTTAAGTACAAGAAGACTGACTCTTCTTACTGTCTATGATTTGAACCATTCCTGTGACACTAGTTTTAGATTTCGAAGCTTCACTTCAGGTTTACTGTATCCCTCTGACCTTTTTATTGACGATGAAACACAGAAATTGCATCGGAATTAAATACAAAAGGTACAATGCCGACTCAAATACTAGATGATGGCTCTTCTTACTCTCAATGTTTTGAACCTTTCCTGTGAGACCGGTTTTAGATTCCGATGCTTCACTTCAGGATTACTGTATCCCTTGGACCTCCGGATTGACGACGAAACACAGAAATTGCATCGGAAGTAAATAGAAAAGGCACAATACAGACATAAGTACAAGAAGACTGACTCTTCTTACTGTCTATTTTTTGAACCTTTCCCATGACACTAGATATAGATTCCAATGCTTCACTTCACGTTTATTGTATCCATTGGACATTCTTATTGACGACGAAACACAGTAATTGCATCGGAATTAGATACAAAATGCACAATGCCGACTCATGTACAAGAAGACTGACTCTTCTTACTGTCTATTTTTTGAACCTTTCCTGTGACACTAGATATAGATTCCAATGCTTCACTTCAGGTTTATTGTATCCCTTAGACATTCTTATTGACGACGAAACACAGAAATTGCATCGGAATTAAATAGAAAAGGCACAATGCCGACATAAGTACAAGAAGACTGACTCTTCTTACTGACTGTGATTTGAACATTTCCTTTGAGACCAGTTTTAGATTCCGATGCTTCACTATATGTTTACTGTATCCCTTGGACCTTCTTGTTGACGATGAAACACAGAAATTGCATCGGAATTAAATACAAAAGGCACAATGCCGACATAAGTACAAGAAGACTGACTCTTCTTACTGACTATGTTGTAAACATTTCCTGTGAGACCAGTTTTAGATTCCGATGCTTCACTATATGTTTACTGTATCCCTTGGACATTCTTATTGATGATGAAACACAGAAAGTGCATCGGAATTAAATACAAAAATCACAATGCCAATTTAAGTACAAGACGACTGACTCTTCCTACTGTCTATGTTTTGAACCATTCCTGTGACACTAGTTATGGATTCCGATGCATCACTTCAGGTTTACTGTATCCCTTGGACATTCTTATTGACGATGAAACACAGAAATTACATCGGAATTAAATACAAAAGGCACAATGCCGACTTAAGTACAACAAGACTGACTCTTCTTGCTGTGTATGTTTTGAACCAATCATGTGACGCTAGTTATAGATTCCGATGCTTCACTTCAGGTTTACTGTATTCCCTGGACCTTCTTATTGACGATGAAACACGGTAAATGAATCGGAATTAAATAGAAAAGGCACAATGCCGACTTACATACAAGAAGACTGACCCTTCCGTGTCTATGTTTAGAACCATTCCTGTGACACTTGGTATAGATTCCGATGCTTTACGTCAGGTTTATTGTATTCCTTGGACATTCTTATTGACGACGAAACACAGAAATTGCATCGGAATTAAATAGAAAAGGCACAATGCCGACTTAAGTACAAGGAGACTGACTCTTCCTACTGTCTATGATTTGAACCATTCCTGTGACACTAGTTATAGATTCCAATGCTTCACTTCACGTTTACTGTAACCCTCTGACATTCTTATTGACGATGAAACACAGAAATTGCATCGGAATTAAATACAAACGGCACAGTGCTGACTTAAGTACAAGAAGGCTGACTCTTCTTACTGATTATGTTGTAAACATTTCCTGTGAGACCAGTTTTAGATTCCGATGCTTCACTATATTTTTACTGTATCCCTTGGACCTTCGTATTGACGAAGAAACACAGAAATTGCATCGGATCTAAATACAAAAGGCACAATGCCGACTTAAGTACAAGAAGACTGACTCTTGTTATTGTCTATGTTTTGAACCAATTCTGTGACACTAGTTATAGATTCCGATGCTTCCCTTCAGGTTTACTGTATCCCTTGGACCTTCTTATTGACGATGAAACACAGAAATTGCATCGGAATTAAATACAAAACTCACAATGCCGACTTAAGTACAAGACGACTGACTCTTCCTACTGTCTATGTTTTGAACCATTCCTGTGACACTAGTTATGGATTCCGATGCATCACTTCAGGTTTACTGTATCCCTTGGACATTCTTATTGACGATGAAACACAGAAATTGCATCGGATCTAAATACAAAAGGCACAATGCCGACTTAAGTACAACAGGACTGACTCTTCCTGCTGTGTATGTTTTGAACCAATCCTGTGACGCTAGTTATAGATTCCGATGCTTCACTTCAGGTTTACTGTATCCCTTGGACCTTGTTACTGACGATGAAACACAGAAATTGCATCGGGATTAAATACAAAAGGCACAATGCCGACTTAAGTACAAGAAGACTGACTCTTCCTTCTGTCTATGGTTTAACCATTCCTGTGACACTAGTTATAGATTCCGATGCTTCACTTCAGGTTTACTGTATCCCTCTGACCTACTTATTCACGACGAAACACAGAAATTGCATCGTAACTAAATAGAAAAGGCACAATGCCGACTTAAGTACAGAAAGACTGACTCTTCCAACTGTCTATGTTTTGATCCATTCCTGTGACTCTAGTTATAGATTCCGATGCTTCACTTCAGGTTTACTGTATCCCTTGGACCATCTTATTGACGATGAAACACAGATATTGCATCGGAATTAAATACAAAAAGCACAATGCCGACTCATGTACTAGAAGACTGACTCTTCTTACTGTCTATGTTTTGAACCTTTGCTGTGACACTAGATATAGATTCCGATGCTTCACTTCAGGTTTGTTGTATCCCTCTTACCTTCTTATTGTCGACGAAACACAGAAATAGCATCGGAATTAAATAGAAAAGGCACAACGCCGACTTAAGTACAAGAAGACTGACTCTTCCAACTGTCTATGATATGAACCAGTCCTGTGACACTAGTTATAGATTCCGATGCTTCACTTCAGGATTACTGTATCCCTCTGACACTCTTATTGACGTTGAAACACAGAAATTGCATCGGAATTAAATACATAAGGCACAATGCCGACTTAAGAACAAGAAGACCCACTCTTCTTACTGTCTATGTTTTAAACCATTCCTGTGACACTAGATATAGATTCCGAAGCTTCACTTTAGGTTTACTGTATCCTTTGGACCTTCTTATTGACGATGAAACACAGAACTTGCATCGGAAATAAATACAAAAGGCACAATGCCGACTTAAGTACAAGAAGACTGACTTAACTTAGTGACTATGTTTTGAGCAATTCCTGTGACACTAGTTATAGATTCCGATGCTTCACTTCAGATTTACTGTATCCCTTGGACCTTTCTTATCGACGATGAAACACAGAAATAGCATCGTAATTAAATTTAAAAGGCACAAGGCCGTCTTAAGTACAAGAAGACTGACTCTTCTTACTGTCTATGTTTTGAACCGTTCCTGTGACACTAGTTATAGATTCCGATGCTTCACTTCAGGTTTACTGTATCCCTCTGACCTTCTTATAGACGATGAAACACAGAAATTGCATCGGAATTAAATACAAAAGGCACAATGCTGACTGAAATACAAGATGACTGGCTCTTCTTACTCTCTATGCTTTGAACCTTTCCTGTGAGACCGGTTTTAGATTCCGATGCTTCACTTCAGGGTTACTGTATCCCTTGGACCTTCTTATCGACGATGAAACACAGAAATTGCATCGGAATTAAATACACAAGGCACAATGCCGACTTAAGTACAAGAATACTGACAGATCTTACTGTCTATGTTTTAAACCTTTTCTCTGACACTAGTTACGGATTCCGATGCTTCACTTCAGTTTTACTGTATCGCTTGGACCTTCTTATTGACGACGAAACACAGAAATTGCATCGGAATTAAATAGAAAAAGCACAATGCCGACTTAAGTACAAGAAGACTGACTCTTCCAACTGCCTATGATTTCAACCAATCCTGTGACACTATTTAGAGATTCCGATGCTTCACTTCAGGTTTACTGTATCCCTCTGACACTCTTATAGACGTTGAAACACAGAAAATGCATCGGAATAAAATACATAAGGCCCAATGCCGACTTAAGTACAAGAAGACTCACTCTTCTTACTGGCTATGTTGTAATCCGTTCCTGTGACACTAGTTATAGATTCCGAAGCTTCACATCAGGTTTACTGTATCCTTTGGACCTTCTTATTGACGATGAAACACAGAATTTGCATCGGAAATAAATACAAAAGGCACAATGCCGACATAAGTACAAGAAGACTGACTCTACTTACTGTCTATGTTTTGAGCAATTCCTGTGACACTAGTTATAGATTCCGATGCTTCACTTCAGATTTACTGAATCCCTTGGACCTTCTTATCGACGATGAAACACAGAAATAGCATCGGAATTAAATACAAAAGGCACAAGGCCGACTTAAGTACAAGAATACTGACTCTTCTTACTGTCTATGTTTTGAACCATTCCTGTGACACTAGTTATAGATTCCGATGCTTCACTTCAGGTTTACTGTATCCCTTGAACCTTCTTATTGACGACGAAACACAGAAATTGAATCGGGATTAAATACAAAAGGCACAATCCCGACTTAAGTACAAGAAGACTGACTCTTCCTATTGTCTATGTTTTAGCCATTCCTGTGACACTAGTTATAGATTCCGATGCTTCACTTCAGGTTTACTGTATCCCTCTGACCTTCTTATTGACGATGAAACACAGAAATTGCATCGGAATTAAATACAAAAGGCACAATGCCGACTCAAATACAAGATGACTGGCTCTTCTTACTCACTATGTTTTGAACCTTTCCTATGAGACCGGTTTTAGATTCCGATGCTTCACTTCAGGTTTACTGTATACCTCTGACCTTCTTATTGACGATGAAACACAGAAATTGCATCGGAATTAAATACAAAATGCACAATGCCGACTCATGTACAAGAAGACTGAGTCTTCTTGCTGTGTATGCTTTGAACCATTCCTGTGACACTAGTTATAGATTCCGATGCTTCACTTCAGGTTTACTGTATCCCACTGACCTTCTTATTGACGATGAAGCCAGTAGTTGCATCGGAATTAGATACAAATGGCACAATGCCGACTCATGTCCAAGAAGACTGACTCTTCTTACCGTCTATGCTTTGAACCTTTCCTGTGACACTAGATATAGATTCCGATGCTTCAATTCAGGTTTTTTTGTATTTCTCTGACCTTCTTATTGACGACGATACAGAGAAATTGCAATAGAATTAAATAGAAAAGGCACAATGCCGACTTAAGTACAAGAAGACTGAATCTTCCTACTGTCTATGTTTTGAACCATTCCTGTGACACTAGTTATAGATTGCGATGCTTCACTTCAGGTTTACTGTTTCCCTCTGACCTTCTTATTGCCGATGAAACACAGAAATTGCATCGGAATTAAATACAAACGGCACAATGCCTACTTAAGTACAAGAAGACTGACTCTTCCTACTGTCTATGTTTTAACCATTCCTGTGACACTAGTTATAGACTCCGATGCTTCACTTCAGGTTTACTGTATCCCTGTGACCTTCTTATTGACGATGAAACACAGAAATTGCATCGGAATTAAATACAAACGCACAATGCCGACTCAAATACAAGATGAATGGCTCTTCTTACTCTCTATGAATTCAGCCTTTCCTGTGAGACCGGTTTTAGATTCCGCTGCTTCACTTCAGGTTTACTGTATCCCATGGACCTTCTTATTGACGACGAAACACAGAAATTGCATCGGAATTAAATAAAAAAGTCACATTGCTGACTTAAGTGCAAGAAGACCGACTCTTCATACTGACTATGTTTTGAACATTCCCTGTGAGACCAGTTTTAGATTCCGATGCTTCACTATATGTTTACTGTTTCCCTTGGACTTTCTTAGTGACGATGAAACACAGATGTTGCATCGGAATTAAATAGAAAAGGCACAATGCCGACTTATGTACAAGTAGACCAAATCTTCTTATTGTCTATATTTTGAACCATTCCTGTGACACTAGTTATAGATTCCGATGCTTCACTTCAGGTTCACTGTATCCCCTGGACCTTCTTATTGACGTCGAAACACAGAAATTGCATCGGATTTAAATAGAAAAGGCACAATGCCGACATAAGTACAAGAAGACTGACTCTTCTTTCTGACTATGTTTTGAACATTTCCTGTGAGACCCGTTTTAGGTTCTGATGCTTCACTATATGTTTACTGTATCCCTTGGACCTTCTTATTGACGACGAAACACAGAAATTGCATCGGAATTAAATAGAAGAGGCACAATGCCGACTTAAGTTCAAGAAGACTAACTCTTCCTACTCTCTATGTTTTGAAATATTCCTGTGACACTAGTTATAGATTACAATGCTTCACTTCAGGTTTACTGTATCCCTTGGTCCTTCTTATTGATGACGAAACACAGAAATTGCAACGGAATTAAATAGAAAAGGCACAATGCCAACTTAAGTACAAGAAGACTGACTCTCCTTACTGTTTATGTTTAGAACCTTTCCTGTGACGCTAGTTATAGATTCCGATGCTTCAGTTCAGGTTTACTGTATCCCTCTGACCATCTTATTGACGATGGAGCACAGTAATTGCATCGGAATTAAATACAAATGGCACAATGCCGACTCATGTCCAAGGAGACTGACTCTTCTTACTGTCTATGTTTTGAAACTTTCCTGTGACACTAGATATAGATTCCGATGCTTCACTTCAGGTCTTGCTGTATCCCTCTGAGCTTCTTATTGACGACGAAACACAGAAAATGCATTAGAAAAAAATAGAAAAGGCACAATGCCGACTTAAGTACAAGAAGACTGACTCTTCTTACTCTGTATGTTTTGAACTTTTCCCTTTGACACTAGTTATAGATTCCGATGCTTCAATTCAGTTTTACTGCTTTTCTTGGACCTTCTTATTGACGACGAAACACAGAAATTGCATCGGAATTAAATAGAAAAGGCACAATGCCGACTTAAGTAAAGAAGACTGACTCTTCCTACTGTATATGATTTGAAACATTCCTGAGACACTAGTTATAGATTCCGATGCTTCACATCAGGTTTTCTGTATCCCTCTGACATTTTTATTGACGATGAAACACAGATATTGCATCGGAATTAAATAGAAAAGGCACAATGCCGACTTAAGTACAAGTTGACTAAATCTTCATACTGTCTATATATTTGAACCATTCCTGTGACACTAGTTATAGATTCCGATGCTTCACTTCAGGTTCACTGTATCACCTGGACCATCCTATTGACGTCGAAACACAGAAATTGCATCGGAATTAAATAGAAAAGGCACAATGCCGACTTAAGTGCAAGAAGACTGTCTCTTCTTACTGACTATGTTTTGAACATTTCCTGTGAGACCCGTTTTAGGTTCTGATGCTTCGCTATATGTTTACTGTATCCCTTTGACATTCTTATTGACGAGGAAACACAGAAATTGCATCGGAATTAAATAGAAAAGGCACAATGCCGACTTAAGTTCAAGAAGACTAACTCTTCCTACTCTCTATGTTTTGAACCATTCCTGTGACACTAGTTATAGATTCAAATGCTTTACTTCAGGTTTACTGTATCCCTTGGTCCTTCTTATTGACGACGAAACACAGAAATTGCAGCGGAATTAAATTGAAAAGGCACAATGCCAACTTAAGTACAAGAAGACTGACTCTTCTCACTGACTATGTTTTGAACGTTTCCTGTGAGACCAGTTTTAGATTCCGATGCTTTTCTGTATGTTTACTGTATCCCTTGGACCTTCTTATTGACGACGAAACACAGAAATTGCATCGGAATTAAATAGAAAAGGCACAATTTCTACTTACGTACAAGTAGACTAAATCTTCTCACTGTCTATATTTAGAACCATTCCTGTGACACTAGTTATAGATTCCGATGCTTCACTTCAGGTTCACTGTATCCCGTGGACCTTCTTATTGACGTCGAAACACAGAAATTGCATCGGAATTACATAGAAAAGGCCCAATGCCGACTTAAGTACAAGAAGACATATTCTTCTTACTGACTATGCTTTTAACATTTCCTGTGAGACCCGTTGTAGGTTCCGATGCTTCACTATATGTTTACTGTATCCCTTGGACCTTCTTATAGACGTCGAAACAAAGAAATTGCATCGGTATTAAGTAGAAAATTCACAATGCCGACTTAAGTACAAGAAGACTGACTCTTCTTACTGTCTATGTTTTGAACCATTCCTGTGACACTAGTTATAGATTCCGGTGCTTCACTTCAGGTTTTCTGTATCCCTCTGACCTTCTTAATGCCGAAGAAAGACTGAAATTGCATCGGAATTAAATTGAAAAGGCAGAATGCCTACTCAACTACAAGTAGACTGTCTCTTCCTACTGTCTATGTTATAAAGCTTTCCTGTGAGACCGGTTTTAGTTTCCGATGCTTCACATTAGGTTTACTGTATCCCTTGGTCCTTCTTATTGACGACGAAACACAGAAATTGCATCGGAATTAAATAGAAAAGGCACAATGCCAACTTAAGTACACGAAGACTGACTCTTCTTACTGACTATGATTTGAACCTTTCCTGTGAGACCAGCCTTAGATTACGGTGCATCACTTCAGGTTTACTGTATCCTATGGACCTTCTTATTGACGTCGAAACAAAGAAATTGAATCGGAATTAAATAGAAAATTCACAATGCCGACTTAAGTACAACAAGACTGACTCTTCTTACTGCCCATCTTTTGAACACTTCCTGTGAGACCAGTTATAGATTCCGATGCTTCACTATATGTTTACTGTATACCTTATAGCTTCTTATAGACGATGAAACACAGAAATTGCATCGGAATTAAATACAAAGGGCACAATGCCGACTTAAGTACACGAAGACTGATTCCTCCTACTGACTATGATTTCAACATTTCCTGTGAGACCAGTTTTACATTCCGATGCTTCACTATATGTTTACTGTATCCCTTGGACGTTCTTATCGACGATGAAACACAGAAAGTGACTCGGAATTAAATAGAAAAGTCACAATGCCGACTTAAGTACAAGAAAACTGACTCTTCTTACTGTCTATGTTTTGAACCATTCCTGAGATACTAGTTACACATTCCGATGCTTCACTTCAGGTTTACTGTATCCCTCTGACCTTCTTGTTGACGATGAAACACAGAAATTGCATCTGAATTAAATACAAAGGGCAAAATACCGACTTAACTACAAGAAAACTGACTCTTCTCACTGTCTTTGTTTTGAACCATTCCTGTGACACTACTTATGGATTTCGATGCTTCACTTAAGGATTACTGTATGCCTCTGACCATCTTATTGACGATGAAACACAGAAATTGCATCAAAATTAAATACAAAAGACACAATGCCGAATTAAGTACAAGAAGACTGACCCTTCTTACTGTCTATGCTTTGAACCATTCCTGTGACACTAATTATAGATTCCGATGCTTTACTTCAGGTTTACTGTATCGCTCTGACCTTCTTATTGACGATAAAACACAGAAATTGCTTCGGAATTAAATACAAAAGGCACAATGCCGAATTAAGAACAAGAAAACTGACTCTTCTTACTGTCTATTTTTTGAACCATTCCTGTGACACTAATTATAGATTCCGATGCTTCACTATATGTTTACTGTATCCCTTGGACCTTCTTATAGACGATGAAACACAGAAATTGCATCGGAATTAAATAAAAAAGGCACAATGCCGACTTAAGTACAAGAAGACTGACTCTTCCTACTGTCTATGTTTTGAACCATTCCTGTGACTCTTGTTATAGATTCCGATGCTTCACTTCAGGTTTACTGTATCCCTTGGGCCTTCTTATTGACGATGAAACACAGAAATAGCATCGGAATTAAATAGTAAAGGCAAAATGCCGACTTAAGTACAAGAAGACTGACTCTTCCGTGTCTATGTTTTATACCATTCCTGTGACACTAGATATAGATTCCGATGCTTCACTTCAGGTTTACTGTATCCCTTGGACCTTCTTATTGACGATGAAACACAGAAATTGCATCAGAATTAAATACAAAAGGCACAATGCCGACTTAAGTACACGAAGACTGATTCCTCCTACTGACTATGATTTCAACATTTCCTGTGAGACCAGTTTTACATTCCGATGCTTCACTATGTGTTTATTGTATCCTTTGGACGTTCTTATCGACGATGAAACACAGAAATTGCATGGGAATTAAATAGAAAAGGCACAATGCCGACTTAAGTACAAGAAAACTGACTCTTCTCACTGTCTTTGTTTTGAACCATTCCTGTGACACTAATTATGGATTTCGATGCTTCACTTAAGGTTTACTGTATGCCTCTGACCATCTTATTGACGATGAAACACAGAAAATGCATCAAAATTAAATACAAAAGACACAATGCCGAATTAAGTACAAGAAGACTGACTCTTCTTACTGTCTATGTTATGAACCATTCCTGTGACACTAATTATAGATTCCGATGCTTTACTTCAGGTTTACTGTATCGCTCTGACCTTCTTATTGACGATAAAACACAGAAATTGCATCGGAATTAAATACAAAAGGGACAATGCCGACTTAAGTACAAGAAATCGAACTCTTCTTACAGTCTGTGTTTTGAACCATTCCTGTGACATTAGTTATCGATTCCGATGCTTCACTACAGGTTTACTGTATCGCTCTGACCTTCATATTGACGATGAAACACAGAAATTGCATCGGAATTAAATACAAAACGCACAATGCCGAATTAAGCACAAGAAAACTGACTCTTCTTACTGTCTATGTTTTGAACCGTTCCTCTGACACTAGTTATAGATTCCGATGCTTCACTTCAGGTTTACTGTATCTCTCTGACCATCGTATTGACGATGAAACACAGAAATTGCTTCGGAATTAAATACAAAAGGCACAATGCCGAATTAAGTACAAGAAAACTGACTCTTCTTACTGTCTATGTTATGAACCATTCCTGTGACACTAATTATAGATTCCGATGCTTTACTTCAGGTTTACTGTATCCCTCTGACCTTCTTATTGACGACGAAACACAGAAATTGCATCGGAATTAAATAGGAAAGGCACAATGCCGACTTAAGTACAAGAAGACAGACTCCTCCGTGTCTATGTTTTAAACCATTCCTGTGACACTAGATACAGATTCCGTTGCTTCACTTCAGGTTTACTGTATCTCTCTGACTTTCTTATTGACGATGAAGCACAGTAATTGCATCGGAATTAAATAGAAATGGCACAATGCCGACTCATGTCCAAGAAGACTGACTCTTCTTACTGTCTATGTTTTGAACCATTCCTGTGACACTAGTTATAGATTCCGATGCTTCGCTTCAGGTTTACTGCATCCCTCTGACCTTCTTATTAACGATGAAACACAGAAATTGCATCGGAATTACATACAAAAGGAACAACGCGGACTTAAGTACAATAAGACTGACTCTTCTTACTGTCTATGTTTTGAACCTTTTCTGTGACACTTCTTATAGCTTCCGATGCTTCACTTCAGGTTTAATGTATCCCTTGGACCTTCTTATTGACGACGAAACACAGACATAGCATCGGAATTAAATACAAAAGGCAAAATGCCGACTGAAGTACAAGAAGACTGACTCTTCCGTGTCTATGTTTTATACCATTTCTGTGACACTAGATATAGATTCCGATGCTTCACTTCAGGTTTACTGTATCCCTTGGACCTTCTTATTGACGACGAAACACAGAAATTGCATCGGAATTAAATACAAAAGGCACAATCCTGACTCAAATACAAGATGACTGACTCTTCTTACTCTCTATGTTTTGCACCTTTCCTGTGATTCCGGTTTTAGATTCCGATGCTTCACTTCAGGTTTACTCTATCCCTTGGACCATCTTATTGACGACGAAACACAGAAATTGCATCGGAAATTAATAGAAAAGGCACAATGCCGACTTAAGTACAATTCGACTGACTCTTCTTACTGTCTATGTTTTGAACCTTTTATGAGACACTAGTTATAGATTCCGATGCTTCACTTCAAGTTTACTGTATCCCTTGGACCTTCTCATTGACGACGAAACACAGAAATTGCATCGGAATGACATAGAAAAGGCCCAATGCCGTCTTAAGTACAAGAAGACAGACTCTTCTTACTGACTATGTTTTGAACATGTCCTGTGAGACCCGTTGTTGGTTCCGATGCTTCACTATATGTTTACTGTGTCCCTTGGACCTTCTTATTGACGACGAAACACAGAAATTGCATCGGAATTAAATAGAAAAGGCACAATGCCGACTTAAGTTCAAGAAGACTAACTATTCCTACTCTCTATGTTTTGAACCACTCCTGTGACACTAGTTATAGATTCCGATGCTTTACTTCAGGTTAACTGTATCCCTTGGTCCTTCTTATTGACGACGAAACACAGAAATTGCATCGGAATTAAATAGAAAATGCACAATGCCAACTTGGGTACAAGAAGACTGACTCTTCTTACTGACTATGTTTTGAACCTTTCCTGTGAGACCGGCTTTAGATTCCGATGCTTCACTTCTGGTTTACTGTATCCCATGGACATTCTTATTGACGTCGAAACAAAGAAATTGCATCGGAATTAAATAGAAAATTCACAATGCCGACTTAAGTACAAGAAGACTGACTCTTCTTACTGTCTATGATTTGAACCATTCCTGTGACACTAGTTATAGATTCCGGTGCTTCACTTCAGGTGTACTGTATCCCTTGGACCGTCTTATTGACGATGAAACACAGAAATTGGATCGGAATTAAATACAAAAGGCACAATGCCGACTTAAGTAAAATACGACTGAAATTCTTACTGTCTATGTTTTGATCCTTTTCTGAGACACTAGTTATAGATTCCGATGCTTCACGTCAGGTTTACTGTATCCCTTGGACCTTCTCATTGACGATGAAACACAGAAATTGCATCGGAATTAAATAGAAAAGGCAAAATGCCGACTTAAGTACAAGAAGACAGACTCTTCCGTGTCTATGTTTAAACCATTCCTGTGGCACTAGATACAGATTCCGTTGCTTCACTTCAGGTTTACTGTATACCTCTGACTTTCTTATTGACGATGAAGCACAGTAATTGCACCGGAATCAAATAGAAATGGCACAATGCCGACTCATGTCCAAGAAGACTGACTCTTCTTACTGTCTATGTTTTGAATCTTTCCTGTGACACTAGATATAGATTCCAATGTTCACTTCAGGTTTACCGTATCCCTCAGACCTTCGTATTGACGACGAAACACAGAAATTGCATTTGAATTAAATAGAAAAGGCACAATGCCGACTTAAGTACAAGACGACTGAATCTTCCTACTGTCTATGATTTGAACCATTCCTGCGACACTAGTTACAGATTCCGATGCTTTGCTTCAGGTTTACTGTATCTCTCTGACATTTTTATTGACGATGCAACACAGAAATTGCATCGGAATTAAATACAAACGGCACAATGCCGACTTAAGTACAAGAAGACTGACTCTTCCTACTGACTATGTTGTAAACGTTTCCTGTGAGCCCAGTTTTAGATTCCGATGCTTCACTATATGTTTACTGTATCCCTTGGACCTTCTTATTGACGATGAAACACAGAAATTGCATCGGAATAAAATAAAAAACACAATGCCGACTTAAGTACAAGAAGACTGACTCTTCCTACTGTCTATGTTTTGAATCATTCCTGTGACTCTAGTTATAGATTCCGATGCTTCACTTCAGGTTTACTGTATCCCTTGGACCTTCTTATTGACGATGAAACACAGATATTGCATCGGAATTAAATACAAAAGGCACAATGCCGAATTAAGCACAAGAAGACTGACTCTTCTTACTGTCTATGTTTTGAACCGTTCCTCTGACACTAGTTATAGATTAAGATGCTTCACTTCAGGTTTGCTGTATCTCTCTGACCATCGTATTGACGATGAAAGACAGAAATTGCTTCGGAATTAAATACAAAAGGCACAATGCCGAATTAAGTGCAAGAAAACTGACTCTTCTTACTGTCTATGTTTTGAACCATTCCTGTGACACTAATTACAGATTCCGATGCTTTACTTCAGGTTTGCTGTATCCCTCTGACCTTCTTATTGACGACGAAACACAGAAATTGCATCGGAATTAAATAGAAAAGGCACAATGCCGACTTAAGTACAACAAGACTGACTCTTCCTACTGTCTATGTTTTGAACCATTCCTGTGACTCTAGTTATAGATTCCGATGCTCCACTTCAGGTTTACTGTATCCCTTGGACCTTCTTATTGACGTTGAAACACAGAAATTGGATCGGAATTAAATACAAAAGTCACAATGCCGACTTAAGTACAATACGACTGACTCTTCTTACTGTCTGTGTTTTGAACCTTTTCTGGGACACTAGTTATAGATTCCGATGCTTCACGTCAGGTTTACTGTATCCCTTGGACCTTCTCATTGACGACGAATCACAGAAATTGCATCGGAATTAAATAGAAAAGGCAAAATGCCGACTTAAGTACAAGAAGACAGACTCCTCCGTGTCTATGTTCTAAACCATTCCTGTGACACTAGATACAGATTCCGATGCTTCACTTCAGGTTTTCTGTATCTCTCTGACTTTCTTATTGACGATGAAGCACAGTAATTGCATCGGAATTAGATAGAAATGGCACAATGCCGACTCATGTCCAAGAAGACTGACTCTTCTTACTGTCTATGTTTGAACCATTCCTGTGACACTAGTTATAGATTCCGATGCATCGCTTCAGGTTTACTGTATCCCTCTGACCTTCTTATTAACGATGAAACACAGAAATTGCATCGGAATTACATACAAAAGGAACAACGCCGACTTAAGTACAATAAGACTGACTCTTCTTACTGTCTATGTTTTGAACCTTTTCTGTGACACTTCTTATGGATTCCGATGCTTCACTTCAGGTTTAATGTATCCCTTGGACCTTCTTATTGACGACGAAACACAGACATAGCATCGGAATTAAATACAAAAGGCAAAATGCCGACTGAAGTACAAGAAGACTGACTCTTCCGTGTCTATGTTTTATACCATTTCTGTGACACTAGATATAGATTTCGATGCTCCACTTCAGGTTTACTGTATCCCTTGGACCTTCTTATTGACGATGAAAAACAGAAATTGCATCGGAATTAAATACAAAAGGCACAATCCTGACTCAAATACAAGATGACTGACTCTTCTTACTCTCTATGTTTTGCACCTTTCCTGTGAGTCCGGTTTTAGATTCCGATGCTTCACTTCAGGTTTACTCTATCCCTTGGACCTTCTTATTGACGACGAAACACAGAAATTGCATCGGAAATTAATAGAAAAGGCACAATGCCGACTTAAGTACAATTCGACAGACTCTTCTTACTGTCTATGTTTTGAACCTTTTATGAGACACTAGTTATAGATTCCGATGCTTCACTTCAGGTTTACTGTATCCCTTGGACCTTCTCATTGACGACGAAACACAGAAATTGCATCGGAATCACATAGAAAAGGCCCAATGCCGACTTAAGTACAAGAAGACAGACTCTTCTTACTGACTATGTTTTGAACATGTCCTGTGAGACCCGTTGTTGGTTCCGATGCTTCAATTTATGTTTACTGTATGACTTGGACCTTCTTATTGACGACGAAACACAGAAATTGCATAGGAATTAAATAGAAAAGGCACAATGCCGACTTAAGTTCAAGAAGACTAACTATTCCTACTCTCTATGTTTTGAACCATTCCTGTGACACTAGTTATAGATTCCGATGCTTCACTTCAGGTTTACTGTATCCCTTGGTCCTTCTTATTGACGACGAAACACAGAAATTGCATCGGAATTAAATAGAAAATGCACAATGCCAACTTAAGTACAAGAAGACTGACTGTTCTTACTGACTATGTTTTGAACCTTTCCTGTGAGACCGGTTTTAGATTCCGATGCTTCACTTCAGGATTACTGTATCCCATGGACATTCTTATTGACGTCGAAACAAAGAAATTGCATCGGAATTAAATAGAAAATTCACAATGCCGACTTAAGTACAAGAAGACTGACTCTTCTTACTGTCAATGATTTGAACCATTCCTGTGACACTAGTTATAGATTCCGGTGCTTCACTTCAGGTGTACTGTATCCCTTGGACCGTCTTATTGACGATGAATCACAGAAATTGGATCGGAATTAAATACAAAAGGCACAATGCCGACTTAAGTACAATACGACCGACTCTTCTTACTGTCTATGTTTTGAGCCTTTTCTGAGACACTAGTTATAGATTCCGATGCTTCACGTCAGGTTTACTGTATCCCTTGGACCTTCTCATTGACGATGAAACACAGAAATTGCATCGGAATTAAATAGAAAAGGCAAAATGCCGACTTAAGTACAAGAAGACAGACTCTTCCGTGTCTATGTTTTAAACCATTCCTGTGACACTAGATACAGATTCCGTTGCTTCACTTCAGGTTTACTGTATACCTCTGACTTTCTTATTGACGATGAAGCACAGTAATTGCATCGGAATTAAATAGAAATAGCACAATGCCGACTCATGTCCAAGAAGACTGACTCTTCTTACTGTCTATGTTTTGAACCTTTCCTGTGACACTAGATATAGATTCCAATGCTTCACTTCAGGTTTACCGTATCCCTCAGACCTTCGTATTGACGACGAAACACAGAAATATCATTTGAATTCATTAGAAAAGGCACAATGCCGACTTAAGTACAAGAAGACTGAATCTTCCTACTGTCTATGATTTGAACCATTCCTGCGACACTAGTTACAGATTCCGATGCTTCGCTTCAGGTTTACTGTATCCCTCTGACATTTTTATTGACGATGAAACACAGAAATTGCATCGGAATTAAATACAAACGGCACAATGCCGACTTAAGTACATGAAGACTGACTCTTCTTACTGACTATGTTGTAAACGTTTCCTGTGAGACTAGTTATAGATTCCGATGCTTCACTTCAGGTTTACTGTATCCCTTGGACCTTCTTATTGACGATGAAACACAGAAATTGCATCGGAATTACATACAAAACGAACAACGCCGACTTAAGTACAATAAGTCTGACTCTTCTTACTGTCTATGTTTTGAACCTTTTCTGTGACACTTCTTATAGATTCCGATGCTTCACTTCAGTTTTAGTGTATCCCCTGGACCTTCTTATTGACGACGAAACAGAGAAATAGCATCGGAATTAAATAGAAAAGGCAAAATGCCGACTTAAGTACAAGAAGACTGACTCTTCCGTGTCTATGTTTTATACCGTTCCTGTGACACTAGTTATAGATTCCGATGCATCACTTCAGGTTTACTGTATCCCTTGGACCTTCTTATTGACGATGAAACACAGAAATTGCATCGGAATTAAATACAAAAGGCACAATGCCGACTTAAGTACGACAAGACTGACTCACCTTACTGACCATCGTTTGAACACTTCCTGTGAGACCAATTTTAGATTCCGATGCTTCCCTATATGTTTATTGTATACCTTGGAGCTTCGTATTGACGATGAAACACAGAAATTGCATCGGAATTAAATACAAAACGCACAATGCCGAATTAAGTACCAGGAGACTGAGTCTTCTTACTGCCTATGTTTTGAACATTTTCTGTGAGACCAGTTTTAGATTCCGATGCTTCACTATATGTATACTGTATCCCTTGGACCTTCTTATTGACGATGAAACACAGAAATTGCATCAGAATTAAATACAAAATTCACAATGCCGACGTAAGTACATGAAGACTGACTCCTCCTACTGACTATGATTTCAACATTTCCTGTGAGACCACTTTTACATTCCGATGCTTCACTATATGTTTGCTGTATCACTTGGACCTTCTTATTGACGATGAAACACAGAAATTGCATCGGAATTAAATAGAAAAGGCACAATGCCGACTTAAGTACAAGAAAACTGACTCTTCTTACTGTCTATGTTTTGATCCATTCCTGAGATACTAGTTACGCATTCCGATGCTTCACTTCAGGTTTACTGTATCCCTCTGACCTTCTTATTGACGATGAAACACAGAAATTGCATCGGAATTAAATACAAAAGGCACAATGCCGAATTAAGTACAAGAAGACTGACTCTTCTTACTGTCTATGTTTTGAACCATTCCTGTGACACTAATTATAGATTCCGATGCTTTACTTCAGGTTTACTGTATCACTCTGACCTTCTTATTGACGACGAAACACAGTAATTGCATCGGAATTAAATAGTAAAGGCACAATGCCGACTTAAGTACTAGAAGACTGACTCTTCCTACTGTCTATGTTTTGAACCATTCCTGTGACTCTAGTTATAGATTCCGATGCTTCACTTCAGGTTTACTGTATCCCTTGGGCGTTCTTATTGACGATGAAACACAGAAATTGGATCGGAATGAAATACAAAAGGCACAATGCCGACTTAAGTGCAATACGACTAACTCTTCTTACTGTCTATGCTTTGAACCTTTTCTGAGACACTAGTTATAGATTCCGATGCTTCACTTCAGGTTTACTGTATCCCTTGGACAATCTCATTGACGACGAAACAGAGAAATTTCATCGGAATTAAATAGAAAAGGCAAAATGCCGACTTAATTACAAGAAGACTGAATCTTCCTACTGTCTATGTTTTGAACCATTCCTGTGACACTAGTTATAGATTCCGATGCTTCGCTTCAAGTTTACTGTATCCCTCTGACATTCTTATTCACGATGAAAAACAGAAATTGCATCGGAATTAAATACAAACGTCACAGTGCCGACTTAAGTACATGAAGACTGACTCTTCTTACTGACTATGTTGTTAACATTTCCTGTGAGACCAGTTTTAGATTCCGATGCTTCACTATATGTTTACTGTATCGCTTGGACCCTCTTATCGACGATGAAACACAGAAATTGCATCGGAATTAAATAAAAAAGGCACAATGCCGACTTAAGTACAGAAGACTGTCTCTTCCTACTGTCTATGTTTTGACCGTTCCTGTGACTCTAGTAATAGATTCCGATGCTTCACTTCAGGTTTACTGTATCCCTTGGACCTTCTTATTGACGATGAAACACAGAAATTGCATCGAAATTAAATACAAAAGGCACAATGCCGACTTAAGTACAATAAGACTGACTCTTCTTACTGTCTATGTATTGAACCTTTTCTGTGATGCTTCTTATAGATTCCGATGCTTCACTTCAGGTTTAATGTATCCCTTGGACCTTCTTATTGACGACGAAACACAGAAATAGCATCGGAATTAAATAGAAAAGGCAAAATGCCGACTTCAGTACAAGAAGACTGACTCTTCCGTGTCTATGTTTTATACCATTCCTGTGACACTAGATATAGATTCCGATGCTTCACTTCAGGTTTACTGTGTCCCTTGGACCTTCTTATTGACGACGAAACATAGAAATTGCATCGGGATTAAATACAAAGGACACAATGCCGACTTAAGTACAAGACGACTGACTCTTCCTACTGTCTATGTTTTAACAATTCCTGTGACACTAGTTGTAGAATCTGATGCTTCACTTCAGGTTTACTGTATCACTCTGACCCTCTTTTTGACGATGAAACACAGAAATTGCATCGGAATTAAATACAAAAGGCACAATGCCGGCTCAAATACAAGATGACTGACTCTTCTTACTCGCTATGATTTGAACGTTACCTGTGAGTCCGGTTTTAGATTCCGATGCTTCACTTCAGGTTTACTCTATCCCTTGGACCTTCTTATTGACGACGAAACACAGAAATTGCATCGGAATTAAATAGAAAAGTCACAATGCCGACTTAAGTACAACAAGACTGACTCTTCTTACTGACCATCTTTTGAGCACTTCCTGTGAGACCAGTTTTAGATTCCGATGCTTCACTATATGTTTACTGTATACCTTGGAGCTTCTTATTGACGATGAAACACAGAAATTGCATCGGAATTAAATAGAAAAGGCACAATGCCGACTTAAGTACAAGAAAACTGACTCTTCTTACTGTCTATGTTTTGAACCATTCCTGAGATACTAGTTACACATTCCGATGCTTCACTTCAGGTTTCCTGTATCCCTCTGACTTCTTATTGACGATGAAACACAGAAATTGCATCGGAATTAAATACAAAAGGCACAATGCCGAATTAAGCACAAGAAAACTGACTCTTCTTACTGTCTATGTTTTGAACCGTTCCTCTGACACTAGTTATAGATTCCGATGCTTCACTTCAGGTTTACTGTATCTCTCTGACCATCGTATTGACGATGAAACACAGAAATTGCTTCGGAATTAAATACAAAAGGCACAATGCCGAATTAAGTACAAGAAAACTGACTCTTCTTACTGTCTATGTTATGAACCATTCCTGTGACACTAATTATAGATTCCGATGCTTTACTTCAGGTTTACTGTATCCCTCTGACCTTCTTATTGACGACGAAACACAGAAATTGCATCGGAATTAAATAGGAAAGGCACAATGCCGACTTAAGTACAAGAAGACAGACTCCTCCGTGTCTATGTTTTAAACCATTCCTGTGACACTAGATACAGATTCCGTTGCTTCACTTCAGGTTTACTGTATCCCTCTGACCTTCTTATTAACGATGAAACACAGAAATTGCATCGGAATTACATACAAAAGGAACAACGCCAACTTAAGTACAATAAGACTGACTCTTCTTACTGTCTATGTTTTGAACCTTTTCTGTGACACTTCTTATAGCTTCCGATGCTTCACTTCAGGTTTAATGTATCCCTTGGACCTTCTTATTGACGACGAAACACAGACATAGCATCGGAATTAAATACAAAAGGCAAAATCCCGACTGAAGTACAAGAAGACTGACTCTTCCGTGTCTATGTTTTATACCATTTCTGTGACACTAGATATAGATTCCGATGCTTCACTTCAGGTTTACTGTATCCCTTGGACCTTCTTATTGACGATGAAACACAGAAATTGCACCGGAATTAAATACAAAAGGCACAATCCTGACTCAAATACAAGATGACTGACTCTTCTTACTCTCTATGTTTTGCACCTTTCCTGTGATTCCGGTTTTAGATTCCGATGCTTCACTTCAGGTTTACTCTATCCCTTGGACCATCTTATTGACGACGAAACACAGAAATTGCATCGGAAATTAATAGAAAAGGCACAATGTCGACTTAAGTACAATTCGACTGACTCTTCTTACTGTCTATGTTTTGAACCTTTTATGAGACACTAGTTATAGATTCCGATGCTTTACTTCAGGTTTACTGTATCCCTTGGTCCTTCTTATTGACGACGAAACACAGAAATTGCATCGGAATTAAATAGAAAATGCACAATGCCAACTTGAGTACAAGAAGACTGACTCTTCTTACTGACTATGTTTTGAACCTTTCCTGTGAGACCGGCTTTAGATTCCGATGCTTCACTTCTGGTTTACTGTATCCCATGGACATTCTTATTGACGTCGAAACAAAGAAATTGCATCGGAATTAAATAGAAAATTCACAATGCCGACTTAAGTACAAGAAGACTGACTCTTCTTACTGTCTATGATTTGAACCATTCCTGTGACACTAGTTATAGATTCCGGTGCTTCACTTCAGGTGTACTGTATCCCTTGGACCGTCTTATTGACGATGAAACACAGAAATTGGATCGGAATTAAATACAAAGGGCACAATGCCGACTTAAGTAAAATACGACTGACTCTTCTTACTGTCTATGTTTTGATCCTTTTCTGAGACACTAGTTATAGATTCCGATGCTTCACGTCAGGTTTACTGTATCCCTTGGACCTTCTCATTGACGATAAAACACAGAAATTGCATCGGAATTAAATAGAAAAGGCAAAATGCCGACTTAAGTACAAGAAGACAGACTCTTCCGTGTCTATGTTTAAACCATTCCTGTGGCACTAGATACAGATTCCGTTGCTTCACTTCAGGTTTACTGTATACCTCAGACTTTCTTATTGACGATGAAGCACAGTAATTGCACCGGAATCAAATAGAAATGGCACAATGCCGACTCATGTCCAAGAAGACTGACTCTTCTTACTGTCTATGTTTTGAATCTTTCCTGTGACACTAGATATAGATTCCAATGCTTCACTTCAGGTTTACCGTATCCCTCAGACCTTCGTATTGACGACGAAACACAGAAATTGCATTTGAATTAAATAGAAAAGGCACAATGCCGACTTAAGTACAAGAAGACTGAATCTTCCTACTGTCTATGATTTGAACCATTCCTGCGACACTAGTTACAGATTCCGATGCTTTGCTTCAGGTTTACTGTATCCCTCTGACATTTTTATTGACGATGCAACACAGAAATTGCATCGGAATTAAATACAAACGGCACAATGCCGACTTAAGTACAAGAAGACTGACTCTTCCTACTGACTATGTTGTAAACGTTTCCTGTGAGCCCAGTTTTAGATTCCGATGCTTCACTATATGTTTACTGTATCCCTTGGACCTTCTTATTGACGATGAAACACAGAAATTACATCGGAATAAAATAAAAAACACAATGCCGACTTAAGTACAAGAAGACTGACTCTTCCTACTGTCTATGTTTTGAATCATTCCTGTGACTCTAGTTATAGATTCCGATGCTTCACTTCAGTTTTACTGTATCCCTTGGACCTTCTTATTGACGATGAAACACAGATATTGCATCGGAATTAAATACAAAAGGCACAATGCCGAATTAAGCACAAGAAAACTGACTCTTCTTACTGTCTATGTTTTGAACCGTTCCTCTGACACTAGTTATAGATTCCGATGCTTCACTTCAGGTTTACTGTATCTCTCTGACAATCGTATTGACGATGAAACACAGAAATTGCTTCGGAATTAAATACAAAAGGCACAATGCCGAATTAAGTGCAAGAAAACTGACTCTTCTTACTGTCTATGTTTTGAACCATTCCTGTGACACTAATTACAGATTCCGATGCTTTACTTCAGGTTTGCTGTATCCCTCTGACCTTCTTATTGACGACGAAACACAGAAATTGCATCGGAATTAAATAGAAAAGGCACAATGCCGACTTAAGTACAAGAAGACTGACTCTTCCTACTGTCTATGTTTTGAACCATTCCTGTGACTCTAGTTATAGATTCCGATGCTTCACTTCAGGTTTACTGTATCCCTTGGACCTTCTTATTGAAGATGAAACACAGATATTGGATCGGAATTAAATACAAAAGGCACAATGCCGACTTAAGTACAATACGACTGACTCTTCTTACTGTCTGTGTTTTGAACCTTTTCTGAGACACTAGTTATAGATTCCGATGCTTCACGTCAGGTTTACTGTATCCCTTGGACCTTCTCATTGACGACGAAACACAGAAATTGCATCGGAATTAAATAGAAAAGGCAAAATGCCGACTTAAGTACAAGAAGACAGACTCCTCCGTGTCTATGTTTTAAACCATTCCTGTGACACTAGATACAGATTCCGTTGCTTCACTTCAGGTTTTCTGTATCTCTCTGACTTTCTTATTGACGATGAAGCACAGTAATTGCATCGGAATTAGATAGAAATGGCACAATGCCGACTCATGTCCAAGAAGACTGACTCTTCTTACTGTCTATGTTTTGAACCATTCCTGTGACACTAGTTATAGATTCCGATGCATCGCTTCAGGTTTACTGTATCCCTCTGACCTTCTTATTAACGATGAAACACAGAAATTGCATCGGAATTACATACAAAAGAAACAACGCCGACTTAAGTACAATAAGACTGACTCTTCTTACTGTCTATGTTTTGAACCTTTTCTGTGACACTTCTTATGGATTCCGATGCTTCACTTCAGGTTTAATGTATCCCTTGGACCTTCTTATTGACGACGAAACACAGACATAGCATCGGAATTAAATACAAAAGGCAAAATGCCGACTGAAGTACAAGAAGACTGACTCTTCCGTGTCTATGTTTTATACCATTTCTGTGACACTAGATATAGATTTCGATGCTCCACTTCAGGTTTACTGTATCCCTTGGACCTTCTTATTGACGATGAAAAACAGAAATTGCATCGGAATTAAATACAAAAGGCACAATCCTGACTCAAATACAAGATGACTGACTCTTCTTACTCTCTATGTTTTGCACCTTTCCTGTGAGTCCGGTTTTAGATTCCGATGCTTCACTTCTGGTTTACTCTATCCCTTGTACCTTGTTATTGACGACGAAACACAGAAATTGCATCGGAAATTAATAGAAAAGGCACAATGCCGACTTAAGTACAATTCGACAGACTCTTCTTACTGTCTATGTTTTGAACCTTTTATGAGACAAAAGTTATAGATTCCGATGCTTCACTTCAGGTTTACTGTATCCCTTGGACCTTCTCATTGACGACGAAACACAGAAATTGCATCGGAATCACATAGAAAAGGCCCAATGCCGACTTAAGTACAAGAAGACAGACTCTTCTTACTGACTATGTTTTGAACATGTCCTGTGAGACCCGTTGTTGGTTCCGATGCTTCAATTTATGTTTACTGTATGACTTGGACCTTCTTATTGACGACGAAACACAGAAATTGCATAGGAATTAAATAGAAAAGGCACAATGCCGACTTAAGTTCAAGAAGACTAACTATTCCTACTCTCTATGTTTTGAACCATTCCTGTGACACTAGTTATAGATTCCGATGCTTCACTTCAGGTTTACTGTATCCCTTGGTCCTTCTTATTGACGACGAAACACAGAAATTGCATCGGAATTAAATAGAAAATGCACAATGCCAACTTAAGTACAAGAAGACTGACTCTTCTTACTGACTATGTTTTGAACCTTTCCTGTGAGACCGGTTTTAGATTCCGATGCTTCACTTCAGGATTACTGTATCCCATGGACATTCTTATTGACGTCGAAACAAAGAAATTGCATCGGAATTAAATAGAAAATTCACAATGCCGACTTAAGTACAAGAAGACTGACTCTTCTTACTGTCAATGATTTGAACCATTCCTGTGACACTAGTTATAGATTCCGGTGCTTCACTTCAGGTGTACTGTATCCCTTGGACCGTCTTATTGACGATGAAACACAGAAATTGGATCGGAAATAAATACAAAAGGCACAATGCCGACTTAAGTACAATACGACCGACTCTTCCTACTGTCTATGTTTTGAGCCTTTTCTGAGACACTAGTTATAGATTCCGATGCTTCACGTCAGGTTCACTGTATCCCTTGGACCTTCTCATTGACGATGAAACACAGAAATTGCATCGGAATTAAATAGAAAAGGCAAAATGCCGACTTAAGTACAAGAAGACAGACTCTTCCGTGTCTATGTTTTAAACCATTCCTGTGACACTAGATACAGATTCCGTTGCTTCACTTCAGGTTTACTGTATACCTCTGACTTTCTTATTGACGATGAAGCACAGTAATTGCATCGGAATTAAATATAAATAGCACAATGCCGACTCATGTCCAAGAAGACTGACTCTTCTTACTGTCTATGTTTTGAACCTTTCCTGTGGCACTAGATATAGATTCCAATGCTTCACTTCAGGTTTACCGTATCCCTCAGACCTTCGTATTGACGACGAAACACAGAAATTGCATTTGAATTCATTAGAAAAGGCACAATGCCGACTTAAGTACAAGAAGACTGAATCTTCCTACTGTCTATGATTTGAACCATTCCTGCGACACTAGTTATAGATTCCGATTCTTCGCTTCAGGTTTACTGTATCCCTCTGACATTTTTATTGACGATGAAACACAGAAATTGCATCGGAATTAAATACAAACGGCACAATGCCGACTTAAGTACATGAAGACTGACTCTTCTTACTGACTATGTTGTAAACGTTTCCTGTGAGACCAGTTTTAGATTCCGATGCTTCACTAAATGTTTACTGTATCCCTTGGACCTACTTATTGACGATGAAACACAGAAATTGCATCGGAATTAAATAAAAAAGGCACAATGCCGACTTAAGTACAAGAAGACTGACTCTTCCTACTGTCTATGTTTTGAATCATTCCTGTGACTCTAGTTATAGATTCCGATGCTTCACTTCAGGTTTACTGTATCCCTTGGACCTTCTTATTGACGATGAAACACAGAAATTGCATCGGAATTACATACAAAACGAACAACGCCGACTTAAGTACAATAAGTCTGACTCTTCTTACTGTATATGTTTTGAACCTTTTCTGTGACACTTCTTATAGATTCCGATGCTTCACTTCAGTTTTAGTGTATCCCCTGGACCTTCTTATTGACGACGAAACAGAGAAATAGCATCGGAATTAAATAGAAAAGGCAAAATGCCGACTTAAGTACAAGAAGACTGACTCTTCCGTGTCTATGTTTTATACCGTTCCTGTGACACTAGTTATAGATTCCGATGCATCACTTCAGGTTTACTGTATCCCTTGGACCTTCTTATTGACGATGAAACACAGAAATTGCATCGGAATTAAATACAAAAGGCACAATGCCGACTTAAGTACGACAAGACTGACTCACCTTACTGACCATCTTTTGAACACTTCCTGTGAGACCAATTTTAGATTCCGATGCTTCCCTATATGTTTATTGTATACCTTGGAGCTTCGTATTGACGATGAAACACAGAAATTGCATCGGAATTAAATACAAAACGCACAATGCCGAATTAAGTACAAGGAGACTGAGTCTTCTTACTGCCTATGTTTTGAACATTTTCTGTGAGACCAGTTTTAGATTCCGATGCTTCACTATATGTATACTGTATCCCTTGGACCTTCTTATTGACGATGAAACACAGAAATTGCATCAGAATTAAATACAAAAGGCACAATGCCGACTTAAGCACATGAAGACTGTTTCCTCCTAATGACTATGATTTCAACATTTCCTGTGAGACCACTTTTACATTCCGATGCTTCACTATATGTTTGCTGTATCCCTTGGACCTTCTTATTGACGATGAAACACAGAAATTGCATCGGAATTAAATAGAAAAGGCACAATGCCGACTTAAGTACAAGGAAACTGACTCTTCTTACTGTCTATGTTTTGATCCATTCCTGAGATACTAGTTACGCATTCCGATGCTTCACTTCAGGTTTACTGTATCCCTCTGACCTTCTTATTGACGATGAAACACAGAAATTGCATCGGAATTAAATACAAAAGGCACAATGCCGAATTAAGTACAAGAAGACTGACTCTTCTTACTGTCTATGTTTTGAACCATTCCTGTGACACTAATTATAGATTCCGATGCTTTACTTCAGGTTTACTGTATCACTCTGACCTTCTTATTGACGACGAAACACAGAAATTGCATCGGAATTAAATAGAAAAGGCACAATGCCGACTTAAGTACTAGAAGACTGACTCTTCCTACTGTCTATGTTTTGAACCATTCCTGTGACTCTAGTTATAGATTCCGATGCTTCACTTCAGGTTTACTGTATCCCTTGGGCGTTCTTATTGACGATGAAACACAGAAATTGGATCGGAATGAAATACAAAAGGCACAATGCCGACTTAAGTGCAATACGACTAACTCTTCTTACTGTCTATGCTTTGAACCTTTTCTGAGACACTAGTTATAGATTCCGATGCTTCACTTCAGGTTTACTGTATCCCTTGGACAATGTCATTGACGACGAAACACAGAAATTTCATCGGAATTAAATAGAAAAGGCAAAATGCCGACTTAATTACAAGAAGACTGAATCTTCCTACTGTCTATGTTTTGAACCATTCCTGTGACACTAGTTATAGATTCCGATGCTTCGCTTCAGGTTTACTGTATCCCTCTGACATTCTTATTCACGATGAAAAACAGAAATTGCATCGGAATTAAATACAAACGTCACAGTGCCGACTTAAGTACATGAAGACTGACTCTTCTTACTGACTATGTTGTGAACATTTCCTGTGAGACCAGTTTTAGATTCCGATGCTTCACTATATGTTTACTGTATCGCTTGGACCCTCTTATCGACGATGAAACTCAGAAATTGCATCGGAATTAAATAAAAAAGGGACAATGCCGACTTAAGTACAAGAAGACTGACTCTTCCTACTGTCTATGTTTTGACCGTTCCTGTGACTCTAGTAATAGATTCCGATGCTTCACTTCAGGTTTACTGTATCCCTTGGACCTTCTTATTGACGATGAAACACAGAAATTGCATCGAAATTAAATACAAAAGGCACAATGCCGACTTAAGTACAATAAGGCTGACTCTTCTTACTGTCTATGTATTGAACCTTTTCTGTGATGCTTCTTATAGATTCCGATGCTTCACTTCAGGTTTAATGTATCCCTTGGACCTTCTTATTGACGACGAAACACAGAAATAGCATCGGAATTAAATAGAAAAGGCAAAATGCCGACTTCAGTACAAGAAGACTGACTCTTCCGTGTCTATGTTTTATACCATTCCTGTGACACTAGATACAGATTCCGATGCTTCACTTCAGGTTTACTGTGTCCCTTGGACCTTCTTATTGACGACGAAACATAGAAATTGCATCGGGATTAAATACAAAGGACACAATGCCGACTTAAGTACAAGACGACTGACTCTTCCTACTGTCTATGTTTTAACCATTCCTGTGACACTAGTTGTAGAATCTGATGCTTCACTTCAGGTTTACTGTATCACTCTGACCCTCTTTTTGACGATGAAACACAGAAATTGCATCGGAATTAAATACAAAAGGCACAATGCCGGCTCAAATACAAGATGACTGACTCTTCTTACTCGCTATGTTTTGAACGTTACCTGTGAGTCCGGTTTTAGATTCCGATGCTTCACTTCAGGTTTACTCTATCCCTTGGACCTTCTTATTGACGACGAAACACAGATATTGCATCGGAATTAAATAGAAAAGTCACAATGCCGACTTAAGTACAACAAGACTGACTCTTCTTACTGACCATCTTTTGAGCACTTCCTGTGAGACCAGTTTTAGATTCCGATGCTTCACTATATGTTTACTGTATACCTTGGAGCTTCTTATTGACGATGAAACACAGAAATTGCATCGGAATTAAATAGAAAAGGCACAATGCCGAATTAAGTACAAGAAGACTGACTCTTCTTACTGTCTATGCTTTGAACCATTCCTGTGACACTAATTATAGATACCGATGCTTTACTTCAGATTTACTGTATCGCTCTGACCTTCTTATTGACGATGAAACGCAGAAATTGCATCGGAATTAAATACAAACGGCACAATGCCGACTTAAGTACATGAAGACTGACTCTTCTTACTGACTATGTTGCGAACATTTCCTGTGAGACCAGTTTTAGATTCCGATGCTTCACTATATGTTTACTGTATCGCTTGGACCTTCTTATTGACGATGATACACAGAAATTGCATCGGAATTAAATAAAAAAGGCACAATGCCGACATAAGTACAAGAAGACTGACTCTTCCTACTGTCTATGTTTTGACCATTCTTGTGTCTCTAGTTATAGATTCCGATGCTTCACTTCAGGTTTACTGTATCCTTTGGACCTTCTTATTGACGATGAAACACAGAAATTGCATCGAAATTAAATACAAAAGGCACAATGCCGACTTAAGTACAATAAGACTGACTCTTCTTACTGTCTATGTATTGAACCTTTTCTGTGATGCTTCTTATGGATTCCGATGCTTCACTTCAGGTTTAATGTATCCCTTGGACCTTCTTATTGACGACGAAACACAGAAATAGCATCGGAATTAAATAGAAAAGGCAAAATGCCGACCTCAGTACAAGAAGACTGACTCTTCCGTGTCTATGTTTTATACCATTGCTGTGACACTAGATATAGATTCCGATGCTTCACTTCAGGTTTACTGTGTCCCTTGGACCTTCTTATTGACGACGAAACACAGAAATTGCATCGGGATTAAATACAAAAGACACAATGCCGACTTAAGTACAAAACGACTGACTCTTCCTACTGTCTATGTTTTAACCATTCCTGTGACACTAGTTATAGATACTGATGCTTCGCTTCAGGTTTACTGTATCCCTCTGACCCTCTTTTTGACGATGAAACACAGAAATTGCATCGGAATTAAATACAAAAGGCACAATGCCGGCTCAAATACAAGATGACTGACTCTTCTTACTCTCTATGTTTTGAACGTTACCTGTGAGTCCGGTTTTAGATTCCGATGGTTCACTTCAGGTTTACTCTATCCCTTGGACCTTCTTATTGACGACGAAACACAGAAATTGCATCGGAATTAAATAGAAAAGTCACAATGCCGACTTAAGTACAACAAGACTGACTATTCTTACTGACCATCTTCTGAGCACTTCCTGTGAGACCAGTTTTAGATTCCGATGCTTCACTATATGTTTACTGTATACCTTGGAGCTTCTTATTGACGATGAAACACAGAAATTGCATCGGAATTAAATACAAACCGCACAATGCCGACTTAAGTACAAGAAGACTGAGTCTTCTTACTGATTATGTTTTGAACATTTTCTGTGAGACCAGTTTTAGATTCCGATGCTTCATTATATGTTTACGGTATCCCTTGGACCTTCTTATTGACGATGAAACACAGAAATTGCATCAGAAGTAAATACAAAAGGCACAATGCCGACTTAAGTACATGAAGACTGACTCCTCCTACTGACTATGATTTCAACATTTCCTGTGAGACCAGTTTTACATTCCGATGCTTCACTATATGTTTACTGTATCCCTTGGACCTTTTTATCGACGATGAAACACAGAAATTGCATCGGAATTAAGTAGAAAAGGCACAATGCCGACTTAAGTACAAGAAAACTGACTCTTCTTACTGTCTATGTTTTTAACCATTCCTGAGATACTAGTTACACATTCCGATGCTTCACTTCAGGTTTCCTGTATCCCTCTGACCTTCTTATTGACGATGAAACACAGAAATTGCATCGGAATTAAATACAAAAGGCAAAATGCCGACTTAAGTACAAGAAAACTGACTCTTCTCACTGTCTTTGTTTTGAACCATTCCTGTGACACTAGTTATGGATTTCGATGCTTCACTTAAGGTTTACTCCATCCCTCTGACCATCTTATTGACGATGAAACACAGAAATTGCATCAAAATTAAATACAAAAGGCTCAATGCCGAATTAAGTACAAGAAGACTGACACTTCTTACTATGTTTTGAACCATTCCTGTGACACTAATTATAGATTCCGATGCTTTACTTCATGTTTACTGTATAGCTCTGACCTTCTTATTGACGATGAAACACAGAAATTGCATCGGAATTAAATACAAAAGGCACAATGCCGACTTATGTACAAGAAATCGAACTCTTCTTACAGTCTGTGTTTTGAAGCATTCCTGTGACATTAGTTATCGATTCCGATGCTTCACTTCTGGTTTACTGTATCGCTCTGACCTTCTTATTGACGATGAAACACAGAAGTTGCATCGGAATTAAATGCAAAAAGCACAATGCCGACTCATGTCCAAGAAGACTGACTCTTCTTACTGTCTATGTTTTGAACTACTCCTGTGACACTAGATATAGATTCCGGTACTTCACTTCAGATTTACTGTATCCCTCTGACCTTCGTATTGACGACGAAACTTAGTAATTGCATTTGAATTAAACAGAATTGGCACAATGCCGACTTAAGTACAAGATGACTGAATCTTCCTACTGTCGATGTTATGAACCATTCCTGTGACACTAGTTATAGATTCCGATGCTTCGCCTCAAGTTTACTGTATCCCTCTGACATTTTTATTGACGATGAAACACAGATATTGCATCGGAATTAAATACAAAAGGCACAATGCCGACTTAAGTACATGAAGATTGACTCTTCTTACTGACAAAGTTGAGAACATTTCCGGTGAGACCAGTTTTAGATTGTGATGCTTCACTATATGTTTACTGTATCCCTTGGACCTTCATATTGACGATGAAACACAGAAATTGCATCGGAATTAATTAAAAAAGGCACAATGCCGACTTAAGTACAAGAAGACCGATGCTTCACTTCAGGTTTACCGTATCCCTTGGCCTTCTTATTGACGATGAAACACAGAAATTGCATCGGAATTAAATACAAAAGGCACAATGCCAACTTAAGTACAATAAGACTGACTCTTATTACTGTCTATGTTTTGAAACTTTTCTGTGACACTTCTTATTGATTCCGATGCTTCACTTCAGGTTTAATGTATCCCTTGGACCTTCTTATTGACGACGAAACACAGAAATAGCATCGGAATTAAATAGAAAAGGCAAAATGCCGAATTAAGTACGAGAAGACTGACTCTTCCGTGTCTATGTTTTATACCATTCCTGTGACACTAGATATAGATTCCGATGCTTCACTTCAGGTTTACTGTATCCCTTGGACCATCTTATTGACGACGAAACACAAATTGCATCGGGATTACATACAAGAGACACAATGCCAACTTAAGTACAAAACGACTGACTCTTCCTACTGCCTATGTTTTAACCGTTTCTGTGACACTAGTTATAGATTCTGATGCTTCACTTCAGGTTTATTGTATCCCTCTGACCTTCTTTTTGACGATGAAACACAGAAATTGCATCGAAATTAAATACAAAAGGCACAATGCCGACTCAAATACAAGATGACTGACTCTTCTTACCCTCTATGTTTTGAACCTTTCCTGTGAGTCCGATTTGGATTCCGATGCTTCACTTCAGGTTAACTCCATCCCTTGGAACTTCTTATTGACAACGAAACACAGAAATTGCATCGGAATTAAATAGAAAAGGCACAATGCCGACATAAGTACAAGAGGACTGACTCTTCTTACTGACTATGATTTGAACATTCCCTGTGAGACCAGTTTTAGATTCCGATGCTTCACTATATGTTTACTGTATCCCTTGGACCTTCTTGTTGACGATGAAACACAGAAATTGCATCGAAATTAAATACAAAAGGCACAATGCCGACTTAAGTACAAGAAGACTGACTCTTCTTGCTGTGTATGATTTGAACCATTCCTATGACACTAGTTATAGATTCAGATGCTTCACTTCAGGTTTACTGTATCCCTCTGACCTTCTTATAGACGATGAAGCACAGTAATTGCATCGGAGTTAAATACAAATGGCACAATGCTGACTCATGTCCAAGAAGTCTGACTCCTCTTACTGTCTATGTTTTGGCCCTTTCCTGTGACACTAGATATGGATTCCGATGCTTCACTTCAGGTTTACTGTATCCCTCTGACCTTCTTATTGACGACGAAACGCAGAAATTGCATTTGAATTAAATAGAAAAGGCAGAATGCCGACTTAAGTACAAGATGACTGAATCTTCCTACTGTCTATGTTTTGAACCATTCCTGTGACACTAGTTATAGATTCCGATGCTTCACTTCAGGTTTACTGTATCCCTCTGACATTCTTACGATGAAACACAGAAATTGCATCGGAATTAAATACAAACGGCAGAATGCCGACTTAAGTACAAGAAGACTGAAATGTTGTGAACATTTCCTGTGAGACCAGTTTTAGATTCCGATGCTTCACTACATGCTTACTGTATCCCTTGGACCTTCTTATTGACGATGAAACACAGAAATAGCTTCGGAATTAAATACAAAACGCACAATGCCGACTTAAGTGCAAGATAACTGACTCTTCTTACTGTCTATGTGTTGAACCATTCATGTGACACTAGTTATAGATTCCGATGCTTCACTTCATTTTTACTGTATCCCTCTGACCATCTTATTGACGATGAATCACAGAAATTGCATCGGAATTAAATACAAAAGGCACAATGCCGACTTAAGTACAACAAAACTGACTCTTCTTACTGTCTATGTTTTCAACCATTCCTGTGACACTAGTTATAGATGCCGATGCTTCACTTTAGGTTTACTGCATCCCTCCAACCTTCTTATTGACGATGAAACACAGAATTTGCATCGGAATTAAATAGAAAAGGCACAATGCCGAATTAAGTACAAGAAAACTGACCCTTCTTACTGTCTATGTTTTGAACTATTCCTGTGACACTAAATATAGATTCCGATGCTTCACTTCAGGTACACTGTATCCCTCTTACCCTGTCATTGACGATGAAACACTGAAATTGCATCGGAATTAAATACAAAAGACACAATGCCGACTTATGTACAAGAAAACTGACTCTTATTACTCTCTATAATTTGAACCATTCATGTGACACTAATTATAGATTCCGATGCTACACTTCAGGTTTACTGTATCCCTCTGACCTTCTTATTGACGATGAAACACAGAAATTGCATCGGAATTAAATACAAAAGGCACAATGCCGACTTAAGTACAAGAAAACTGACTCATCTTACTGTCTATGTTTGAACCATTCCTGTGACACTAGTTATAGATTCCGATGCTTCACTTCAGGTTTACTGTAACCCTCTGACCTTCTTATTGACGATGAAACACAGAAATTGCATCAGAATTAAATACAAAATGCACAATGCCGACTTAAGTACAAGAAAACTGACTCTTCTTTACTGTCTATGTTTTGAACCATTCCTGTGACACTAGTTATATATTCCGATGCTTCACTTCAGGTTTACTGTATCCCTCAGACCTTCATATTGACGATGAAACACAGAAATTGCATCGGAGTTAAATACAAAAGGAACAATGCCGACTTAAGTAGAAGAAAACTGGCTCTTCTTACAGTCTATGATTTGAACCATTCCTGTGACACTAGTTATAGATTCCGATGCCTCACTTCAGGTTTACTGTATACCTCTGACCTTCTTATTGACGATGAAACACAGATATTGCGTCGGAACTAAATACAAATGGCACAATGACGACTTAAGTACAAGAAAACTGACACTTCTTACTGTCTATGTTTTGAACCATTCCTGTGACACTAGTTATAGATGCCAATGCTTCACTTAAGGTTTACTGTATCACTCTGACTTTCGTAGTGACGACGAAACACAGAAATTGCATCGGAATTAAATACAAAAGGCACAAGGCCGACTTAAGTACAAGAAAACTGACTCTTCTTACCGACTATGTTTTGAACCATTCCTGTGACACTAGTTATAGTTGCCGATACTTCACTTCAGGTTTACTGCATCCCTCTGACCTTCTTATTGTTGATGAAACACAGAAATTGCATCGGAATTAAATACAAAAGGCACAACGTCGACTTAAGTACAAGAAAACTGACTCTTCTTACCGTCTATGTTTTGATCCATTCCTGTGACACTAGTTACAGATTCCGATGCTTCACTTCAGGTTTACTGTCTCCCTCTTACCTTCTTATTGACGATGAAACATAGAAATTGCGTCGGAATTAAATAGAAAAGGAACAATGCCGACTTAAGTACAAGAATACTGACTCTTCTTACTGTCTATGTTTAGAACCATTCCTGTGACACTAGTTATAGATGCCAATGCTTTACTTAAGGTTTACTGTATCCCTCTGACCTTCTTATTGACGATGAAACATAGAAATTGCATCGGAATTAAATACAAAAGGCACAATGCTGACTTAAGTACAAGAAAACTGACTCTTCTTACTGTCTATGTTTTGAACCATTCCTGTGACACTAGTTATAGATTCCGATGCTTCACTTCCGGTTTACTGTATCCTTCTGACCTTCTTATTGACGATGAAACACAGAAATAGCTTCGGAATTAAATACAAAAGGCACAATGCCGACTTAAGTACAAGATAACTGACTCTTCTTACTGTCTATGTGTTGAACCATTCATGTGACACTAGTTATAGATTCCGATGCTTCACTTCATTTTTACTGTATCCCTCTGACCTTCTTATTGACGATGAATCACAGAAATTGCGTCGGAATTAAATACAAAAGGGACAATGCCGACTTAAGTACAAGAAAACTGACTCTTCTTACTGTCTAAGCTTTCAACCATTCCTGTGACACTAGTTATAGATGCCGATGCTTCACTTTAGGTTTACTGTATCCCTCCAACCTTCTTATTGACGATGAAACACAGAAATTGCATCGGAATTAAATAGAAAAGGCACAATGCCGACTTAAGTACAAGAAAACTGACTCATCTTGCTGTCTATGTTTGAACCATTCCTGTGACACTAGTTATAGATTCCGATGCTTCACTTCAGGTTTACTGTATCCCTCTGACCCTCTTATTGACGATGAAACACTGAAATTGCATCGGAATTAAATACAAAAGGCACAATGCCGACTTATGTACAAGAAAATTGACTCTTCTTACTCTCTATAATTTGAACCATTCATGTGACACTAATTATAGATTCCGATGCTACACTTCAGGTTTACTGTATCCCTCTGACCTTCGTATAGACGGTGAAACACAGAAATTGCATCGGAATTAAATAGAAAAGGCACAATGTCGACTTATGTACAAGAAAACTGACCCTTCTTACTGTCTATGTGTGAACCAATCATGTGACACTAGTTATAGATTCCGAAGCTTCACTTCAGGTTTACTGTATCCCTGTGACCTTCTTATTGACGATGAAACACAGAAATTGCATCGGAATTAAATACAAAAGGCACAATGCCGACTTAAGTACAAGAAAACTGACTCATCTTGCTGTCTATGTTTGAACCATTCCTGTGACACTAGTTATAGATTCCGATGCTTCACTTCAGGTTTACTGTATCCCTCTGACCTTCATATTGACGATGAAACACAGAAATTGCATCGGAGTTAAATACAAAAGGAACAATGCCGACTTAAGTACAAGAAAACTGGCTCTTCTTGCAGTCTATGATTTGAACCATTCCTGTGACACTAGTTATAGATTCCGATGCTTCACTTCAGGTTTACTGTATCCCTCTGACCTTCTTATTGACGATGAAACACAGATATTGCGTCGGAACTAAATACAAATGGCACAATGACGACTTAAGTACAAGAAAACTGACTCCTCTTACTGTCTATGTTTTGAACCATTCCTGTGACACTAGTTATAGATTCCGATGCTTCACTTCAGGTTTACCGTATTCCTCTGACCTTCGTAGTGACGATGAAACACAGAAATTTCATCGGAATTAAATACATAAGGCACAATTCCGACTTAAGTACAAGAAAACTGAGCCTTGTTACTGTCTATGTGTTGAACCATTCATGTGACACTAGTTATAGATGCCGATGCTTCACTTCATTTTTACTGCATCCCTCTGACCTTCTTATTGACGATGAAAAACAGAAATTGCATCGGAATTAAATACAAAATGCACAATGCCGACTTAAGTACAAGAAAACTACTTCTTCTTTATTGTCCATGTTTTGAACCATTCCTGTGACACTAGTTATATATTCCGATGCTTCACTTCAGGTTTACTGTATCCCTCTGACCTTCATATTGACGATGAAACACAGAAATTGCATCGGAGTTAAATACAAAAGGAACAATGCCGACTTAAGTACAAGAAAACTGCCTCTTCTTACAGTCTATGATTTGAAACATTCCTGTGACACTAGTTATAGATTCCGATGCTTCACTTCACGTTTACTGTATCCCTCTGACCTTCTTGTTGACGATGAAACACAGAAATTGCATCGGAATTAAACACAAATGGCACAATGACGACTTAAGTACAAGAAAACTGACTCATCTTACTGTCTATGTTTTGAACCATTCCTGTGACACTAGTTATAGTTGCCGATTCTTCACTTCAGGTTTACTGCATCCCTCTGACCTTCTTATTGTTGATGAAACACAGAAATTGCATCGGAATTAAATACAAAAGGCACAACGCCGACTTAAGTACAAATAAATTGACTCTTCTTACTGTCTATGTTTTGATCCATTCCTGTGGCACTAGTTACAGATTCCGATGCTTCACTTCAGGTTTACTGTCTCCCTCTTACCTTCTTATTGACGATGAAACATAGAAATTTCATCGGAATTAAATAGAAAAGGAACAATGCCGACTTAAGTACAAGAATACTGACTCTTCTTACTGTCTATGTTTAGAACCATTCCTGTGACACTAGTTATAGATGCCAATGCTTCACTTAAGGTTTACTGTATCCCTCTGACCTTCTTATTGACGATGAAACACAGAGATTGCATCGGAATTAAATAGGAAAGGCACAATGCCGAATTAAGTACAAGAAAACTGACTCTTCTTACTGTCTATGTTTTGAAGCACTCATGTGACACTAGTTATAGATTCCGATGCTTCACTTCAGGTTTACTGTATCCCTCTGACCTTCTTATTGACGATGAAACACAGAAATCGCATCGGAATTAAATACAAAAGGCACAATGCCTACTTAAGTTCAAGAAAACTGACTCTTCTTACTGTCTAAGTTATGAACCATTCCTGTGACACTAGTTATAGATTCCGATGCTTCACTTCAGGTTTACCGTATACCTCAGACCTTCTTATTGACGATGAAACACAGATATTGCATCGGAATTAAATAGAAAAGGCACAATGCCGACTTAACTACATGAAAACTGACTCTCCTTACTGTCTATGTTTTGAACCATTCCTGTGACACTAGTTAATGATTCCGATGCTACACCTCAGGTTTACTGTATCCCTGTGACCTTCTTATTGACGATGAAACACAGAAATTACAACGGAATTATATACAAAAGGCACAATGCCGCACTTAAGTACAAGAAAACTGACTCTTCTTACTGTCTATATTTTGAACCATTCCTGTGACACTAGTTATAGATTCCGATGATTCACTTCAGGTTTACTGTATCCCTCTGACCTTCTTATTGACGATGAAACATAGAAATAGCTTCGGGATTAAATACAAAATGCACAATGCCGACTTAAGTACAAGAAAACTGACTCTTCTTACTGTCTATGTTTTCAAACATTCCTGTGACACTAGTTATAGATGCCGATGCTTCACTTTAGGTTTACTGTATCCCTCCGACTTTCTTATTGACGATGTAACACAGAAATTGCATCGGAATTAAATAGAAAAGGCACAATGCCGAATTAAGTACACGAAAACTGACTCTTCTTACTGTCTATGTTTTGAACTATTCCTGTGACACTAAATATTGGTTCCGATGCTTCACTTCAGGTATACTGTATCCCTCTGACCCTCTTATTGACGATGAAACACTGAAATTGCATCGGAATTAAATACAAAAGGCACAATGCCGACTTATGTACAAGAAAACTGACTCTTCTTACTCTCTATAATTTGAACCATTCATGTGACACTAATTATAGATTCCGATGCTACACTTCAGGTTTACTGTATCCCTCTGACCTTCGTATAGACGGTGAAACACAGAAATTGCGTCGGAATTAAATAGAAAAGGCACAATGTCGACTTATGTACAAGAAAACTGACTCTTCTTACTGTCTATGTGTGAACCAACCATGTGACACTAGTTATAGATTCCGAAGCTTTACTTCAGGTTTACTGTATCCCTCTGACCTTCTTATTGACGATGAAACACAGAAATTGCATCGGAATTAAATACAAAAGGCACAATGCCCACTTAAGTACAAGGAAACTGACTCTTCTTACTGTCTATGTTTTGAGTTATTCCTGTGACACTAGTTATAGTTGCCGATTCTTCACTTCAGGTTTACTGCATCCCTCTGTTCTCCTTATTGTTGATGACACACAGAAATTGCATCGGAATTAAATACAAAATGCACAATGCCGACATAAGTACAAGAAAACTACTTCTTCTTTACTGTCCATGTTTTGAACCATTCCTGTGACACTAGTTATATATTCCGATGCTTCACTTCAGGTTTACTGAATCCCTCTGACCTTCATATTGACGATGAAACACAGAAATTGCATCGGAGTTAAATACAAAAGGAACAATGCCGACTTAAGTACAAGAAAACTGCCTCTTCTTACAGTCTATGAGTTGAACCATTCCTGTGACACTAGTTATAGATTCAGATGCTTCACTTCAGGTTTACTGTATCCCTCTGACCTACTTATTGACGATGAAACAGAGATATTGCGTCGGAACTAAATACAAGTGGTACAATGACGACTTAAGTACAAGGAAACTGACTCTTCTTACTGTCTATGCTTTGAACCATTCCTGTGACACTAGTTATAGATTCCGATGCTTTTTTTCAGGTTTACCGTATTCCTCTGACCTTCTTAGTGACGATGAAACAAAGAAATTGCATCGGAATTAAATACAAAAGGCACAATGCCGACTTAAGTACAAGGAAACTGACTCTTCTTACTGTCTATGTTTTGAACCAATCCTGTGACACTAGTTATAGTTGCACATTCTTCACTTCAGGTTTAACTGCATCCCTCTGACCTTCTTAATGTTGATGACACACAGAAATTGCATCGGAATTAAACACAAAAGGCACAACGCCGACTTAAGTACAAGAAAACTGACTCTTATTACTGTCTATGTTTTGATCCATTCCTGTGACACTAGTTATAGATGCCGATGCTTCACTTCAGGTTTACTGTATCCCTCTGACCTTCTTATTGACGATGAAACACAGAGATTGCATCGGAATTAAATAGAAAAGGCACAATGCCGAATTAAGTACAAGAAAACTGACTCTTCTTACTGTCTATGTTTTGAACCATTCATGCGTCTCTAGTTATAGATTCCGATGCTTCACTTCAGGTTTACTGTATCCCTCTGACCTTCTTATTGACGATGAAACACAGAAATCGCATCGGAATTAAATACGAAAGGCACAATGCCTACTTAAGTTCAAGAAAACTGACTCTTCTTACTGTATTAGTTATGAACCATTCCTGTGACACTAGTTATAGATTCCGATGCTTCACTTCAGGTTTACCGTATCCCTCTGACCTTCTTATTGACGATGAAACACAGAAAATGCATCGGAAGTAAATAGAAAAGGCACAATGCCGACTTAACTACACGAAAACTGACTCTTCTTACTGTCTATGTTGTGAACCATTCCTGTAACACTAGTTAATGATTCCGATGCTTCACCTCAGGTTTACTGTATCCCTCTGACCTTCTTATTGACGATAAAACATAGAAATTGCATCGGAAGTAAATACAAAAGGCACAATGCCGACTTAAGTACAAGAAAACTGACTCATCTTACTGTCTATATTTTGAACTATTCATGTGACACTAGTAATAGATTCCGATGCATCACATCATTTTTACTGTATCCCTCTGACCTTCTTATTGACGATGAATCACAGAAATTGCATCGGAATTAAATACAAAAGGCACAATGCCGACTTAAGTACAAGAAAACTGACTCTTCTTATGGTCTATAATTTAGCCACTCCTGTGACACTAGTTACAGATTCCGATTCTTCACTCCAGGTTTACTGTATCCCTCTGTCCTTCTTATTGACGAGGAAACACAAAAATTGCATCGGAATTAAATACAAAAGGCACAATGCCGACTGAAGAACAAGAAAACTGACTCTTCTTAATGTCTATGTTTTGAACCATTCCAGTGACACTAGTTATAGATTCCGATGCTTCACGTCAGGTTTACTGTATCCCTCTGACCTTCTTATTGACGATGAAACACAGAAATTTCATCGGAATTAAATACATAAGGCACAATTCCGACTTAAGTACAGAAAAACTGACTCTTGTTACTGTCAAATGTTTTGAACCATTCCTGTGACACTAGTTATAGATTCCGATGCTTCACTTCCGGTTTACTGTATCCCTCTGACCTTCATATTGACGATGGAACACAGAAATAGCATCGGAAATAAATACAAAAGGCACAATGCCGACTTAAGTACAAGATAACTGACTCTTCTTACTGTCTATGTGTTGAACCATTCATTTGACACTAGTTATAGATTCCGATGCTTCACTTCATTTTTACTGTATCCCTCTGACGTTCTTATTGACGATGAAACACAGAAATTGCATCGGAATTAAATACAAAATGCAAAATACCGACTTAGGTACAAGAAAACTAACTCTTCTTTACTGTCTATGTTTTGAACCATTCCTGTGACACTTGTTATATATTCCGATGCTTCACTTCTGGTTTACTGTATCCCTCTGACCTTCATATAGACGATGAAACACAGAAATTGCATCGGAGTTAAATACAAAAGGAACAATGCCGACTTAAGTACAACAAAACTGATTCTTCTTACAGTCTATGATTTGAACCATCCCTGTGACACTAGTTATAGATTCCGATGCTTCCCTTCAGGTTTACTGTATTCCTCTGACCCTCTTAGTGACGATGAAACACAGAAATTGCATCGGAATTAAATACAAATGGCACAATGCCGACTTAAGTACAAGGAAACTGACTCTTCTTAGTGTCTATGATTTGAACCATTCCTGTGACACTAGTTATAGTTTCCGATTCTTCACTTCAGGTTTACAGAATCCCTCTGACCTTCTTATTGTTGATGAAACACAGAAATTGCATCGGAATTAAATACAAAAGGCACAACGCCGACTTAAGTACAAGAAAACTGACTCTCTTACTGTCTATGTTTTGATCCATTCCTGTGACACTAGTAATAGATTCCGATGCTTCACTTCAGGTTTACTGTATTCCTCTGACCTTCTTATTGACGATGAAACACAGAAATCGCATCGGAATTAAATACGAAAGGCACAATGCCTACTTAAGTTCAAGAAAACTGACTCTTCTTACTGTATAAGTTATGAACCATTCCTGTGACACTAGTTATAGATTCCGATGCTTCACTTCAGGTTTACCGTATCCCTCTGACCTTCTTATTGACGATGAAACACAGAAATTGCATCGGAATTAAATAGAAAAGGCACAATGCCGATTTAACTACACGAAAACTGACTTTTCTTACTGTCTATGTCGTGAACCATTTCTGTGACACTAGTTAAAGATTCCGATGCTTCAATTCCGGTTTACTGTATCCCTCTGACCTTCCTATTGACGATGGAACACAGAAATCGCATCAGAATTAAATACCAAAGGCACAATGCCTACTTAAGTTCAAGAAAACTGACTCTTCTTACTGTATAAGTTATGAACCATTCCTGTGACACTAGTTACAGATTCCGATGCTTCACTTCAGGTTTACCGTATCCCTCTGACCTTCTTATTGACGATGAAACACAGAAATTGCATCGGAATTAAATAGAAAAGGCACAATGCCGATTTAACTACACGAAAACTGACTTTTCTTACTGTCTATGTTGTGAACCATTCCTGTGACGCTAGTTAAAGATTCCGATGCTTCACTTCATTTTTACTGTATCCCTCTGACCTTCTTATTGACGATGAAACACAGAAATAGCTTCGGAATTAAATACAAAAGGCATAATGCCGACTTAAGTACAATATAACTGACTCTTCTTACTGTCTATGTGTTGAACGATTCATGTGACACGAGTTATAGAATCCGATGCTTCACATCATTTTTACTGTATCCCTCTGACCTTCTTATTGACGATGAATCACAGAAATTGCATCGGAATTAAATACAAAAGGCACAATGCCGACTTAAGTACAAGAAAACTGACTCTTCTTATGGTCTATAATTTAGCCACTCCTGTGACACTAGTTACAGATTCCGATTCTTCACTCCAGGTTTACTGTATCCCTCTGTCCTTCTTATTGACGAGGAAACACAAAAATTGCATCGGAATTAAATACAAAAGGCACAATGCCGACTTAAGAACAAGAAAACTGACTCTTCTTAATGTCTATGTTTTGAACCATTCCAGTGACACTAGTTATAGATTCCGATGCTTCACGTCAGGTTTACTGTATCCCTCTGACCTTCTTATTGACGATGAAACACAGAAATTTCATCGGAATTAAATACATAAGGCACAATTCCGACTTAAGTACAGGAAAACTGACTCTTGTTACTGTCAAACATTTTGAACCATTCCTGTGACACTAGTTATAGATTCCGATGCTTCACTTCCGGTTTACTGTATCCCTCTGACCTTCTTATTGACGATGAAACACAGAAATAGCATCGGAAATAAATACAAAAGGCACAATGCCGACTTAAGTACAAGATAACTGACTCTTCTTACTGTCTATGTGTTGAACCATTCATTTGACACTAGTTATAGATTCCGATGCTTCACTTCATTTTTACTGTATCCCTCTGACCTTCTTATTGACGATGAAACACAGAAATTGCATCGGAAATAAATACAAAATGCACAATACCGACTTAGGTACAAGAAAACTGACTCTTCTTTACTGCCTATGTTTTGAACCATTCCTGTGACACTTGTTATATATTCCGATGCTTCACTTCTGGTTTACTGTATCCCTCTGACCTTCATATAGACGATGAAACACAGAAATTGCATCGGAGTTAAATACAAAAGGAACAATGCCGACTTAAGTACAACAAAACTGATTCTTCTTACAGTCTGTGATTTGAACCATCCCTGTGACACTAGTTATAGATTCCGATGCTTCCCTTCAGGTTTACTGTATTCCTCTGACCCTCTTAGTGACGATGAAACACAGAAATTGCATCGGAATTAAATACAAATGGCACAATGCCGACTTAAGTACAAGGAAACTGACTCTTCTTAGTGTCTATGATTTGAACCATTCCTGTGACACTAGTTATAGTTTCCGATTCTTCACTTCAGGTTTACAGCATCCCTCTGACCTTCTTATTGTTGATGAAACACAGAAATTGCATCGGAATTAAATACAAAAGGCACAACGCCGACTTAAGTACAAGAAAACTGACTCTCTTACTGTCTATGTTTTGATCCATTCCTGTGACACTAGTAATAGATTCCGATGCTTCACTTCAGGTTTACTGTATTCCTCTGACCTTCTTATTGACGATGAAACATAGAAATTGCATCGGAATTAAATAGAAAAGGAACAATGCCGACTTAAGTACAAGAATACTGACTCTTCTTACTGTCTATGTTTAGAACCATTCCTGTGACACTAGTTATAGATGCCGATGCTTCACTTCAGGTTTACTGTATCCCTCTGACCTTCTTATTGACGATGAAACACAGAGATTGCATCGGAATTAAATAGAAAAGGCACAATGCCGAATTAAGTACAAGAAAACTGACTCTTCTTACTGTCTATGTTTTGAACCATTCATGTGACACTAGTTATAGATTCCGATGCTTCACTTAAGGTTTACTGTATCCCTCTGACCTTCTTATTGACGATGAAACACAGAAATCGCATCGGAATTAAATACGAAAGGCACAATGCCTACTTAAGTTCAAGAAAATTGACTCTTCTTACTGTATAAGTTATGAACCATTCCTGTGACACTAGTTATAGATTCCGATGCTTCACTTCAGGTTTACCGTATCCCTCTGACCTTCTTATTGACGATGAAACACAGAAATTGCATCGGAATTAAATAGAAAAGGCACAATGCCGATTTAACTACACGAAAACTGACTTTTCTTACTGTCTATGTCGTGAACCATTTCTGTGACACTAGTTAAAGATTCCGATGCTTCACTTCCGGTTTACTGTATCCCTCTGACCTTCCTATTGACGATGGAACACAGAAATCGCATCGGAATTAAATACCAAAGGCACAATGCCTACTTAAGTTCAAGAAAACTGACTCTTCTTACTGTATAAGTTATGAACCATTCCTGTGACACTAGTTACAGATTCCGATGCTTCACTTCAGGTTTACCGTATCCCTCTGACCTTCTTATTGACGATGAAACACAGAAATTGCATCGGAATTAAATAGAAAAGGCACAATGCCGATTTAACTACACGAAAACTGACTTTTCTTACTGTCTATGTTGTGAACCATTCCTGTGACACTAGTTAAAGATTCCGATGCTTCACTTCATTTTTACTGTATCCCTCTGACCTTCTTATTGACGATGAAACACAGAAATAGCTTCGGAATTAAATACAAAAGGCACAATGCCGACTTAGGTAAAATATAACTGACTCTTCTTACTGTCTATGTGTTGAACGATTCATGTGACACGAGTTATAGATTCCGATGCTTCACTCCATTTTTACTGTATCCCTCTGACCTTCTTATTGACGATGAATCACAGAAATTGCATCGGAATTAAATACAAAAGGCGCAATGCCGTCTTAAGTACAAGAAAACTGACTCTTCTTACTGTCTATAATTTAACCACTCCTATGACACTAGTTACAGATTCCGATTCTTCACTCCAGGTTTACTGTATCACTCTGTCCTTCTTATTGACGAGGAAACACAGAAATTGCATCGGAATTAAATACAAAAGGCACAATGCCGACTTAAGAACAAGGAAACATACTCTTCTTACTGTCTATGTTTTGAACCATTCCTGTGACACTAGTTATAGATTCCGATGCTTCACTTCAGGTTTACTGTATTCCTCTGACCTTCTTATTGACGATGAAACATAGAAATTGCATCATAATTAAATAGAAAAGGAACAATGCCGACTTAAGTACAAGAATACTGACTCTTCTTACTGTCTATGTTTAGAACCATTCCTGTGACACTAGTTATAGATGCCGATGCTTCACTTCAGGTTTACTGTATCCCTCTGACCTTCTTATTGACGATGAAACACAGAGATTGCATCGGAATTAAATAGAAAAGGCACAATGCCGAATTAAGTACAAGAAAACTGACTCTTCTTACTGTCTATGTTTTGAACCATTCATGTGACACTAGTTATAGATTCCGATGCTTCACTTCAGGTTTACTTTATCCCTCTGACCTTCTTATTGACGATGAAACACAGAAATCGCATCGGAATTATATACGAAAGGCACAATGCCTACTTAAGTTCAAGAAAACTGACTCTTCTTACTGTATAAGTTATGAACCATTCCTGTGACACTAGTTACAGATTCCGATGCTTCACTTCAGGTTTACCGTATCCCTCTGACCTTCTTATTGACGATGAAACACAGAAATTGCATCGGAATTAAATAGAAAAGGCACAATGCCGATTTAACTACACGAAAACTGACTTTTCTTACTGTCTATGTCGTGAACCATTCCTGTGACACTAGTTAAAGATTCCGGTGCTTCACTTCCGGTTTACTGTATCCCTCTGACCTTCTTATTGACGATGAAACACAGAAATCGCATCGGAATTAAATACGAAAGGCACAATGCCTACTTAAGTTCAAGAAAACTGACTCTTCTTACTGTATAAGTTATGAACCATTCCTGTGACACTAGTTACAGATTCCGATGCTTCACTTCAGGTTTACCGTATCCCTCTGACCTTCTTATTGACGATGAAACACAGAAATTGCATCGGAATTAAATAGAAAAGGCACAATGCCGATTTAACTACACGAAAACTGACTTTTCTTACTGTCTATGTTGTGAACCATTCCTGTGACACTAGTTAAAGATTCCGATGCTTCACTTCATTTTTACTGTATCCCTCTGACCTTCTTATTGACGATGAAACACAGAAATAGCTTCGGAATTAAATACAAAAGGCACAATGCCGACTTAAGTACAATATAACTGACTCTTCTTACTGTCTATGTGTTGAACGATTCATGTGACACGAGTTATAGATTCCGATGCTTCACTTCATTTTTACTGTATCCCTCTGACCTTCTTATTGACGATGAATCACAGAAATTGCATCGGAATTAAATACAAAAGGCGCAATGCCGACTTAAGGACAAGAAAACTGACTCTTCTTACTGTCTATAATTTAACCACTCCTGTGACACTAGTTACAGATTCCGATTCTTCACTCCAGGTTTACTGTATCCCTCTGTCCTTCTTATTGACGAGGAATCACAGAAATTGCATCGGAATTAAATACAAAAGGCACAATGCCGACTTAAGAACAAGGAAACTGACTCTTCTTACTGTCTATGTTTTGAACCATTCCAGTGACACTAGTTATAGATTCCGATGCTTCACTTCAGGTTTACTGTATCCGTCTGACCTTCTTATTGACGATGAAACACAGAAATTTCATCGGAATTAAATACATAAAGCACAATTCCGACATAAGTACAAGAAAACTGACTCTTGTTACTGTCAAATGTTTTGAACCATTCCTATGACACTAGTTATAGATTCCGATGCTTCACTTCCGGTTTACTGTATCCCTCTGACCTTCTTATTGACGATGAAACACAGAAATAGCATCGGAATTAAATACGGAAGGCACAATGCCGACTTAAGTACAAGATAACTGACTCTGCTTACTGTCTATGTGTTGAACCATTCATTTGACACTAGTTATAGATTCCGATGCTTCACTTCATTTTTACTGTATCCCTCTGACCTTCTTATTGACGATGAAACACAGAAATTGCATCGGAATTAACTACAAAATGCACAATGCCGACTTAAGTACAAGAAAACTGACTCTTCTTTACTGTCTATGTTTTGAACCATTAGTGTGACACTAGTTATATATTCCGATGCTTCACTTCTGGTTTACTGTATCCCTCTGACCTTCATATAGACGATGAAACACAGAAATTGCATCGGAGTTAAATACAAAAGGAACAATGCCGACTTAAGTACAACAAAACTAATTCTTCTTACAGTCTATGATTTGAACCATTCCTGTGACACTAGTTATAGATTCCGATGCTTCACTTCCGGTTTACTGTATCCCTCTGACCTTCTTATTGACGATGAAACACAGAAATAGCATCGGAATTAAATACGGAAGGCACAATGCCGACTTAAGTACAAGATAACTGACTCTGCTTACTGTCTATGTGTTGAACCATTCATTTGACAGTAGTTATAGATTCCGATGCTTCACTTCATTTTTACTGTATCCCTCTGACCTTCTTATTGACGATGAAACACAGAAATTGCATCGGAATTAACTACAAAATGCACAATGCCGACTTAAGTACAAGAAAACTGACTCTTCTTTACTGTCTATGTTTTGAACCATTAGTGTGACACTAGTTATATATTCCGATGCTTCACTTCTGGTTTACTGTATCCCTCTGACCTTCATATAGACGATGAAACACAGAAATTGCATCGGAGTTAAATACAAAAGGAACAATGCCGACTTAAGTGCAACAAAACTAATTCTTCTTACAGTCTATGATTTGAACCATTCCTGTGACACTAGTTATAGATTCCGATGCTTCCCTTCAGGTTTACTGTATTCCTCTGACCATCGTAGTGACGATGAAACACAGAAATTGCATCGGAATTGAATACAAATGGCACAATGCCGACTTAAGTACAAGAAAACTGACTCTTCTTACTGTCTATGTGTTGAACCATTCCTGCGACACTAGTTATAGATTCCGATGCTTCACTTCACGTTTACTGTATACCTCTGAACTTCTTATTGACGATGAAACACAGACATTGCATCGGAATTAAATACAAAAGGCACAATGCCGACTTAAGTACAAGGAAACTGACTTTTCTTACTGTCTATGTTTTGAACCATTCCTGTGACACTAGTTATAGTTGCCGATTCTTCACTTCAGGTTTACTGCATCAATCTGACCTTCTTATTGTTGATGAAACACAGAAATTGCATCGGAATTACATACAAAAGGCACAACGCCGACTTAAGTACAAGAAAACTGATACTTCTTACTGTCTATGTTTTGATCCATTCCTGTGACACTAGTTATAGATTCCGATGCTTCACTTCAGGCTTACTGTATCCCTCTGACCTTCTTATTGACGATGAAACATAGATATTGCATCGGAATTAAATAGAAAAGGAACAATGCCGATTTAAGTACAAGAATACTGACTTTTCTTACTGTCTATGTTGTGAACCATTCCTGTGACACTAGTTAAAGATTCCGATGCTTCACCTCAGGTTTACTGTATCCCTCTGACCCTCTTATTGACGATGAAACGTAGAAATTGCATCGTAAGTAAATACAAAAGGCACAATGCCGACTTAAGTACAAGAAAACTGACTCTTCTTACTGTCTATATTTTGAACTATTCATGTGACACTAGTAATAGATTCCGATGTTTCACTTCAGGTTTACTGTATTCCTCCGACCTTCTTATTGACGATGAAACACAGAAATTGCATCGGAATTAAATACAAAAGGCACAATGACAACATAAGTACAAGAAAACTGACTCTTCTTACTGTCTACGTTTTGAACCATTCCTGTGACACTAGTTATAGATTCCGAAGCTTCACTTCAGCTTTACTTTATCCCTCTGACCTTCTTATTGACGATGAAACACAGAAATTGCATCGGAATTAAATTCAAAAGGCACAATTCCGACTTAAGTACAAGAAAACTGACTCTTGTTACTGTCAAATGTTTTGAACCATTTCTGTGACACTAGTTATATATTCCGATGCTTCACTTCTAGTTTACTGTATCCCTCTGACCTTCATATAGACGATGAAACACAGAAATTGCATCGGAGTTAAATACAGAAGGAACAATGCCGACTTAAGTACAAGAAAACTGATTCTTCTTACAGTCTATGATTTGAACCATTCCTGTGACACTAGTTATAGATTCCGATGCTTCCCTTCAGGTTTACTGTATTCCTCTGACCCTCTTAGTGACGATGAAACACAGAAATTGCATCGGAATTAAATACAAAAGGCACAATGACAACATAAGTACAAGAAAACTGACTCTTCTTACTGTCTACGTTTTGAACCATTCCTGTGACACTAGTTATAGATTCCGAAGCTTCACTTCAGCTTTACTTTATCCCTCTGACCTTCTTATTGACGATGAAACACAGAAATTGCATCGGAATTAAATACAAAAGGCACAATGCCGACTTAAGTACAAGAAAACTGAATCTTCTTAACGTCTATGTTTTGAACCATTCCTGTGACACTAGTTATAGTTGCCGAATCATCACTTCAGGTTTACTGCATACCTCTGACCTTCTTATTGTTGATGAAACGCAGAAATTGCACCGGAATTAAATACAAAAGGCACAACGCCGACTTAAGTACAAGAAAACTGACTCTTTTTACTGTCTATGTTTTGATCCACTCCTGTGACACTAGTTATAGATTCCAATGCTTCACTTCAGGTTTACTGTATCCCTCTGACCTTCTTATTGACAATGAAACATAGAAATTGCATCGGAATTAAATACAAAAGGCACAATGCCGACTTAAGAACAAGGAAACTGACTCTTCTTACTGTCTATGTTTTGAACCATTCCACTGACACTAGTTATAGATTCCGATGCTTCACTTCAGGTTTATTGTATCCCTCTTACCTTCTTATTGACGATGAAACACAGAAATTTCATCGGAATTTAATACATAAAGCACAATTCCGACATAAGTACAAGAAAACTGACTCTTGTTACTGTCAAATGTTTTGAACCATTCCTGTGACACTAGTTATAGATTCAGATGCTTCACTTCCGGTTTACTGTATCCCTCTGACCTTCTTATTGACGATGAAACACAGAAATAGCATCGGAATTAAATACAAAAGGCACAATGCCGACTTAAGTACAAGATAACTGACTCTGCTTACTGTCTATGTGTTGAACCATTCATTTGACACTACTTATAGATTCCGATGCTTCACTTCATTTTTACTGTATCCCTCTGACCTTCTTATTGACGATGAAACACAGAAATTGCATCGGAATTAACTACAAAATGCACAATGCCGGCTTAAGTACAAGAAAACTGACTCTTCTTTACTGTCTATGTTTTGAACCATTAGTGTGACACTAGTTATATATTCCGATGCTTCACTTCTGGTTTACTGTATCCCTCTGACCTTCATATAGACGGTGAAACACAGAAATTGCATCGGAGTTAAATACAAAAGGAACAATGGAGACTTAAGTACAACAAAACTGATTCTTCTTACAGTCTATGATTTGAACCATTCCTGTGACACTAGTTATAGATTCCGATGCTTCCCTTCAGGTTTACTGTATTCCTCTGACCCTCGAAGTGCCGATGAAACACAGAAATTGCATCGGAATTAAATACAAATGGCACAATGCCGACTTAAGTACAAGAAAACTGACTCTTCTTACTGTCTATGTGTTGAACCATTCCTGCGACACTAGTTATAGATTCCGATGCTTCACTTCACGTTTACTGTATACCTCTGACCTTCTTATTGACGATGAAACATAGAAATTGCATCGGAATTAAATAGAAAAAGAACAATGCCGATTTAAGTACAAGAATACTGACTTTTCTTACTGTCTATGTTGTGAACCATTCCTGTGACACTAGTTAAAGATTCCGATGCTTCACCTCAGGTTTACTGTATCCCTCTGACCCTCTTATTGACGATGAAACATAGAAATTGCATCGGAAGTAAATACAAAAGGCACAATGCCGACTTAAGTACAAGAAAACTGACTCTTCTTACTGTCTATATTTTGAACTATTCATGTGACACTAGTAATAGATTCCGATGCTTCACTTCAGGTTTACTGTATCCCTCTGACCTTCTTATTGACGATGAAACACAGAAATTGCATCGGAATTAAATACAAAAGGCACAATGACAACATAAGTACAAGAAAACTGACTCTTCTTACTGTCTACGTTTTGAACCATTCCTGTGACACTAGTTATAGATTCCGAAGCTTCACTTCGGCTTTACTTTATCCCTCTGACCTTCTTATTGACGATGAAACACAGAAATTGCATCGGAATTAAATTCAAAAGGCACAATTCCGACTTAAGTACAAGAAAACTGACTCTTGTTACTGTCAAATGTTTTGAACCATTCCTGTGACACTAGTTATAGATTCCGATGCTTCACTTCAGGTGTACTGTATTCCTCTGATCTTCTTGTTGACGGTGAAACACAGAAATAGCATCGGAATTAAATACAAAAGGCACAATGCCGACTTAAGTACAAGATAACTGACTCTTCTTACTGTCTATATGTTGAACCATTCATTTGACACTAGTTATAGATTCCGATGCTTCACTTCATTTTTACTGTAGCCCTCTGACCTTCTTATTGACGATAAAACACAGAAATTGCATCGGAATTAAATACAAAATGCACAATGCCGACTTAAGTACAAGAAAACTGACTCTTCTTTACTGTCTATGTTTTGAACCATTCCTGTGACACTAGTTATATGTTCCGATGCTTCACTTCTAGTTTACTGTATCCCTCTGACCTTCATATAGACGATGAAACACAGAAATTGCATCGGAGTTAAATACAAAAGGAACAATGCCGACTTAAGTACAAGAAAACTGATTCTTCTTACAGTCTATGATTTGAACCATTCCTGTGACACTAGTTATAGATTCCGATGCTTCCCTTCAGGTGTACTCTATTCCTCTGACCCTCTTAGTGACGATGAAACACAGAAATTGCATCGGAATTAAATACAAAATGCACAATGCCGACATAGGTACAAGGAAACTGACTCTTCTTACTGTCTATGTTTTGAACCTTTCCTGTGACACTAGTTATAGTTGCCGAATCATCACTTCAGGTTTACTGCATACCTCTGACCTTCTTATTGTTGACGAAACGCAGAAATTGCACCGGAATTAAATACAAAAGGCACAACGCCGACTTACGTACAAGAAAACTGACTCTTTTTACTGTCTATGTTTTGATCCACTCCTGTGACACTAGTTATAGATTCCAATGCTTCACTTCAGGTTTACTGTATCCCTCCGACCTGCTTATTGACGATGAAACATAGAAATTGCATCGGAATTAAATAGAAACGGAACAATGCCGACTTAAGTACAGGAATACTGACACTTCTTACTGTCTATGATTTGAACCATTCCTGTGACACTAAATATAGATGCCGATGCTTCACTTTAGGTTTACTGTATCCCTCTGACCTTCTTATTGACGATGAAACACAGAAATAGCTTCGGAATTAAATACAAAAGGCACAATGCCGACTTAAGTACAAGATAACTGACTCTTCTTACTGTCTATGTGTTGAACGATTCATGTGACACGAGTTATAGATTCCGATGCTTCACTTCATTTTTACTGTATCCCTCTGACCTTCTTATTGACGATGAATCACAGAAATTGCATCGGAAGTAAATACAAAAGGCACAATGCCGACTTAAGTACAAGAAAACTGACTCTACTTACTGTCTATAATTTAACCACTCCTGTGACACTAGTTATAGATTCCGATTCTTCACTCCAGGTTTACTGTATCCCTCTGTCCTTCTTATTGACGAGGAAACACAGAAATTGCATCGGAATTCAATACAAAAGGCACAATGCCGACTTAAGTTCAAGAGTTATTGACTCTTCTTACTGTCTATGTGTTGAACCATTCATTTGACACTAGTTATAGATTCCGATGCTTCACTTCAGGTTTACTGTATCCCTCTGACCTTCTTATTGACGATGAAACACAGATATTGCGTCGGAACCAAATACATATGGCACAATGACGACCTAAGTACAAGAAAACTGATTCTTCTTACTGTCTCTGCTTTGAAGCATTCCTGTGACACTAGTTATAGATTTCGATGCTTCACTTCAGGTTTACTGTATTCCTCTGACCCTCTTAGAGACGATAAAACACAGAAATTGCATCGGAATTAAATATAAAAGGCACAATGCCGACATAAGTACAAGAAAACTGACTCTTCTTACTGTCTATGTTTTGAACCATTCCTGTGACACTAGTTATAGATTACGATGCTTCACTTCAGGTTTACTGCATACCTCTGACCTTCTTATTGTTGATGAAACACAGAAATTGCACCGGAATTAAATACAAAAGGCACAACGCCGACTTAAGTACACGAAACTGACTCTTCTTACTGTCTATGTTTTGATCCACTCCTGTGACACTAGTTATAGATTCCGATGCTTCACTTCAGGATTACTGTATCCCTCTGACCTTCTTATTGACGATGAAACACAGAAATTGCATCGGAAGTAAATAGAAAAGACACAATGCCGAATTAAGTACAAGAAAACTGACTCTTCTTACTGTCTATGTTTGAACCATTCCTGTGACACTAAATAGTGATTCCGATGCTTCACTTCAGGTTCACTCTATCCCTCTGACCTTCTTATTGACGATGAAACACAGAAATTGCATCGGAATTGAATACAAAAAGCACAATGCCAACTTAAGTACAAGAAAACTGACTCTTCTTACTGTCTATGTTTTGAACCATTCATGTGACACTAGTTATAGATTCCGATGCTTCACTTCAGGTTTACTGTATCCCTCTGACCTTCTTACTGACGATGAAACACAGAAATCGCATCGGAATTACATACAAAAGGCACAATGCCTACTTAAGTTCAAGAAAACTCACTCTTCTTACTGTGTAAGTTATGAACCATTCCTGTGACACTAGTTATAGATTCCGATGCTTCACTTCAGGTTTATCGCATCCCTCTGACCTTCGTATTGACGATGAAACACAGAAATTGCATCGGAATTAAATAGAAAACACACAATGCCGTCTTAACTACACGAAAACTGACTCTTCTTACTGTCAATGTTTTGAACCATTCCTGTGACACTAGTTATAGATTCGATGCTTAACTTCAGGTTTACTGTATCCCTCTGACCTTCATATTGACGATGAAACACAGAAATATCAGCGAAATTATATACAAAAGGCACAATGCCGCCTTAAGTACAAGAGAACTGACTCTTCTTACTGTCTATGTTTTGAACCATTCCTGTGACACTAGTTATAGATTCCGATGCTCCCCTTCATTTTTACTGTATCCCTCTGACTTTCTTATTGACGATTTAACACAGAAATTGCATCGGAATTAAATAGAAAAGGCACAATGCCGACTTAAGGACAAGAAAACTGACTCTTCTTACTGTCTATGCTTTGAACCATTACTGTGACTATAGTTATAGATTCGATGCTTCACTTCAGGTTTACTGTATCCCTCTGACCTTCATATTGACGATGAAACACAGAAATTTCAGCGGAATTAAATACAAAAGGCACAATGCCGCCTTAAGTACAAGAAAACTGTCTCTTCTTACTGTCTATGTTTTGAACCATTCCTGTGACACTAGTTATAGATTCCGAAGCTTCACTTCAGCTTTACTGTATCCCTCTGACCTTCTTATTGACGATGAAACACAGAAATTGCATCGGAATTATACATAAAAGTCACAATGCCGACTTAAGTACTAGAAAACTGACTCTTCTTACTGTCTATGTTTTGAACCATTCCTGTGACACTAGTTATAGTTGCCGATTCTTCACTTTAGGTTTACTGCATACCTCTGACCTTCTTATTGTTGATGAAACACAGAAATTGCACCGGAATTAAATACAAAAGGCACAACGCCGGCTTAAGTACAAGATACCTGACTCTTCTTACTGTCTATGTTTTGATCCACTCCTTTGACACTAGTTCTAGATTCCGATGCTTCACTTCAGGTTAACTGTATCCCTCTGACCTTCTTATTGACGATGAAACATAGAAATTGCATCGGAATTAAATAGAAAAGGAACAATGCCGACTCAAGTACAAGAAAACTGACTCTTCTTACTGTCTATGCTTTGAACCATTCCTGTGACACTAGTTATAGATTCGATGCTTCACTTCAGGTTTACTGTATCCCTCTGACCTTCATATTGACGATGAACACCAGAAATATCAGCGGAATTATATACAAAAGGCACAATGCCGCCTTAAGTGCAAGAGAACTGACTCTTCTTACTGTCTATGTTTTGAACCATTCCTGTGACACTAGTTATAGATTCCGATGCTCCCCTTCATTTTTACTGTATCCCTCTGACTTTTTTGTTGACGATGAAACACAGAAATTGCATCGGAATTAAATAGAAAAGGCACAATGCCGACTTAAGGACAAGAAAACTGACTCTTCTTACTGTCTATGCTTTGAACCATTCCTGTGACTATAGTTATAGATTCGATGCTTCACTTCAGGTTTACTTTATCCCTCTGACCTTCATATTGACGATGAAACACAGAAATTTCAGCGGAATTAAATACAAAAGGCACAATGCCGACTTAAGTACAAGAAACTGACTCTTCTTACTGTCTATGTTTTGATCCACTCCTGTGACACTAGTTATAGATTCCGATGCTTTACTTCAGGATTACTGTATCCCTCTGACCTTCTTATTGACGATGAAACATAGAAATTGCATCGGAATTAAATAGAAAAGGAACAATGCCGACTTAAAAACAATAATACTGACGCTTCTTACTGTCTATGTTTTGAACCATTCCTGTAACACTAGTTATAGATGCCGATGCTTCGCTTTAGGTTTACTGTATCCCTCTGACCTTCTTATTGACGATGAAACACAGAAATTGCATCGGAAGTAAATAGAAAAGGCACAATGCCGAATTAAGTACAAGAAAACTGACTCTTCTTACTGTCTATGTTTGAACCATTCCTGTGACACTAAATAGTGATTCCGATGCTTCACTTCAGGTTCACTCTATCCCTCTGACCTTCTTATTGACGATGAAACACAGAAATTGCATCGGAATTGAATACAAAAAGCACAATGCCAACTTAAGTACAAGAAAACTGACTCTTCTTAATGTCTATGTTTTGAACCATTCATGTGACACTAGTTACAGATTCCGATGCTTCACTTCACGTTTACTGTATACCTCTGACCTTCTTATTGACGATGAAACATAGAAATTGCATCGGAATTAAATAGAAAAAGAACAATGCCGATTTAAGTACAAGAATACTGACTTTTCTTACTGTCTATGTTGTGAACCATTCCTGTGACACTAGTTAAAGATTCCGATGCTTCACCTCAGGTTTACTGTATCCCTCTGACCCTCTTATTGACGATGAAACATAGAAATTGCATCGGAAGTAAATACAAAAGGCACAATGCCGACTTAAGTACAAGAAAACTGACTCTTCTTACTGTCTATATTTTGAACTATTCATGTGACACTAGTAATAGATTCCGATGCTTCACTTCAGGTTTACTGTATCCCTCTGACCTTCTTATTGACGATGAAACACAGAAATTGCATCGGAATTAAATACAAAAGGCACAATGACAACATAAGTACAAGAAAACTGACTCTTCTTACTGTCTACGTTTTGAACCATTCCTGTGACACTAGTTATAGATTCCGAAGCTTCACTTCGGCTTTACTTTATCCCTCTGACCTTCTTATTGACGATGAAACACAGAAATTGCATCGGAATTAAATTCAAAAGGCACAATTCCGACTTAAGTACAAGAAAACTGACTCTTGTTACTGTCAAATGTTTTGAACCATTCCTGTGACACTAGTTATAGATTCCGATGCTTCACTTCAGGTGTACTGTATTCCTCTGATCTTCTTGTTGACGGTGAAACACAGAAATAGCATCGGAATTAAATACAAAAGGCACAATGCCGACTTAAGTACAAGATAACTGACTCTTCTTACTGTCTATATGTTGAACCATTCATTTGACACTAGTTATAGATTCCGATGCTTCACTTCATTTTTACTGTAGCCCTCTGACCTTCTTATTGACGATAAAACACAGAAATTGCATCGGAATTAAATACAAAATGCACAATGCCGACTTAAGTACAAGAAAACTGACTCTTCTTTACTGTCTATGTTTTGAACCATTCCTGTGACACTAGTTATATGTTCCGATGCTTCACTTCTAGTTTACTGTATCCCTCTGACCTTCATATAGACGATGAAACACAGAAATTGCATCGGAGTTAAATACAAAAGGAACAATGCCGACTTAAGTACAAGAAAACTGATTCTTCTTACAGTCTATGATTTGAACCATTCCTGTGACACTAGTTATAGATTCCGATGCTTCCCTTCAGGTGTACTCTATTCCTCTGACCCTCTTAGTGACGATGAAACACAGAAATTGCATCGGAATTAAATACAAAATGCACAATGCCGACTTAGGTACAAGGAAACTGACTCTTCTTACTGTCTATGCTTTGAACCTTTCCTGTGACACTAGTTATAGTTGCCGAATCATCACTTCAGGTTTACTGCATACCTCTGACCTTCTTATTGTTGACGAAACGCAGAAATTGCACCGGAATTAAATACAAAAGGCACAACGCCGACTTACGTACAAGAAAACTGACTCTTTTTACTGTCTATGTTTTGATCCACTCCTGTGACACTAGTTATAGATTCCAATGCTTCACTTCAGGTTTACTGTATCCCTCCGACCTGCTTATTGACGATGAAACATAGAAATTGCATCGGAATTAAATAGAAACGGAACAATGCCGACTTAAGTACAGGAATACTGACACTTCTTACTGTCTATGATTTGAACCATTCCTGTGACACTAAATATAGATGCCGATGCTTCACTTTAGGTTTACTGTATCCCTCTGACCTTCTTATTGACGATGAAACACAGAAATAGCTTCGGAATTAAATACAAAAGGCACAATGCCGACTTAAGTACAAGATAACTGACTCTTCTTACTGTCTATGTGTTGAACGATTCATGTGACACGAGTTATAGATTCCGATGCTTCACTTCATTTTTACTGTATCCCTCTGACCTTCTTATTGACGATGAATCACAGAAATTGCATCGGAAGTAAATACAAAAGGCACAATGCCGACTTAAGTACAAGAAAACTGACTCTTCTTACTGTCTATAATTTAACCACTCCTGTGACACTAGTTATAGATTCCGATTCTTCACTCCAGGTTTACTGTATCCCTCTGTCCTTCTTATTGACGAGGAAACACAGAAATTGCATCGGAATTAAATACAAAAGGCACAATGCCGACTTAGGAACAAGGAAACTGACTCTTCTTACTGTCTATGTTTTGAACCATTCCAGTGAAACTAGTTATAGATTCCGATGCTTCACTTCAGGTTTACTGTATCCCTCTGACCTTGTTATTGACGATGAAACACAGAAATTTCATCGGAATTGAATACATAAGGCACAATTCCGACTTAAGTACAAGAAAACTGACTCTTGTTACTGTCAAATGTTTTGAACCATTCCTGTGACACTAGTTATAGATTCCGATGCTTCACTTCCGGTTTACTGTATCCCTCTGACCTTCGTATTGACGATGAAACACAGAAATAGCATCGGAATTCAATACAAAAGGCACAATGCCGACTTAAGTTCAAGAGTTATTGACTCTTCTTACTGTCTATGTGTTGAACCATTCATTTGACACTAGTTATAGATTCCGATGCTTCACTTCAGGTTTACTGTATCCCTCTGACCTTCTTATTGACGATGAAACACAGATATTGCGTCGGAACCAAATACATATGGCACAATGACGACCTAAGTACAAGAAAACTGATTCTTCTTACTGTCTATGCTTTGAAGCATTCCTGTGACACTAGTTATAGATTTCGATGCTTCACTTCAGGTTTACTGTATTCCTCTGACCCTCTTAGAGACGATAAAACACAGAAATTGCATCGGAATTAAATATAAAAGGCACAATGCCGACATAAGTACAAGAAAACTGACTCTTCTTACTGTCTATGTTTTGAACCATTCCTGTGACACTAGTTATAGATTACGATGCTTCACTTCAGGTTTACTGCATACCTCTGACCTTCTTATTGTTGATGAAACACAGAAATTGCACCGGAATTAAATACAAAAGGCACAACGCCGACTTAAGTACAAGAAACTGACTCTTCTTACTGTCTATGTTTTGATCCACTCCTGTGACACTAGTTATAGATTCCGATGCTTCACTTCAGGATTACTGTATCCCTCTGACCTTCTTATTGACGATGAAACACAGAAATTGCATCGGAAGTAAATAGAAAAGACACAATGCCGAATTAAGTACAAGAAAACTGACTCTTCTTACTGTCTATGTTTGAACCATTCCTGTGACACTAAATAGTGATTCCGATGCTTCACTTCAGGTTCACTCTATCCCTCTGACCTTCTTATTGACGATGAAACACAGAAATTGCATCGGAATTGAATACAAAAAGCACAATGCCAACTTAAGTACAAGAAAACTGACTCTTCTTACTGTCTATGTTTTGAACCATTCATGTGACACTAGTTATAGATTCCGATGCTTCACTTCAGGTTTACTGTATCCCTCTGACCTTCTTACTGACGATGAAACACAGAAATCGCATCGGAATTACATACAAAAGGCACAATGCCTACTTAAGTTCAAGAAAACTCACTCTTCTTACTGTGTAAGTTATGAACCATTCCTGTGACACTAGTTATAGATTCCGATGCTTCACTTCAGGTTTATCGCATCCCTCTGACCTTCGTATTGACGATGAAACACAGAAATTGCATCGGAATTAAATAGAAAACACACAATGCCGTCTTAACTACACGAAAACTGACTCTTCTTACTGTCAATGTTTTGAACCATTCCTGTGACACTAGTTATAGATTCGATGCTTAACTTCAGGTTTACTGTATCCCTCTGACCTTCATATTGACGATGAAACACAGAAATATCAGCGAAATTATATACAAAAGGCACAATGCCGCCTTAAGTACAAGAGAACTGACTCTTCTTACTGTCTATGTTTTGAACCATTCCTGTGACACTAGTTATAGATTCCGATGCTCCCCTTCATTTTTACTGTATCCCTCTGACTTTCTTATTGACGATTTAACACAGAAATTGCATCGGAATTAAATAGAAAAGGCACAATGCCGACTTAAGGACAAGAAAACTGACTCTTCTTACTGTCTATGCTTTGAACCATTACCGTGACTATAGTTATAGATTCGATGCTTCACTTCAGGTTTACTGTATCCCTCTGACCTTCATATTGACGATGAAACACAGAAATTTCAGCGGAATTAAATACAAAAGGCACAATGCCGCCTTAAGTACAAGAAAACTGACTCTTGTTACTGTCAAATGTTTTGAACCATTCCTGTGACACTAGTTATAGATTCCGATGCTTCACTTCAGGTGTACTGTATTCCTCTGATCTTCTTGTTGACGGTGAAACACAGAAATAGCATCGGAATTAAATACAAAAGGCACAATGCCGACTTAAGTACAAGATAACTGACTCTTCTTACTGTCTATATGTTGAACCATTCATTTGACACTAGTTATAGATTCCGATGCTTCACTTCATTTTTACTGTAGCCCTCTGACCTTCTTATTGACGATAAAACACAGAAATTGCATCGGAATTAAATACAAAATGCACAATGCCGACTTAAGTACAAGAAAACTGACTCTTCTTACTGTCTATAATTTAACCACTCCTGTGACACTAGTTATAGATTCCGATTCTTCACTCCAGGTTTACTGTATCCCTCTGTCCTTCTTATTGACGAGGAAACACAGAAATTGCATCGGAATTAAATACAAAAGGCACAATGCCGACTTAGGAACAAGGAAACTGACTCTTCTTACTGTCTATGTTTTGAACCATTCCAGTGAAACTAGTTATAGATTCCGATGCTTCACTTCAGGTTTACTGTATCCCTCTGACCTTCTTATTGACGATGAAACACAGAAATTTCATCGGAATTGAATACATAAGGCACAATTCCGACTTAAGTACAAGAAAACTGACTCTTGTTACTGTCAAATGTTTTGAACCATTCCTGTGACACTAGTTATAGATTCCGATGCTTCACTTCCGGTTTACTGTATCCCTCTGACCTTCGTATTGACGATGAAACACAGAAATAGCATCGGAATTCAATACAAAAGGCACAATGCCGACTTAAGTTCAAGAGTTATTGACTCTTCTTACTGTCTATGTGTTGAACCATTCATTTGACACTAGTTATAGATTCCGATGCTTCACTTCAGGTTTACTGTATCCCTCTGACCTTCTTATTGACGATGAAACACAGATATTGCGTCGGAACCAAATACATATGGCACAATGACGACCTAAGTACAAGAAAACTGATTCTTCTTACTGTCTATGCTTTGAAGCATTCCTGTGACACTAGTTATAGATTTCGATGCTTCACTTCAGGTTTACTGTATTCCTCTGACCCTCTTAGAGACGATAAAACACAGAAATTGCATCGGAATTAAATATAAAAGGCACAATGCCGACATAAGTACAAGAAAACTGACTCTTCTTACTGTCTATGTTTTGAACCATTCCTGTGACACTAGTTATAGATTACGATGCTTCACTTCAGGTTTACTGCATACCTCTGACCTTCTTATTGTTGATGAAACACAGAAATTGCACCGGAATTAAATACAAAAGGCACAACGCCGACTTAAGTACAAGAAACTGACTCTTCTTACTGTCTATGTTTTGATCCACTCCTGTGACACTAGTTATAGATTCCGATGCTTCACTTCAGGATTACTGTATCCCTCTGACCTTCTTATTGACGATGAAACACAGAAATTGCATCGGAAGTAAATAGAAAAGACACAATGCCGAATTAAGTACAAGAAAACTGACTCTTCTTACTGTCTATGTTTGAACCATTCCTGTGACACTAAATAGTGATTCCGATGCTTCACTTCAGGTTCACTCTATCCCTCTGACCTTCTTATTGACGATGAAACACAGAAATTGCATCGGAATTGAATACAAAAAGCACAATGCCAACTTAAGTACAAGAAAACTGACTCTTCTTACTGTCTATGTTTTGAACCATTCATGTGACACTAGTTATAGATTCCGATGCTTCACTTCAGGTTTACTGTATCCCTCTGACCTTCTTACTGACGATGAAACACAGAAATCGCATCGGAATTACATACAAAAGGCACAATGCCTACTTAAGTTCAAGAAAACTCACTCTTCTTACTGTGTAAGTTATGAACCATTCCTGTGACACTAGTTATAGATTCCGATGCTTCACTTCAGGTTTATCGCATCCCTCTGACCTTCGTATTGACGATGAAACACAGAAATTGCATCGGAATTAGATAGAAAAGGAACAATGCCGACTCAAGTACAAGAAAACTGACTCTTCTTACTGTCTATGCTTTGAACCATTCCTGTGACACTAGTTATAGATTCGATGCTTCACTTCAGGTTTACTGTATCCCTCTGACCTTCATATTGACGATGAACACCAGAAATATCAGCGGAATTATATACAAAAGGCACAATGCCGCCTTAAGTGCAAGAGAACTGACTCTTCTTACTGTCTATGTTTTGAACCATTCCTGTGACACTAGTTATAGATTCCGATGCTCCCCTTCATTTTTACTGTATCCCTCTGACTTTTTTGTTGACGATGAAACACAGAAATTGCATCGGAATTAAATAGAAAAGGCTCAATGCCGACTTAAGGACAAGAAAACTGACTCTTCTTACTGTCTATGCTTTGAACCATTCCTGTGACTATAGTTATAGATTCGATGCTTCACTTCAGGTTTACTTTATCCCTCTGACCTTCATATTGACGATGAAACACAGAAATTTCAGCGGAATTAAATACAAAAGGCACAATGCCGACTTAAGTACAAGAAACTGACTCTTCTTACTGTCTATGTTTTGATCCACTCCTGTGACACTAGTTATAGATTCCGATGCTTTACTTCAGGATTACTGTATCCCTCTGACCTTCTTATTGACGATGAAACATAGAAATTGCATCGGAATTAAATAGAAAAGGAACAATGCCGACTTAAAAACAATAATACTGACGCTTCTTACTGTCTATGTTTTGAACCATTCCTGTAACACTAGTTATAGATGCCGATGCTTCGCTTTAGGTTTACTGTATCCCTCTGACCTTCTTATTGACGATGAAACACAGAAATTGCATCGGAAGTAAATAGAAAAGGCACAATGCCGAATTAAGTACAAGAAAACTGACTCTTCTTACTGTCTATGTTTGAACCATTCCTGTGACACTAAATAGTGATTCCGATGCTTCACTTCAGGTTCACTCTATCCCTCTGACCTTCTTATTGACGATGAAACACAGAAATTGCATCGGAATTGAATACAAAAAGCACAATGCCAACTTAAGTACAAGAAAACTGACTCTTATTAATGTCTATGTTTTGAACCATTCATGTGACACTAGTTATAGATTCCGATGCTTCACTTCAGGTTTACTGTATCCCTCTGACCTTCTTACTGACGATGAAACACAGAAATCGCATCGGAATTAAATGCAAAAGGCACAATGCCTACTTAAGTTCAAGAAAACTCACTCTTCTTACTGTGTAAGTTATGAACCATTCCTGTGACACTAGTTATAGATTCCGATGATTCACTTCAGGTTTATCGCATCCCTCTGACCTTCGTATTGACGATGAAACACAGAAATTGCATCGGAATTAAATAGAAAACACACAATGCCGTCTTAACTACACGAAAACTGACTCTTCTTACTGTCAATGTTTTGAACCATTCCTGTGACACTAGTTAAAGATTCCGATGCTTCACCTCAGGTTTACTGTATCCCTCTGACCATCTTATTGACGATGAAACACAGAAATTGCAACGGAATTAAATACAAAAGGCACAATGCCGACTTAAGTTCAAGAAATCTGACTCTTCTTATTGTCTATGTTTTAAACCATTCCTGTGACACTAGTTATAGATTCCGATGATTCACTTCAGGTTTACTGCATCCCTCTGACCTTCTTATTGACGATGAAACACAGATATTGCACCGTAATTAAATACAAAAGGCACAACGCCGGCTTAAGTACAAGAAACCTGACTCTTCTTACTGTCTATGTTTTGATCCACTCCTTTGACACTAGTTATAGATTCCGATGCTTCACTTCAGGTTAACTGTATCCCTCTGACCTTCTTATTGACGATGAAACATAGAAATTGCATCGGAATTAAATAGAAAAGGAACAATGCCGACTCAAGTACAAGAAAACTGACTCTTCTTACTGTCTATGCTTTGAACCATTCCTGTGACACAAGTTATAGATTCGATGCTTCACTTCAGGTTTACTGTGTCCCTCTGACCTTCATATTGACGATGAAACACAGAAATATCAGCGGAATTATATACAAAAGGCACAATGCCGCCTTAAGTACAAGAGAACTGACTCTTCTTACTGTCTATGTTTTGAACCATTCCTGTGACACTAGTTATAGATTCCGATGCTCCCCTTCATTTTTACTGTATCCCTCTGACTTTCTTTTTGACGATTAAACACAGAAATTGCATCGGAATTAAATAGAAAAGGCACAATGCCGACTTAAGGACAAGAAAACTGACTCTTCTTACTGTCTATGCTTTGAACCATTCCTGTGACTATAGTTATAGATTCGATGCTTCACTTCAGGTTTACTGTATCCCTCTGACCTTCATATTGACGATGAAACACAGAAATTTCAGCGGAATTAAATACAAAAGGCACAATGCCGCCTTAAGTACAAGAAAACTGTCTCTTCTTACTGTCTATGTTTTGAACCATTCCTGTGACACTAGTTATAGATTCCGAAGCTTCACTTCAGCTTTACTGTATCCCTCTGACCTTCTTATTGACGATGAAACACAGAAATTGCATCGGAATTAAATACAAAAGGCACAATGCCGACTCAAGTACAAGAAGACTGGCTCTTCTTAATGTCTATGTTTGAACCATTTCTGTGACACTAGTTATAGATTCCGATGCTTTACTTCAGGTTTACCGTATCCCTCTGACCTTCTTATTGACGATGAAACACAGACATTGCATCGGAATTAAATACAAAAGGCACAATGCCGACTTAAGTACAAGAAAACTGACTCTTCTTACTGTCTATGTCTTGAACCATTCCTGTGACACTAGTTATAGATTCCGATGCTTCACTTCAGGTTTACTGTATCCCTCTGACCTTCTTATTGACGATGAAACACAGATATTGCATCGTAATTAAATACAAAAGGCACAATGCCGACTTAAGTACAAGAAAACTGACTCTTCTTACTGTCTATGTTTTGAACCATTCATGTGACACTAATTATAGAGTCCGATGCTTCACTTCACGTTTACTGTATCCCTCTGACCTTCTTATTGACGATGAAACACAGAAATTGCATCGGAATTAAATACAAAAGGCACCATGCCGACCGATGTACAAGAAAACTGATTCTTCTTACTGTTTATGTTTGAACCATTCTTGTGACACTAGTTATAGATTCCGATGCTTCACTTCAGGTTTACTGTATCCCTCTGAACTTCTTATTGACGATGAAACACAGAAATTGCATCGGAATTAAATACAAAAGGCACAGTGTCGTCTTAAGTACAAGAAAACTGACTCTTCTTACTGTCTATGTTTGAACCATTCCTGTGACACTAGTTATAGATTCGGATGCTTCACTTCAGGTTTACTGTATCCCTCTGACCTTCTTATTGACGATCAAACACAGAAATTGCATCGGAGGTAAATACAAAAGGCACAATGCCGACTTAAGTACAAGAAAACTGACTCACCTTACTGTCTAAGTTATGAACAATTCCTGTGACACTATTATAGATTCCGATGCTACACTTCAGGTTTACTGTATCCCTCTGACCTTCTTATTGACGATGATACTTAGAAATTGCATTGGAATTAAATACAAAAGGCACAACGATGACTTAAGTACAAGAAAACTGACTCATCTTACTGCCTATGTTTTGAACCTCTCCTGTGTCACTAGTTATAGATTCCGATGCTTTACTTCAGGTTTACTGTATCCCTCTGACCTTCTTATTGACGATGAAACACAGAAATTGCATCGGAGTTAAATACAAAAGGCACAATGCCGACTTAAGTACAAGAAAACTGACTCTTCTTACTGTCTAAGTTATGAACCATTCCTGTGACACTAGTTATAGATTCCGATGCTACACTTCAGGTTTACTGTATCCCTCTGACCTTCTTATTGACGATGAAACACAGAAATTTCAGCGGAATTAAATACAAAAGGCACAATGCCGCATTAAGTACAAGAAAACTGTCTCTTCTTACTGTCTATGTTTTGAACCATTCCTGTGACACTAATTATAGGTTCCGAAGCTTCACTTCAGCTTTACTGTATCCCTCTGACCTTCTTATTGACGATGAAACACGGAAATTGCATCGGAATTAAATACAAAAGGCACAATGCCGACTCAAGTACAAGAAGACTGGCTCTTCTTACTGTCAATGTTTGAACCATTTCTGTGACACTAGTTATAGATTCCGATGCTTTACTTCAGGTTTACTGTATCCCTCTGACCTTCTTAGTGAAGATGAAACACAGATATTGCATCGTAATTAAATACAAAAGGCACAATGCCGACTTAAGTACAAGAAAACTGACTCTTCTTACTGTCTATGTTTTGAACCATTCATGTGACACTAATTATAGAGTCCGATGCTTCACTTCACGTTTACTGTATCCCTCTGACCTTCTTATTGACGATGAAACACAGAAATTGCATCGGAATTAAATACAAAAGGCACCATGCCGACCGATGTACAAGAAAACTGATTCTTCTTACTGTTTATGTTTGAACCATTCCTGTGACACTAGTTATAGATTCCGATGCTTCACTTCAGGTTTACTGTATCCCTCTGAACTTCTTATTGACGATGAAACACAGAAATTGCATCGGAATTAAATACAAAAGGCACAGTGCCGTCGTAAGTACAAGAAAACTGACACTTCTTACTGTCTATGTTTGAACCATTCCTGTGACACTAGTTATAGATTCGGATGCTTCACTTCAGGTTTACTGTACTCCTCTGACCTTCTTATTGACGATGAAACACAGAAATTGTATCGGAATTAAATACAAAAGGCACAATGCCGACTTAAGTACAAGAAAACTGTCTCTTCTTACTGTCTAAGTTATGAACCATTCCTGTGACACTAGTTATAGATTCCGATGCTACACTTCAGGTTTACTGTATCCCTCTGACCTTCTTATTGACGATGAAACAAAGAAATTGCATCGGAATTAAATACAAAAGGCACAACGCTGACTTAAGTACAAGAAAACTGACTCATCTTACTGTCTATGTTTTGAACCTCTCCTGTGACACTAGTTATAGATTCCGATTCTTTACTTCAGGTTTACTGTATCCCTCTGACTTTCTTATTGACGATGAAACACAGAAATTGCATCGGAGTTAAATACAAAAGGCACAATGCCGACTTATGTACAAGAAAACTGACTCTTCTTTCTGTCTAAGTTATGAACCATTCCTGTGACACTAGTCATAGATTCCGATGCTACACTTCAGGTTTACTCTATCCCTCTGACCTTCTTATTCACGATGAAACACAGAAATTGCATCGGAATGAAATACAAAAGGCACAACGCCGACTTAAGTACAAGAAAACTGACTCATCTTACTGTCTATGTTTTGAACCTCTCCTGTGACACTAGTTATAGATTCCGATGCTTCACTTCATTTTTACTGTATCCCTCTGACTTTCTTATTGACGATTAAACACAGAAATTGCATCGGAATTAAATAGAAAAGGCACAATGCCGACTTAAGGACAAGAAAACTGACTCTTCTTACTGTCTATGCTTTGAACCATTCCTGTGACTATAGTTATAGATTCGATGCTTCACTTCAGGTTTACTGTATCCCTCTGACCTTCATATTGACGATGAAACACAGAAATTTCAGCGGAATTAAATACAAAAGGCACAATGCCGCCTTAAGTACAAGAAAACTGTCTCTTCTTACTGTCTATGTTTTGAACCATTCCTGTGACTCTAGTTATAGATTCCGAAGCTTCACTTCAGCTTTACTGTATCCCTCTGACCTTCTTATTGACGATGAAACACAGACATTGCATCGGAATTAAATACAAAAGGCACAATGCCGACTTAAGTACAAGAAAACTGATTCTTCTTACTGTCTATGATTTGAACCATTCCTGTGACACTAGTTATAGATTCCGATGCTTCACTTCAGGTTTACTGTATCCCTCTGACCTTCTTATTGACGATGAAACACAGATATTGCATCGTAATTAAATACAAAAGGCACAATGCCGACCTTAAGTACAAGAAACCTGACTCTTCTTACTGTCTAAGTTATGAACTATTCCTGTGACACTAGTTATAGATTCCGATGCTACACTTCAGGTTTACTGTATCCCTCTGACCTTCTTATTGACGATGAAACACAGAAATTGCTTCGGAATGAAATACAAAAGGCACAACGCCGACTTAAGTACAAGAAAACTGACTCATCTTACTGCCTATGTTTTGAACCTCTCCTGTGACACTAGTTAAAGGTTCCGATGCTTCACTTCAGGTTTACTGTACCCCTCTGACCTTCTTATTGACGATGAAACATAGAAATTGCATCGGAATTAAATAGAAAAGGAACAATGCCGACTTAAGTACAAGAATACTGACGCTTCATACTGCCTATGTTTTGAACCATTCCTGTGACACTAAATAGTGATTCCGATGCTTCACTTCAGGTTTACTGATTCCCTCTGACCTTCTTATTGAAGATGAAACACAGAAATTGCATCGGAATTGAATACAAAAAGCACAATACCAACTTAAGTACAAGAAAACTGACTCTTCTTACAGTCTATGTTTTGAACCATTCATGTGACACTAGTTATAGATTCCGATGCTTCACTTCAGGTTTACTGTAATCCTCTGACCTTCTTACAGGCGATGAAACACAGAAATCGCATCGGAATTAAATACAAAACGCACAATGCCTACTTAAGTACAAGAAAACTCACTCTTCTTACTGTCTAAGTTATGAATCATTCCTGTGACACTAGTTATAGATTTCGATGCTTCACTTCAGGTTTACCGTATCCCTCTGACCTTCTTATTGACGATGAAACACAGAAATTGCATCTGAATTACATAGAAAAGACACAATGCCGACTTAACTACACGAAAACTGACTCTTCTTACTGTCAATGTTTTGAACCATTCCTGTGACACTAGTTAAAGATTCCGATGCTTCACCTCAGGATTACTGTATCCCTCTGACCTTCTTATTGACGATGAAACACAGAAATTGCAACGGAATTAAATACAAAAGGCACAATGCCGACTTAAGTTCAAGAAAACTGACTCTTCTTATTGTCTATGTTTTGAACCATTCCTGTGACACTAGTCATAGATTCCGATGCTTCACTTCAGGTTTACTGTATCCCTCTGAACTTCTTATTGACGATGAAACACAGAAATTGTATCGGAATTAAATACAAAAGGCACAACGCCGACTTAAGTACAAGAAAACTGACTCATCTTACTGTCTATGTTTTGAACCTCTCCTGTCACACTAGTTATAGATTCCGATGTTTCACTTCAGGTTTACTGTATCCCTCTGACCTTCTTATTGAAGTTGAAACACAGATATTACAACGGAATTAAATACAAAGGGCACAATGCCGACTTAAGTACAAGAAAACTGACTCTTCATACTCTCAATGTTTGAACCATTCATGTGACACTAGTTATAGATTCCGATGCTTCACTTCAGGTTTACTGTATCCCTCTGACCATCTTATTGTTGATGAAACACAGATATAGCATCGGAATTAAATACGAAAGACACAATGCCTACATAAGTACAAGAAAAATGACTCCTCTTACTGTCTATGATTTCAACCACTCCTGTGACACTAGTTATAGATTCCGATGCATCTCTTCAGGTTTACTGTATTCCTCTGTCCTTCTTATTGAAGATGAAACACAGATATTGCATCGGAATTAAATACAAAGGGCACAACGCCGACTTAAGTACAAGAAAACTGACTCTTCTTACTGTCTATGTTTTGATCCACTCCTGTGACACTAGTTATAGATTCCGATGCTTCACTTCAGGTTTACTGTATCCCTCTGACCTTCTTATTGACGATGAAACATAGAAATTGCATCGGAGTTAAATAGAAAAGGAACAATGCCGACTTAAGTACAACAATACTGACGCTTCTTACTGTCTATGTGTTGAACCATTCCTGTGACACTAGTTATAGATGCCGATGCTTCACTTTAGGTTTACTGTATCCCTCTGACCTTCTTATTGACGATGAAACACAGAAATTGCATCGGAAGTAAACAGAAAAGGCATAATGCCGACTTAAGTAGAAGAAAACTGACTCATATTACTGTCTATGTTATGAACCTTTCCTGTGACACTAGTTTTAGATTCCGATGCTTCACTTCAGGTTTACTGTATCCCTCTGACCTTCTTATTGAAGATGAAACACAGATATTGCATCGGAATTAAATACAAAAGGCACAATGCCGACCGATGTACAAGAAAACTGATTCTTCTTACTATTTATGTTTGAACCATTCCTGTTACACTAGTTATAGATTCCGATGCTTCACTTCAGGTTTACTGTATCCCTCTGAACTCCTTATTGACGATGAAACACAGAAATTGCATCGGAATATAATACAAATGGCACACTGCCGACTTAAGTACAAGAAAACTGACTCTTCTTACTGTCTATGTTTGAACCATTCCTGTGACACTAGTTATAGATTCGGACTCTTCACTTCAGGTATACTGTATTCCTCTGACCTTCTTATTGACGATGAAACACAGATATTGCATCGGAATTAAATACAAAAGGCACAATGCCGACCGATGTACAAGAAAACTGATTCTTCTTACTATTTATGTTTGAACCATTCCTGTGATACTAGTTATAGATTCCGATGCTTCACTTCAGGTTTACTGTATCCCTCTGAACTCCTTATTGACGATGAAACACAGAAATTGCATCGGAATTAAATGCAAATGGCACAGTGCCGACTTAAGTACAAGAAAACTGACTTTTCTTACTGTCTATGTTTGAACCATTCCTGTGACACTAGTTATAGATTCGGTTGCTTCACTTCAGGTATACTGTATTCCCTGACCTTCTTTTTGACGATGAAACACAGAAATTGCATCGGAATTAAATACAAAAGGCACACTGCCGACTTAAGTACAAGAAAACTGTCTCTTCTTATTGTCTATGTTTTGAACCATTCCTGTGACACTAGTTATAGATTCCGATGCTTTACTTCAGGTTTACTGTATCCCTCTGACTTTCTTATTGACGATGAAACACAGAAATTGCATCGGAGTTAAATACAAAAGGCACAATGCCGACTTAAGTACAAGAAAACTGACTCTTCTTACTGTCTAAGTTATGAACCATTCCTGTGACACTAGTTATAGATTCCGATGCTACACTTCAGGTTTACTGTATCCCTCTGACCTTCTTATTGACGATGAAACACAGAAATTGCATCGGAATTAAATACAAAAGGCACAACGCCGACTTAAGTACAAGAAAACTGACTCATCTTACTGTCTATGTTTTGAACCTCTCCTGTGACACTAGTTATAGATTCCGATGCTTCACTTCATGTTTACTGTATCCCTCTGACCTTCTTATTGACGATGAAACACAGATATTGCATCGTAATTAAATACAAAAGGCACAATGCCGACTTAAGTACAAGGAAACTGACTCTCCTTACTTTCTATGCTTTGAACCATTCATGCGACACTAATTATAGAGTCCGATGCTTCACTTCAGGTTTACTGTATCCCTCTGACCTTCTTATTGACAATGAAACACAGAATTTGCATCGGAATTAAATACAAAGGGCACAATGCCGACCGATGTACAAGAAAACCGATTCTTCTTACTGTTTAGGTTTGAACCATTCCTGTGACACTAGTGATAGATTCCGATGCTTCACTTCAGTTTTACTGTATCTCTCTGACCTTCTTATTGACGATGAAACACAGAAATTGCATCGGAATTAAATACAAAAAGCACAATGCCGACTTAAGTAAAAGAAAACTGACTCTTCTTACTGTCTATGTTTGAACCATTCCTGTGACACTAGTTATAGATTCGGATGCTCCACTTCAGGTTTACTGTATTCCTCTGACCTTCTTATTGACGATGAAACACAGAAATTGCATCGGAATTAAATACAAAAGGCACAATGCCGACTTAAGAACAAGAAAACTGACTCTTCTTATTGTCTATGTTTTGAACCATTCCTGTGACACTAGTTATAGATTCCGATGCTTTACTTCAGGTTTACTGTATCCCTCTGACCTTCTTATTGACGATGAAACACAGATATTGCATCGGAATTAAATACAAAAGGCACAATGCTGACTTAAGTACAAGAAAACTGACTCTTCTTACTGTCTAAGTAATGAACCATTCCTGTGACACTAGTTATAGATTCCGATGCTTCACTTCAGGTTTACTGTATCCCTCTGACCTTCTTATTGACGATGAAACACAGAAATTGCATCGGAATGAAATACAAAAGGCACAACGCCGACTTAAGTACAAGAAAACTGACTCATCTTACTGTCTATGTTTTGAACCTCTCCTGTGACACTAGTTATAGATTCCGATGCTTCACTTCAGGTTTACTGTATCCCTCTGACCTTCTTATTGAAGATGAAACACAGATATTGCATCGGAATTAAATACAAAGGGCACAATGCCGACTTAAGTACAAGAAAACTGACTCTTCTTACTGTCTATGTTTTGAACCATTCATGTGACACTAGTTATAGATTCCGATGCTTCACTTCATTTTTACTGTATCCCTCTGACTTTCATATTGACGATTAAACACAGAAATTGCATCGGAATTAAATAGAAAAGGCACAATGCCGACTTCAGTACAAGAAAAGTGACTCTTCTTACTGTCTATGCTTTGAACCATTCCTGTGACACTAGTTATAGATTCCGATAGTTCACTTCATTTTTACTGTATCCCTCTGACTTTCTTATTGACGATTAAACACAGAAATTGCATCGGAATTAAATAGAAAAGGCACAATGCCGCCTTAAGGACAAGAAAACTGACTCTTCTTACTGTCTATGCTTTGAACCTTTCCTGTGACATTAGTTATAGATTCGATGCTTCACTTCAGGTTTACTGTATCTCTCTGACCTTCATATTGACGACGAAACACAGAAATTTTAGCGGAATTAAATACAAAAGGCACAATGCCGCCTTAAGTACAAGAAAACTGACTCTTCTTACTGTCTATGTTTTGAACCATTCCTGTGACACTAGTTATAGATTCCGATGCTTCACTTCAGGTTCACTGTATCCCTCTGACCTTCTTATTAACGATTAAACACAGAAATTGCATCGGAATTAAATAGAAAAGGCACAATGCCGACTTAAGTACAAGAAAACTACCTCTTCTTACTGTCAATGCTTTGAACCATTCCTGTGACACTAGTTATAGATTCCGATGCTTCACTTCAGGTTTACTATATCCCTCTGGCCTTCTTATTGAAGATGAAACACAGATATTGCATCGGAATTAAATACAAAGGGCACAATGCCGACTTCAGTACAAGAAAACTGACTCTTCTTACTGTCTATGTTTGAACCATTCATGTGACACTAGTTATAGATTCCGATGCTTCACTTCAGGTTTACTGTATCCCTCTGACCATCTTATTGTTAATGAAACACAGATATAGCATCGGAATGAAATAGAAAAGGCACAATGCCTACATAAGTACAAGAAAACTGACTCTTCTTACTGTCTATGATTTGAACCATTCCAGTGACACTAGTTATGGATTCCGATGCTTCTCTTCAGGTTTACTGTATCCCTCTGACCTTCTTATTGACGATAAAACACAGGAATTGCATCGGAATTAGTACAAAAAGCACAATGCCAACTTAAGTACAAGAAAACAGACACTTCTTACTGTCTGTGTTTTGAACCATTCAAGTGACACTAGGCATAGCTTCCGATGCTTTACTTCAGGTTTACTGTATCCCTCTGACCATCTTATTGTTGATGAAACACAGATATAGCATCGGAATTATATACAAAACGCACAATGCCTACATAAGTACAAGAAAACTGACTCTTCTTACTGTCTATGATTTGAACCATTCCTGTTACACTAGTTATAGATTCCGATGCTTCTCTTCAGGTTTACTGTATCCCTCTGACCTTCTTATTGTAGATGAAACACAGAAATTGCATCGGAATTAAGTACAAAAGGCACAATGCCGACTTAAGTACAAGAAAACAGACTCTTCTTACTGTCTGTGTTTTGAACCATTCATGTGACACTAGGCATAGCTTCCGATGCTTCACTTCAGGTTTACTGTATCCATCTGACCTTCTTATTATCGATGAAACACAGAATTTGCATCGGATTTAAATACAAAAGGCACAATGCCGACATATGAACAAGAAAACAGACTCTTCTTACTGTCTATGTTTGAACCATTCATGTGACACTAGTTATAGATTCCGATGCTTCATTTCAGTTTTACTGTATCCCTCTGACCTTCTTATCGACGATGAAACACAGAAATTGCATCGGAATTAAATACAAAAGGCACAATGCCGACTTAAGTACAAGAAAACTGACTCCTCTTACTGTCTATGATTGAAACATTCCTGTGACACTAGTTATAGATTCCGATGCTTCACTTGAGGTTTACTGTATCCCTCTGACCTTCTTATTGACGATGAAACACAGAAATTGCATCGGAATTAAATACAAAAGGCACAATGCAGACTTAAGTACAAGAAAACTGACTCTTCTTACTGTCTATGTTTGGAACCATTCCTGTGACACTAGTTATAGATTCCGATGCTTCACTTCAGGTTTACTGTATCCCTCTGACCTACTTATTGACGATGAAACACAGACATCGCATCGGAGTTAAATACAAAAGGCACAATGCCGACTTAAGTACAAGAAAACTGACTCTTCTTACTGTCCATGTTTTGAACCATTCCTGTGACACTAGTTATAGATTCCAATGCTTCACTTCAGGTTTACTGTATCCCTCTGACCATCTTATTGTTGATGAAACACAGATATAGCATCGGAATTAAATACAAAAGACACAATGCCTACATAAGTACAAGAAAACTGACTCTTCTTACTGTCTATGATTTGAACCATTCCTGTGACACTAGTTATAGATTCCGATGCTTATCTTCAGGTTTACTGTCTCCCTCTGACCTTCGTATTGACGATGAAACACAGAAATTGCATCGGAATTAAATACAAAAGGGCACAACGCCGACTTAAGTACAAGAAAACTGACTCATCTTACTGTCTATGTTTTGAACCTTTCCTGTGACACTAGTTATAGATTCCGATGCTTCACTTCAGGTTTACTGTATCCCTCTGGCCTTCTTATTGAAGATGAAACACAGATATTGCACCGTAATTAAATACAAAAGGCACAATGCCGACTTAAGTACAAGATAACTGACTCTTCTTACTGTCTATGTATTGAACCATTCCTGTGACACTAGTTATAGATTCCGATGCTTCACTTCAGGTTCACTGTATCCCTCTGACCTTCTTATTAACGATTAAACACAGAAATTGCATCGGAATTAAAGAGAAGATTCACAATGCCGACTTAAGTACAAGAAAACTGACTCTTCTTACTGTCTATGTTTTGAACCATTCCTGCGACACAAGTTATAGATTCCGATGCTTCACTTCAGGTTTACTGTATCCCTCTGACCTTCCTATTGACGATGAAACACAGATATTGCACCGTAATTAAATACAAAAGGCACAATGCCGACTTAAGTACAAGGTAACTGACTCTTCTTACTGTCTATGTATTGAACCATTCCTGTGACACTAGTTATAGATTCGGATGCTTCACTTCAGGTTTACTGTATCCCTCTGACGTTCTTAGTGACGATGAAACATAAATAATTGCATCGGAATTAAATAGAAAAGGAACAATGCCGACTTAAGTTCAAGAATACTGACTCTTCTTACTGTCTATGATTTAAACCATTCCTGTGACACTAGTTATAGATTCCGACGCTTCACTTCAGGTTTACTGTATCCCTCTGTCCTTCTTATTGAAGATGAAACACAGATATTGCATCGGAATAAAATACAAAGGGCACAATGCCAACTTAAGTACAAGAAAACTGACTCTTCTTACTGTCTATGTTTTGAACCTTTCCTGTGACACTAGTTATAGATTCCGATGCTTCACTTCAGGTTTACTGTATCCCTCTGGCCTTCTTATTGAAGATGAAACACAGATATTGCACCGTAATTAAATACAAAAGGCACAATGCCGACTTAAGTACAAGATAACTGACTCTTCTTACTGTCTATGTATTGAACCATTCCTGTGACACTAGTTATAGATTCCGATGCTTCACTTCAGGTTCACTGTATCCCTCTGACCTTCTTATTAACGATTAAACACAGAAATTGCATCGGAATTAAAGAGAAGATTCACAATGCCGACTTAAGTACAAGAAAACTGACTCTTCTTACTGTCTATGTTTTGAACCATTCCTGCGACACAAGTTATAGATTCCGATGCTTCACTTCAGGTTTACTGTATCCCTCTGACCTTCCTATTGACGATGAAACACAGATATTGCACCGTAATTAAATACAAAAGGCACAATGCCGACTTAAGTACAAGGTAACTGACTCTTCTTACTGTCTATGTATTGAACCATTCCTGTGACACTAGTTATAGATTCGGATGCTTCACTTCAGGTTTACTGTATCCCTCTGACGTTCTTAGTGACGATGAAACATAAATAATTGCATCGGAATTAAATAGAAAAGGAACAATGCCGACTTAAGTTCAAGAATACTGACTCTTCTTACTGTCTATGATTTAAACCATTCCTGTGACACTAGTTATAGATTCCGACGCTTCACTTCAGGTTTACTGTATCCCTCTGTCCTTCTTATTGAAGATGAAACACAGATATTGCATCGGAATAAAATACAAAGGGCACAATGCCAACTTAAGTACAAGAAAACTGACTCTTCTTACTGTCTATGTTTTGAACCTTTCCTGTGACACTAGTTATAGATTCCGATGCTTCACTTCAGGTTTACTGTATCCCTCTGACCTTCTTATTGAAGATGAAACTCAGATATTGCATCGGAATTAAATACAAAGGGAACAATGCTGACTTAAGTACAAGAAAACTGACTCATCTTACTGTCTATGTTTGAACCATTCATGTGACACTAGTTATAGATTCCGATGCTTCACTTCAGGTTTACTGTATCCCTATGACCATCTTATTGTTGATGAAACACAGATATCGCATCGGAATTAAATACAAAAGGGACAATGCCTACGTAAGTACAAGAAAACTGACTCTTCTTACTGCCTATGATTTGAACCTTTCCTGTGACACTAGTTACAGATTCCGATGCTTCTCTTCTGGTTTACTGTATCCCTCTGACCTTCTTATTGACGATGAAACACAGATATTGCATCGGAATTAAATACAAAAGACACAACGCCGACTTAAGTACAAGAAAACTGACTCATCTTACTGTCTATGTTTTGAACCTTTCCTGTGACACTAGTTATAGAGTCCGATGCTTCACTTCAGGTTTACTATATCCCTCTGACCTTCTTATTGAAGATGAAACACAGATATTGCATCGGAATTAAATACGAAGGGCACAATGCCGACTTAAGTACAAGAAAACTGACTCTTCTTACTGTCTATGTTTGAACCATTCATGTGACACTAGTTATAGATTCCGATGCTTCACTTCAGGTTTACTGTATCCCTCTGACCATCTTATTGTTAATGAAACACAGATATAGCATCGGAATTAAATACAAAAGGCACAATGCCTACATAAGTACAAGAAAACTGACTCTTCTTACTGTCTATGATTTGAACCATTCCAGTGACACTAGTTATGGATTCCGATGCTTCTCTTCAGGTTTACTGTATCCCTCTGACCTTCTTATTGACGATAAAACACAGGAATTGCATCGGAATTAAATACAAAAAGCACAATGCCGACTTAAGTACAAGAAAACAGACTCTTCTTACTGTCTGTGTTTTGAACGATTCATGTGACACTAGGCATAGCTTCCGATGCTTCACTTCAGGTTTACTGTATACCTCTGACATTCTTATTGAAGATGAAACTCAGATATTGCATCGGAATTAAATACAAAGGGCACAATGCCGACTTAAGTACAAGAAAACTGACTCATCTTACTGTCTATGTTTGAACCATTCATGTGACACTAGCTATAGATTTCGATGCTTCACTTCAGGTTTACTGTATCCCTCTGACCATCTTATTGTTGATGAAACACAGATATAGCATCGGATTTAAATACAAAAGACACAATGCCTACATAAGTACAAGAAAACTGACTCTTCTTACTGTCTATGATTTGAACCATTCCTGTGACACTGGTTATAGATTCCGATGCTTCTCTTCAAGTTTACTGTATCCCTCTGACCTTCTTATTGACGATGAAACACAGAAATTGCATCGGAATTAAATACAAAAGGCACAACGCCGACTTAAGTACAAGAAAACTGACTCATCTTAATGTCTATGTTTTGAACCTTTCCTGTGACACTGGTTATAGATTCCGATGCTTCACTTCAGGTTTACTATATCCCTCTGACCTTCTTATTGAAGATGAAACACAGATATTGCATCAGAGATAAATACGAAGGGCACAATGCCGACTTGAGTACAAGAAAACTGACTCTTCTTACTGTCTATGTTTGAACCATTCATGCGACACTAGTTATAGATTCCGTTGCTTCACTTCAGTTTTACTGTATCCCTCTGACCTTCTTATCGACGATGAAACACAGAAATTGCATCGGAATTAAAAACAAAAGGCACAATGCAGACTTAAGTACAAGAAAACTGACTCCTCTTACTGTCTATGATTGAAACATTCCTGTGACACTAGTTATAGATTCCGATGCTTCACTTGAGGTTTACTGTATCCCTCTGACCTTCTTATTGACGATGAAACACAGAACTTGCATCGGAATTAAATACAAAAGGCAGAATGCAGACTTAAGTACAAGAAAACTGACTCTTCTTACTGTCTATGTTTGGAACCATTCATGTGACACTTGGCATAGCTTCCGATGCTTCACTTCAGTTTTACTGTATCCCTCTGACCATCTTTTTGTTGATGAAACACAGATATGGCATCGGAATTAAATGCAAAACGCACAATGCCTACATAATTACAAGAAAACTGACTCATCTTACTGTCTATGATTTGAACCATTCCTGTTACACTAGTTATAGATTCCGATGCTTCTCTTCAGGTTTACTGTATCCCTCTGACCTTCTTATTGACGATGAAACACAGAAATTGCATCGGAATTAAATACAAAAGGCACGTTGCCTACTTAAGTACAAGAAAACAGACTCTTCTTACTGTCTGTGACTTGAACCATTCATGTGACACTAGGCATAGCTTCCGATGCTTCACTTCAGGTTTACTGTATCCATCTGACCTTCTTATTATCGATGAAACACAGAATTTGCATCGGCATTAAATACAAAAGGCACAATGCCGACTTATGTACAAGAAAACTGACTCATCTTACTGTCTATGTTTGCACCACTCATGTGACACTAGTTATAGATTCCGATGCTTCACTTCAGTTTTACTGTATCCCTCTGACCTTCTTATCGACGATGAAACACAGAAATTGCATCGGAATTAAATACAAAAGGCACAATGCCGACTTAAGTACAAGAAAACTGACTCCTCTTACTGTCTATGATTGAAACATTCCTGTGACACTAGTTATAGATTCCGATGCTTCACTTGAGGTTTACTGTATCCCTCTGACCTTCTTATTGACGATGAAACACAGAAATTGCATCGGAATTAAATACAAAAGGCACAATGCAGACTTAAGTACAAGAAAACTGACTCTTCTTACTGTCTATGTTTGGAACCATTCCTGTGACACTAGTTATAGATTCCGATGCTTCACTTCAGGTTTACTGTATCCCTCTGACCTTCTTGCTGACGATGAAACACAGACATTGCATCGGAGTTAAATACAAAAGGCACTATGCCGACTTAAGTACAAGAAAACTGACTCTTCTTACTGTCGATGTTTTGAACCTTTCCTGTGACACTAGTTATAGATTCCGATGCTTCACTTCAGGTTTACTGTATCCCTCTGACCTTCTTAGTGACGATGAAACATAGAAATTGCATCGGAATTAAATAGAAAAGGAACAATGACGACTTAAGTTCAAGAATACTGACTCTTCTTACTGTCTATGATTTAAACCATTCCTGTGACACTAGTTATAGATTCCGACGCTTCACTTCAGGTTTACTGTATCCCTCTGTCCTTCTTATTGAAGATGAAACACAGATATTGCATCGGAATAAAATACAAAGGGCACAATGCCAACTTAAGTACAAGAAAACTGACTCTTCTTACTGTCTATGTTTTGAACCTTTCCCGTGATACTAGTTATAGATTCCGATGCTTCACTTCAGGTTTACTGTATCCCTCTGACCTTCTTATTGAAGATGAAACTCAGATATTGCATCGGAATTAAATACAAAGGGCACAATGCCGACTTAAGTACAAGAAAACTGACTCATCTTACTGTCTATGTTTGAACCATTCATGTGACACTAGTTATAGATTCCTATGCTTCACTTCAGGTTTTCTGTATCCCTCTGACCATCTTATTGTTGATGAAACACAGATATAGCATCGGATTTAAATACAAAAGACACAATGCCTACATAAGTACAAGAAAACTGACTCTTCTTACTGTCTACGATTTGAACCATTCCTGTTACACTAGTTATAGATTCCGATGCTTCTCTTCAGGTTTACTGTATCCCTCTAACCTTCTTATTGACGATGAAACACAGAAATTGCATCGGAATTAAATACAAAAGGCACAATGCCGACTTAAGTACAAGAAAACAGACTCTTCTTACTGTCTGTGTTTTGAACCATTCATGTGACACTAGGCATAGCTTCCGTAGCTTCACTTCAGGTTTACTGTATCCATCTGACCTTCTTATTATCGATGAAACACAGAATTTGCATCGGAATTAAATACAAAAGGCACAATGCCGACTTATGTACAAGAAAACTGACTCTTCTTACTGTCTATGTTTGAACCATTCATGTGACACTAGTTATAGATCCCGATGCTTCACTTCAGTTTTATTGTATCCCTCTGACCTTCTTATCGACGATGAAACACAGAAATTGCATCGGAATTAAATACAAAAGCCACAATGCCGGCTTAAGTACAAGAAAACTGACTCCTCTTACTGCCTATGATTGAAACATTCCTGTGACACTAGTTATAGATTCCGATGCTTTACTTGAGGTTTACTGTATCCCTCTGACCTTCTTATTGACGATGGAACACAGAAATCGCATCGGAATTAAATACAAAAGGCACAATGCAGACTTAAGTAGAAGAAAACTGATTCTTCTTACTGTCTATGTTTGGAACCATTCCTGTGACACTAGTTATAGATTCCGATGCTTCACTTCAGGTTTACTGTATCCCTCTGACCTTCTTATTGACGATGAAACACAGACATTGCATCGGAGTTAAATACAAAAGGCACAATGCCGACTTAAGTACAAGAAAACTGACTCTTCTTACTGTCTACGTTTTGAACCATTCCTGTGACACTAGTTATAGATTCCGATGCTCCACTTCAGGTTTACTGTATCCATCTGACCTTCTTATTATCGATGAAACACAGAATTTGCATCGGAATTAAATACAAAAGGCACAATGCCGACTTATGTACGAGAAAACTGACTCTTCTTACTGTTTATGTTTGAACCATTCATGTGACACTAGTTATAGATTCCGATGCTTCACTTCAGTTTTACTGTATCCCTCTGACCTTCTTATCGACGATGAAACGCAGGAATTGCATCGGAATTAAATACAAAAGGCACAATGCCGACTTAAGTACAAGAAAACTGACTCCTCTTACTGTCTATGATTGAAACATTCCTGTGACACTAGTTATAGATTCCGATGCTTCACTTGAGGTTTGCTGTATCCCTCTGACCTTTTTATTGACGATGAAACACAGAAATTGCATCGGAATTAAATACAAGAGGCACAATGCAGACTTAAGTACAAGAAAACTGACTCTTCTTACTGTCTATGTTTGGAACCATTCCTGTGACACTAGTTATAGATGCCGATGCTTCACTTCAGGTTTACTGTATCCCTCTGACCTTCTTATTGACGATGAAACACAGACATTGCATCGGAGTTAAATACAAACGGCACAATGCCGACTTAAGTACAAGAAACTTGACTCTTCTTACTGTCTATGTTTTGAACCATTCCTGTGACACTAGTTATAGATTCCGATGCTTCACTTCCGCTTTACTGTATCCCTCTGACCATCTTATTGTTGATAAAACACAGATATATCATCGGAATTAAAAACAAAAGACACAATGCCTACATAAGTACAACAAAACTGACTCTTCTTACTGTCTATGTTTTGAACCTTTCCTGTGACACTAATTATAGATTCCGATGCTTCACTTCAGGTTTACTGTATCCCTCTGACCTTCTTATTGAAGATGAAACTCAGATATTGCATCGGAATTAAATACAAAGGGCACAATGCCGACTTAAGTACAAGAAAACTGACTCATCTTACTGTCTATGTTTGAACCATTCATGTGACACTAGTTATAGATTCCGATGCTTCACCTCAGGTTTACTGTATCCCTATGACCATCTTATTGTTGATGAAACACAGATATAGCATCGGAATTAAATACAAAAGGGACAATGCCTACATAAGTACAAGAAAACTGACTCTTCTTACTGTCTATGATTTGAACCATTCCTGTGACACTAGTTACAGATTCCGATGCTTCTCTTCAGGTTTACTGTATCCCTCTGACCTTCTTATTGACGATGAAACACAGATATTGCATCAGAATTAAATACAAAGGGCACAATGCCGACTTAAGTACAAGAAAACTGACTCTTCTTACTGTCTATGTTTGAACCATTCATGTGACACTAGTTATAGATTCCGATGCTCCACTTCAGGTTTACTGTATCCCTCTGACCTTCTTATTGAAGATGAAACACAGATATTGCATCGGAATTAAATACGAAGGGCACAATGCCGACTTAAGTCCAATAAACTGACTCTTCTTACTGTCTATGTTTGAACCATTCATGTGACACTAGTTATAGATTCAGATGCTTCACTTCAGGTTTACTGTATCCCTCTGACCATCTTATTGTTAATGAAACACAGATATAGCATCGGAATTAAATACAAAAGGCACAATGCCTACATAAGTACAAGAAAACTGACTCTTCTTACTGTCTATGATTTGAACCATTCCAGTGACACTAGTTATGGATTCCGATGCTTCTCTTCAGGTTTACTGTATCCCTCTGACCTTCTTATTGACGATAAAACACAGGAATTGCATCGGAATTAAATACAAAAAGCACAATGCCGACTTAAGTACAAGAAAACAGACTCTTCTAACTGTCTGTGTTTCGAACCATTCATGTGACACTAGGCATAGCTTCCGATGCTTCACTTCAGGTTTACTGTATACCTCTGACCTTCTTATTGAAGATGAAACTCAGATATTGCATCGGAATTAAATACAAAGGGCACTATGCCGACTGAAGTACAAGAAAACTGACTCATCTTACTGTCTATGTTTGAACCATTCATGTGACACTAGTTATAGATTTCGATGCTTCACTTCAGGTTTACTGTATCCCTATGACCATCTTATTGTTGATGAAACACAGATATAGCTTCGGAATTAGATTCAAAAGGGACATTGCCTACATAAGTACAAGAAAACTGACTCTTCTTACTGTCTATGAATTGAACCATTCCTGTGACACTAGTTACAGATTCCGATGCTTCTCTTCAGGTTTACTGTATCCCTGTGACCTTCTTATTGACGATGAAACACAGATATTGCATCGGAATTAAATACAAAGGGCACAATGCCGACTTAAGTACAAGAAAACTGACTCTTCTAACTGTCTATGTTTGAACCATTCATGTGACACTAGTTATAGATTCCGATGCTTCACTTCAGGTTAACTGTATCCCTCTGACCATCTTATTGTTGATTAAACACAGATATAGCATCGGATTTAAATACAAAAGACACAATGCCTACATAAGTACAAGAAAACTGACTCTTCTTACTGTCTATGATTTGAACCATTCCTGTGACACTGGTTATAGATTCCGATGCTTCTCTTCAGGTTTACTGTATCCCTCTGACCTTCTTATTGACGATGAAACACAGAAATTGCATCGGAATTAAATACAAAAGGCACAACGCCGACTTAAGTACAAGAAAACTGACTCTTGTTACTGTCTATGAATTGAACCATTCCTGTGACACTAGTTACAGATTCCGATGCTTCTCTTCAGGTTTACTGTATCCCTCTGACCTTCTTATTGACGATGAAACACAGATATTGCATCGGAATTAAATACAAAGGGCACAATGCCGACTTAAGTACAAGAAAACTGACTCTTCTTACTGTCTATGTTTGAACCATTCATGTGACACTAGTTATAGATTCCGATGCTTCTCTTCAGTATTACTGTATCCCTCTGACCTTCTTATCGACGATGAAACACAGAAATTGCATCGGAATTAAATACAAATGGCACAATGCCGACTTAAGTACAAGAAAACTGACTCCTCTTACTGTCTATGATTGAAACATTCTTGTGACACTAGTTATAGATTCCGATGCTTCACTTGAGGTTTACTGTATCCCTCTGACCTTCTTATTGACGATGAAACACAGAAATTGCATCGGAATTAAATACAAAAGGCACAATGCAGACTTAAGTACAAGAAAACTGACTCTTCTTACAGTCTATGTTTGGAACCATTCATGTGACACTAGGCATAACTTCCGATGCTTCACTTCAGGTTTACTGTATCCCTCTGTCCATCTTTTTGTTGATGAAACACAGATATAGCATCGGAATTAAATACAAAACGCACAATGCCTACATAAGTACAAGAAAACTGACTCTTCTTACTGCCTATGATTTGAACCATTCCTGTTACACTAGTTATAGATTCCGATGCTTCACTTCAAGTTTACTGTATCCCTCTGACCTTCTTATTGACGATGAAACACAGAAATTGCATCGGAATTAAATACAAAAGGCACAATGCCTACTTAAGTACAAGAAAACAGACTCTTCTCACTGTCTGTGATTTGAACCATTCATGTGACACTAGGCATAGCTTCCGATGCTTCACTTCTGGTTTACTGTATCCATCAGACCTTCTTATTATCGATGAAACACAGAATTTGCTTCGGAATTAAATACAAAAGGCACAATGCCGACTTATGTACAAGAAAACAGACTCATCTTACTGTCTATGTTTGAACCATTCATGTGACACTAGTTATAGATTCCGATGCTTCACTTCAGTTTTACTGTACCCCTCTGATCTTCTTATCGACGATGAAACACAGATATTGCATCGGAATTAAATACAAAAGGCACAATGCCGACTTAAGTACAAGAAAACTGACTCCTCTTACTGTCTATGATTGAAACATTCCTGTGACACTAGTTATAGATTCCGATGCTTCACTTGAGGTTTACTGTATCCCTCTGACCTTCTTTTTGACGATGAAACACAGAAATTGCATCGGAATTAAATACAAAAGGCACAATGCAGACTTAAGTACAAGAAAACTCACTCTTCTTACTGTCTATGTTTGGAACCATTCCTGTGACACTAGTTATAGATACCGATGCTTCACTTCAGGTTTACTGTATCCCTCTGACCTTCTTATTGACGATGAAGCACAGACATTGCATCGGAGTTAAATACAAAAGGCACAATGCCGACTTAAGTACAAGAAAACTGACTCTTCTTAATGTCTATGTTTTGAACCATTCCTGTGACACTAGTTATAGATTCCGATGCTTCACTTCAGGTTTACTGTATCCCTCTGACCATCTTATTGTTGATGAAACACAGATATAGCATCGGAATTAAATACAAAATACACAATGCCTACATAAGTACAAGAAAACTGACTCTTCTTACTGTCTATGATTTGAACCATTCCTGTGACACTAGTTATAGATTCCGATGCTTCTCTTCAGGTTTACTGTCTCCCTCTGACCTTCTTATTGACGATGAAACACAGAAATTGCATCGGAATTAAATACAAAAGGCACAACGCCGACTTAAGTACAAGAAAACTGACTCATCTTACTGCCTATGTTTTGAACCTTTCCTGTGACACTAGTTATAGATTCCGATTCTTCACTTCAGGTTTACTTTATCCCTCTGGCCTTCTTATTGAAGATGAAACACAGATATTGCATCGGAATTAAATGCAAAGGGCACAATGTCGACTTAAGTACAAGAAAACTGACTCTTCTTACTGTCTATGTTTGAACCATTCATCTGACACTAGTTATAGATTCCGATGCTTCACTTCAGGTTTACTGAATCCCTCTGACATTCTTATTGACGATGAAGCACAGAAATTGCATCGGAATTAAATAGAAAATTCACAATGCCGACTTAAGTACAAGAAAGCTGACTCCTCTTACTGTCTATGATTGAAACATTCCTGTGACACTAGTTATAGATTCCGATGCTTCACTTGAGGTTTGCTGTATCCCTCTGACCTTCTTATTGACGATGAAACACAGAAATTGCATCGGAATTAAATACAAAAGACACAATGCAGACTTAAGTACAAGAAAACTGACTCTTCTTACTGTCTATGTTTGGAACCATTCCTGTGACACTAGTTATAGATTCCGATGCTTCACTTCAGGTTTACTGTATCCCTCTGACCTTCTTATTGACGATGAAACACAGACATTGCATCGGAGTTAAATACAAAAGGCACAATGCCGACTTAAGTACAAGAAAACTGACTCATCTTACTGTCTATGTCTTGAACCATACCTGTGACACTAGTTATAGATTCCGATGCATCACTTCTGCTTAACTGTATCCCTCTGACCATCTTATTGTTGATGAAACACAGATATATCATCGGAATTAAATACAAAAGACACAATGCCTACATAAGTACAACAAAACTGACTCTTCTTACTGTCTATGTTTTGAACCTTTCTTGTGACACTAATTATAGATTCCGATGCTTCACTTCAGGTTTACTGTATCCCTCTGACCTTCTTATTGAAGATGAAACTCAGATATTGCATCGGAATTAAATACAAAGGGCACAATGCCGACTTAAGTACAAGAAAACTGACTCATCTTACTGTCTATGTTTGAACCATTCATGTGACACTAGTTATAGATTCCGATGCTTCACTTCAGGTTTACTGTATCCCTATGACCATCTTATTGTTGATGAAACACAGATATAGCATCGGAATTTAATACAAAAGGGACAATGCCTACATAGGTACAAGAAAACTGACTCTTCTTACTGTCTATGATTTGAACCATTCCTGTGACACTAGTTACAGATTCCGATGCTTCTCTTCAGGTTTACTGTATCCCTCTGACCTTCTTATTGACGATGAAACACGGATATTGCATCGGAATTAAATACAAAGGGCACAATGCCGACTTAAGTACAAGAAAACTGACTCTTCTTACTGTCTATGTTTGAACCATTCATGTGACACTAGTTATAGATTCCGATGCTTCACTTCAGGTTTACTGTATCCCTCTGACCACCTTATTGTTGATGAAACACAGATATAGCATCGGAATTAAATACAAAAGACACTATGCCTACACAAGTACGAGAAAACTGACTCTTCTTACTGTCTATGATTTGAACCATGCCTGTGACACTGGTTATAGATTCCGATGCTTCTCTTCAGGTTTACTGTATCCCTCTGACCTTCTTATTGACGATGAAACACAGAAATTGCATCGGAATTAAATACAAAAGGCACAACGCCGACTTACGTACAAGAAAACTGACTCATCTTACTGTCTATGTTTTGAACCTTTCCTGTGACACTAGTTATAGATTCCGATGCTTCACTTCAGGTTTACTATATCCCTCTGACCTTCTTATTGAAGATGAAACACAGATATTGCATCGGAATTAAATACGAAGGGCACAATGCCGACTTAAGTACAAGAAAACTGACTCTTCTTACGGTCTATGTTTGAACCATTCATGTGACACTAGTTATAGATTCCGATGCTTCACTTCAGGTTTACTGTATCCCTCTGACCATCTTATTGTTAATGAAACACAGATATAGCATCGGAATTAAATACAAAAGGCACAATGCCTACATAAGTACAAGAAAACTGACTCTTCTTACTGTCTATGATTTGAACCATTCCAGTGACACTAGTTATAGATTCCGATGCTTCTCTTCAGGTTTACTGTATCCCTCTGACCTTCTTATTGACGATAAAACACAGGAATTGCATCTGAATTAAATACAAAAAGCACAATGCCGACTTAAGTACAAGAAAACAGACTCTTCTTCCTGTCTGTGTTTCGAACCATTCATGTGACACTAGGCATAGCTTCCGATGCTTCACTTCAGGTTTACTGTATACCTCTGACCTTCTTATTGAAGATGAAACTCAGATATTGCATCGGAATTAAATACAAAGGGCACTATGCAGACTTAAGTACAAGAAAACTGACTCATCTTACTGCCTATGTTTGAACCATTCATGTGACACTAGTTATAGATTTCGATGCTTCACTTCAGGTTTACTGTATCCCTATGACCATCTTATTGTTGATGAAACACAGATATAGCATCGGAATTAAATACAAAAGGGACAATGCCTACATAAGTAAAAGAAAACTGACTCTTCTTACTGTCTAAGGATTGAACCATTCCTGTGACACTAGTTACAGATTCCGATGCTTCTCTTCAGGTTTACTGTATCCCTCTGACCTTCTTATTGACGATGAAACACAGATATTGCATCGGAATTAAATACAAAGGGCACAATGCCGACTTAAGTACAAGAAAACTGACTCTTCTTACTGTCTATGTTTGAACCATTCGTGTGACACTAGTTATAGATTCCGATGCTTCATTTCAGGTTTACTGTATCCCTCTGACCATCTTATTGTTGATGAAACACATATATAGCATCGGATTTAAATACAAAAGACACAATGTCTACATAAGTACAAGAAAACTGACTCTTCTTACTGTCTATGATTTGAACCATTCCTGTGACACTGGTTATAGATTCCGATGCTTCTCTTCAGGTTTACTGTATCCCTCTGACCTTCTTATTGACGATGAAACACAGAAATTGCATCGGAATTAAATACAAAAGGCACAACGCCGACTTAAGTACAAGAAAACTGACTCCTCTTACTGTCTATGAATTGAACCATTCCTGTGACACTAGTTACAGATTCCGATGCTTCTCTTCAGGTTTACTGTATCCCTCTGACCTTCTTATTGACGATGAAACACAGATATTGCATCGGAATTTAATACAAAGGGCACAATGCCGACTTAAGTACAAGAAAACTGACTCTTCTTACTGTCTATGTTTGAACCATTCATGTGACACTAGTTATAGATTCCGATGCTTCACTTCAGTTTTACTGTATCCCTCTGACCTTCTTATCGACGATGAAACACAGAAATTGCATCGGAATTAAATACAAAAGGCACAATGCCGACTTAAGTACAAGAAAACTGACTCCTCTTACTGTCTATGATTGAAACATTCCTGTGACACTAGTTATAGATTCCGATGCTTCACTTGAGGTTTACTGTATCCCTCTGACCTTCTTATTGACGATGAAACACAGAAATTGCATCGGAATTAAATACAAAAGGCACAATGCAGACTTAAGTACAAGAAAACTGACTCTTCTTACTGTCTATGTTTGGAACCATTCATATAACACTAGGCATAGCTTCCGATGCTTCACTTCAGGTTTACTGTATCCCTCTGTCCATCTTTTTGTAAATGAAACACAGATATAGCATCGGAATTAAATACAAAACGCACAATGCCTACATAAGTACAAGAAAACTGACTCTCCTTACTGTCTATGATTTGAACCATTCCTGTTACACTAGTTATAGATTCCGATGCTTCACTTCAAATTTACTGTATCCCTCTGACCTTCGTATTGACGATGAAACACAGAAATTGCATCGGAATTAAATACAAAAGACACAATGCCTACTTAAGTACAAGAAAACAGACTCTTCTTACTGTCTGTGATTTGAACCATTCATGTGACACTAGGCATAGCTTCCGATGCTTCACTTCTGGTTTACTGTATCCATCTGACCTTCTTATTATCGATGAAACACAGAATTTGCATCGGAATTAAATACAAAAGGCACAATGCCGACTTATGTACAAGAAAACAGACTCATCTTACTGTCTAATTTTGAACCATTCATGTGACACTAGTTATAGATTCCGATGCTTCACTTCAGTTTTACTGTATCCCTCTGACCTTCTTATCGACGATGAAACACAGAAATTGCATCGGAATTAAATACAAAAGGCACAATGCCGACTTAAGTACAAGAAAACTGACTCCTCTTACTGTCTATGATTGAAACATTCCTGTGACACTAGTTATAGATTCCGATGCTTCACTTGAGGTTTACTGTATCCCTCTGACCTTCTTATTGACGATGAAACACAGAAATTGCATCGGAATTAAATACAAAAGGCACAATGCAGACTTAAGTACAAGAAAACTGACTCTTCTTACTGTCTATGTTTGGAACCATTCCTGTGACACTAGTTATAGATTCCGATGCTTCACTTCAGGTTTACTGTATCCCTCTGACCTGCTTATTGACGATGAAACACAGACATTGCATCGGAGTTAAATACAAAAGGCACAATGCCTGCTTAAGTACAAGAAAACTGACTCTTCTTAATGTCTATGTTTCGAACCATTCCTGCGACACTAGTTAGAGATTCCGATGCTTCTCTTCAGGTTTACTGTATCCCTCTGACCATCTTATTGTTGATGAAACACAGATATAGCATCGGAATTAAATACAAAAGACAAATTGCCTACATAAGTACAAGAAAACTGACTCTTCTTACTGTCTATGATTTGAACCATTCCTGTGACACTAGTTACAGATTCCGATGCTTCTCTTCAGGTTTACTGTCTCCCTCTGACCTTCTTATTGACGATGAAACACAGAAATTGCATCGGAATTAAATACAAAAGGCACAACGCCGACTTAAGTACAAGAAAACTGACTCATCTTACTGCCTATGTTTTGAACCTTTCCTGTGACACTAGTTATAGGTTCCGATGCTTCACTTCAGGTTTACTGTATCCCTCTGGCATTCCTATTGGAGATGAAACACAGATATTACATCGGAATTAAATGCAAAGGGCACAATGCCGACTTAAGTACAAGAAAACTGACTCTTCTTACTGTCTATGTTTGAACCATTCGTGTGACACTAGTTATAGATTCCGATGCTTCACTTCAGGTTTACTGTATCCCTCTGACATTCTTATTGACGATGAAGCACAGATATTGCATCGGAATTAAATAGAAAATTCACAATGCCGACTTAAGTACAAGAAAACTGACTCTTCTTACTGTCTATGTTTTGAACCATTCCTGCGACACTAGTTATAGATTCCGATGCTTCACTTCAGGTTTACTGTATCCCTCTGACCTTCTTATTGACGATGAATCACAGATATTGCACCGTAATTAAATACAAAAGGCACAATGCCGACTTAAGTAAAAGAAAACTGACTCTTCTTACTGTCTATGTTTTGAACCATTCCTGTGACACTAGTTATAGATTCCGATGCTTCTCTTCAGGTTTACTGTATCCCTCTGACCTTCTTACTGACGATGAAACACAGACATTGCATCGGAGTTAAATACAAAAGGCACTATGCCGACTTAAGTACAACAAAACTGTATCTTCTTACTGTCGATGTTTTGAACCTTTCCTGTGACACTAGTTATACATTCCGATGCTTCACTTCAGGTTTACTGTATCCCTCTGACCTTCTTAGTGACGATGAAACATAGAAATTGCATCGGAATTAAATAGAAAAGGAACAATGCCGACTTAAGTTCAAGAATACTGACTCTTCTTACTGTCTATGATTTAAACCATTCCTGTGACACTAGTTATAGATTCCGACGCTTCACTTCAGGTTTACTGTATCCCTCTGTCCTTCTTATTGAAGATGAAACACAGATATTGCATCGGAATAAAATACAAAGGGCACAATGCCAACTTAAGTACAAGAAAACTGACTCTTCTTACTGTCTATGTTTTGAACCTTTCCTGTGACACTAGTTATAGATTCCGATGCTTCACTTCAGGTTTACTGTATCCCTCTGACTTTCTTATTGAAGATGAAACTCAGATATTGCATCGGAATTAAATACATAGGGCACAATGCAGACTTAAGTACAAGAAAACTGACTCATCTTACTGTCTATGTTTGAACCATTCATGTGACACTAGTTATAGATCCCGATGCTTCACTTCAGGTTTACTGAATCCCTCTGACATTCTTATTGACGATGAAGCACAGAAATTGCATCGGAATTAAATAGAAAATTCACAATGAAGACTTAAGTACAAGAAAGCTGACTCCTTTTACTGTCTACGATTGAAACATTCCTGTGACACTAGTTATAGATTCCGATGCTTCACTTGAGGTTTCCTGTATCCCTCTGACCTTCTTATTGACGATGAAACACAGAAATTGCATCGGAATTAAATACAAAAGGCACAATGCAGACTTAAGTACAAGAAAACTGAATCTTCTTACTGTCTATGTTTGGAACCATTCCTGTGACACTAGTTATAGATTCCGATGCTTCACTTCAGGTTTACTGTATCCCTCTGACCTTCTTATTGACGATGAAACACAGACATTGCATCGGAATTAAATACAAAAGGCACAATGCAGACTTAAGTACAAGAAAACTGACTCTTCTTACTGTCTATGTTTGGAACCTTTCCTGTGACACTAGTTATAGATTCCGATGCTTCACTTCAGGTTTACTATATCCCTCTGACCTTCTTATTGAAGATGAAACACAGATATTGCATCGGAATTAAATACGAAGGGCACAATGCCGACTTAAGTACAAGAAAACTGACTCTTCTTACTGTCTATGTTTGAACCATTCATGTGACACTTGTTATAGATTCCGATGCTTCACTTCAGGTTTACTGTATCCCTCTGACCATCTCATTGTTGATGAAACACAGATATAGCATCGGAATTAAATACAAAAGGGACAATGCCTACATAAGTACAAGAAAACTGACTCTTCTTACTGTCTATGATTTGAACCATGCCTGTGACATTGGTTATAGATTCCGATGCTTCTCTTCAGGTTTACTGTATCCCTCTGACCTTCTTATTGACGATGAAACACAGAAATTGCATCGGAATTAAATACAAAAGGCACAACTCCGACTTAAGTACAAGAAAACTGACTCAACTTACTGTCTATGTTTTGAACCTTTCCTGTGACACTAGTTATAGATTCCGATGCTTCACTTCAGGTTTACTATATCCCTCTGACCTTCTTATTGAAGATGAAACACAGATATTGCATCGGAATTAAATACGAAGGGCACAATGCCGACTTAAGTACAAGAAAACTGACTCTTCTTACTGTCTATGTTTGAACCATTCATGTGACACTAGTTATAGATTCCGATGATTCACTTCAGGTTTACTGTATCCCTATGACCATCTTATTGTTGATGAAACACAGATATAGCATCGGAATTAAATACAAAAGGGACAATGCCTACATAAGTACAAGAAAACTGACTCTTCTTACTGTCTATGGATTGAACCATTCCTGTGACACTAGTTACAGATTCCGATGCTTCTCTTCAGGTTTACTGTATCCCTCTGACCTTCTTATTGACAATGAAACACAGATATTGCATCGGAATTAAATACAAAGGGCACAATGCCGACTTAAGTACAAGAAAACTGACTCTTCTTACTGTCTATGTTTGAACCATTCATGTGACACTAGTTATAGATTCCGATGCTTCACTTCATGTTTACTGTATCCCTCTGACCATCTTATTGTTGATGAAACACAGATATAGCATCGGATTTAAATACAAAAGACACAATGCCTACATAAGTACAAGAAAACTGACTCTTCTTACTGTCTATGATTTGAACCATTCCTGTTACGCTAGTTATAGATTCCGATGCTTCACTTCAAGTTTACTGTATCCCTCTGACCTTCTTATTGAAGATGAAACACAGATATTGCATCGGAATTAAATACAAAGGGCACAATGCCGACTTAAGTACAAGAAAACTGACTCTTCTTACTGTCTATGTTTGAACCATTCATGTGACACTAGTTATAGATTCCGATGCTTCACTTCAGCTTTACTGTATCCCTCTGTCCTTCTTATTGACGATGAAACACAGATATTGCATCGGAATTAAATACAAAGGGCACAATGCCGACTTAAGTACAAGAAAACTGACTCTTCTTACTGTCTATGTTTGAACCATTCATGTGACACTAGTTATAGATTCCGATGCTTCACTTCAGCTTTACTGTATCCCTCTGACCATCTTATTGTTGATGAAACACAGATATATCATCGGAATTAAATACAAAAGACACAATGCCTACATAAGTACAACAAAACTGACTCTTCTTACTGTCTATGTTGTGAACCTTTCCTGTGACAATAATTATAGATTCCGATGCTTCACTTCAGGTTTACTGTATCCCTCTGACCTTCTTATTGAAGATGAAACTCAGATATTGCATCGGAATTAAATACAAAGGGCACAATGCCGACTTAAGTAGAAGAAAACTGACTCATCTTACTGTCTATGTTTGAACCATTCATGTGACACTAGTTATAGATTCCGATGCTTCACTTCAGGTTTACTGTATCCCTATGACCATCTTATTGTTGATGAAACACAGATATAGCATCGGAATTAAATACAAAAGGGACAATGCCTACATAAGTACAAGAAAACTGACTCTTCTTACTGTCTATGATTTGAACCATTCCTGTGACACTAGTTACAGATTCCGATGCTTCTCTTCAGGTGTACTGTATCCCTCTGACCTTCTTATTGACGATGGAACACAGAAATTGCATCGGAATTAAATACAAAGGGCACAATGCCGACTTAAGTACAAGAAAACTGACTCTTCTTACTGTCTATGTTTGAACCATTCATGTGACACTAGTTATAGATTCCGATGCTTCACTTCAGGTTTACTGTATCCATCTGACCTTCTCATTGACGATGAAACACAGATATTGCACCGTAATTAAATACAAAAGGCACAATGCCGACTTAAGTAAAAGAAAACTGACTCTTCTTACTGTCTATGTTTTGAACCATTCCTGTGACACTAGTTATAGATTCCGATGCTTCTCTTCAGGTTTACTGTATCCCTCTGACCTTCTTACTGACGATGAAACACAGAAATTGCATCGGAATTAAATACAAAAGGCACAACGCCGACTTAAGTACAAGAAAACTGACTCATCTCACTGTCTATGTTTTGAACCTTTCCTGTGACACTAGTTATAGATTCCGATGCTTCACTTCAGGTTTACTATATCCCTCTGACCTTCTTATTGAAGATGAAACACAGATATTGCATCGGAATTAAATACGAAGGGCACAATGTCGACTTAAGTACAAGAAAACTGACTCTTCTTACTGTCTATGTTTGAACCATTCATGTGACACTAGTTATAGATTCCGATGATTCACTTCAGGTTTACTGTATCCCTATGACCATCTTATTGTTGATGAAACACAGATATATCATCGGAATTAAATACAAAAGACACAATGCCTACATAAGTACAACAAAACTGACTCTTCTTACTGTCTATGTTGTGAACCTTTCCTGTGACACTAATTATAGATTCCGATGCTTCACTTCAGGTTTACTGTATCCCTCTGACCTTCTTATTGAAGATGAAACTCAGATATTGCATCGGAATTAAATACAAAGGGCACAATGCGAACTTAATTAGAAGAAAACTGACTCATCTTACTGTCTATGTTTGAACCATTCATGTGACACTAGTTATAGATTCCGATGCTTCACTTCAGGTTTACTGTATCCCTATGACCATCTTATTGTTGATGAAACACAGATATAGCATCGGAATTAAATACAAAAGGGACAATGCCTACATGAGTACAAGAAAACTGACTCTTCTTACTGTCTATGATTTGAACCATTCCTGTGACACTAGTTACAGATTCCGATGCTTCTCTTCAGGTGTACTGTATCCCTCTGACCTTCTTATTGACGATGGAACACAGAAATTGCATCGGAATTAAATACAAAGGGCACAATGCCGACTTAAGTACAAGAAAACTGACTCTTCTTACTGTCTATGTTTGAACCATTCATGTGACACTAGTTATAGATTCCGATGATTCACTTCAGGTTTACTGTATCCCTCTGACCATCTTATTGTTGATGAAACACAGATATATCATCGGAATTAAATACAAAAGACACAATGCCTACATAAGTACAACAAAACTGACTCTTCTTACTGTCTATGTTGTGAACCTTTCCTGTGACACTAATTATAGATTCCGATGCTTCACTTCAGGTTTACTGTATCCCTCTGACCTTCTTATTGAAGATGAAACTCAGATATTGCATCCTAATTAAATACAAAGGGCACAATGCCGACTTAAGTAGAAGAAAACTGACTCATCTTACTGTCTATGTTTGAACCATTCATGTGACACTAGTTATAGATTCCGATGCTTCACTTCAGGTTTACTGTATCCCTATGACCATCTTATTGTTGATGAAACACAGATATAGCATCGGAATTAAATACAAAAGGGACAATGCCTACATAAGTACAAGAAAATTGACTCTTCTTACTGTCTATGATTTGAACCATTCCTGTGACACTAGTTACAGATTCCGATGCTTCTCTTCAGGTGTACTGTATCCCTCTGACCTTCTTATTGACGATGGAACACAGAAATTGCATCGGAATTAAATACAAAGGGCACAATGCCGACTTAAGTACAAGAAAACTGACTCTTCTTACTGTCTATGTTTGAACCATTCATGTGACACTAGTTATAGATTCCGATGCTTCACTTCAGGTTTACTGTATCCCTCTGACCTTCTCATTGACGATGAAACACAGATATTGCACCGTAATTAAATACAAAGGCACAATGCCGACTTAAGTAAAAGAAAACTGACTCTTCTTACTGTCTATGTTTTGAACCATTCCTGTGACACTAGTTATAGATTCCGATGCTTCTCTTCAGGTTTACTGTATCCCTCTGACCTTCTTACTGACGATGAAACACAGAAATTGCATCGGAATTAAATACAAAAGGCACAACGCCGACTTAAGTACAAGAAAACTGACTCATCTTACTGTCTATGTTTTTAACCTTTCCTGTGACACTAGTTATAGATTCCGATGCTTCACTTCGGGTTTACTATATCCCTCTGACCTTCTTATTGAAGATGAGACACAGATATTGCATCGGAATTAAATACGAAGGGCACAATGCCGACTTAAGTACAAGAAAACTGACTCTTCTTACTGTCTATGTTTGAACCATTCATGTGACACTAGTTATAGATTCCGATGCTTCACTTCAGGTTTACTGTATCCCTATGACCATCTTATTGTTGATGAAACACAGATATAGCATCGGAATTAAATACAAAAGGGACAATGCCTATATAAGTACAAGAAAACTGACTCTTCTTACTGTCTATGGATTGAACCATTCCTGTGACACTAGTTACAGATTCCGATGCTTCTCTTCAGGTTTACTGTATCCCTCTGACCTTCTTATTGACGATGAAACACAGAAATTGCATCGGAATTAAATACAAAGGGCACAATGCCGACTTAAGTACAAGAAAACTGACTCTTCTTACTGTCTATGTTTGAACCATTCATGTGACACTAGTTATAGATTCCGATGCTTCACTTCAGGTTTACTGTATCCCTCTGACCATCTTATTGCTGATGAAACACAGATATAGCATCGGATTTAAATACAAAAGACACAATGCCTACATAAGTACAAGAAAACTGACTCTTCTTACTGTCTATGATTTGAACCATTCCCGTGACACTGGTTATAGATTCCGATGCTTCTCTTCAGGTATACTGTATCCCTCTGACCTTCTTATTGACGATGAAACACAGAAATTGCATCGGAATTAAATACAAAAGGCACAACGCCGACTTAAGTACAAGAAAACTGACTCCTCTTACTGTCTATGAATTGAACCATTCCTGTGACACTAGTTACAGATTCCGATGCTTCTCTTCAGGTTTACTGTATCCCTCTGACCTTCTTATTGACGATGAAACACAGATATTGCATCGGAATTAAATACAAAGGGCACAATGCCGACTTAAGTACAAGAAAACTGACTCTTCTTACTGTCTATGTTTGAACCATTAATGTGACACTAGTTATAGATTCCGATGCTACACTTCAGTTTTACTGTATCCCTCTGACCTTCTTATTGACGATGAAGCACAGAAATTGCATCGGAATTAAATACAAAAGGCACAATGCAGACTTAAGTACAAGAAAACTGACTCTTCTTACTGTCTATGTTTGGAACCATTCATGTGACACTAGGCATAGCTTCCGATGCTTCACTTCAGGTTTACTGTATCCCTCTGTCCATCGTTTTTTTGATGAAACACAGATATAGCATCGGAATTAAATACAAAACGCACAATGCCGACTTAAGTACAAGAAAACTGACTCTTCTTACTGTCTATGTTTGAACCATTCATGTGACACTAGTTATAGATTCCGATGCTTCACTTCAGCTTTACTGTATCGCTCTGACCATCTTATTGTTGATGAAACACAGATATATCATCGGAATTAAATACAAAAGACACAATGCCTACATAAGTACAACAAAACTGACTCTTCTTACTGTCTATGTTGTGAACCTTTCCTGTGACACTAATTATAGATTCCGATGCTTCACTTCAGGTTTACTGTATCCCTCTGACCTTCTTATTGAAGATGAAACTCAGATATTGCATCGGAATTAAATACAAAGGGCACAATGCCGACTTAAGTAGAAGAAAACTAACTCATCTTACTGTCTATGTTTGAACCATTCATGTGACACTAGTTATAGATTCCGATGCTTCACTTCAGGTTTACTGTATCCCTATGACCATCTTATTGTTGATGAAACACAGATATAGCATCGGATTTAAATACAAAAGACACTATGCCTACATAAGTACAAGAAAACTTACTCTTCTTACTGTCTATGATTTGAACCATGCCTGTGACACTGGTTATAGATTCCGATGCTTCTCTTCAGGTTTACTGTATCCCTCTGACCTTCTTATTGACGATGAGACACAGAAATTGCATCGGTATTAAATACAAAAGGCACAACGCCGACTTAAGTACAAGAAAACTGACTCATCTTACTGTCTATGTTTTGAACCTTTCCTGTGACACTAGTTATAGATTCCGATGCTTCACTTCAGGTTTACTATATCCCTCTGACCTTCTTATTGAAGATGAAACACAGATATTGCATCGGAATTAAATACGAAGGGCACAATGCCGACTTAAGTACAAGAAAACTGACTCTTCTACTGTCTATGTTTGAACCATTCATGTGACACTAGTTATAGATTCCGATGCTTCACTTCAGGTTTACTGTATCCCTATGACCATCTTATTGTTGATGAAACACAGATATAGCATCGGAATTAAATACAAAAGGGACAATGCCTATATAAGTACAAGAAAACTAACTCTTCTTACTGTCTATGGATTGAACCACTCCTGTGACACTAGTTACAGATTCCGATGCTTCTCTTCAGGTTTACTGTATCCCTCTGACCTTCTTATTGACGATGAAACACAGATATTGCATCGGAATTAAATACAAAGGGCACAATGCCGACTTAAGTACAAGAAAACTGACTCTTCTTACTGTCTATGTTTGAACCATTCATGTGACACTAGTTATAGATTCCGATGCTTCACTTCAGGTTTACTGTATCCCTCTGACCATCTTATTGTTGATGAAACACAGATATAACATCGGATTTAAATAAAAAAGACACAATGCCTACATAAGTACAAGAAAACTGACTCTTCTTACTGTCTATGATTTGAACCATTCCTGTGACACTGGTTATAGATTCCGATGCTTCTCTTCAGGTTTACTGTATCCCTCTGACCTTCTTATTGACGATGAAACACAGAAATTGCATCGGAATTAAATACAAAAGGCACAACGCCGATTTAAGTACAAGAAAACTGACTCCTCTTACTGTCTATGAATTGAACCATTCCTGTGACACTAGTTACAGATTCCGATGCTTCCCTTCAGGTTTACTTTATCCCTCTGACATTCTTATTGACGATGAAACACAGATATTGCATCGGAATTAAATACAAAGGGCACAATGCCGACTTAAGTACAAGAAAACTGACTCTTCTTACTGTCTATGTTTGAACCATTCATGTGACACTAGTTATAGATTCCGATGCTTCACTTCAGTTTTACAGTATCCCTCTGACCTTCTTATCGACGATGAAACACAGAAATTGCATCGGAATTAAATACAAAAGGCACAATGCCGACTTAAGTACAAGAAAACTGACTCCTCTTACTGTCTATGATTGAAACATTCCTGTGACACTAGTTATAGATTCCGATGCTTCACTTGAGGTTTACTGTATCCCTCTGACCTTCTTATTGACGATGAAACACAGAAATTGCATCGGAATTAAATACAAAAGGCACAATGCAGACTTAAGTACAAGAAAACTGACTCTTCTTACTGTCTATGTTTGGAACCATTCATGTGACACTAGGCATAGCTTCCGATGCTTCACTTCAGGTTTACTGCATCCCTATGTCAATCTTTTTGTTGATGAAACACAGATATAGCATCGGAATTAAATACAAAAGGGACAATGCCTACATAAGTACAAGAAAACTGACTCTTCTTACTGTCTATGGATTGAACCATTCCTGTGACACTAGTTATAGATTCCGATGCTTCTCTTCAGGTTTACTGTATCCCTCTGACCTTCTTATTGACGATGAAACACAGATATTGCATCGGAATTAAATACAAAGGGCACAATGCCGACTTAAGTACAAGAAAACAGACTCTTCTTACTGTCTATGTTTGAACCATTCATGTGACACTAGTTACAGATTCCGATGCTTCTCTTCAGGTTTACTGTATCCCTCTGACCTTCTTATTGACGATGAAACACAGATATTGCATCGGAATTAAATACAAAGGGCACAATGCCGACTTAAGTACAAGAAAACTGACTCTTCTTACTGTCTGTGTTTGAACCATTCATGTGACACTAGTTATAGATTCCGATGCTTCACTTCAGTTTTACTGTATCCCTCTGACCTTCTTATCGACGATGAAACACAGAAATTGCATCGGAATTAAATACAAAAGGCACAATGCCGACTTAAGTACAAGAAAACTGACTCCTCTTACTGTCTATGATTGAAACATTCCTGTAACACTAGTTATAGATTCCGATGCTTCTCTTGAGGTTTACTGTATCCCTCTGACCTTCTTATTGACGATGAAACACAGAAATTGCATCGGAATTAAATACAAAAGGCACAATGCAGACTTAAGTACAAGAAAACTGACTCTTCTTACTGTCTATGTTTGGAACCATTCATGTGACACTAGGCATAGCTTCCGATGCTTCACTTCAGGTTTACTGTATCCCTCTGTCCATCTTTTTGTTGATGAAACACAGATATAGCATCGGAATTAAATACAAAACGCACAATGCCTACATAAGTACAAGAAAACTGACTCTTCTTACTGTCTATGATTTGAACCATTCCTGTTACACTAGTTATAGATTCCGATGCTTCACTTCAAGTTTACTGATCCCTCTGACCTTCTTATTGACGATGAAACACAGAAATTGCATCGGAATTAAATACAAAAGACACAATGCCTACTTAAGTACAAGAAAACAGACTCTTCTTACTGTCTGTGATTTGAACCATTCATGTGACACCAGGCATAGCTTCCGATGCTTGACTTCTGGTTTACTGTATCCATCTGACCTTCTTATTATCGATGAAACACAGAATTTGCATCGGAATTAAATACAAAAGGCACAATGCCGACTTATGTACAAGAAAACAGACTCATCTTACTGTCTATGTTTGAACCGTTCATGTGACACTAGTTATAGATTCCGATGCTTCACTTCAGTTTTACTGTATCCCTCTGACCTTCTTATCGACGATGAAACACAGAAATTGCATCGGAATTAAATACAAAAGGCACAATGCCGACTTAAGTACAAGAAAACTGACTCCTCTTACTGTCTATGATTGAAACATTCCTGTGACACTAGTTATAGATTCCGATGCTTCACTTGAGGTTTACTGTATCCCTCTGACCTTCTTATTGACGATGGAACACAGAAATTGCATCGGAATTAAATACAAATGGCACAATGCAGACTTAAGTACAAGAAAACTGACTCTTCTTACTGTCTATGTTTGGAACCATTCCTGTGACCCTAGTTATAGATTCCGATGCTTCACTTCAGGTTTACTGTATCCCTCTGACCTTCTTATTGACGATGAAACACAGACATTGCATCGGAGTTAAATACAAAAGGCACAATGCCGACTTAAGTACAAGAAAACTGACTCTTCTTAATGTCTATGTTTTGAACCATTCCTGTGACACTAGTTATAGATTCCGACGCTTCACTTCAGGTTTACTGTATCCCTCTGACCATCTTATTGTTGATGAAACACAGATATAGCATCGGAATTAAATACAAAAGACACAATGCCTACATAAGTACAAGAAAACTGACTCTTCTTTCTGTCTATGATTTGAACCATTCCTGTGACACTAGTTATAGATTCCGATGCTTCTCTTCAGGTTTACTGTCTCCCTCTGACCTTCTTATTGACGATGAAACACAGAAATTGCATCGGAATTAAATACAAAAGGCACAACGCCGACTTAAGTACAAGAAAACTGACTCATCTTACTGCCTATGTTTTGAACCTTTCCTGTGACACTAGTTATAGATTCCGATGCTTCACTTCAGGTTTACTGTATCCCTCTGGCCTTCTTATTGAAGATGAAGCACAGATATTGCATCGGAATTAAATGCAAAGGGCACAATGCCGACCTAAGTACAAGAAAACTGACTCTTCTTACTGTCTATGTTTGAACCATTCATGTGACACTAGTTATAGATTCCGATGCTTCACTTCAAGTTTACTGTATCCCTCTGACCTTCTTATTGAAGATGAAACACAGATATTGCATCGGAATTAAATACAAAGGGCACAATGCCGACTTAAGTACAAGAAAACTGACTCTTCTTACTGTCTATGTTTGAACCATTCATGTGACACTAGTTATAGATTCCGATGCTTCACTTCAGCTTTACTGTATCCCTCTGACCATCTTATTGTTGATGAAACACAGATATATCATCGGAATTAAATACAAAAGACACAATGCCTACATAAGTACAACAAAACTGACTCTTCTTACTGTCTATGTTGTGAACCTTTCCTGTGACACTAATTATAGATTCCGATGCTTCACTTCAGGTTTACTGTATCCCTCTGACCTTCTTATTGAAGATGAAACTCAGATATTGCATCGGAATTAAATACAAAGGGCACAATGCCGACTTAAGTAGAAGAAAACTGACTCATCTTACTGTCTATGTTTGTACCATTCATGTGACACTAGTTACAGATTCCGATGCTTCTCTTCAGGTGTACTGTATCCCTCTGACCTTCTTATTGACGATGGAACACAGAAATTGCATCGGAATTAAATACAAAGGGCGCAATGCCGACTTAAGTACAAGAAAACTGACTCTTCTTACTGTCTATGTTTGAACCATTCATGTGACACTAGTTATAGATTCCGATGCTTCACTTCAGGTTTACTGTATCCCTCTGACCTTCTCATTGACGATGAAACACAGATATTGCACCGTAATTAAATACAAAAGGCACAATGCCGACTTAAGTAAAAGAAAACTGACTCTTCTTACTGTCTATGTTTTGAACCATTCCTGTGACACTAGTTATAGATTCCGATGCTTCTCTTCAGGTTTACTGTATCCCTCTGACCTTCTTACTGACGATGAAACACAGAAATTGCATCGGAATTAAATACAAAAGGCACAACGCCGACTTAAGTACAAGAAAACTGACTCATCTTACTGTCTATGTTTTGAACCTTTCCTGTGACACTAGTTATAGATTCCGATGCTTCACTTCAGGTTTACTATATCCCTCTGACCTTCTTATTGAAGATGAGACACAGATATTGCATCGGAATTAAATACGAAGGGCACAATGCCGACTTAAGTACAAGAAAACTGACTCTTCTTACTGTCTATGTTTGAACCATTCATGTGACACTAGTTATAGATTCCGATGCTTCACTTCAGGTTTACTGTATCCCTATGACCATCTTATTGTTGATGAAACACAGATATAGCATCGGAATTAAATACAAAAGGGACAATGCCTATATAAGTACAAGAAAACTGACTCTTCTTACTGTCTATGGATTGAACCATTCCTGTGACACTAGTTACAGATTCCGATGCTTCTCTTCAGGTTTACTGTATCCCTCTGACCTTCTTATTGACGATGAAACACAGAAATTGCATCGGAATTAAATACAAAGGGCACAATGCCGACTTAAGTACAAGAAAACTGACTCTTCTTACTGTCTATGTTTGAACCATTCATGTGACACTAGTTATAGATTCCGATGCTTCACTTCAGGTTTACTGTATCCCTCTGACCATCTTATTGCTGATGAAACACAGATATAGCATCGGATTTAAATACAAAAGACACAATGCCTACATAAGTACAAGAAAACTGACTCTTCTTACTGTCTATGATTTGAACCATTCCCGTGACACTGGTTATAGATTCCGATGCTTCTCTTCAGGTATACTGTATCCCTCTGACCTTCTTATTGACGATGAAACACAGAAATTGCATCGGAATTAAATACAAAAGGCACAACGCCGACTTAAGTACAAGAAAACTGACTCCTCTTACTGTCTATGAATTGAACCATTCCTGTGACACTAGTTACAGATTCCGATGCTTCTCTTCAGGTTTACTGTATCCCTCTGACCTTCTTATTGACGATGAAACACAGATATTGCATCGGAATTAAATACAAAGGGCACAATGCCGACTTAAGTACAAGAAAACTGACTCTTCTTACTGTCTATGTTTGAACCATTAATGTGACACTAGTTATAGATTCCGATGCTACACTTCAGTTTTACTGTATCCCTCTGACCTTCTTATTGACGATGAAGCACAGAAATTGCATCGGAATTAAATACAAAAGGCACAATGCAGACTTAAGTACAAGAAAACTGACTCTTCTTACTGTCTATGTTTGGAACCATTCATGTGACACTAGGCATAGCTTCCGATGCTTCACTTCAGGTTTACTGTATCCCTCTGTCCATCGTTTTTTCGATGAAACACAGATATAGCATCGGAATTAAATACAAAACGCACAATGCCGACTTAAGTACAAGAAAACTGACTCTTCTTACTGTCTATGTTTGAACCATTCATGTGACACTAGTTATAGATTCCGATGCTTCACTTCAGCTTTACTGTATCGCTCTGACCATCTTATTGTTGATGAAACACAGATATATCATCGGAATTAAATACAAAAGACACAATGCCTACATAAGTACAACAAAACTGACTCTTCTTACTGTCTATGTTGTGAACCTTTCCTGTGACACTAATTATAGATTCCGATGCTTCACTTCAGGTTTACTGTATCCCTCTGACCTTCTTATTGAAGATGAAACTCAGATATTGCATCGGAATTAAATACAAAGGGCACAATGCCGACTTAAGTAGAAGAAAACTGACTCATCTTACTGTCTATGTTTGAACCATTCATGTGACACTAGTTATAGATTCCGATGCTTCACTTCAGGTTTACTGTATCCCTATGACCATCTTATTGTTGATGAAACACAGATATAGCATCGGATTTAAATACAAAAGACACTATGCCTACATAAGTACAAGAAAACTTACTCTTCTTACTGTCTATGATTTGAACCATGCCTGTGACACTGGTTATAGATTCCGATGCTTCTCTTCAGGTTTACTGTATCCCTCTGACCTTCTTATTGACGATGAAACACAGAAATTGCATCGGAATTAAATACAAAAGGCACAACGCCGACTTAAGTACAAGAAAACTGACTCATCTTACTGTCTATGTTTTGAACCTTTCCTGTGACACTAGTTATAGATTCCGATGCTTCACTTCAGGTTTACTATATCCCTCTGACCTTCTTATTGAAGATGAAACACAGATATTGCATCGGAATTAAATACGAAGGGCACAATGCCGACTTAAGTACAAGAAAACTGACTCTTCTACTGTCTATGTTTGAACCATTCATGTGACACTAGTTATAGATTCCGATGCTTCACTTCAGGTTTACTGTATCCCTATGACCATCTTATTGTTGATGAAACACAGATATAGCATCGGAATTAAATACAAAAGGGACAATGCCTATATAAGTACAAGAAAACTAACTCTTCTTACTGTCTATGGATTGAACCACTCCTGTGACACTAGTTACAGATTCCGATGCTTCTCTTCAGGTTTACTGTATCCCTCTGACCTTCTTATTGACGATGAAACACAGATATTGCATCGGAATTAAATACAAAGGGCACAATGCCGACTTAAGTACAAGAAAACTGACTCTTCTTACTGTCTATGTTTGAACCATTCATGTGACACTAGTTATAGATTCCGATGCTTCACTTCAGGTTCACTGTATCCCTCTGACCATCTTATTGTTGATGAAACACAGATATAACATCGGATTTAAATAAAAAAGACACAATGCCTACATAAGTACAAGAAAACTGACTCTTCATACTGTCTATGATTTGAACCATTCCTGTGACACTGGTTATAGATTCCGATGCTTCTCTTCAGGTTTACTGTATCCCTCTGACCTTCTTATTGACGATGAAACACAGAAATTGCATCGGAATTAAATACAAAAGGCACAACGCCGATTTAAGTACAAGAAAACTGACTCCTCTTACTGTCTATGAATTGAACCATTCCTGTGACACTAGTTACAGATTCCGATGCTTCCCTTCAGGTTTACTTTATCCCTCTGACCTTCTTATTGACGATGAAACACAGATATTGCATCGGAATTAAATACAAAGGGCACAATGCCGACTTAAGTACAAGAAAACTGACTCTTCTTACTGTCTATGTTTGAACCATTCATGTGACACTAGTTATAGATTCCGATGCTTCACTTCAGTTTTACAGTATCCCTCTGACCTTCTTATCGACGATGAAACACAGAAATTGCATCGGAATTAAATACAAAAGGCACAATGCCGACTTAAGTACAAGAAAACTGACTCCTCTTACTGTCTATGATTGAAACATTCCTGTGACACTAGTTATAGATTCCGATGCTTCACTTGAGGTTTACTGTATCCCTCTGACCTTCTTATTGACGATGAAACACAGAAATTGCATCGGAATTAAATACAAAAGGCACAATGCAGACTTAAGTACAAGAAAACTGACTCTTCTTACTGTCTGTGTTTGGAACCATTCATGTGACACTAGGCATAGCTTCCGATGCTTCACTTCAGGTTTACTGCATCCCTATGTCCATCTTTTTGTTGATGAAACACAGATATAGCATCGGAATTAAATACAAAAGGGACAATGCCTACATAAGTACAAGAAAACTGACTCTTCTTACTGTCTATGGATTGAACCATTCCTGTGACACTAGTTATAGATTCCGATGCTTCTCTTCAGGTTTACTGTATCCCTCTGACCTTCTTATTGACGATGAAACACAGATATTGCATCGGAATTAAATACAAAGGGCACAATGCCGACTTAAGTACAAGAAAACTGACTCTTCTTACTGTCTATGTTTGAACCATTCATGTGACACTAGTTACAGATTCCGATGCTTCTCTTCAGGTTTACTGTATCCCTCTGACCTTCTTATTGACGATGAAACACAGATATTGCATCGGAATTAAATACAAAGGGCACAATGCCGACTTAAGTACAAGAAAACTGACTCTTCTTACTGTCTGTGTTTGAACCATTCATGTGACACTAGTTATAGATTCCGATGCTTCACTTCAGTTTTACTGTATCCCTCTGACCTTCTTATCGACGATGAAACACAGAAATTGCATCGGAATTAAATACAAAAGGCACAATGCCGACTTAAGTACAAGAAAACTGACTCCTCTTACTGTCTATGATTGAAACATTCCTGTAACACTAGTTATAGATTCCGATGCTTCTCTTGAGGTTTACTGTATCCCTCTGACCTTCTTATTGACGATGAAACACAGAAATTGCATCGGAATTAAATACAAAAGGCACAATGCAGACTTAAGTACAAGAAAACTGACTCTTCTTACTGTCTATGTTTGGAACCATTCATGTGACACTAGGCATAGCTTCCGATGCTTCACTTCAGGTTTACTGTATCCCTCTGTCCATCTTTTTGTTGATGAAACACAGATATAGCATCGGAATTAAATACAAAACGCACAATGCCTACATAAGTACAAGAAAACTGACTCTTCTTACTGTCTATGATTTGAACCATTCCTGTTACACTAGTTATAGATTCCGATGCTTCACTTCAAGTTTACTGATCCCTCTGACCTTCTTATTGACGATGAAACACAGAAATTGCATCGGAATTAAATACAAAAGACACAATGCCTACTTAAGTACAAGAAAACAGACTCTTCTTACTGTCTGTGATTTGAACCATTCATGTGACACTAGGCATAGCTTCCGATGCTTGACTTCTGGTTTACTGTATCCATCTGACCTTCTTATTATCGATGAAACACAGAATTTGCATCGGAATTAAATACAAAAGGCACAATGCCGACTTATGTACAAGAAAACAGACTCATCTTACTGTCTATGTTTGAACCATTCATGTGACACTAGTTATAGATTCCGATGCTTCACTTCAGTTTTACTGTATCCCTCTGACCTTCTTATCGACGATGAAACACAGAAATTGCATCGGAATTAAATACAAAAGGCACAATGCCGACTTAAGTACAACAAAACTGACTCCTCTTACTGTCTATGATTGAAACATTCCTGTGACACTAGTTATAGATTCCGATGCTTCACTTGAGGTTTACTGTATCCCTCTGACCTTCTTATTGACGATGAAACACAGAAATTGCATCGGAATTAAATACAAAAGGCACAATGCAGACTTAAGTACAAGAAAACTGACTCTTCTTACTGTCTATGTTTGGAACCATTCCTGTGACACTAGTTATAGATTCCGATGCTTCACTTCAGGTTTACTGTATCCCTCTGACCTTCTTATTGACGATGAAACACAGACATTGCATCGGAGTTAAATACAAAAGGCACAATGCCGACTTAAGTACAAGAAAACTGACTCTTCTTAATGTCTATGTTTTGAACCATTCCTGTGACACTAGTTATAGATTCCGACGCTTCACTTCAGGTTTACTGTATCCCTCTGACCATCTTATTGTTGATGAAACACAGATATAGCATCGGAATTAAATACAAAAGACACAATGCCTACATAAGTACAAGAAAACTGACTCTTCTTTCTGTCTATGATTTGAACCATTCCTGTGACACTAGTTATAGATTCCGATGCTTCTCTTCAGGTTTACTGTCTCCCTCTGACCTTCTTATTGACGATGAAACACAGAAATTGCATCGGAATTAAATACAAAGGGCACAACGCCGACTTAAGTACAAGAAAACTGACTCATCTTACTGCCTATGTTTTGAACCTTTCCTGTGACACTAGTTATAGATTCCGATGCTTCACTTCAGGTTTACTGTATCCCTCTGGCCTTCTTATTGAAGATGAAGCACAGATATTGCATCGGAATTAAATGCAAAGGGCACAATGCCGACCTAAGTACAAGAAAACTGACTCTTCTTACTGTCTATGTTTGAACCATTCATGTGACACTAGTTATAGATTCCGATGCTTCACTTCAGGTTTACTGTATCCCTCTGACATTCTTATTGTCGATGAAGCACAGAAATTGAATCGGAATTAAATAGAAAATTCACAATGCCGACTTAAGTACAAGAAAACTGACTCTTCTTACTGTCTATGTTTTGAACCATTCCTGCGACACTAGTTATAGATTCCGATGCTTCACTTCAGGTTTACTGTATCCCTCTGACCTTCTCATTGACGATGAAACACAGATATTGCACCGTAATTAAATACAAAAGGCACAATGCCGACTTAAGTAAAAGAAAACTGACTCTTCTTACTGTCTATGTTTTGAACCATTCCTGTGACACTAGTTATAGATTCCGATGCTTCTCTTCAGGTTTACTGTATCCCTCTGACCTTCTTACTGACGATGAAACACAGACATTCCATCGGAGTTAAATACAAAAGGCACTATGCCGACTTAAGTACAAGAAAACTGACTCTTCTTACTGTCGATGTTTTGAACCTTTCCTGTGACACTAGTTATAGATTCCGATGCTTCACTTCAGGTTTACTGTATCCCTCTGACCTTCTTAGTGACGATGAAACATAGAAATTGCACCGGAATTAAATAGAAAAGGAACAATGCCGACTTAAGTTCAAGAATACTGACTCTTCTTACTGTCTATGATTTAAACCATTCCTGTGACACTAGTTATAGATTCCGACGCTTCACTTCAGGTTTACTGTATCCCTCTGTCCTTCTTATTGAAGATGAAACACAGATATTGCATCGGAATAAAATACAAAGGGCACAATGCCAACTTAAGTACAAGAAAACTGACTCTTCTTACTGTCTATGTTTTGAACCTTTCCTGTGACACTAGTTATAGATTCCGATGCCTCACTTCAGGTTTACTGTATCCCTCTGACCTTCTTATTGAAGATGATACTCAGATATTGCATCGGAATTAAATACAAAGGGCACAATGCCGACTTAAGTACAAGAAAACTGACTCATCTTACTGTCTATGTTTGAACCATTCATGTGACACTAGTTATAGATTCCGATGCTTCACTTCAGGTTTACTGTATCCCTCTGACCATCTTATTGTTGATGAAACACAGATATAGCATCGGATTTAAATACAAAAGACACAATGCCTACATAAGTACAAGAAAACTGACTCTTCTTACTGTCTATGATTTGAACCATTCCTGTTACACTAGTTATAGATTCCGATGCTTCTCTTCATATTTACTGTATCCCTCTGACGTTCTTATTGACGATGAAACACAGAAATTGCATCGGAACTAAATACAAAAGTCACAATGCCGACTTAAGTACAAGAAAACAGACTCTTCTTACTGTCTGTGTTTTGAACCATTCATGTGACACTAGGCATAGCTTCCGATGCTTCACTTCAGGTTTACTGTATCCCTCTGACCATCTTATTGTTGATGAAACACAGATATAGCATCGGAATTAAATACAAAACGCACAATGCCTACATAAGTACAAGAAAACTGACTCTTCTTACTGTCTATGATTTGAACCATTCCTGTTACACTAGTTATAGATTCCGATGCTTCTCTTCAGGTTTACTGTATCCCTCTGACGTTCTTATTGACGATGAAACACAGAAATTGCATCGGAACTAAATACAAAAGTCACAATGCCGACTTAAGTACAAGAAAACAGACTCTTCTTACTGTCTGTGTTTTGAACCATTCATGTGACACTAGGCATAGCTTCCGATGCTTCACTTCAGGTTTACTGTATCCATCTGACCTTCTTATTATCGATAAAACACAGAATTTGCATCGGAATTAAATATAAACGCACAATGCCGACTTATGTACAAGAAAACTGACTCTTCTTACTGTCTATGTTTGAACCATTCATGTGACACTAGTTATAGATTCCGATGCTTCACTTCAGTTTTACTGTATCCTTCTGACCTTCTTATCGACGATGAAACACAGAAATTGCATCGGAATTAAATACAAAAGGCACAATGCCGACTTAAGTACAAGAAAACTGACTCCTCTTACTGTCTATGATTGAAACATTCCTGTGACTAGTTATAGATTCCGATGCTTCACTTGAGGTTTACTGTATCCCTCTGACCTTCTTATTGACGATGAAACACAGAAATTGCATCGGAATTAAACACAAAAGGCACAATGCAGACTTAAGTACAAGAAAACTGACTCTTCTTACTGTCTATGTTTGGAACCATTCCTGTGACACTAGTTATAGATTCCGATGCTTCACTTCAGGTTTACTGTATCCCTCTGACCTCCTTATTGACGATGAAACACAGACATTGCATCGGAGTTAAATACAAAAGGCACAATGCCGACTTAAGTACAAGAAAACTGACTCTTCTTACTGTCTATGTTTAGAACCATTCCTGTGACACTAGTTATAGATTCCGATGCTTCACTTCAGGTTTACTGTATCCATCTGACCTTCTTATTATCGATGAAACACAGAATTTGCATCGGAATTAAATACAAAAGGCACAATGCCGACTTATGTACGAGATAACTGACTCTTCTTACTGTTTATGTTTGAACCATTCATGTGACACTAGTTATAGATTCCGATGCTTCACTTCAGGTTTACTGTATCCCTCTGACCTTCTTATCGACGATGAAACACAGAAATTGCATCGGAATTAAATACAAAAGGCACAATGCCGACTTAAGTACAAGAAAACTGACTCCTCTTACTGTCTATGATTGAAACATTCCTGTGACACTAGTTATAGATTCCGATGCTTCACTTGAGGTTTACTGTATTCCTCTGACCTCCTTATTGACGATGAAACACAGACATTGCATCGGAGTTAAATACAAAAGGCACAATGCCGACTTAAGTACAAGAAAACTGACTCTTCTTACTGTCTATGTTTTGAACCATTCCTGTGACACTAGTTATAGATTCCGATGCTTCACTTCAGGTTTACTGTATCCATCTGACCTTCTTATTATCGATGAAACACAGAATTTGCATCGGAATTAAATACAAAAGGCACAATGCCGACTTGTGTACGAGAAAACTGACTCATCTTACTGTTTTTGTTTGAACCATTCATGTGACACTAGTTATAGATTCCGATGCTTCACTTCAGTTTTACTGTATCCCTCTGACCTTCTTACCGACGATGAAACACAGAAATTGCATCGGAATTAAATACAAAAAGCACAATGCCGACTTAAGTACAAGATAACTGACTCCTCTTACTGTCTATGATTGAAACATTCCTGTGACACTAGTTATAGATTCCGATGCTTCACTTGAGGTTTGCTGTATCCCTCTGACCTTCGTATTGACGATGAAACACAGAAATTGCATCGGAATTAAATACAAAAGTCACAATGCAGACTTAAGTACAAGAAAACTGACTCTTCTTACTGTCTATGTTTGGAACCATTCCTGTGACACTAGTTATAGATTCCGATGCTTCACTTCAGGTTTACTGTATCCCTCTGACCTTCTTATTAACGATGAAACACAGACATTGCATCGGAGTTAAATACAAAAGGCACAATGCCGGTTTAAGTACAAGAAACCTGACTCTTCTTACTGTCTATGTTTGGAACCATTCCTGTGACACTAAATATAGATTCCGATGCTTCTCTTCAGGTTTACTGTATCCCTCTGACCTTCTTATTGACGATAAAACACAGGAATTGCTTCGGAATTAAATACAAAAAGCACAATGCCGACTTAAGTACAAGAAAGCTGACTCTTCTTACTGTCTGTGTTTTGAACCATTCATGTGACACTAGGCATAGCTTCCGATGCTTCACTTCAGGTTTACTGTATCCCTCTGACCATCTTATTGTTGATGAAACACAGATATAGCATCGGAATTAAATACAAAACGCACAATGCCTACATAAGTACAAGAAGACTGACTCTTCTTACTGTCTATGATTTGAACCATTCCTGTTACACTATTTATAGATTCCGATGCTTCTCTTCAGGTTTACTGTATCCCTCTGACGTTCTTATTGACGATGAAACACTGAAATTGCATCGGAACTAAATACAAAAGGCACAATGCCGACTTAAGTACAAGAAAACAGACTCTTCTTACTGTCTGTGTTTTGAACCATTCATGTGACACTAGGCATAGCTTCCGATGCTTCACTTCAGGTTTACTGTATCCATCTGACCTTCTTATTATCGATAAAACACAGAATTTGCATCGGAATTAAATATAAACGCACAATGCCGACTTATGTACAAGAAAACTGACTCTTCTTACTGTCTATGTTTGAACCATTCATGTGACACTAGTTATAGATTCCGATGCTTCACTTCAGTTTTACTGTATCCTTCTGACCTTCTTATCGACGATGAAACACAGAAATTGCATCGGAATTAAATACAAAAGGCACAATGCCGACTTAAGTACAAGAAAACTGACTCCTCTTACTGTCTATGATTGAAACATTCCTGTGACACTAGTTATAGATTCCGATGCTTCACTTGAGGTTTACTGTATCCCTCTGACCTTCTTATTGACGATGAAACACAGAAATTGCATCGGAATGAAACACAAAAGGCACAATGCAGACTTAAGTACAAGAAAACTGACTCTTCTTACTGTCTATGTTTGGAACCATTCCTGTGACACTAGTTATAGATTCCGATGCTTCACTTCAGGTTTACTGTATCCCTCTGACCTCCTTATTGACGATGAATTACAGACATTGCATCGGAGTTAAATACAAAAGGCACAATGCCGACTTAAGTACAAGAAAACTGACTCTTCTTACTTTCTATGTTTAGAACCATTCCTGTGACACTAGTTATAGATTCCGATGCTTCACTTCAGGTTTACTGTATCCATCTGACCTTCTTATTATCGATGAAACACAGAATTTGCATCGGAATTAAATACAAAAGGCACAATGCCGACTTATGTACGAGATAACTGACTCTTCTTACTGTTTTTGTTTGAACCATTCATGTGACACTAGTTATAGATTCCGATGCTTCACTTCAGTTTTACTGTATCCCTCTGACCTTCTTATCGACGATGAAACACAGAAATTGCATCGGAATTAAATACAAAAAGCACGATGCCGACTTAAGTACAAGATAACTGACTCCTCTTACTGTCTATGATTGAAACATTCCTGTGACACTAGTTATAGATTCCGATGCTTCACTTGAGGTTTGCTGTATCCCTCTGACCTTCTTATTGACGATGAAACACAGAAATTGCATCGGAATTAAATACAAAAGGCACAATGCAGACTTAAGTACAAGAAAACTGACTCTTCTTACTGTCTATGTTTGGAACCATTCCTGTGACACTAGTTATAGATTCCGATGCTTCACTTCAGGTTTACTGTATCCCTCTGACCTTCTTATTAACGATGAAACACAGACATTGCATCGGAGTTAAATACAAAAGGCACAATGCCGACTTAAGTACAAGAAAACTGACTCTTCTTACTGTCTATGTTTTGAACCATTCCTGTGACACTAGTTATAGATTCCGATGCTTCACTTCAGCTTTACTGTATCCCTCTGACCATCTTATTGTTGATGAAACACAGATATATCATCGGACTTAAATACAAAAGACACAATGCCTACATAAGTACAACAAAACTGACTCTTCTTACTGTCTATGTTCTGAACCTTTCCTGTGACACTAGTTATAGATTCCGATGCTTCACTTCAGGTTTACTGTATCCCTCTGACCTTCTTATTGAAGATGAAACTGAGATATTGCATCGGAATTAAATACAAAGGGCACAATGCCGACTTAAGTACAAGAAAACTGACTCATCTTACTGTCTATGTTTGAACCATTCATGTGACACTAGTTTTAGATTCCGATGCTTCACTTCAGGTTTACTGTATCCCTATGACCATCTTATTGTTGATGAAACACAGATATAGCATCGGAATTAAATACAAAAGGGACAATGCCTACATAAGTACAAGAAAACTGACTCTTCTTACTGTCTATGATTTGAACCATTCCTGTGACACTAGTTACAGATTCCGATGCTTCTCTTCAGGTTTACTGTATCCCTCTGACCTTCTTATTGACGATGAAACATAGAATTTGCATCGGAATTAAATACAAAAGGCACAATGCCAACTTATGTACAAGAATACTGACTCTTCTTATTGTCTATGTTTGAACCATTCATGTGACACTAGTTATAGATTCCGATGCTTCTCTTCAGGTTTACTGTATCCCTCTGACCTTCTTATTGACGATGAAACACAGAAATTGCATCGGAATTAAATACAAAAGGCACAATGCCGACTTAAGTACAAGAAAACAGACTCTTCTTACTGTCTGAGTTTTGAACCATTCATGTGACACTAGGCATAGCTTCCGATGCTTCACTTCAGGTTTACTGTATCCCTCTGACCATCTTATTGTTGATGAAACACAGATATAGCATCGGATTTAAATACAAAAGACACAATGCCTACATAAGTACAAGAAAACTGACTCTTCTTACTGTCTATGATTTGAACCATTCCTGTGACACTGGTTATAGATTCCGATGCTTCTCTTCAGGTTTACTGTATCCCTCTGACCTTCTTATTGACGATGTAACACAGAAATTGCATCGGAATTAAATACAAAAGGCACAACGCCGACTTAAGTACAAGAAAACTGAATCATCTTACTGTCTATGCTTTGAACCTTTCCTGTGACACTAGTTATAGATTCCGATTCTTCTCTTCAGGTTTACTGTATCCCTCTGACCTTCTTATTGACGATAAAACACAGGAATTGCATCGGAATTAAATACAAAAAGCACAATGCCGACTTAAGTACAAGAAAACAGACTCTTCTTACTGTCTGAGTTTTGAACCATTCATGTGACACTAGGCATAGCTTCCGATGCTTCACTTCAGGTTTACTGTATCCCTCTGACCATCTTATTGTTGATGAAACACAGATATAGCATCGGAATTAAATACAAAACGCACAATGCCTACATAAGTACAAGAAAACTGACTCTTCTTACTGTCTATGATTTGAACCATTCCTGTTACACTAGTTATAGATTCCGATGCTTCTCTTCAGGTTTACTGTATCCCTCTGACCTTCTTATTGACGATGAAACACAGAAATTGCATCGGAATTAAATACAAAAGGCACAATGCCGACTTAAGTACAAGAAAACAGACACTTCTTACTGTCTGTGTTTTGAACCATTCATGTGACACTAGGCATAGCTTCCGATGCTTCACTTCAGGTTTACTGTATCCATCTGACCTTCTTATTATCGATGAAACACAGAATTTGCATCGGAATTAAATACAAAAGGCACAATGCCGACTTATGTACAAGAAAACTGACTCTTCTTACTGTCTATGTTTGAACCATTCATGTGACACTAGTTATAGATTCCGATGCTTCACTTCAGTTTTACTGTATCCCTCTGACCTTCTTATCGACGATGAAACACAGAAATTGCATCGGAATTAAATACAAAAAGCACGATGCCGACTTAAGTACAAGATAACTGACTCCTCTTACTGTCTATGATTGAAACATTCCTGTGACACTAGTTATAGATTCCGATGCTTCACTTGAGGTTTGCTGTATCCCTCTGACCTTCTTATTGACGATGAAACACAGAAATTGCATCGGAATTAAATACAAAAGGCACAATGCAGACTTAAGTACAAGAAAACTGACTCTTCTTACTGTCTATGTTTGGAACCATTCCTGTGACACTAGTTATAGATTCCGATGCTTCACTTCAGGTTTACTGTATCCCTCTGACCTTCTTATTAACGATGAAACACAGACATTGCATCGGAGTTAAATACAAAAGGCACAATGCCGACTTAAGTACAAGAAAACTGACTCTTCTTACTGTCTATGTTTTGAACCATTCCTGTGACACTAGTTATAGATTCCGATGCTTCACTTCAGCTTTACTGTATCCCTCTGACCATCTTATTGTTGATGAAACACAGATATATCATCGGACTTAAATACAAAAGACACAATGCCTACATAAGTACAACAAAACTGACTCTTCTTACTGTCTATGTTCTGAACCTTTCCTGTGACACTAGTTATAGATTCCGATGCTTCACTTCAGGTTTACTGTATCCCTCTGACCTTCTTACTGAAGATGAAACTGAGATATTGCATCGGAATTAAATACAAAGGGCACAATGCCGACTTAAGTACAAGAAAACTGACTCATCTTACTGTCTATGTTTGAACCATTCATGTGACACTAGTTTTAGATTCCGATGCTTCACTTCAGGTTTACTGTATCCCTATGACCATCTTATTGTTGATGAAACACAGATATAGCATCGGAATTAAATACAAAAGGGACAATGCCTACATAAGTACAAGAAAACTGACTCTTCTTACTGTCTATGATTTGAACCATTCCTGTGACACTAGTTACAGATTCCGATGCTTCTCTTCAGGTTTACTGTATCCCTCTGACCTTCTTATTGACGATGAAACATAGAATTTGCATCGGAATTAAATACAAAAGGCACAATGCCGACTTATGTACAAGAATACTGACTCTTCTTATTGTCTATGTTTGAACCATTCATGTGACACTAGTTATAGATTCCGATGCTTCTCTTCAGGTTTACTGTATCCCTCTGACCTTCTTATTGACGATGAAACACAGAAATTGCATCGGAATTAAATACAAAAGGCACAATGCCGACTTAAGTACAAGAAAACAGACTCTTCTTACTGTCTGAGTTTTGAACCATTCATGTGACACTAGGCATAGCTTCCGATGCTTCACTTCAGGTTTACTGTATCCCTCTGACCATCTTATTGTTGATGAAACACAGATATAGCATCGGATTTAAATACAAAAGACACAATGCCTACATAAGTACAAGAAAACTGACTCTTCTTACTGTCTATGATTTGAACCATTCCTGTGACACTGGTTATAGATTCCGATGCTTCTCTTCAGGTTTACTGTATCCCTCTGACCTTCTTATTGACGATGTAACACAGAAATTGCATCGGAATTAAATACAAAAGGCACAACGCCGACTTAAGTACAAGAAAACTGACTCATCTTACTGTCTATGCTTTGAACCTTTCCTGTGACACTAGTTATAGATTCCGATTCTTCTCTTCAGGTTTACTGTATCCCTCTGACCTTCTTATTGACGATAAAACACAGGAATTGCATCGGAATTAAATACAAAAAGCACAATGCCGACTTAAGTACAAGAAAACAGACTCTTCTTACTGTCTGTGTTTTGAACCATTCATGTGACACTAGGCATAGCTTCCGATGCTTCACTTCAGGTTTACTGTATCCCTCTGACCATCTTATTGTTGATGAAACACAGATATAGCATCGGAATTAAATACAAAACGCACAATGCCTACATAAGTACAAGAAAACTGACTCTTCTTACTGTCTATGATTTGAACCATTCCTGTTACACTAGTTATAGATTCCGATGCTTCTCTTCAGGTTTACTGTATCCCTCTGACCTTCTTATTGACGATGAAACACAGAAATTGCATCGGAATTAAATACAAAAGGCACAATGCCGACTTAAGTACAAGAAAACAGACACTTCTTACTGTCTGTGTTTTGAACCATTCATGTGACACTAGGCATAGCTTCCGATGCTTCACTTCAGGTTTACTGTATCCATCTGACCTTCTTATTATCGATGAAACACAGAATTTGCATCGGAATTAAATACAAAAGGCACAATGCCGACTTATGTACAAGAAAACTGACTCTTCTTACTGTCTATGTTTGAACCATTCATGTGACACTAGTTATAGATTCCGATGCTTCACTTCAGTTTTACTGTATCCCTCTGACCTTCTTATCGACGATGAAACACAGAAATTGCATCGGAATTAAATACAAAAGGCACAATGCCGACTTAAGTACAAGAATACTGACTCCTCTTACTGTCTATGATTGAAACATTCCTGTGACACTAGTTATAGATTCCAATGCTTCACTTGAGGTTTACTGTATCCCTCTGACCTTCTTATTGACGATGAAACACAGAAATTGCATCGGAATGAAATACAAAAGGCACAATGCAGACTTAAGTACAAGAAAACTGACTCTTCTTACTGTCTATGTTTGGAACCATTCCTGTGACACTAGTTATAGATTCCGATGCTTCACTTCAGGTTTAGTGTATCCCTCTGATCTTCTTATTGACGATGAAACACAGACATTGCATCGGAGTTAAATGCAAAAGGCACAATGCCGACTTAAGTAAAAGAAAACTGACTCTTCTTACTGTCTATGTTTTGAACCATTCCTGTGACACTAGTTATAGATTCCGATGCTTCACTTCTGGTTTACTGTATCCATCTGACCTTCTTATTATCGATTAAACACAGAATTTGCATCGGAATTAAATACAAAATGCACAATGCCGACTTATGTACGAGAAAACTGACTCTTCTTACTGTTTATGTTTGAACCATTCATGTGACACTAGTTATAGGTTCCGATGCTTCACTTCAGTTTTACTGTATCCCTCTGACCTTCTTATCGACGATGAAACACAGAAATTGCATCGGAATTAAATACAAAAGGCACAATGCCGACTTAAGTACAAGAAAACTGACTCCTCTTACTGTCTATGATTGAAACATTCCTGTGACACTAGTTATAGATTCCGATGCTTCACTTGAGGTTTGCTGTATCCCTCTGACCTTCTTATTGACGATGAAACACAGAAATTGCATCGGAATTAATTACAAAAGGCACAATGCAGACTTAAGTACAAGAAAACTGACTCTTCTTACTGTCTATGTTTGGAACCATTCCTGTGACACTAGTTATAGATTCCGATGCTTCACTTCAGGTTTACTGTATCCCTCTGACCTTCTTATTGACGATGAATCACAGACATTGCATCAGTGTTAAATACAAAAGGCACAATGCCGACTTAAGTACAAGAAAACTGACTCTTCTTACTGTCTATGTTTTGAACCACTCCTGTGACACTAGTTATAGATTCCGATGCTTCACTTCAGCTTTACTGTATCCCTCTGACCATCTTATTGTTGATAAAACACAGATATATCATCGGAATTAAATACAAAAGACACAATGCCTACATAAGTACAACAAAACCGACTCCTCTTACTGTCTATGTTTTGAACCTTTCCTGTGACACTAGTTATAGATTCCGATGCTTCACTTCAGGTTTACTGTATCCCTCTGACCTTCTTATTGAAGATGAAACTCAGATATTGCATCGGAATTAAATACAAAGGGCACAATGCCGACTTAAGTACAAGAAAACTGACTCATCTTACTGTCTATGTTTGAACCATTCATGTGACACTAGTTATAGATTCCGATGCTTCACTTCAGGTTTACTGTATCCCTATGACCATCTTATTGTTGATGAAACACAGATATAGCATCGGAATTAAATACAAAAGGGACAATGCCTACATAAGTACACGAAAACTGACTCTTCTTACTGTCTATGATTTGAACCATTCCTGTGACACTGGTTATAGATTCCGATGCTTCTCTTCAGGTTTACTATATCCCTCTGACCTTCTTATTGACGGTGAAACACAGAAATTGCATCGGAATTAAATACAAAAGGCACAACGCCGACTTAAGTACAAGAAAACTGACTCATCTTGCTGTCTATGTTTTGAACCTTTCCTGTGACACTAGTTATAGATTCCAATGCTTCACTTCAGGTTTACTATATCCCTCTGACCTTCTTATTGAAGATGAAACACAGATATTGCATCGGAATTAAATACGAAGGGCTTAATGCCGACTTAAGTACAAGAAAACTGACTCTTCTTACTGGCTATGTTTGAACCATTCATGTGACACTAGTTATAGATTCCGATGCTTCACTTCAGGTTTACTGTATCCCTCTGACCATCTTATTGTTAATGAAACACAGATATAGCATCGGATTTAAATACAAAAGGCACAATGCCTACATAAGTACAAGAAAACTGACTCTTTTTACTGTCTATGATTTCAACCATTCCAGTGACACTAGTTATGGATTCCGATGCTTCTCTTCAGGTTTACTGTATCCCTCTGACCTTCTTATTGACGATAAAACACAGGAATTGCATCGGAATTAAATACAAAAAGCACAATGCCGACTTAAGTACAAGAAAACAGACTCTTTTTACTGTCTGTGTTTTGAACCATTCATGTGACACTAGGCATAATTTCCGATGCTTCACTTCAGGTTTACTGTATCCCTCTGACCATCTTATTGTTGATGAAACACAGATATAGCATCGGAATAAATACAAAACGCACAATGCCTACATAAGTACAAGAAAACTGACTCTTCTTACTGTCTATGATTTGAACCATTCCTGTTACACTAGTTATAGATTCCGATGCTTCTCTACAGGTTTACTGTATCCCTCTGACCTTCTTATTGACGATGAAACACAGAAATTGCATCGGAATTAAATACAAAAGGCACAATGCCGACTTAAGTACAAGAAAACAGACTCATCTTATTGTCTGTGTTTGAACCATTCATGTGACACTAGGCATAGCTTCCGATGCTTCGCTTCAGGTTTACTGTATCCATCTGACCTTCTTATTATCGATGAAACACAGAATTTGCATCGGAATTAAATACAAAAGGCACAATGCCGACTTATGTACAAGAAAACTGACTTTTCTTACTGTCTATGTTTGAACCATTCATGTGACACAAGTTATAGATTCTGATGCTTCACTTCAGTCTTACTGTATCCCTCTGACCTTCTTAACGACGATGAAACACAGAAATTGCATCGGAATTAAATACAAAGGGCACAATGCCGAATTAAGTACAAGAAAACTGACTCCTCTTACTGTCTATGATTGAAACATTCCTGTGACACTAGTTATAGGTTCCGATGCTTCACTTGAGGTTTACTGTATCCCTCTGACCTTCTTATTGACGATGAAACACAGAAATTGCATCGTAATTAAATACAAAAGGCACAATGCAGACTTAAGTACAAGAAAACTGACTCTTCTTACTGTCTATGTTTGGAACCATTCCTGTGACACTAGTTATAGATTCCGATGCTTCACTTCAGGTTTACTGTATCCCTCTGACCTTCTTATTGACGATGAAACACAGACATTGCATCGGAGTTAAATACAAAAGGCACAATGCCGACTTAAGTACAAGAAAACTGACTCTTCTCACTGTCTATGTTTTGAACCATTCCTGTGACACTAGTTATAGATTCCGATGCTTCACTTCAGGTTTACTGTATGCATCTGACATTCTTATTATCGATGAAACGCAGAATTTGCATCGGAATTAAATACAAAAGGCACAATGCCGACTTATGTACGAGAAAACTGACTCTTTTTACTGTTTATGTTTGAACCATTCATGTGACACTACTTATAGATTCCGATGCTTCACTTCACTTTTACTGTATCCCTCTGACCTTCTTATCGACGATGAAACACAGAAATTGCATCGGAATTAAATACAAAAGGCACAATGCCGACTTAAGTACAAGAAAACTGACTCATCTTACTGTCTATGATTGAAACATTCCTGTGACACTAGTTATAGATTCCGATGCTTCACTTGAGGTTTGCTGTATCCGTCTGACCTTCTTATTGACGATGAAACACAGAAATTGCATCGGAATTAAATACAAAAGGCACAATGCCGACTTAAGTACAAGAAAACTGACTCTTCTTACTGTCTATGTTTGGAACCATTCCTGTGACACTAGTTATAGATTCCAATGCTTCACTTCAGGTTTACTGTATCCCTCTGACCTTCTTATTGACGATGAAACACAGACTTTGCATCGGAGTTAAATACAAAAGGCACAATGCCGACTTAAGTACAAGAAAACTGACTCTTCTTACTGTCTATGTTTTGAACTATTCCTGTGACACTAGTTATAGATTCCGATGCTTCACTTCAGGTTTACTGTATCCCTATGACCATCTTATTGTTGATGAAACACAGATATAACATCGGAATTAAATACAAAAGGGACAATGCCTACATAAGTACAAGAAAACTGACTCTTCTTACTGTCTATGATTTGAACAATTCCTGTGACACTAGTTACGGATTCCGATGCTTCTCTTCAGGTTTACTGTATCCCTCTGACCTTCTTATTGACGATGAAACACAGATATTGCATCGGAATTAAATACAAAGGGCACAATGCCGACTTAAGTACATGAAAACTGACTCTTCTAACTGTCTATGTTTGAACCATTCATGTGACACTAGTTATAGTTTCCGATGCTTCACTTCAGGTTTACTGTATCCCTCTGACCATCTTATTGTTGATGAAACACAGATATAGCATCGGATTTAAATACAAAAGACACAATGCCTACATAAGTACAAGAAAACTGACTCTTCTTACTGTCTATGATTTGAACCATTCCTGTGACACTGGTTATAGATTCCGATGCTTCTCTTCAGGTTTACTGTATCCCTCTGACCTTCTTATTGACGATAAAACACAGGAATTGCATCGGAATTAAATACAAAAAGCACAATGCCGACTTAAGTACAAGAAAACAGACTCTTCTTACTGTCTGTGTTTTGAACCATTCATGTGACACTAGGCATAGCTTCCGATGCTTCACTTCAGGTTTACTGTATCCATCTGACCTTCTTATTATCGATGAAACACAGAATTTGCATCGGAATTAAATACAAAAGGCACAATGCCGACTTATGTACAAGAAAACTGACTCTTCTTACTGTCTATGTTTGAACCATTCATGTGACACTAGTTATAGATTCCGATGCTTCACTTCAGTTTTACTGTATCCCTCTGACCTTCTTATCGACGATGAAACACAGAAATTGCATCGGAATTCAATACAAAAGGCACAATGCCGACTTAAGTACAAGAAAAGTGACTCCTCTTACTGTCTATGATTGAAACATTCCTGTGACACTAGTTATGGATTCCGATGCTTCACTTGAGGTTTACTGTATCCCTCTGACCTTCTTATTGACGATGAAACACAGAAATTGCATCGGAATTAAATACAAAAGGCACAATGCAGACTTAAGTACAAGAAAACTGACTCTTCTTACTGTCTATGTTTGGAACCATTCCTGTGACACTAGTTATAGATTCCGATGCTTCACTTCAGGTTTACTGTATCCCTCTGACCTTCTTATTGACGATTAAACACAGACATTGCATCGGAGTTAAATACAAAAGGCACAATGCCGACTTAAGTACAAGAAAACTGACTCTTCTTACTGTCTATGTTTTGAACCATTCCTGTGACACTAGTTATAGATTCCGATGCTTCACTTCAGGTTTACTGTATCCATCGGACCTTCTTATTATCGATGAAACACAGAATTTGCATCGGAATTAAATACAAAAGGCACAATGCCGACTTATGTACGAGAAAACTGACTCTTCTTACTGTCTTTGTTTGAACCATTCATGTGACACTAGTTATAGATTGCGATGCTTTACTTCAGTTTTACTGTATCCCTCTGACCTTCTTATCGACGATGAAACACAGAAATTGCATCGGAATTAAATACAAAAGGCACAATGCCGACTTAAGTACAAGAAAACTGACTCCTCTTACTGTCTATGATTGAAACATTCCTGTGACACTAGTTATAGATTCCGATGCTTCACTTGAGGTTTACTGTATCCCTCTGACCTTCTTATTGACGATGAAACACACAAATTGCATCGGAATTAAATACAGAAGGCACAATGCAGACTTAAGTACAAGAAAACTGACTCTTCTCACTGTCTATGTTTGGAACCATTCCTGTGACACTAGTTATAGATTCTGATGCTTCACTTCAGGTTTACTGTATCCCTCTGACCATCTTATTGACGATGAAACACAGACATTGCATCGGAGTTAAATACAGAAGGCACAATGCCGACTTAAGTACAAGAAAACTGACTCTTCTTACTGTCTATGTTTTGAACCATTCCTGTGACACTAGTTATAGATTCCGATGCTTCACTTCAGGTTTACTGTATCCCTCTGACCATCTTATTGTTGATGAAACACAGATATAGCATCGGAATTAAATACAAAAGACACAATGCCTACATAAGTACATGAAAACTGACTCTTCTTACTGTCTATGGTTTGAACCATTCCTGTGACACTAGTTATAGATTCCAATGCTTCTCTTCAGGTTCACTGTCTCCCTCTGACCTTCTTATTGACGATGAAACACAGAAATTGCATCGGAATTAAATACAAAAGGCACAACGCCGACTTAAGTACAAGAAAACTGACTCATCTTACTGTCTATGTTTTGAACCTTTCCTGTGACACTAGTTATAGATTCCGATGCTTCACTTCAGGTTTACTGTATCCCTCTGAGCTTCTTATTGAAGATGAAACACAGATACTGCATCGGAATTAAATGCAAAGGGCACAATGCCGACTTAAGTACAAGAAAACTGACTCTTCTTACTGTCTATGTTTGAACCGTTCATGTGACACTAGTTATAGATTCCGATGCTTCACTTCAGGTTTACTGTATCCCTCTGACATTCTTATTGACGATGAAGCACAGAAATTGCATCGGAATTAAATAGAAAATTCACAATGCCGACTTAAGTACAAGAAAACTGACTCTACTTACTGTCTATGTTTTGAACCATTCCTGCGACACTAGTTAAAGATTCCGATGCTTCACTTCAGGTTTACTGTATCCCTCTGACCTTCTTATTGACGATGAAACACAGATATTGCACCGTAATTAAATACAAAAGGCACAATGCCGACTTAAGTACTAGAAAACTGACTATTCTTACTGTCTATGTTTTGAACCATTCCTGTGACACTAGTTATAGATTCCGATGCTTCACTTCAGGTTTACTGTATCCCTCTGACCTTCTTATTGACGATGAAACACAGACATTGCATCGGAGTTAATTACAAAAGGCACTATGCCGACTTAAGTACAAGAAAACTGACTCTTCTTACTGTCGATGTTTTGAACCATTCCTGTGACACTAGTTATAGATTCCGATGCTTCACTTCAGGTTTACTGTATCCCTCTAACCTTGTTATTGACGATGAAACATAGAAATTGCATCGGAATTAAATAGAAAAGGAACAATGCCGATTTAAGTACAAGAAAACAGACTCTTCTTACTGTCTATGTTTTGAACCATTCATTTGACACTAGGCATAGCTTCCGATGCTTCACTTCAGGTTTACTGTATCCATCTGACCTTCTTATTATCGATGAAACTCAGAATTTGCATCGGAATTAAATACAAAAGGCACAATGCCGACTTATGTACAAGAAAACTGACTCTTCTTACTGTCTATGTTTGAACCATTCATGTGACACTAGTTATAGATTCCGATGCTTCACTTCAGTTTTACTGTATCCCTCTGACCTTCTTATCGACGATGAAACACAGAAATTGCATCGGAATTAAATACAAAAGGCACAATGCCGACTTAAGTACAAGAAAACTGACTCCTCTTACTGTCTATGATTGAAACATTTCTGTGACACTAGTTATAGATTCCGATGCTTCACTTGAGGTTTACTGTATCCCTCTGACCTTCTTATTGACGATGAAACACAGAAATTGCATCGGAATTAAATACAAAAGGCACAATGCAGACTTAAGTACAAGAAAACTGACTCTTCTTACTGTCTATGTTTGGAACCATTCCTGTGACACTAGTTATAGATTCCGATGCTTCACTTCAGGTTTACTGTATCCCTCTGACCTTCTTATTGACGATGAAACACAGACATTGCATCGGAGTTAAATACAAAAGGCACAATGCCGACTTAAGTACAAGAAAACTGACTCTTCTTACTGTCTATGATTTGAACCATTCCTGTGACACTAGTTATAGATTCCGATGCTTTACTTCAGGTTTACTGTATCCATCTGACCTTCTTATTATCGATGAAACACAGAATTTGCATCGGAATTAAATACAAAAGGCACAATGCCGACTTATGTACGAGAAAACTGACTCTTCTTACTGTCTATGTTTGAACCATTCATGTGACACTAGTTATAGATTCCGGTGCTTCACTTCAGTTTTACTGTATCCCTCTGACCTTCATATCGACGATGAAACACAGAAATTGCATCGGAATTAAATACAAAAGGCACAATGCCGACTTAAGTACAAGAAAACTGACTCCTCTTACTGTCTATGATTGAAACATTCCTGTGACACTAGTTATAGATTCCGATGCTTCACTTGAGGTTTACTGTATCCCTCTGACCTTCTTATTGACGATGAAACACAGAAATTGCATCGGAATTAAATACAAAAGGCACAATGCAGACTTAAGTACAAGAAAACTGACTCTTCTCACTGTCTATGTTTGGAACCATTCCTGTGACACTAGTTATAGATTCCGATGCTTCACTTCAGGTTTACTGTATCCCTCTGACCATCTTATTGACGATGAAACACAGACATTGCATCGGAGTTAAATACAGAAGGCACAATGCCGACTTAAGTACAAGAAAACTGACTCTTCTTACTGTCTATGTTTTGAACCATTCCTGTGACACTAGTTATAGATTCCGATGCTTCACTTCAGGTTTACTGTATCCCTCTGACCATCTTATTGTTGATGAAACACAGATATAGCATCGGAATTAAATACAAAAGACGCAATGCCTACATAAGTACAAGAAAACTGACTCTTCTTACTGTCTATGGTTTGAACCATTCCTGTGACACTAGTTATAGATTCCAATGCTTCTCTTCAGGTTTACTGTCTCCCTCTGACCTTCTTATTGACGATGAAACACAGAAATTGCATCGGAATTAAATACAAAAGGCACAACGCCGACTTAAGTACAAGAAAACTGACTCATCTTACTGTCTATGTTTTGAACCATTCATGTGACACTAGGCATAGCTTCCGATGCATCACTTCAGGTTTACTGTATCCCTCTGACCATCTTATTGTTGATGAAACACAGATATAGCATCGGAATTAAATACAAAACGCACAATGCCTACATAAGTACAAGAAAACTGACTCTTCTTACTGTCTATGATTTGAACCATTCCTGTTAAACTAGTTATAGATTCCGATGCTTCTCTTCAGGTTTACTGTATCCCTCTGACCTTCTTATTGACGATGAAACACAGATATTGCATCGGAACTAAATACAAAAGGCACAATGCCGACTTAAGTACAAGAAAACAGACTCTTCTTACTGTCTGTGTTTTGAACCATTCATGTGACACTAGGCATAGCTTCCGATGCTTCACTTCAGGTTTACTGTATCCATCTGACCTTCTTATTATCGATGAAACACAGAATTTGCATCGGAATTAAATACAAAAGGCACAATGCCGACTTATGTACAAGAAATCTGACTCTTCTTACTGTCTATGTTTGAACCATTCATGTGACACTAGTTATAGATTCCGTTGCTTCACTTCAGTTTTACTGTATCCCTCTGACCTTCTTATCGACGATGAAACACAGAAATTGCATCGGAATTCAATACAAAAGGCACAATGCCGACTTAAGTACAAGAAAACTGACTCCTCTTACTGTCTATGATTGAAACATTCCTGTGACACTAGTTATAGATTCCGATGCTTCACTTGAGGTTTACTGTATCCCTCTGACCTTCTTATTGACGATGAAACACAGAAATTGCATCGGAATTAAATACAAAAGGCACAATGCAGACTTAAGTACAAGAAAACTGACTCTTCTCACTGTCTATGTTGGGAACCATTCCTGTGACACTAGTTACAGATTCCGATGCTTCACTTCAGGTTTACTGTATCCCTATGACCATCTTATTGACGATGAAACACAGACATTGCATCGGAGTTGAATACAGAAGGCACAATGCCGACTTAAGTACAAGAAAACTGACTCTTCTTACTGTCTATGTTTTGAACCATTCCTGTGACACTAGTTATAGATTCCGATGCTTCTCTTCAGGTTTACTGTCTCCCTCTGACCTTCTTATTGACGATGAAACACAGAAATTGCATCGGAATTAAATACAAAAGGCACAACGCCGACTTAAGTACAAGAAAACTGACTCATCTTACTGTCTATGTTTTGAACCTTTCCTGTGACACTAGTTATAGATTCCGATGCTTCACTTCAGGTTTACTGTATCCCTCTGGCCTTCTTATTGAAGATGAAACACAGATATTGCATCGGAATTAAATGCAAAGGGCACAATGCCGACTTAAGTACAAGAAAACTGACTCTTCTTACTGTCTATGTTTGAACCATTCATGTGTCACTAGTTATAGATTCCGATGCTTCACTTCAGGTTTACTGTATCCCTCTGACATTCTTATTGACGATGAAGCATAGAAATTGCATCGGAATTAAATAGAAAATTCACAATGCCGACTTAAGTACAAGAAAACTGACTCTTCTTACTGTCTATGTTTTGAACCATTCCTGCGACACTAGTTATAGATTCCGATGCTTCACTTCAGGTTTACTGTATCCCTCTGACCTTCTTATTGACGATGAAACACAGATATTGCACCGTAATTAAATACAAAAGGCACAATGCCGACTTAAGTACAAGAAAACTGACTATTCTTACTGTCTATGTTTTGAACCATTCCTGTGACACTAGTTATGGATTCCGATGCTTCACTTCAGGTTTACTGTATCCCTCTGACCTTCTTATTGACGATGAAACACAGACATTGCATCGGAGTTAATTACAAAAGGCACTATGCCGACTTAAGTACAAGAAAACTGACTCTTCTTACTGTCGATGTTTTGAACCATTCCTGTGACACTAGTTACACATTCCGATGCTTCACTTCAGGTTTACTGTATCCCTCTAACCTTGTTATTGACGATGAGACATAGAAATTGCATCGGAATTAAATAGAAAAGGAACAATGCCGATTTAAGTACAGGAAAACAGACTCTTCTTACTGTCTATGTTTTGAACCATTCATGTGACACTAGGCATAGCTTCCGATGCTTCACTTCAGGTTTACTGTATCCATCTGACCTTCATATTATCGATGAAACTCAGAATTTGCATCGGAATTAAATACAAAAGGCACAATGCCGACTTATGTACAAGAAAACTGACTCTTCTTACTGTCTATGTTTGAACCATTCATGTGACACTAGTTATAGATTCCGATGCTTCACTTCAGTTTTACTGTATCCCTCTGACCTTCTTATCGACGATGAAACACAGAAATTGCATCGGAATTAAATACAAAAGGCACAATGCCGACTTAAGTACAAGAAAACTGACTCCTCTTACTGTCTATGATTGAAACATTTCTGTGACACTAGTTATAGATTCCGATGCTTCACTTGAGGTTTACTGTATCCCTCTGACCTTCTTATTGACGATGAAACACAGAAATTGCATCGGAATTAAATACAAAAGGCACAATGCAGACTTAAGTACAAGAAAACTGACTCTTCTTACTGTCTATGTTTGGAACCATTCCTGTGACACTAGTTATAGATTCCGATGCTTCACTTCAGGTTTACTGTATCCCTCTGACCTTCTTATTGACGATGAAACACAGACATTGCATCGGAGTTAAATACAAAAGGCACAATGCCGACTTAAGTACAAGAAAACTGACTCTTCTTACTGTCTATGTTTTGAACCATTCCTGTGACACTAGTTATAGATTCCGATGCTTCACTTCAGGTTTACTGTATCCATCTGACCTTCTTATTATCGATGAAACACAGAATTTGCATCGGAATTAAATACAAAAGGCACAATGCCGACTTATGTACGAGAAAACTGACTCTTCTTACTGTCTATGTTTGAACCATTCATGTGACACTAGTTATAGATTCCGATGCTTCACTTCAGTTTTACTGTATCCCTCTGACCTTCTTATCGACGATGAAACACAGAAATTGCATCGGAATCAAATACAAAAGGCACATTGCCGACTTAAGTACAAGAAAACTGACTCCTCTTACTGTCTATGATTGAAACATTCCTGTGACACTAGTTATAGATTCCGATGCTTCACTTGAGGTTTACTGTATCCCTCTGACCTTCTTATTGACGATGAAACACAGAAATTGCATCGGAATTAAATACAAAAGGCACAATGCAGACTTAAGTACAAGAAAACTTACTCTTCTTACTGTCTATGTTTGGAACCATTCCTGTGACACTAGTTATAGATTCCGATGCTTCACTTCAGGTTTACTGTATCCCTCTGACCTTCTTATTGACGATGAAACACAGACATTGCATCGGAGTTAAATACAAAAGGCACAATGCCGACTTAAGTACAAGAAAACTGACTCTTCTTACTGTCTATGTTTTGAACCATTCCTGTGACACTAGTTATAGATTCCGATGCTTCACTTCAGGTTTTACTGTATCCCTCTGACCATCTTATTGTTGATGAAACACATATATAGCATCGGAATTAAGCACAAAAGACACAATGCCTACATAAGTACAAGAAAACTGACTCTTCTTACTGTCTATGTTTTGAACCTTTCCTGTGACACTAGTTATAGATTGCGATGCTTCTCTTCAGGTTTACTGTATCCCTCTGACCTTCTTATTGACGATGAAACACAGATATTGCATCGGAATTAAATACGAAAGGCACAACGCCGACTTAAGTATAAGAAAACTGACTCATCTTACTGTCTATGTTTTGAACCTTTCCTGTGACACTAGTTATAGATTCCGATGCTTCACTTCACGTTTACTATATCCCTCTGACCTTCTTATTGGAGATGAAACACAGATATCGCATCGGAATTAAATACGAAGGGCACAATGCCGACTTAAGTACAAGAAAACTGACTCTTCTTACTGTCTATGATTGAACCATTCATGTGACACTAGTTATAGATTCCGATGCTTCACTTCAGGTTTACTGTATCCCTCTGACCTTCTCATTGACGATAAAACACAGGAATTGCATCGGAATTAAATACAAAAAGCACAATGCCGACTTAAGTACAAGCAAACAGACTCTTCTTACTGTCTGTGTTTTGAACCATTCATGTGACACTAGGCATAGCTTCCGATGCTTCACTTCAGGTTTACTGTATCCCTCTGACCATCTTATTGTTGATGAAACACAGATATAGCATCGGAATTAAATACAAAACGCACAATGCCTACATAAGTACAAGAAAACTGACTCTTCTTACTGTCTATGATTTGAACCATTCCTGTTACACTAGTTATAGATTCCGATGCTTCTCTTCAGTTTTACTGTATCCCTCTGACCTTCTTATTGACGATGAAACACAGAAATTGCATCGGAATTAAATACAAATGGCACAATGCCGACTTAAGTACAAGAAAACAGACTCTTCATACTGTCTGTGTTTTGAACCATTCATGTGACACTAGGCATAGCTTCCGATGCTTCACTTCAGGTTTACTGTATCCATCTGACCTTCTTATTATCGATGAAACACAGAATTTGCATCGGAATTAAATACAAAAGGCACAATGCTGACTTATGTACAAGAAAACTGACTCTTCTTACTGTCTACGTTTGAACCATTCATGTGACACTAGTTATAGATTCCGATGCTTCACTTCAGTTTTACTGTATCCCTCTGACCTTCTTATCGACGATGAAACACAGAAATTGCATCGGAATTAAATACAAAAGGCACAATGCCGACTTAAGTACAAGAAAACTGACTCCTCTTACTGTCTATGATTGAAACATTCCTGTGACACTAGTTATAGATTCCGATGCTTCACTTGAGGTTTACTGTATCCCTCTGACCTTCTTATTGACGATGAAACACACAAATTGCATCGGAATTAAATACAAAATGCACAATGAAGACTTAAGTACAAGAAAACTGACTCTTCTTACTGTCTATGTTTGGAACCATTCCTGTGACACTAGTTATAGATTCCGATGCTTCACTTCAGGTTTACTGTATCCCTCTGACCTTCTTATTGACGATGAAACACAGACATTGCATCGGAGTTAAGTACAAAAGGCACAATGCCGACTTAAGTACAAGAAAACTGACTCTTCTTACTGTCTATGATTTGAACCATTCCTGTGACACTAGTTATAGATTCCGATGCTTCACTTCAGGTTTACTGTATCCATCTGACCTTCTTATTATCGATGAAACACAGAATTTGCATCGGAATTAAATACAAAAGGCACAATGCCGACTTATGTACGAGAAAACTGACTCTTCTTACTGTCTATGTTTGAACCATTCATGTGACACTAGTTATAGATTCCGATGCTTCACTTCAGTTTTACTGTATCCCTCTGACCTTCTTATCGACGATGAAACACAGAAATTGCATCGGAATTAAATACAAAATGCACAATGCTGACTTAAGTACAAGAAAACTGACTCCTCTTACTGTCTATGATTGAAACATTCCTGTGACACTAGTTATAGATTCCGATGCTTCACTTCAGGTTTGCTGTATCCCTCTGACCATCTTATTGTTGATGAAACACAGATATAGCATCGGAATTAAATACAAAAGACTCAATGCCTACATAAGTACAAGAAAACTGACTCTTCTTACTGTCTATGATTTGAACCATTCCTGTGACACTAGTTATAGATTCCGATGCTTCTCTTCAGGTTTACTGTCTTCCTCTGACCTTCTTATTGACGATGAAACACAGAAATTGCATCGGAATTAAATACAAAAGGCACAACGCCGACTTAAGTACAAGAAAACTGACTCATCTTACTGTCTATGTTTTGAACCTTTCCTGTGACACTAGTTATAGTTTCCGATGCTTCACTTCAGGTTTACTGTATCCCTCTGGCCTTCTTATTGAAGATGAAACACAGATATTGCATCGGAATTAAATGCAAAGGGCACAATGCCGACTTAAGTACAAGAAAACTGACTCTTCTTACTGTCTATGTTTGGGCCATTCATGTGACACTAGTTGTAGATTCCGATGCTTCACTTCAGGTTTACTGTATCCCTCTGACTTCCTTATTGACGATGAAGCACAGAAATTGCATCGGAATTAAATAGAAAATTCACAATGCCGACTTAAGTACAAGAAAACTGACTCTTCTTACTGTCTATGTTTTGAACCATTCCTGCGACTCTAGTTATAGATTCCAATGCTTCACTTCAGGTTTACTGTATCCCTCTGACCATCTTATTGACGATGAAACACAGATATTGCACCGTAATTAAATACAAAAGGCACAATGCCGACTTAAGTACAAGATAACTGACTCTTCTTACTGTCTATGATTTGAACCATTCCTGTGACACTGGTTATAGATTCCGATGCTTCTCTTCAGGTTTACTGAATCCCTCTGACCTTCTTATTGACGATGAAACACAGAAATTGCATCGGAATTAAATACAAAAGGCGCAACGCCGACTTAAGTACAAGAAAACTGACTCATCTAACTGTCTATGTTTTGAACCTTTCCAGTGACACTAGTTATAGATTCCGATGCTTCACTTCAGGTTTACTGTATCCCTCTCACCTTCTTATTGACGATGAAACACAGACATTGCATCGGAGTTAAATACAAAAGGCACAATGCCGACTTCAGTACAAGAAAACTGACTCTTCTTACTGTCTATGTTTTGAACCATTCCTGTGACACTAGTTATAGATTCCGGTGCTTCACTTCAGGTTTACTGTATCCCTCTGACCATCTTATTGTTGATGAAACACAGATATAGCATCGGAATTAAATATAAAAGACACAATGCCTACATAAGTACAAGAAAACTGACTCTTCTTACTGTCTATGATTTGAACCATTCCTGTGACACTAGTTATAGATTCCGATGCTTCTCTTCAGGTTTACTGTCTCATTCTGACCTTCTTATTGACGATGAAACACAGAAATTGCATCGGAATTAAATACAAAAGGCACAACGCCGATTTAAGTACAAAAAAACTGACTCTTCTTACTGGCTATGTTTGAACCACTCATGTCACACTAGTTATAGATACCGATGCTTCACTTCAGGTTTACTGTATCCCTCTGACATTCTTATTGACGATGAAGCACAGAAATTGCATCGGAATTAAATAGAACATTCACAATGCCGACTTAAGTACAAGAAAACTGACTCTTCTTACTGTCTATGTTTGAACCATTCCTGCGACACTAGTTATAGATTCCGATGCTTCACTTCAGGTTTACTGTATCCCTCTGACCTTCTTATTGACGATGAAACACAGATATTGCACCGTAATTATATACAAAAGGCACAATGCCGACTTAAGTACAAGAAAACTGACTCTTCTTACTGTCTATGTTTTGAACCATTCCTGTGACACTAGTTATAGATTCCGATGCTTCACTTCAGGTTTACTGTATCCCTCTGACCATCTTATTGACGATGAAACACAGACATTGCATCGGAGTTTAATACAAAAGGCACTATGCCGACTTAAGTACAAGAAAACTGACTCTTCTTACTGTCGATGTTTTGAACCATTCCTGTGACACTAGTTATAGATTCCGATGCTTCACTTCAGGTTTACTGTATCCCTCTGACCTTGTTATTGACGATGAAACATAGAAATTGCATCGGAATTAAATAGAAAAGGAACAATGCCGACTTAAGTTCAAGAATACTGACCCTTCTTACTGTCTATGATTTAAACCATTCCTGTGACACTAGTTATAGATTCCGATGCTTCACTTCACGTTTACTGTATCCCTCTGTCCTTCTTATTGAAGATGAAACACAGATATTGCATCGGAATTAAATACAAAGGGCACAATGCACACTTAAGTACAAGAAAACTGACTCTTTTTACTGTCTATGTTTTGAACCTTTCCTGTGACACTAGTTATAGATTATGATGCTTCACTTCAGGTTTACTGTATCCCTCTGACCTTCTTATTGAAGATGAAACTCAGATATTGCATCGGAATTAAATACAAAGGGCACAATGCCGACTTAAGTACAAGAAAACTGACTCATCTTACTGTCTATGTTTGAACCATTCATGTGACACTAGTTATAGATTCCGATGCTTCACTTAAGGTTTACTGTATCCCTCTGACCATCTTATTGTTGATGAAACACAGATATAGCATCGGAATTAAATACAAAAGGGACAATGCCTACATAAGTACAAGAAAACTGACTCTTCTTACTGTCTATGATTTGACCCATTCCTGTGACACTAGTTATAGATTCCGATGCTTCTCTTCAGGTTTACTGTATCCCTCTGACATTCTTATTGACGATGAAACACAGATATTGCATCGGAATTAAATACAGAAGGCACAACGCCGACTTAAGTACAAGAAAACTGACTCATCTTACTGTCTATGTTTTGAACCTTTCCAGTGACACTAGTTATAGATTCCTAAGCTTCACTTCAGGTTTACTATATCCCTATGACCTTCTTATTGAAGATGAAACACAGATATTGCATCGGAATTAAATACGAAGGGCACAATGCCGACTTAACTACAAGAAAACTGACTCTTCTTACTGTCTATGTTTGAACCATTCATGTGACACTAGTTACAGATTCCGATGCTTCACTTCAGGTTTACTGTATCCCTCTGACCATCTTATTGTTAATGAAACACAGATATAGCATCGGAATTAAATACAAAAGGCACAATGCCTACATAAGTACAAGAAAACTGACTCTTCTTACTGTCTATGATTTGAACCATTCCAGTGACACTAGTTATGGATTCCGATGCTTCTCTTCAGGTTTACTGTATCCCTCTGACCTTCTTATTGACGATAAAACACAGGAATTGCATCGGAATTAAATACAAAGAGCACAATGCCGACTTAAGTACAAGAAAACAGACTCTTCTTACTGTCTGTGTTTTGAACCATTCATGTGACACTAGGCATAGCTTCCGATGCTTCACTTCAGGTTTACTGTATCCCTCTGACCATCTTATTGTTGATGAAACACAGATATAGCATCGGAATTAAATACAAAACGCACAATGCCTACATAAGTACAAGAAAACTGACTCTTCTTACTGTCTATGATTTGAACCATTCCTGTTACACTAGTTATAGATTCCGATGCTGCACTTCAGGTTTACTGTATCCCTCTGACCTTCTTATTGACGATGAAACACAGAAATTGCATCGGAATTAAATACAAAAGGCACAATGCCGACTTAAGTACAAGAAAAAAGACTCTTCTTACTGTCTGTGTTTTGAAACATTCATGTGACACTAGGCATAGCTTCCGATGCTTCACTTCAGGTTTACTGTATCCATCTGACCTTCTTATTATCGATGAAACACAGAATTTGCATCGGAATTAAATACAAAAGGCACAATGCCGACTTATGTACAAGAAAACTGACTCTCCTTACTGTCTATGTTTGAACCATTCATGTGACACTAGTTATAGATTCCGATGCTTCACTTCAGTTTTACTGTATCCCTCTGACCTTCTTATCGACGATGAAACACAGAAATTGCATCGGAATTAAATACAAAAGGCACAATGCCGACTTAAGTTCAAGAAAACTGACTCCTCTTACTGTCTATGATTGAAACATTCCTGTGACAATAGTTATAGATTCCGATGCTTCACTTGAGGTTTACTGTATCCCTCTGACCTTCTTTTTCACGATGAAACGCAGAAATTGCATCGGAATTAAATACAAAAGGCACAATGCAAACTTAAGTACAAGAAAACTGACTCTTCTTACTGTCTATGTTTGGAACCATTCCTGTGACACTAGTTATAGATTCCGATGCTTCACTTCAGGTTTACTGTATCCTTCTCACCTTCTTATTGACGATGAAACACAGACATTGCATCGGAGTTAAATACAAAAGGCACAATGCCAACATAAGTACAAGAAAACTGACTCTTCTTACTGTCTATGTTTTGATCCATTCCTGTGACACTAGTTATAGATTCCGATGCTTCACTTCAGGTTTACTGAATCCCTCTGACCATCTTATTGTTGATGAAACACAGATATAGCATCGGAATTAAATACAAAAGACACAATGCCTACATAAGTACAAGAAAACTGACTCTTCTTACTGTCTATGATTTGAACCATTCCTGTGACACTAGTTATAGATTCCGATGCTTCTCTTCAGGTTTACTGTCTCCCTCTGACCTTCTTATTGACGATGAAACACAGAAATTGCATCGGAATTAAATACAAAAGGCACAACGCCGACTTAAGTACAAGAAAACTGACTCATCTTACTGTCTATGTTTTGAACCTTTCCTGTGACACTAGTTATAGATTCCGATGCTTCACTTCAGGTTTACTGTATCCCTCTTGCCTTCTTATTGAAGATGAAACACAGATATTGCATCGGAATTAAATGCAAAGGGCACAATGCCGACTTAAGTACAAGAAAACTGACTCTTCTTACTGTCTATGTTTGAACCATTCATGTGACACTAGTTATAGATTCCGATGCTTCACTTCAGACTTACTGTATCCCTCTGACCATCTTATTGTTGATGAAACACAGATATAGCATCGGATTTCAATACATAAGGCACAATGCCTACATAAGTACAAGAAAACTGACTCTTCTTACTGTCTATGATTTGAACCATTCCTGTGACACTAGTTATAGATTCCGATGCTTCTCTTCAGGTTTACTGTTTCCCTCTGACCTTCTTATTGACGATGAAACACAGAAATTGCATCGTAATTAAATACAAAAGGCGCAATGCCGACTTAACTACAAGAAAACAGACCCAACGTACTGCCTATGATTTGAACCATTCCTGTGACACTAGTTATAGATTCCAATGCTTCTCTTCTGGTTTACTGTATCCCTCTGACCTTCTTATTGACGATGAAACACAGCAATTACATCGGAATTAAATACAAAAGGCACAGCGCCGACTTAAGTACAAGAAAACTGACTCATCTTACTGTCTATGTTTTGAACCTTTCCTGTGACACTAGTTATAGATTCCGATGCTTCACTTCAAGTTTACTGTATCCCTCTGACCATCTTATTGTTGATGAAACACAGATAATACATCGGAATTAAATACAAAAGGCACAATGCCGACTTATGTACAAGAAAACTGACTCTGCTTACTGTCTATGTTTGAACCAATCATGTGACACTAGTTATAGATTCCGATGCTTCACTTCAGGTTTACTGTATCCCTCTGACCTTCTTATCGACGATGAAACACAGCACTTGCATCGGAATTAAATACAAAAGGCACAATGCCTACATAAGTACAAGAAAACTGACTCTTCTTACTGTCTATGATTTGAAGCATTCCTGTGACACTAGTTATAGGTTCCGATGCTTCTCTTCAGGTTTACTGTATCCCTCTGACCTTCTTATTGACGATAAAACACAGAAATTGCATCGGAATTAAATACAAAAGGCACAATGCCGACTTAAGTACAAGAAAACAGACTCTTCTTACTGTCTGTGTTTTGAACCATTCATGTGACACTAGGCATAGCTTCCGATGCTTCACTTCAGGTTTACTGTATCCCTCTGACTTTCTTTTTGACAATGAAACACAGAAATTGCATCGGATTTAATACAAAAGGCACAATGCCGACTTAAGTACAAGAAAACTGACTCCTCTTACTGTCTGTGTTTTGAACCATTCCTGTGACACTAGTTATAGATTCCGATGCTTCACTTCAGCTTTACTGTATCCCTCTGACCGTCTTATTGACGATGAAACACAGAAATTGCATCGGAATTAAATACAAAATTCACAATGCCGACTTAAGTACAAGAAAACTGACTCTTCCTACTGCCTAGGTTTTGAACCATTCCTGTGACACTAGTTATAGATTCCGATGCTTCACTTCAGGTTTACTGTATCCCTCTGACCTTCTTATTATCGATAAAACACAGATATAGCATCGGAATTAAATACAAAAGACACAATGCCTACATAAGTACAAGAAAACTGACTCTTCTTACTGTCTATGATTTGAACCATTCCTGTGACACTAGTTATAGATTCCGATGCTTCACTTCAGGTTTACTGTATCCCTCTGACCATCTTATAGTTGATGAAACACAGATATAGCATCGGAATTAAATATAAAAGGCACAATGCCTACATAAGTACAAGAAAATTGACTCTTCTTAGTGTCTATGATTTGAACCATTCCTGTTACACTAGTTATAGATTCCGATGCTTCTCTTCAGGTTTACTGTATCCCTCTGACCTTCTTATTGACGATGAAACACAGAAATTACATCGGAATTAAATACAAAAGGCACAATGCCGACTTAAGTACAAGAAAACAGACTCTTCTTACTGTCAGTGTTTTGAACCATTCATGTGACACTAGGCATAGCATCCGATGCTTCACTTCAGGTTTACTGTATCCATTAGACCTTCTTATTATCGATGGAACACAGACTTTGCATCGGAATTAAATACAAAATGCACAATGCCGACTTAAGTACAAAAAAAAACTGATTCTTCTTAATGTCTATGATTGAACCGTTTTTGTGACACTAGTTATAGATTCCGATGCTTCACTTGAGGTTTACTGTATCCCTCTGACCTTCTTATTGACGATGAAAAACAGAAATTGCATCGGAATTAAATACAAAAGGCACAATGCCGACTTAAGTACACGAAAACTGACTCTTCTTACTGTCTATGTTTTGAACCGTTCCTGTGACACTAGTTATAGATTCCGATGCTTCACTTCAGGTTTACTGTATCCCTCTGACCTACATATCGACGATGAAACACAGAAATTGCATCGGAATTAAATACAAAAGGCACAATGCCGACTTAAGTACAAGATAACAGACTCTTCTTACTGTCTATGGTTTGAACCATTCCTGTGACACTAGTTATAGATTCCAATGCTTCTCTTCAGGTTTACTGTCTCCCTCTGACCTTCTTATTGACGATGAAACACAGAAATTGCATCGGAATTAAATACAAAAGGCACAACGCCGACTTAAGTACAAGAAAACTGACTCATCTTACTGTCTATGTTTTGAACCTTTCCTGTGACACTAGTTATAGATTCCGATGCTTCACTTCTGGTTTACTGTATCCCTCTGACCTTCTTATCGACGATGAAACACAGAAATAGCATCGGAATTAAATACAAGAGGCACAATGCCGACTTAAGTACAAGAAAACTGACTCCTCTTACTGTCTATGATTGAACCATTCCTGTGACACTAGTTATAGATTCCGATGCTTCTCTTCTGGTTTACTGTATCCCTCTGACCTTCTTATTGACGATGAAACACAGATTTTGCATCGGAATTAAATACAAAAGGCACAATGCCGACTTAAGTACAAGAAAACAGACTCTTCTTGCTGTCTTTGTTTTGAACCATTCATGTGACGCTAGGCATAGTTTCCGATGCTTCACTTCAGGTTTACTGTATCCATCTGACCTTCTTATTATCGATAAAACACAGAATTTTCATCGGAATTAAATACAAAAGCCACAATGCCGACTTATGTACAAGAAAACTGACACTTCTTACTGTCCATGTTTGAACCATTCATGTACCACTAGTTATAGATTCCGATGCTTCACTTCAGGTTTACTGTATCCCTCTGACCTTCTTATTGACGATGAAACACAGATATTGCATCGGAATTAAATACAAAAGGCACAATGCCGACTTAAGTACAAGATACCAGACTCTTCTTGCTGTCTGTGTTTTGAACCATTCATGTGACGCTAGGCATAGTTTCCGATGCTTCACTTCAGGTTTACTGTATCCCTCTGGCCTTCTTATTGAATATGAAACACAGACATTGCATCGGAGTTAAATACAAAAGGCACAATGCCTACTTAAGTACACGAAAACTGACTCTTCTTACTGTCTATGTTTTGAACCATTCCTGTGACACTAGTTATAGATTACGATGCTTCACTTCAGGTTTACTATATCCCTCTGACCATCTTATTGTTGATGAAACACAGATATAGCATCGGAATTAAATACAAAAGACACAATGCCTACATAAGTACAAGAAAACTGACTCTTCTTACTGTCTATGATTTGAACCATTCCTGTGACACTAGTTATAGATTCCGATGCTTCTCTTCAGGTTTACTGTATCCCTCTGACCTTCTTATTGACGATAAAACACAGAAATTGCATCGGAATTAAATACAAAAGGCACAATGCCGACTTAAGTACAAGAAAACAGACTCTTCTTACTGTCTGTGTTTTGAACCATTCATGTGGCACTAGGCATAGCTTCCGATGCTTCACTTCAGGTTTACTGTATCCCTCTGACCGTCTTATTGACGTTGAAACACAGAAATTGCATCGTAATCAAATACAAAAGGCACAATGCCGACTTCAGTACAAGAAAACTGACTCTTCTTACTGTCTATGTTTTGAACCATTCATGTGACACTAATTATAGAGTCCAATGCTTCACTTCAGGTTTACTGTAACCCTCTGACCTTCTTATTGACGATGAAACACAGAAATTGCATCGGAATTAAATACAAAAGGCACAATGCCGACTGATGTACAAGAAAACTGATTCTCCTTACTGTTTATGTTTGAACCATTCCTGTGACACTAGTTATAGATTCCGATGCCCCACTTCAGGTTTACTGTATCCCTCTGACCTTCTAATTGACGATGAAACACAGAAATTGCATCGGAATTAAATACAAAAGGCACAATGCCGACTTAAGTACAAGAAAACTGACTTTTCTTACTGTCTATGTTTTGAACCATTCCTGTGACACTAGTTATAGATTCCGATGCTTTACTTCAGGTTAACTGTATCCCTCTGACCTTCTTATTGACGATGAAGCACAGATATTGCATCGGAGATAAATACAAAAGGCACAATGCCGACTTAAGTACAAGAAAACTGGCTCATCATATTGTCTATGTTTTGAACCATTCCTGTGACACTAGTTATAGATTCCGATGCTTCACTTCAGGTTTACTGTATCCCTATGACCTTCGTATTAACGATGAAACACAGAAATTGCATGGGAATTAAATCCAAAAGCTACAACGTGAACTTAAGTACAAGAAAACTGACTCATCTTATTGTCTATGTTTTGAACCTTTCCTGTGACACTAGTTATAGATTCCGATGCTTCACTTCAGGTTTACTGTATCCCTCTGACCTTCTTATTGAAGATGAAACACAGATATTGCATCGGAATTAAATACAAAAGGCACAATGCCGACTTAAGTACAAGAAAACAGACTCTTCTTACTGTCAGTGTTTTGAACCATTCATGTGACACTAGGCATAGCATCCGATGCTTCACTTCAGGTTTACTGTATCCATTAGACCTTCTTATTATCGATGGAACACAGACTTTGCATCGGAATTAAATACAAAATGCACAATGCCGACTTAAGTACAAAAAAACTGACTCTTCTTACTGTCTATGATTGAACCGTTTTTGTGACACTAGTTATAGATTCCGATGCTTCACTTGAGGTTTACTGTATCCCTCTGACCTTCTTATTGACGATGAAAAACAGAAATTGCATCGGAATTAAATACAAAAGGCACAATGCCGACTTAAGTACACGAAAACTGACTCTTCTTACTGTCTATGTTTTGAACCGTTCCTGTGACACTAGTTATAGATTCCGATGCTTCACTTCAGGTTTACTGTATCCCTCTGACCTTCATATCGACGATGAAACACAGAAATTGCATCGGAATTAAATACAAAAGGCACAATGCCGACTTAAGTACGAGAAAACAGACTCTTCTTACTGTCTGTGTTTTGAACCATTCATGTGACACTAGGCATAGCTTCCGATGCTTCACTTCATGTATACTGTATCCATCTGACCTTCTTATTATCGATAAAACACAGAATTTGCATCGGAAATAAATACAAAAGGCACAATGCCGACATATGTACAAGAAAACTGATACTTCTTACTGTCTATGTTTGAACCATTCATGTGACACTAGTTATAGATTCCGATGCTTCACTTCTGGTTTACTGTATCCCTCTGACCTTCTTATCGACGATGAAACACAGAAATTGCATCGGAATTAAATACAAGAGGCACAATGCCGACTTAAGTACAAGAAAACTGACTCCTCTTACTGTCTATGATTGAACCATTCCTGTGACACTAGTTATAGATTCCGATGCTTCTCTTCAGGTTTACTGTATCCCTCTGACCTTCTTATTGACGATGAAACACAGATATTGCATCGGAATTAAATACAAAAGGCACAATGCCGACTTAAGTACAAGAAAACAGACTCTTCTTGCTGTCTGTGTTTTGAACCATTCATGTGACGCTAGGCATAGTTTCCGATGCTTCACTTCAGGTTTACTGTATCCATCTGACCTTCTTATTATCGATAAAACACAGAATTTTCATCGGAATTAAATACAAAAGCCACAATGCCGACTTATGTACAAGAAAACTGACACTTCTTACTGTCCATGTTTGAACCATTCATGTACCACTAGTTATAGATTCCGATGCTTCTCTTCAGGTTTACTGTCTCCCTCTGACCTTCTTATTGACGATGAAACACAGAAATTGCGTCGGAATTAAATACAAAAGGCACAACGCCAACTTAAGTACAAGAAAACTGACTCATCTTACTGTCTATGTTTTGAACCTTTCCTGTGACACTAGTTATAGATTCCGATGCTTCACTTCAGGTTTACTGTATCCCTCTGGCCTTCTTATTGAAGATCAAACACAGATATTGCATCGGAATTAAATGCAAAGGGCACAATGCCGACTTAAGTACAAGAAAACTGACTCTTCTTACTGTCTATGTGTGAACCATTCATGTGACACCAGTTATAGCTTCCGATGCTTCACTTCAGGTTTACTGTATCCCTCTGCCCATCTTATTGTTGATGAAACACAGATATAGCATCGGATTTAAATACAAAAGGCACAATGCCTACATAAGTACAAGAAAACTGACTCTTCTTACTGTCTATGTTTTGAACCTTTCCTGTGACACTAGTTATAGATTCCGATGCTTCACTTCAGGTTTACTGTATCCCTCTGGCCTACTTATTTAAGATGAAACACAGATATTGCATCGGAATTAAATGCAAAGGGCACAATGCCGACTTAAGTACAAGAAAACAGACTCTTCTTACTGTCAGTGTTTTGAACCATTCATGTGACACTAGGCATAGCATCCGATGCTTCACTTCAGGTTTACTGTATCCATTAGACCTTCTTATTATCGATAAAACACAGAATTTGCATCGGAATTATATACAAAAGCCACAATGCCGACTTATGTACAAGAAAACTGACACTGCTTACTGTCCATGTTTGAACCATTCATGTACCACTAGTTATAGATTCCGATGCTTCACTTCAGGTTTACTGTATCCCTCTGACCTTCATATCGACGATGGAACACAGACTTTGCATCGGAATTAAATACAAAATGCACAATGCCGACTTAAGTACAAAAAAACTTACTCTTCTTACTGTCTATGATTGAACCGTTTTTGTGACACTAGTTATAGATTCCGATGCTTCACTTCAGGTTTACTGTATCCCTCTGACCATTTTATTGTTGATGAAACACAGATATAGCATCGGAATTAAATACAAAAGGCACAATGCCTACATAAGTACAATAAAACTGACTCTTCTTACTGTCTATGTTTTGAACCATTCCTGTTACACTAGTTATAGATTCCGATGCCTCTCTTCAGGTTTACTGTATGCCTCTGACCTTTCTTATTGACGATGAAACACAGAAATTGCATCGGAATTGAATACAAAAGGCACAATGCCGACTTAAGTACAAAAAAACTGACTCTTCTTACTGTCTATGATTGAACCGTTTTTGTGACACTAGTTATAGATTCCGATGCTTCACTTGAGGTTTACTGTATCCCTCTGACCATCTTATTGACGATGAAAAACAGAAATTGCATCGGAATTAAATACAAAAGGCACAATGCCGACTTAAGTACACGAAAACTGACTCTTCTTACTGTCAATGTTTTGAACCGTTCCTGTGACACTAGTTATAGATTCCGATGCTTCACTTCAGGTTTACTGTATCCCTCTGACCTCCATATCGACGATGAAACACAGAAATTGCATCGGAATTAAATACAAAAGGCACAAGGCCGACTTAAGTACAAGAAAACAGACTCTTCTTACTGTCTGTGTTTTGAACCATTCACGTGACACTAGGCATAGCTTCCGATGCTTCACTTCATGTATACTGTATCCATCTGACCTTCTTATTATCGATAAAACACAGAATTTGCATCGGAATTAAACACAAAAGGCACAATGCCGACATATGTACAAGAAAACTGATACTTCTTACTGTCTATGTTTGAACCATTCCTGTGACACTAGTTATAGATTCCGATGCTTCTCTTCAGGTTTACTATATCCCTCTGACCTTCTTATTGACGATGAAACACAGGTATTGCATCGGAATTAAATACAAAAGGCACAATGCCGACTTAAGTACAAGAAAACACACTCTTCTTGCTGTCTGTGTTTTGAACCATTCATGTGACGCTAGGCATAGTTTCCGATGCTTCACTTCAGGTTTACTGTATCCATCTGACCTACTTATTATCGATAAAACACAGAATTTTCATCGGAATTAAATACAAAAGCCACAATGCCGACTTATGTACAAGAAAACTGACACTTCTTACTGTCCATGTTTGAACCATTCATGTACCACTAGTTATAGATTCCGATGCTTCACTTCAGGTTTACTGTATCCCTCTGACCTTCTTATCGACGATGAAACACAGAAATTGCATCGGAATTAAATACAAAAGGCACAATGCCGACTTAAGTACAAGAAAACTGACTCCTCTTACTGTCTATGATTGAAACATTCCTGTGACACTAGTTATAGATTCCGATGCTTCACTTGAGGTTTACTGTAGCCCTCTGACCTTCTTATTGACGATGAAACACAGAAATTGCATCGGAATTAAATACAAAACGCACAACGCCGACTTAAGTACAAGAAAACTGACTCATCTTACTGTCTATGTTTTGAACCTTTCCTGTGACACTAGTTATAGATTCCGATGCTTCACTTCAGGTTTACTGTATCCCTCTGGCCTTCTTATTGAAGATGAAACACAGACATTGCATCGGAGTTAAATACAAAAGGCACAATGCCGACTTAAGTACAAGAAAACAGACTCTTCTTACTGTCTATGATTTGAACCATTCCTGTGACACTAGTTATAGATTCCGATGCTTCTCTTCAGGTTTACTGTCTCCCTCTGACCTTCTTATTGACGATGAAACACAGAAACTGCATCGGAATTAAATACAAAAGGCACAACGCCGACTTAAGTACAAGAAAACTGACTCATCTTACTGTCTATGTTTTGAACCTTTCCTGTGACACTAGTTATAGATTCCGATGCTTCACTTCAGGTTTACTGTATCCCTCTGGCCTTCTTATTGAAGATGAAACACAGATATTGCATCGGAATTAAATGCAAAGGGCACAATGCCGACTTAAGTACAAGAAAACTGACTCTTCTTACTGTCTATGTTTGAACCATTCATGTGACACCAGTTATAGCTTCCGATGCTTCACTTCAGGTTTACTGTATCCCTCTGACCATCTTATTGTTGATGAAACACAGATATAGCATCGAATTTAAATACAAAAGGCACAATGCCTACATAAGTACAAGAAAACTGACTCTTCTTACTGTCTATGATTTGAACCATTCCTGTGACACTAGTTATAGATTCCGATGCTTCTCTTCAGGTTTACTGTTTCCCTCTGACCTTCTTATTGACGATAAAACACAGAAATTGCATCGGAATTAAATACAAAAGGCACAATGCCGACCTAAGTACAAGAAAACAGACTCTTCTTACTGTCTGTGTTTTGAACCATTCATGTGACACTAGTTATAGATTCCGATGCTTCACTTCAGGTTTACTGTATCCCTCTGACCTTCTTATCGACGATGAAACACAGAAATTGCATCGGAATTAAATACAAAAGGCACAATGCCGACTTAAGTACAAGAAAACAGACTCTTCTTACTGTCTATGATTTGAACCATTCCTGTGACACTAGTTATAGATTCCGATGCTTCTCTTCTGGTTTACTGTATCCCTCTGATCTTCTTATTGACGATGAAACACAGAAATTGCATCGGAATTAAATACAAAAGGCACAACGCCGACTTAAGTACAAGAAAACTGACTCATCTTACTGTCTATGTTTTGAACCTTTCCTGTGACACTAGTTATAGATTCCGATGCTTCACTTCAGGTTTACTGTATCCCTCTGACCTTCTTATTGAAGATGAAACACAGATATTGCATCGGAATTAAATACAAAGGGCACAATGCTGACTTAAGTACAAGAAAACTGACTCTTCTTACTGTCTATGTTTGAACCATTCATTTGACACTAGTTATAGATTCCGATGCTTCACTTCAGGTTTACTGTATCCCTCTGACCATTTTATTGTTGATGAAACACAGATATAGCATCGGAATTAAATACAAAGGGCACAATGCCTACATAAGTACAATAAAACTGACTCTTCTTACTGTCTATGTTTTGAACCATTCCTGTTACACTAGTTATAGATTCCGATGCTTCTCTTCAGGTTTACTGTATCCCTCTGACCTTTCTTATTGACGATGAAACACAGAAATTGCATCGGAATTAAATACAAAAGGCACAATGCCGACTTAAGTACAAAAAAACTGACTCTTCTTACTGTCTATGATTGAACCGTTTTTGTGACACTAGTTATAGATTCCGATGCTTCACTTGAGGTTTACTGTATCCCTCTGACCATCTTATTGACGATGAAAAACAGAAATTGCATCGGAATTAAATACAAAAGGCACAATGCCGACTTAAGTACACGAAAACTGACTCTTCTAACTGTCTATGTTTTAAAAAGTTCCTGTGACACTAGTTATAGATTCCGATGCTTCACTTCAGGTTTACTGTATCCCTCTGACCTTCATATCGACGAAGAAACACAGAAATTTCATCGGAATTAAATACAAATGGCAAAATGCCGACTTAAGTACAAGAAAACAGACTCTTGTTACCGTCTGTGTTTTGAACCATTCATGTGACACTAGTTATAGATTCCGATGCTTCACTTCTGGTTTACTGTATCCCTCTGACCCTCTTTTCGACGATGAAACACAGAAATTGCTTCGGAATTAAATACAAAAGGCACAATAACGACTTAAGTACAAGAAAACTGACTCCTCTTACTGTCTATGATTGAACCATTCCTGTGACACTAGTTATAGATTCCGATGCTTCTCTTCAGGTTTACTGTATCCCTCTGACCTTCTTATTGACGATGAAACACAGATATTGCATCGGAATTAAATACAAAAGGCACAATGCCGACTTAAGTACAAGAAAACAGACTCTTCTTGCTGTCTGTGTTTTGAACCATTCATGTGACGCTAGGCATAGTTCCTGATGCTTCACTTCAGGTTTACTGTATCCATCTGACCTTCTTATTATCGATAAAACACAGAATTTTCTTCGGAATTAAATACAAAAGCCACAATGCCGACTTATGTACAAGAAAACTGACACTTCTTACTGTCCATGTTTGAACCATTCTTGTACCACTAGTTATAGATTCCGATGCTTCACTTCAGGTTTACTGTATCCCTCTGACCCTCTTATCGACGATGAAACACAGAAATTGCATCGGAATTAAATACAAAATGCACAATGCCGGCTTAAGTACAAGAAAACTGACTCCTCTTACTGTCTATGATTGAAACATTCCTGTGACACTGGTTATAGATTCCGATGCTTCACTTGAGGTTTACTGTAGCCCTCTGACCTTCTTATTGAAGATGAAACACAGAAATTGCATCGGAATTAAATACAAAAGGCACAACGCCGACTTAAGTACAAGAAAACTGACTCATCTTACTGTCTATGTTTTGAACCTTTCCTGTGACACTAGTTGTAGATTCCGATGCTTCACTTCAGGTTTACTGTATCCCTCTGGCCTTCTTATTGAAGATGAAACACAGACATTGCATCGGAGTTAAATACAAAAGGCACAATGCCAACATAAGTACAAGAAAACTGACTCTTCTTAATGTCTATGTTTTGAACCATTCCTGTGACACTAGTTATAAATTCCGATGCTTCACTTCAGGTTTACTGTATCCCTCTGACCCTCTTATTGTTGATGAAACACAGATATAGCATCGGAATTAAATACAAAAGACACAATGCCTACATAAGTACAAGAAAACTGACTCTTCTTACTGTCTATGATTTGAACCATTCCTGTGACACTAGTTATAGATTCCGATGCTTCTCTTCAGGTTTACTGTCTCCCTCTGACCTTCTTACTGACGATGAAACACAGAAATTGCATCGGAATTAAATACAAGAGGCACAACGCCGACTTAAGTACAAGAAAACTGACTCATCTTACTGTCTATGCTTTGAACCTTTCCTGTGACACTAGTTGTAGATTCCGATGCTTCACTTCAGGTTTACTGTATCCCTCTGGCCTTCTTATTGAAGATGAAACACAGATATTGCATCGGAATTAAATGCAAAGGGCACAATGCCGACTTAAGTACAAGAAAACTGACTCTTCTTACTGTCTATGTTTGAACCATTCATGTGACACCAGTTATAGCTTCCGATGCTTCTCTTCTGGTTTACTGTATCCCTCTGACCTTCTTATTGACGATGAAACACAGAAATTGCATCGGAATTAAATACAAAAGGCACAACGCCGACTTAAGTACAAGAAAACTGACTCATCTTACTGTCTATGTTTTGAACCTTTCCTGTGACACTAGTTATAGATTCCGATGCTTCACTTCAGGTTTACTGTATCCCTCTGACCTTCTTATTGACGATGAAACACAGAAATTGCATCGGAATTAAATACAAAAGGCACAACGCCGACTTAAGTACAAGAAAACTGACTCATCTTACTGTCTTTGTTTTGAACCTTTTTCTGTGACACTAGTTATAGATTCCGATGCTTCACTTCAGGTTTACTGTATCCCTCTGACCTTCTTATTGAACATGAAACACAGATATTGGATCGGGTTTAAATACAAAGGGCACAATGCTGACTTAAGTACAAGAAAACATACTCTTCTTACTGTCTATGATTTGAACCATTCCTGTGACACTAGTTATAGATTCCGATGCTTCTCTTCTGGTTTACTGTATCCCTCTGACCTTCTTATTGACGATGAAACACAGAAATTGCATCGGAATTAAATACAAAAGGCACAACGCCGACTTAAGTACAAGAAAACTGACTCATCTTACTGTCTATGTTTTGAACCTTTCCTGTGACACTAGTTATAGATTCCGATGCTTCACTTCAGGTTTACTGTATCCCTCTGACCTTCTTATTGAAGATGAAACACAGAAATTGCATCGGAATTAAATACAAAAGGCACAATGCCTACATAAGTACAATAAAACTGACTCTTCTTACTGTCTATGTTTTGAACCATTCCTGTTACACTAGTTATAGATTCCGATGCTTCACTTCAGGTTTACTGTATCCATCTGACCTTCTTATTATCGATGAAACATAGAAATTGCATCGGAATTAAATACAAAAGGCACAATGCCGACTTAAGTACAAGAAAACTGACTCCTCTTACTCTCTATGATTGAACCATTCCTGTGACACTAGTTATAGATTCCGATGCTTCTCTTCAGGTTTACTGTATCCCTCTGACCTTCTTATTGACGATGAAACACAGATATTGCATCGGAATTAAATACAAAAGGCACAATGCCTACATAAGTACAATAAAACTGACTCTTCTTACTGTCTATGTTTTGAACCATTCCTGTTACACTAGTTATAGATTCCGATGCTTCACTTCAGGTTTACTGTATCCATCTGACCTTCTTATTATCGATGAAACATAGAAATTGCATCGGAATTAAATACAAAAGGCACAATGCCGACTTAAGTACAAGAAAACTGACTCCTCTTACTCTCTATGATTGAACCATTCCTGTGACACTAGTTATAGATTCCGATGCTTCTCTTCAGGTTTACTGTCTCCCTCTGACCTTCTTATTGACGATGAAACACAGAAATTGCATCGGAATTAAATACAAAAGGCACAACGCCGACTTAAGTACAAGAAAACTGACTCATCTTACTGTCTATGTTTTGAACCTTTCCTGTGACACTTGTTATAGATTCCGATGCTTCACTTCAGGTTTACTGTATCCCTCTGGCCTTCTTATTGAAGATGAAACTCAGATATTGCATCGGAATTAAATGCAAAGGGCACAATGCCGACTTAAGTACAAGAAAACTGACTCTTCTTACTGTCTATGTTTGAACCATTCATGTGACACCAGTTATAGCTTCCGATGCTTCACTTCAGGTTTACTGTATCCCTCTGACCATCTTATTGTTGATGAAACACAGATATAGCATCGGATTTAAATACAAAAGGCACAATGCCTACATAAGTACAAGAAAACTGACTCTTCTTACTGTCTATGTTTTGAACCTTTCCTGTGACACTAGTTATAGATTCCGATGCTTCACTTCAGGTTTACTGTATCCCTCTGGCCTGCTTATTTAAGATGAAACACAGATATTGCATCGGAATTAAATGCAAAGGGCACAATGCCGACTTAAGTACAAGAAAACAGACTCTTCTTACTGTCAGTGTTTTGAACCATTCATGTGACACTAGGCATAGCATCCAATGTTTCACTTCAGGTTTACTGTATCCATTAGTCCTTCTTATTATCGATGGAACACAGACTTTGCATCGGAATTAAATACAAAATGCACAATGCCGACTTAAGTACAAAAAAACTGACTCTTCTTACTGTCTATGTTTGAACCATTCATGTGACACTAGTTATAGATTCCGATGCTTCACTTCTGGTTTACTGTATCCCTCTGACCTTCTTATCGACGATGAAACACAGAAATTGCATCGGAATTAAATACAAAAGGCACAATGCCGACTTAAGTACAAGAAAAGAGACTCTTCTTACTGTCTGTGTTTTGAACCATTCATGTGACACTAGTTATAGATTCCGATGCTTCACTTCAGGTTTACTGTGTCCCTCTGACCTTCTTATCGACGATGAAAGACAGAAATTGCATCGGAATTAAATACAAAAGGCACAATGCCGACTTAAGTACAAGAAAACAGACTCTTCTTACTGTCTATGATTTGAACCATTCCTGTGACACTAGTTATAGATTCCGATGCTTCTCTTCTGGTTTACTGTATCTCTCTGACCTTCTTATTGACGATGAAACACAGAAATTGCATCGGAATTAAATACAAAAGGCACAACGCCGACTTAAGTACAAGAAACTGACTCATCTTACTGTCTATGTTTTGAACCTTTCCTGTGACACTAGTTATAGATTCCGATGCTTCACTTCAGGTTTACTGTATCCCTCTGACCTTCTTATTGAAGATGAAACACAGAAATTGCATCGGAATTAAATACATAAGGCACAATGCCTACATAAGTACAATAAAACTGACTCTTCTTACTGTCCATGTTTGAACCATTCATGTACCACTAGTTATAGATTCCGATGCTTCACTACAGGTTTACTGTATCCCTCTGACCTTCTTATTGACGATGAAACACAGAAATTGCATCGGAACTAAATACAAAAGGCACAATGCCGACTTAAGTACAAGAAAACAGACTCTTCTTGCTGTCTGTGTTTTGAACCATTCATGTGACGCTAGGCATAGTTTCCGATGCTTCACTTCAGGTTTACTGTATCCATCTGACCTTCTTATTATCGATAAAACACAGAATTTTCATCGGAATTAAATACAAAAGCCACAATGCCGACTTACGTACAAGAAAACTGACACTTCTTACTGTCCATGTTTGAACCATTCATGTACCACTAGTTATAGATTCCGATGCTTCACTTCAGGTTTACTGTATCCCTCTGACCTTCTTATCGACGATGAAACACAGAAATTGCATCGGAATTAAATACAAAAGGCACAATGCCGACTTAAGTACAAGAAAACTGACTCCTCTTACTGTCTATGATTGAAACATTCCTGTGACACTAGTTATAGATTCCGATGCTTCACTTTAGGTTTACTGTAGCCCTCTGACCTTCTTATTGACGATGAAACACAGAAATTGCATCGGAATTAAATACAAAAGGCACAACGCCGACTTAAGTACAAGAAAACTGACTCATCTTACTGTCTATGTTTTGAACCTTTCCTGTGACACTAGTTACAGATTCCGATGCTTCACTTGAGGTTTACTGTATCCCTCTGGCCTTCTTATTGAAGATGAAACACAGACATTGCATCGGAGTTAAATACAAAAGGCACAATGCCAACATAAGTACAAGAAAACTGACTCTTCTTACTGTCTATGTTTTGAACCATTCCTGTGACACTAGTTATAGATTCCGATGCTTCTCTTCAGGTTTACTGTCTCCCTCTGACCTTCTTATTGACGATGAAACACAGAAACTGCATCGGAATTAAATACAAAAGGCACAACGCCGACTTAAGTACAAGAAAACTGACTCATCTTACTGTCTATGTTTTGAACCTTTCCTGTGACACTAGTTATAGATTCCGATGCTTCACTTCAGGTTTACTGTATCCCTCTGGCCTTCTTATTGAAGATGAAACACAGATATTGCATCGGAATTAAATGCAAAGGGCACAATGCCGACTTAAGTACAAGAAAACTGACTCTTCTTACTGTCTATGTTTGAACCATTCATGTGACACCAGTTATAGCTTCCGATGCTTCACTTCAGGTTTACTGTATCCCCTGGACCATCTTATTGTTGATGAAACACAGATATAGCATCGAATTTAAATACAAAAGGCACAATGCCTACATAAGTACAAGAAAACTGACTCTTCTTACTGTCTATGATTTGAACCATTCCTGTGACACTAGTTATAGATTCCGATGCTTCTCTTCAGGTTTACTGTTTCCCTCTGACCTTCTTATTGACGATAAAACACAGAAATTGCATCGGAATTAAATACAAAAGGCACAATGCCGACCTAAGTACAAGAAAACAGACTCTTCTTACTGTCTGTGTTTTAAACCATTCATGTGACACTAGTTATAGATTCCGATGCTTCACTTCAGGTTTACTGTATCCCTCTGACCTTCTTATCGACGATGAAACACAGAAATTGCATCGGAATTAAATACAAAAGGCACAATGCCGACTTAAGTACAAGAAAACAGACTCTTCTTACTGTCTATGATTTGAACCATTCCTGTGACACTAGTTATAGATTCCGATGCTTCTCTTCAGGTTTACTGTATCCCTCTGATCTTCTTATTGACGATGAAACACAGAAATTGCATCGGAATTAAATACAAAAGGCACAACGCCGACTTATGTACAAGAAAACTGACTCATCTTACTGTCTATGTTTTGAACCTTTCCTGTGACACTAGTTATAGATTCCGATGCTTCACTTCAGGTTTACTGTATCCCTCTGACCTTCTTATTGAAGATGAAACACAGATATTGCATCGGAATTAAATACAAAGGGCACAATTCTGACTTAAGTACAAGAAAACTGACTCTTCTTACTGTCTATGTTTGAACCATTCATGTGACACTAGTTATAGATTCCGATGCTTCACTTCACGTTTACTGTATCCCTCTGACCATTTTATTGTTGATGAAACACAGATATAGCATCGGAATTAAATACAAAAGGCACAATGCCTACATAAGTACAATAAAACTGACTCTTCTTACTGTCTATGTTTTGAACCATTCCTGTTACACTAGTTATAGATTCCGATGCTTCTCTTCAGGTTTACTGTATCCCTCTGACCTTTCTTATTGACGATGAAACACAGAAATTGCATCGGAATTAAATACAAAAGGCACAATGCCGACTTAAGTACAAAAAAACTGACTCTTCTTACTGTCTATGATTGAACCGTTTTTGTGACACTAGTTATAGATTCCGATGCTTCACTTGAGGTTTACTGTATCCCTCTGACCATCTTATTGACGATGAAAAACAGAATTTGCATCGGAATTAAATACAAAAGGCACAATGCCGACTTAAGTACACGAAAACTGACTCTTCTTACTGTCTATGTTTTGAAAAGTTCCTGTGACACTAGTTATAGATTCCGATGCTTCACTTCAGGTTTACTGTATCCCTCTGACCTTCATATCGACGAAGAAACACAGAAATTGCATCGGAATTAAATACAAAAGGCAAAATGCCGACTTAAGTACAAGAAAACAGACTCTTCTTACTGTCTGTGTTTTGAACCATTCATGTGACACTAGTTATAGATTCCGATGCTTCACTTCTGGTTTACTGTATCCCTCTGACCTTCTTATCGACGATGAAACACAGAAATTGCATCGGAATTAAATACAAAAGGCACAATAACGACTTAAGTACAAGAAAACTGACTCCTCTTACTGTCTATGATTGAACCATTCCTGTGACACTAGTTATAGATTCCGATGCTTCTCTTCAGGTTTACTGTATCCCTCTGACCTTCTTATTGACGATGAAACACAGATATTGCATCGGAATTAAATACAAAAGGCACAATGCCGACTTAAGTACAAGAAAACAGACTCTTCTTGCTGTCTGTGTTTTGAACCATTCATGTGACGCTAGGCATAGTTCCTGATGCTTCACTTCAGGTTTACTGTATCCATCTGACCTTCTTATTATCGATAAAACACAGAATTTTCATCGGAATTAAATACAAAAGCCACAATGCCGACTTATGTACAAGAAAACTGACACTTCTTACTGTCCATGTTTGAACCATTCATGTACCACTAGTTATAGATTCCGATGCTTCACTTCAGGTTTACTGTATCCCTCTGACCTTCTTATCGACGATGAAACACAGAAATTGCATCGGAATTAAATACAAAATGCACAATGCCGGCTTAAGTACAAGAAAACTGACTCCTCTTACTGTCTATGATTGAAACATTCCTGTGACACTAGTTATAGATTCCGATGCTTCACTTGAGGTTTACTGTAGCCCTCTGACCTTCTTATTGACGATGAAACACAGAAATTGCATCGGAATTAAATACAAAAGGCACAACGCCGACTTAAGTACAAGAAAACTGACTCATCTTACTGTCTATGTTTTGAACCTTTCCTGTGACACTAGTTATAGATTCCGATGCTTCACTTCAGGTTTACTGTATCCCTCTGGCCTTCTTATTGAAGATGAAACACAGACATTGCATCGGAGTTAAATACAAAAGGCACAATGCCAACATAAGTACAAGAAAACTGACTCTTCTTACTGTCTATGTTTTGAACCATTCCTGTGACACTAGTTATAAATTCCGATGCTTCACTTCAGGTTTACTGTATCCCTCTGACGCTCTTATTGTTGATGAAACACAGATATAGCATCGGAATTAAATACAAAAGACACAATGCCTACATAAGTACAAGAAAACTGACTCTTCTTACTGTCTATGATTTGAACCATTCCTGTGACACTAGTTATAGATTCCGATGCTTCTCTTCAGGTTTACTGTCTCCCTCTGACCTTCTTACTGACGATGAAACACAGAAATTGCATCGGAATTAAATACAAAAGGCACAACGCCGACTTAAGTACAAGAAAACTGACTCATCTTACTGTCTATGTTTTGAACCTTTCCTGTGACACTAGTTATAGATTCCGATGCTTCACTTCAGGCTTACTGTATCCCTCTGGCCTTCTTATTGAAGATGAAACACAGATATTGCATCGGAATTAAATGCAAAGGGCACAATGCCGACTTAAGTACAAGAAAACTGACTCTTCTTAATGTCTATGTTTGAACCATTCATGTGACACCAATTATAGCTTCCGATGCTTCTCTTCTGGTTTACTGTATCCCTCTGACCTTCTTATTGACGATGAAACACAGAAATTGCATCGGAATTAAATACAAAAGGCACAACGCCGACTTAAGTACAAGAAAACTGACTCATCTTACTGTCTATGTTTTGAACCTTTCCTGTGACACTAGTTATAGATTCCGATGCTTCACTTCAGGTTTACTGTATCCCTCTGACCTTCTTATTGAAGATGAAACACAGATATTGCATCGGAATTAAATACAAAGGGCACAATGCTGACTTAAGTACAAGAAAACTGACTCTTCTTACTGTCTATGTTTGAACCATTCATGTGACACTAGTTATAGATTCCGATGCTTCACTTCAGGTTTACTGTATCCCTCTGACCATTTTATTGTTGATGAAACACAGATATAGCATCGGAATTAAATACAAAAGGCACAACGCCGACTTAAGTACAAGAAAACAGACTCTTCTTACTGTCTATGATTTGAACCATTCCTGTGACACTAGTTATAGATTCCGATGCTTCTCTTCTGGTTTACTGTATCCCTCTGACCTTCTTATTGACGATGAAACACAGAAATTGCATCGGAATTAAATACAAAAGGCACAACGCCGACTTAAGTACAAGAAAACTGACTCATCTTACTGTCTTTGTTTTGAACCTTTTTCTGTGACACTAGTTATAGATTCCGATGCTTCACTTCAGGTTTACTGTATCCCTCTGACCTTCTTATTGAACATGAAACACAGATATTGGATCGGAATTAAATACAAAGGGCACAATGCTGACTTAAGTACAAGAAAACAGACTCTTCTTACTGTCTATGATTTGAACCATTCCTGTGACACTAGTTATAGATTCCGATGCTTCTCTTCTGGTTTACTGTATCCCTCTGACCTTCTTATTGACGATGAAACACAGAAATTGCATCGGAATTAAATTCAAAAGGCACAACGCCGACTTAAGTACAAGAAAACTGACTCATCTTACTGTCTATGTTTTGAACCTTTCCTGTGACACTAGTTATAGATTCCGATGCTTCACTTCAGGTTTACTGTATCCCTCTGACCTTCTTATTGAAGATGAAACACAGAAATTGCATCGGAATTAAATACAAAAGGCACAATGCCTACATAAGTACAATAAAACTGACTCTTCTTACTGTCTATGTTTTGAACCATTCCTGTTACACTAGTTATAGATTCCGATGCTTCACTTCAGGTTTACTGTATCCATCTGACCTTCTTATTATCGATGAAACATAGAAATTGCATCGGAATTAAATACAAAAGGCACAATGCCGACTTAAGTACAAGAAAACTGACTCCTCTTCCTCTCTATGATTGAACCATTCCTGTGACACTAGTTATAGATTCCGATGCTTCTCTTCAGGTTTACTGTATCCCTCTGACCTTCTTATTGACGATGAAACACAGATATTGCATCGGAATTAAATACAAAAGGCACAATGCCGACTTAAGTACAAGAAAACAGACTCTTCTTGCTGTCTGTGTTTTGAACCATTCATGTGACGCTAGGCATAGTTTCCGATGCTTCACTTCAGGTTTACTGTATCCATCTGACCTTCTTATTATCGATAATACACAGAATTTTCATCGGAATTAAATACAAAAGCCACAATGCCGACTTATGTACAAGAAAACTGACACTTCTTACTGTCCATGTTTGAACCATTCATGTACCACTAGTTATAGATTCCGATGCTTCACTTCAGGTTTACTGTATCCCTCTGACCTTCTTATTGACGATGAAACACAGCTATTGCATCGGAACTAAATACAAAAGGCACAATGCCGACTTAAGTACAAGAAAACAGACTCTTCTTGCTGTCTGTGTTTTGGACCATTCATGTGACGCTAGGCATAGTTTCCGATGCTTCACTTCAGGTTTACTGTATCCCTCTGGCCTTCTTATTGAAGATGAAACACAGACATTGCATCGGAGTTAAATACAAAAGGCACAATGCCAACATAAGTACAAGAAAACTGACTCTTCTTACTGTCTATGTTTTGAACCATTCCTGTGACACTAGTTATAAATTCCGATGCTTCACTTCAGGTTTACTATATCCCTCTGACCCTCTTATTGTTGATGAAACACAGATATAGCATCGGAATTAAATACAAAAGACACAATGCCTACATAAGTACAAGAAAACTGACTCTTCTTACTGTCTATGATTTGAACCATTCCTGTGACACTAGTTATAGATTCCGATGCTTCTCTTCAGGTTTACTGTCTCCCTCTGACCTTCTTATTGACGATGAAACACAGAAATTGCATCGGAATTAAATACAAAAGGCACAACGCCGACTTAAGTACAAGAAAACTGACTCATCTTACTGTCTATGTTTTGAACCTTTCCTGTGACACTTGTTATAGATTCCGATGCTTCACTTCAGGTTTACTGTATCCCTCTGGCCTTCTTATTGAAGATGAAACTCAGATATTGCATCGGAATTAAATGCAAAGGGCACAATGCCGACTTAAGTACAAGAAAACTGACTCTTCTTACTGTCTATGTTTGAACCATTCATGTGACACCAGTTATAGCTTCCGATGCTTCACTTCAGGTTTACTGTATCCCTCTGACCATCTTATTGTTGATGAAACACAGATATAGCATCGGATTTAAATACAAAAGGCACAATGCCTACATAAGTACAAGAAAACTGACTCTTCTTACTGTCTATGTTTTGAACCTTTCCTGTGACACTAGTTATAGATTCCGATGCTTCACTTCAGGTTTACTGTATCCCTCTGGCCTGCTTATTTAAGATGAAACACAGATATTGCATCGGAATTAAATGCAAAGGGCACAATGCCGACTTAAGTACAAGAAAACAGACTCTTCTTACTGTCAGTGTTTTGAACCATTCATGTGACACTAGGCATAGCATCCGATGTTTCACTTCAGGTTTACTGTATCCATTAGACCTTCTTATTATCGATGGAACACAGACTTTGCATCGGAATTAAATACAAAATGCACAATGCCGGCTTAAGTACAAAAAAACTGACTCTTCTTACTGTCTATGTTTGAACAATTCATGTGACACTAGTTATAGATTCCGATGCTTCACTTCTGGTTTACTGTATCCCTCTGACCTTCTTATCGACGATGAAACACAGAAATTGCATCGGAATTAAATACAAAAGGCACAATGCCGACTTAAGTACAAGAAAAGAGACTCTTCTTACTGTCTGTGTTTTGAACCATTCATGTGACACTAGTTATAGATTCCGATGCTTCACTTCAGGTTTACTGTATCCCTCTGACCTTCTTATCGACGATGAAAGACAGAAATTGCATCGGAATTAAATACAAAAGGCACAATGCCGACTTAAGTACAAGAAAACAGACTCTTCTTACTGTCTATGATTTGAACCATTCCTGTGACACTAGTTATAGATTCCGATGCTTCTCTTCTGGTTAACTGTATCCCTCTGACCTTCTTATTGACGATGAAACACAGAAATTGCATCGGAATTAAATACAAAAGGCACAACGCCGACTTAAGTACAAGAAACTGACTCATCTTACTGTCTATGTTTTGAACCTTTCCTGTGACACTAGTTATAGATTCCGATGCTTCACTTCAGGTTTACTGTATCCCTCTGACCTTCTTATTGAAGATGAAACACAGAAATTGCATCGGAATTAAATACAAAAGGCACAATGCCTACATAAGTACAATAAAACTGACTCTTCTTACTGTCTATGTTTTGAACCATTCCTGTTACACTAGTTATAGATTCCGATGCTTCACTTCAGGTTTACTGTATCCATCTGACCTTCTTATTATCGATGAAACATAGAAATTGCATCGGAATTAAATACAAAAGGCACAATGCCGACTTAAGTACAAGAAAACTGACTCCTCTTACTGTCTATGATTGAACCATTCCTGTGACACTAGTTATAGATTCCGATGCTTCTCTTCAGGTTTACTGTATCCCTCTGACCTTCTTATTGACGATGAAACACAGATATTGCATCGGAATTAAATACAAAAGGCACAATGCCGACTTAAGTACAAGAAAACAGACTCTTCTTGCTGTCTGTGATTTGAACCATTCCTGTGACACTAGTTATAGATTCCGATGCTTCTCTTCTGGTTTAATGTATCCCTCTGACCTTCTTGTCGACGATGAAACACAGAAATTGCATCGGAATTAAATACAAAAGGCACAATGCCGACTTAAGTACAAGAAAACAGACTCTTCTTACTGTCTATGATTTGAACCATTCCTGTGACACTAGTTATAGATTCCGATGCTTCTCTTCTGGTTTACTGTATCCCTCTGACCTTCTTATTGACGATGAAACACAGAAATTGCATCGGAATTAAATACAAAAGGCACAACACCGACTTAAGTACAAGAAAACTGACTCATCTTACTGTCTATGTTTTGAACCTTTCCTGTGACACTAGTTATAGATTCCGATGCTTCACTTCAGGTTTACTGTATCCCTCTGACCTTCTTATTGAAGATGAAACACAGATATTGCATCGGAATTTAATACAAAGGGCACAATGCTGACTTAAGTACAAGAAAACAGACTCTTCTTACTGTCTATGATTTGAACCATTCCTGTGACACTAGTTATAGATTCCGATGCTTCTCTTCTGGTTTACTGTATCCCTCTGACCTTCTTATTGACGATGAAACACAGAAATTGCATCGGAATTAAATACAAAAGGCACAACGTCGACTTAAGTACAAGAAAACTGACTCATCTTACTGTCTATGTTTTGAACCTTTCCTGTGACACTAGTTATAGATTCCGATGCTTCACTTCAGGTTTACTGTATCCCTCTGACCTTCTTATTGAAGATGAAACACAGAAATTGCATCGGAATTATATACAAAAGGCACAATGCCTACATAAGTACAATAAAACTGACTCTTCTTACTGTCTATGTTTTGAACCATTCCTGTTACACTAGTTATAGATTCCGATGCTTCACTTCAGGTTTACTGTATCCATCTGACCTTCTTATTATTGATGAAACATAGAAATTGCATCGGAATTAAATACAAAAGGCACAATGCCGACTTAAGTACAAGAAAACTGACTCCTCTTACTGTCTATGATTGAACCATTCCTGTGACACTAGTTATAGATTCCGATGCTTCTCTTCAGGTTTACTGTATCCCTCTGACCTCCTTATTGACGATGAAACACAGATATTGCATCGGAATTAAATACAAAAGGCACAATGCCGACTTAAGTACAAGAAAACAGACTCTTCTTGCTGTCTGTGTTTTGAACCATTCATGTGACGCTAGGCATAGTTTCCGATGCTTCACTTCAGGTTTACTGTATCCATCTGACCTTCTTATTATCGATAAAACACAGAATTTTCATCGGAATTAAATACAAACGCCACAATGCCGACTTATGTACAAGAAAACTGACACTTCTTACTGTCCATGTTTGAACCATTCATGTACCACTAGTTATAGATTCCGATGCTTCACTTCAGGTTTACTGTATCCCTCTGATCTTCTTATTGACGATGAAACACAGCTATTGCATCGGAATTAAATACAAAAGGCACAATGCCGACTTAAGTACAAGAAAACAGACTCTTCTTGCTGTCTGTGTTTTGAACCATTCATGTGACGCTAGGCATAGTTTCCGATGCTTCACTTCAGGTTTACTGTATCCCTCTGGCCTTCTTATTGAAGATGAAACACAGACATTGCATCGGAGTTAAATACAAAAGGCACAATGCCAACATAAGTACAAGAAAACTGACTCTTCTTACTGTCTATGATTTGAACCATTCCTGTGATACTAGTTATAGATTCCGATGCTTCACTTCAGGTTTACTGTATCCCTCTGGCCTTCTTATTGAAGATGAAACACAGACATTGCATCGGAGTTAAATACAAAAGGCACAATGCCAACATAAGTACAAGAAAACTGACTCTTCTTACTGTCTATGTTTTGAACCATTCCTGTGACACTAGTTATAAATTCCGATGCTTCACTTCAGTTTTACTGTATCCCTCTGACCCTCTTATTGTTGATGAAACACAGATATAGCATCGGAATTAAATACAAAAGACACAATGCCTACATAAGTACAAGAAAACTGACTCTTCTTACTGTCTATGATTTGAACCATTCCTGTGATACTAGTTATAGATTCCGATGCTTCTCTTCAGGTTTACTGTCTCCCTCTGACCTTTCTTATTGACGATGAAACACAGAAATTGCATCGGAATTAAATACAAAAGGCACAACGCCGACTTAAGTACAAGCAAACTGACTCATCTGTATCCCTCTGGCCTTCTTATTGAAGATGAAACACAGATATTGCATCGGAATTAAATGCAAAGGGCACAATGCCGACTTAAGTACAAGAAAACTGACTCTTCTTACTGTCTATGTTTGAACCATTCATGTGACACCAGTTATAGCATCCGATGCTTCACTTCAGGTTTACTGTATCCCTCTGACCATCTTATTGTTGATGAATCACATATATAGCATCGGATTTAAATACAAAAGGCACAATGCCTACATAAGTACAAGAAAACTGACTCTTCTTACTGTCTATGATTTGAACCATTCCTGTGACACTAGTTATAGATTCCGATGCTTCTCTTCAGGTTTACTGTTTCCCTCTGACCTTCTTATTGACGATAAAATACAGAAATTGCATCGGAATTAAATACATAAGGCACAATGCCGACTTAAGTACAAGAAAAGAGACTCTTCTTACTGTCTGTGTTTTGAACCATTCATGTGACACTAGTTATAGATTCCGATGCTTCACTTCAGGTTTACTGTATCCCTCTGACCTTCTTATCGACGATGAAACACAGAAATTGCATCGGAATTAAATACAAAAGGCACAATGCCGACTTAAGTACAAGAAAACAGACTCTTCTTACTGTCTATGATTTGAACCATTCCTGTGACACTAGTTATAGATTCCGATGCTTCTCTTCTGGTTTACTGTATCCCTCTGACCTTCTTATTGACGATGAAACACAGAAATTGCATCGGAATTAAATACAAAAGGCACAACGCCGACTTAAGTACAAGAAAACTGACTCATCTTACTGTCTATGTTTTGAACCTTTCCTGTGACACTAGTTATAGATTCCGATGCTTCACTTCAGGTTTACTGTATCCCTCTGACCTTCTTATTGAAGATGAAACACAGAAATTGCATCGGAATTAAATACAAAAGGCACAATGCCTACATAAGTACAATAAAACTGACTCTTCTTACTGTCTATGTTTTGAACCATTCCTGTTACACTAGTTATAGATTCCGATGCTTCACTTCAGGTTTACTGTATCCATCTGACCTTCTTATTATCGATGAAACATAGAAATTGCATCGGAATTAAATACAAAAGGCACAATGCCGACTTAAGTACAAGAAAACTGACTCCTCTTACTGTCTATGATTGAACCATTCCTGTGACACTAGTTATAGATTCCGATGCTTCTCTTCAGGTTTACTGTATCCCTCTGACCTTCATATTGACGATGAAACACAGATATTGCATCGGAATTAAATACAAAAGGCACAATGCCGACTTAAGTACAAGAAAACAGACTCTTCTTGCTGTCTGTGATTTGAACCATTCCTGTGACACTAGTTATAGATTCCGATGCTTCTCTTCTGGTTTACTGTATCCCTCTGACCTTCTTGTCGACGATGAAACACAGAAATTGCATCGGAATTAAATACAAAAGGCACAATGCCGACTTAAGTACAAGAAAACAGACTCTTCTTACTGTCTATGATTTGAACCATTCCTGTGCCACTACTTATAGATTCCGATGCTTCTCTTCTGGTTTACTGTATCCCTCTGACCTTCTTATTGACGATGAAACACAGAAATTGCATCGGAATTAAATACAAAAGGCACAACGCCGACTTAAGTACAAGAAAACTGACTCATCTTACTGTCTATGTTTTGAACCTTTCCTGTGACACCAGTTATAGATTCCGATGCTTCACTTCAGGTTTACTGTATCCCTCTGACCTTCTTATTGAAGATGAAACACAGATATTGCATCGGAATTAAATACAAAGGGCACAATGCTGACTTAAGTACAAGAAAACAGACTCTTCTTACTGTCTATGATTTGAACCATTCCTGTGACACTAGTTATAGATTCCGATGCTTCTCTTCTGGTTTACTGTATCCCTCTGACCTTCTTATTGACGATGAAACACAGAAATTGCATCGGAATTAAATACAAAAGGCACAACGCCGACTTAAGTACAAGAAAACAGACTCATCTTACTGTCTATGTTTTGAACCTTTCCTGTGACACTAGTTATAGATTCCGATGCTTCACTTCAGGTTTACTGTATCCCTCTGACCTTCTTATTGACGATGAAACACAGGTATTGCATCGGAATTAAATACAAAAGGCACAATGCCGACTTAAGTACAAGAAAACAGACTCTTCTTGCTGTCTGTGTTTTGAACCATTCATGTGACGCTAGGCATAGTTTCTGATGCTTCACTTCAGGTTTACTGTATCCCTCTGGCCTTCTTATTGAAGATGAAACACAGACATTGCATCGGAGTTAAATACAAAAGGCACAATGCCAACATAAGTACAAGAAAACTGACTCTTCTTACTGTCTATGTTTTGAACCATTCCTGTGACACTAGTTATAAATTCCGATGCTTCACTTTAGGTTTACTGTATCCCTCTGACCCTCTTATTGTTGATGAAACACAGATATTGCATCGGAATTAAATACAAAAGACACAATGCCTACATAAGTACAAGAAAACTGACTCTTCTTACTGTCTATGATCTGAACCATTCCTGTGACACTAGTTATAGATTCCGATGCTTCTCTTCAGGTTTACTGTCTCCCTCTGACCTTCTTATTGACGATGAAACACAGAAATTGCATCGGAATTAAATACAAAAGGCACAACGCCGACTTAAGTACAAGAAAACTGACTCATCTTACTGTCTATGTTTTGAACCTTTCCTGTGACACTAGTTATAGATTCCGATGCTTCACTTCAGGTTTACTGTATCCCTCTGGCCTTCTTATTGAAGATGAAACGCAGATATTGCATCGGAATTAAATGCAAAGGGCACAATGCCGACTTAAGTACAAGAAAACTGACTCTTCTTACTGTCTATGTTTGAACCATTCATGTGACACCAGTTATAGCTTCCGATGCTTCACTTCAGGTTTACTGTATCCCTCTGACCATCTTATTGTTGATGAAACACAGATATAGCATCGGATTTAAATACAAAAGGCACAATGCCTACATAAGTACAAGAAAACTGACTCTTCTTACTGTCTATGTTTTGAACCTTTCCTGTGACACTAGTTATAGATTCCGATGCTTCACTTCAGGTTTACTGTATCCCTCTGGCCTGCTTATTTAAGATGAAACACAGATATTGCATCGGAATTAAATGCAAAGGGCACAATGCCGACTTAAGTACAACAAAACAGACTCTTCTTACTGTCAGTGTTTTGAACCATTCATGTGACACTAGGCATAGCATCCGATGCTTCACTTCAGGTTTACTGTATCCATTAGACCTTCTTATTATCGATGGAACACAGACTTTGCATCGGAATTAAATACAAAATGCACAATGCCGACTTAAGTACAAAAAAACTTACTCTTCTTACTGTCTATGATTGAACCGTTTTTGTGACACTAGTTATAGATTCCGATGCTTCACTTGAAGTTTACTGTATCCCTCTGACCATCTTATTGACGATGAAAAACAGAAATTGCATCGGAATTAAATACAAAAGGCACAATGCCGACTTAAGTACACGAAAACTGACTCATCTTACTGTCTATGTTTTGAACCTTTCCTGTGACACCAGTTATAGATTCCGATGCTTCACTTCAGGTTTACTGTATCCCTCTGACCTTCTTATTGAAGATGAAACACAGATATTGCATCGGAATTAAATACAAAGGGCACAATGCTGACTTAAGTACAAGAAAACAGACTCTTCTTACTGTCTATGATTTGAACCATTCCTGTGACACTAGTTATAGATTCCGATGCTTCTCTTCTGGTTTACTGTATCCCTCTGACCTTCTTATTGACGATGAAACACAGAAATTGCATCGGAATTAAATACAAAAGGCACAACGCCGACTTAAGTACAAGAAAACTGACTCATCTTACTGTCTATGTTTTGAACCTTTCCTGTGACACTAGTTATAGATTCCGATGCTTCACTTCAGGTTTACTGTATCCCTCTGACCTTCTTATTGACGATGAAACACAGGTATTGCATCGGAATTAAATACAAAAGGCACAATGCCGACTTAAGTACAAGAAAACAGACTCTTCTTGCTGTCTGTGTTTTGAACCATTCATGTGACGCTAGGCATAGTTTCTGATGCTTCACTTCAGGTTTACTGTATCCCTCTGGCCTTCTTATTGAAGATGAAACACAGACATTGCATCGGAGTTAAATACAAAAGGCACAATGCCAACATAAGTACAAGAAAACTGACTCTTCTTACTGTCTATGTTTTGAACCATTCCTGTGACACTAGTTATAAATTCCGATGCTTCACTTTAGGTTTACTGTATCCCTCTGACCCTCTTATTGTTGATGAAACACAGATATTGCATCGGAATTAAATACAAAAGACACAATGCCTACATAAGTACAAGAAAACTGACTCTTCTTACTGTCTATGATCTGAACCATTCCTGTGACACTAGTTATAGATTCCGATGCTTCTCTTCAGGTTTACTGTCTCCCTCTGACCTTCTTATTGACGATGAAACACAGAAATTGCATCGGAATTAAATACAAAAGGCACAACGCCGACTTAAGTACAAGAAAACTGACTCATCTTACTGTCTATGTTTTGAACCTTTCCTGTGACACTAGTTATAGATTCCGATGCTTCACTTCAGGTTTACTGTATCCCTCTGGCCTTCTTATTGAAGATGAAACGCAGATATTGCATCGGAATTAAATGCAAAGGGCACAATGCCGACTTAAGTACAAGAAAACTGACTCTTCTTACTGTCTATGTTTGAACCATTCATGTGACACCAGTTATAGCTTCCGATGCTTCACTTCAGGTTTACTGTATCCCTCTGACCATCTTATTGTTGATGAAACACAGATATAGCATCGGATTTAAATACAAAAGGCACAATGCCTACATAAGTACAAGAAAACTGACTCTTCTTACTGTCTATGTTTTGAACCTTTCCTGTGACACTAGTTATAGATTCCGATGCTTCACTTCAGGTTTACTGTATCCCTCTGGCCTGCTTATTTAAGATGAAACACAGATATTGCATCGGAATTAAATGCAAAGGGCACAATGCCGACTTAAGTACAACAAAACAGACTCTTCTTACTGTCAGTGTTTTGAACCATTCATGTGACACTAGGCATAGCATCCGATGCTTCACTTCAGGTTTACTGTATCCATTAGACCTTCTTATTATCGATGGAACACAGACTTTGCATCGGAATTAAATACAAAATGCACAATGCCGACTTAAGTACAAAAAAACTTACTCTTCTTACTGTCTATGATTGAACCGTTTTTGTGACACTAGTTATAGATTCCGATGCTTCACTTGAAGTTTACTGTATCCCTCTGACCATCTTATTGACGATGAAAAACAGAAATTGCATCGGAATTAAATACAAAAGGCACAATGCCGACTTAAGTACACGAAAACTGACTCTTCTTACTGTCTATGTTTTGAACCGTTCCTGTGACACTAGTTATAGATTCCGATGCTTCACTTCAGGTTTACTGTATCCCTCTGACCTTCATATCGACGATGAAACACAGAAATTGCATCGGAATTAAATACAAAAGGCACAATGCCGACTTAAGTACAAGAAAACAGACTCTTCTTACTGTCTGCGTTTTGAACCATTCATGTGACACTAGGCATAGCTTCCGATGCTTCACTTCATGTATACTGTATCCATCTGACCTTCTTATTATCGATAAAACACAGAATTTGCATCGGAATTAAATACAAAAGGCACAATGCCGACATATGTACAATAAAACTGATACTTCTTACTGTCTATGTTTGAACCATTCATGTGACACTAGTTATAGATTCCGATGCTTCACTTCTGGTTTACTGTATCCCTCTGACCTTCTTATCGACGATGAAACACAGAAATTGCATCGGAATTAAATACAAAAGGCACAATGCCGACTTAAGTACAAGAAAACTGACTCCTCTTACTGTCTATGATTGAACCATTCCTGTGACACTAGTTATAGATTCCGATGCTTCTCTTCAGGTTTACTGTATCCCTCTGACCTTCTTATTGACGATGAAACACAGATATTGCATCGGAATTAAATACAAAAGGCACAATGCCGACTTAAGTACAAGAAAACAGACTCTTCTTGCTGTCTGTGTTTTGAACCATTCATGTGACGCTAGGCATAGTTTCCGATGCTTCACTTCAGGTTTACTGTATCCATCTGACCTTCTTATTATCGATAAAACACAGAATTTTCAACGAAATTAAATACAAAAGCCACAATGCCGACTTATGTACAAGAAAACTGACACTTCTTACTGTCCATGTTTGAACCATTCATGTACCACTAGTTATAGATTCCGATGCTTCACTTCAGGTTTACTGTATCCCTCTGACCTTCTTATTGAAGATGAAACACAGACATTGCATCGGAGTTAAATACAAAAGGCACAATGCCAACATAAGTACAAGAAAACTGACTCTTCTTACTGTCTATGTTTTGAACCATTCCTGTGACACTACTTATAAATTCCGATGCTTCACTTCAGGTTTACTGTATCCCTCTGACCCTCATATTGTTGATGAAACACAGATATAGCATCGGAATTAAATACAAAAGACACAATGCCTACATAAGTACAAGAAAACTGACTCTTCTTACTGTCTATGATTTGAACCATTCCTGTGACACTAGTTATAGATTCCGATGCTTCTCTTCAGGTTTACTGTTTCCCTCTGACCTTCTTATTGACGATAAAATACAGAAATTGCATCGGAATTAAATACAAAAGGCACAATGCCGACTTAAGTACAAGAAAAGAGACTCTTCTTACTGTCTGTGTTTTGAACCATTCATGTGACACTAGTTATAGATTCCGATGCTTCACTTCAGGTTTACTGTATCCCTCTGACCTTCTTATCGACGATGAAACACAGAAATTGCATCGGAATTAAATACAAAAGACACAATGCCGACTTAAGTAAAAGAAAACAGACTCTTCTTACTGTCTATGATTTGAACCATTCCTGTGACACTAGTTATAGATTCCGATGCTTCTCTTCTGGTTTACTGTATCCCTCTGACCTTCTTATTGACGATGAAACACAGAAATTGCATCGGAATTAAATACAAAAGGCACAACGCCGACTTGAGTACAAGAAAACTGACTCATCTTACTGTCTATGTTTTGAACCTTTCCTGTGACACTAGTTATAGATTCGGATGCTTCACTTCAGGTTTACTGTATCCCTCTGACCTTCTTATTGAAGATGAAACACAGATATTGCATCGGAATTAAATACAAAGGGCACAATGCTGACTTAAGTACAAGAAAACTGACTCTTCTTACTGTCTATGTTTGAACCATTCATGTGACACTAGTTATAGATTCCGATGCTTCACTTCAGGTTTACTGTATCCCTCTGACCATTTTATTGTTGATGAAACACAGATATAGCATCGGAATTAAATACAAAAGGCACAGAGCCCACATAAGTACAATAAAACTGACTCTTCTTACTGTCTATGTTTTGAACCATTCCTGTTACACTAGTTATAGATTCCGATGCTTGTCTTCAGGTTTACTGTATCCCTCTGACCTTTCTTATTGACGATGAAACACAGAAATTGCATCGGAATTAAATACAAAAGACACAATGCCGACTTAAGTACAAGAAAACAGACTCTTCTTACTGTCTGTGTTTTGAACCATTCATGTGACACTAGGCATAGCTTACGATGCTTCACTTCAGGTTTACTGTATCCATCTGACCTTCTTATTATCGATGAAACACAGAATTTGCATCGGCATTAAATACAAAAGGCACAATGCCGACTTATGTACAAGAAAACTGACTCTTCTTACTGTCTATGTTTGAACCATTCATGTGACACTAGTTATAGATTCCGATGCTTCACTTCAGGTTTACTGTATCCCTCTGACCTTCTTATCGACGATGAAACACAGAAATTGCATCGGAATTAAATACAAAAGGCACAATGCCCACTTAAGTACAAGAAAACTGACTCCTCTTACTGTCTATGATTGAAACATTCCTGTGACACTAGTTATAGAATCCGATGCTTCACTTGAGGTTTACTGTATCCCTCTGACCTTCTTATTGACGATGAACCACAGAAATTGCATCGGAATTAAATACAAATTGCACAATGCAGACTTAAGTACAAGAAAACTGACTCTTCTTACTGTCTACGTTTGGAACCATTCCTGTGACACTAGTTATAGATTCCGATGCTTCACTTCAGGTTTACTGTATCCCTCTGACCTTCTTATTGACGATGAAACACAGACATTGCATCGGAGTTAAATGCAAAAGGCCCAATACCTACTTAAGTACAAGAAAACTGACTCTTCTTACTGTCTATGTTTTGAACCATTCCTGTGACACTAGTTATAGATTCCGATGCTTCACTTGAGGTTTACTGTATCCCTCTGACCACCTTATTGTTGATGAAACACAGATATAGCATCGGAATTAAATACAAAAGACACAATGCCTACATAAGTACAAGAAAACTGACTCTTCTTACTTTCTATGATTTGAACCATTCCTGTGGCACTAGTTATAGATTCCGATGCTTCTCTTCAGGTTTACTGTATCCCTCTGACCTTCTTATTGACGATAAAACACAGAAATTGCAACGGAATTAAATTCAAAAGGCACAATGCCGACTTAAGTACAAGAAAAAAGACTCTTCTTACTGTCTGTGTTTTGAACCATTCATGTGACACTAGGCATAGCTTCCGATGCTTCACTTCAGGTTTACTGTATCCCTCTGACTTTCTTATTGACAATGAAACACAGATATTGCATCGGAATTAAATGCAAAGGGCACAATGCCGACTTAAGTACAAGAAAACTGACTCTTCTTACTGTCTATGTTTGAACCATTCATGTGACACCAGTTATAGCTTCCGATGCTTCACTTCAGGTTTACTGTATCCCTCTGACCATCTTATTGTTGATGAAACACATATATAGCATCGGATTTAAATACAAAAGGCACAATGCCTACATAAGTACAAGAAAACTGACTCTTCTTACTGTCTATGATTTGAACCATTCCTGTGACACTAGTTATAGATTCCGATGCTTCTCTTCAGGTTTACTGTTTCCCTCTGACCTTCTTATTGACGATAAAATACAGAAATTGCATCGGAATTAAATACAAAAGGCACAATGCCGACTTAAGTACAAGAAAAGAGACTCTTCTTACTGTCTGTGTTTTGAACCATTCATGTGACACTAGTTATAGATTCCGATGCTTCACTTCAGGTTTACTGTATCCCTCTGACTTTCTTATCGACGATGGAACACAGAAATTGCATCGGAATTAAATACAAAAGACACAATGCCGACTTAAGTACAAGAAAACAGACTCTTCTTACTGTCTATGATTTGAACCATTCCTGTGACACTAGTTATAGATTCCGATGCTTCTCTTCTGGTTTACTGTATCCCTCTGACCTTCTTATTGACGATGAAACACAGAAATTGCATCGGAATTAAATACAAAAGGCACAACGCCGACTTAAGTACAAGAAAACTGACTCATCTTACTGTCTATGTTTTGAACCTTTCCTGTGACACTAGTTATAGATTCCGATGCTTCACTTCAGGTTTACTGTATCCCTCTGACCTTCTTATTGAAGATGAAACACAGATATTGCATAGGAATTAAATACAAAGGGCACAATGCTGACTTAAGTACAAGAAAACTGACTCTTCTTACTGTCTATGTTTGAACCATTCATGTGACACTAGTTATAGATTCCGATGCTTCACTTCAGGTTTACTGTATCCCTCTGACCATTTTATTGTTGATGAAACACAGATATAGCATCGGAATTAAATACAAAAGGCACAGAGCCCACACAAGTACAATAAAACTGACTCTTCTTACTGTCTATGTTTTGAACCATTCCTGTTACACTAGTTATAGATTCCGATGCTTCTCTTCAGGTTTACTGTATCCCTCTGACCTTTCTTATTGACGATGAAACACAGAAATTGCATCGGAATTAAATACAAAAGGCACAATGCCGACTTAAGTACAAGAAAACAGACTCTTCTTACTGTCTGTGTTTTGAACCATTCATGTGACACTAGGCATAGCTTACGATGCTTCACTTCAGGTTTACTGTATCCATCTGACCTCCTTATTATCGATGAAACACAGAATTTGCATCGGAATTAAATACAAAAGGCACAATGCCGACTTATGTACAAGAAAACTGACTCTTCTTACTGTCTATGTTTGAACCATTCATGTGACACTAGTTATAGATTCCGATGCTTCACTTCAGGTTTACTGTATCCCTCTGACCTTCTTATCGACGATGAAACACAGAAATTGCATCGGAATTAAATACAAAAGGCACAATGCCCACTTAAGTACAAGAAAACTGACTCCTCTTACTGTCTATGATTGAAACATTCCTGTGACACTAGTTATAGATTCCGATGCTTCACTTGAGGTTTACTGTATCCCTCTGACCTTCTTATTGACGATGAAACACAGAAATTGCATCGGAATTAAATACAAATTGCACAATGCAGACTTAAGTACAAGAAAACTGACTCTTCTTACTGTCTACGTTTGGAACCATTCCTGTGACACTAGTTATAGATTCCGATGCTTCACTTCAGGTTTACTGTATCCCTCTGACCTTCTTATTGACGATGAAACACAGACATTGCATCGGAGTTAAATACAAAAGGCCCAATACCTACTTAAGTACAAGAAATCTGACTCTTCTTACTGTCTATGTTTTGAACCATTCCTGTGACACTAGTTATAGATTCCGATGCTTCACTTGAGGTTTACTGTATCCCTCTGACCACCTTATTGTTGATGAAACACAGATATAGCATCGGAATTAAATACAAAAGACACAATGCCTACATAAGTACAAGAAAACTGACTCTTCTTACTGTCTATGATTTGAACCATTCCTGTGACACTAGTTATAGATTCCGATGCTTCTCTTCAGGTTTACTGTATCCCTCTGACCTTCTTATTGACGATAAAACACAGAAATTGCAACGGAAATTAATACAAAAGGCACAATGCCGACTTAAGTACAAGAAAACAGACTCTTCTTACTGTCTGTGTTTTGAACCATTCATGTGACACTAGGCATAGCTTCCGATGCTTCACTTCAGGTTTACTGTATCCCTCTGACTTTCTTATTGACAATGAAACACAGAAATTGCATCGGATTTAATACAAAAGGCACAATGCCGACTTAAGTACAAGAAAACTGACTCCTCTTACTGTCTATGATTTGAACCATTCCTGTGACATTAGTTATAGATTCCGATGCTTCACTTCAGCTTTACTGTATCCCTCTGACCTTCTTATTGACGATGAAACATAGAAATTGCATCGGAATTAAATACAAAAGACACAATGCCGACTTAAGTACAAGAAAACTGACTCTTCTTACTGCCTAGGTTTTGAACCATTCCTGTGACACTAGTTATAGATTCCAATGCTTCACTTCAGGATTACTGTATCCCTCTGACCTTCTTATTGACGATGAAACACAGGTATTGCATCGTAATTAAATACAAAAGGCGCAATGCCGACGTAAGTACAAGAAAACTAACTCTTCTTACTGTCTATGTTTGAACCATTCCTGTGACATTGGTTATAGATTCGGATGCTTCACTTCAGGTTTACTGTATCCCTCTGACCTTCTTATTGACGATGAAACACAGAAATTGCATCGGAACTAAATACAAAAGGCACAATGCCGACTTAAGTACAAGAAAACTGACTTTTCTTACTGTCTATGTTTTGAACCATTCCTGTGACACTAGTTATAGATTCCGATGCTTCACTTCAGGTTTACTGCATCCCTCTGACCATCTTATTGTTGATGAAACACAGATATAGCATCGGAATTAAATACAAAAGATACAATGCCTACATAAGTACAAGAAAACTGACTCTTCCTACTGTCTATGATTTGAACCATTCCTGTGACACTAGTTATAGATTCCGATGCTTCTCTTCAGGTTTACTGTATCCCTCTGACTTTCGTATTGACGATGAAACACAGAAATTGCATCGGAGTTAAATACAAAAGGCACAATGTCGACTTAAGTACAAGAAAGCTGACTCTTCTGACTGTCTATGTTTTGAACCTTTCCTGTGACACTAGTTATAGATTCCGATGCTTCACTTCAGGTTTACTGTATCCCTCTGACCTTCTTATTGAAGATGAAACACAGATATTGCAACGGAATTAAATACAAAGGGCACAAAGAAACTGACTCTTCTTACTGTCTATGTTTGAACCATTCATGTGACACTAGTTATAGATTCCGATGCTTCACTTCAGGTTTACTGTATCCCTCTGACCATTTTATTGTTGATGAAACACAGATATAGCATAGGAATTAAATACAAAAGGCACAATGCCTACATAAGTACAAGAAAACTGACTCTTCTTACTGTCTATGATATGAACCATTCCAGTGACACTAGTGATGGATTCCGATGCTTCTCTTCAGGTTTACTGTATCCCTCTGACCTTCTTATTGACGATGAAACACAGAAATTGCATCGGAATTAAATACAAATTGCACAATGCAGACTTAAGTACAAGAAAACTGACTCTTCTTACTGTCTACGTTTGGAACCATTCCTGTGACACTAGTTATAGATTCCGATGCTTCACTTCAGGTTTACTGTATCCCTCTGACCTTCTTATTGACGATGAAACACAGACATTGCATCGGAGTTAAATACAAAAGGCCCAATACCTACTTAAGTACAAGAAAACTGACTCCTCTTACTGTCTATGATTGAAACATTCCTGTGACACTAGTTATAGATTCCGATGCTTCACTTGAGGTTTACTGTATCCCTCTGACCTTCTTATTGACGATGAAACACAGAAATTGCATCGGAATTAAATACAAATTGCACAATGCAGACTTAAGTACAAGAAAACTGACTCTTCTTACTGTCTACGTTTGGAACCATTCCTGTGACACTAGTTATAGATTCCGATGCTTCACTTCAGGTTTACTGTATCCCTCTGACCTTCTTATTGACGATGAAACACAGACATTGCATCGGAGTTAAATACAAAGGGCACAAAGAAACTGACTCTTCTTACTGTCTATGTTTGAACCATTCATGTGACACTAGTTATAGATTCCGATGCTTCACTTCAGGTTTACTGTATCCCTCTGACCATTTTATTGTTGATGAAACACAGATATAGCATAGGAATTAAATACAAAAGGCACAATGCCTACATAAGTACAAGAAAACTGACTCTTCTTACTGTCTATGATATGAACCATTCCAGTGACACTAGTGATGGATTCCGATGCTTCTCTTCAGGTTTACTGTATCCCTCTGACCTTCTTATTGACGATAAAACACAGAAATTGCATCGGAATTAAATACAAAAAGCACAATGCCGACTTAAGTGCAAGAAAACAGACTCTTCTTACTGTCTGTGTTTTGAACCATTCATGCGACACTAAGCAAAGCTTCCGATGCTTCACTTCAGGTTTACTGTATCCCTCTGACCATCTTATTGTTGATGAAACACAGATATAGCATCGGAATTAAATACAAAAGGCACAATGCCTACATAAGTACAATAAAACTGACTCTTCTTACTGTCTATGTTTTGAACCATTCCTGTTACACTAGTTATAGATTCCGATGCTTGTCTTCAGGTTTACTGTATCCCACTGACCTTCTTATTGACGATGAAACACAGAAGTTGCATCGGAATTAAATACAAAAGGCACAATGCCGACTTAAGTACAAGAAAACAGACTCTTCTTACTGTCTGTGTTTTGAACCATTCATGTGACACTAGGCATAGCTTCTGATGCTTCACTTCAGGTTTACTGTATCCTTCTGACCTTCTTATTATCGATGAAACACAGAATTTGCATCGGAATTAAATACAAAAGGCACAATGCCGACTTATGTACAAGAAAACTGACTCTTCTTACTGTCTATGTTTGAACCATTCATGTGACACTAGTTATAGATTCCGATGCTTCACTTCAGGTTCACTGTATCCCTCTGACCTTCTTATCGACGATGAAACACAGAAATTGAATCGGAATTAAATACAAAAGGCACAATGCCGACTTAAGTACAAGAAAACTGACTCCTCTTACTGTCTATGATTGAAACATTCCTGTGACACTAGTTATAGATTCCGATGCTTCACTTGAGGTTTACTGTATCCCTCTGACTCTCTTATTGACGATGAAACACAGAAATTGCATCGGAATTAAATACAAATTGCACAATGCAGACTTAAGTACAAGAAAACTGACTCTTCTTGCTGTCTATGTTTGGAACCATTCCTGTGACACTAGTTATAGATTCCGAAGCTTTACTTCAGGTTTACTGTATCCCTCTGACCTTTTTATTGACGATGAAACACAGACATTGCATCGGAGTTAAATACAAAAGGCACAATGCCTACTTAAGTACAAGAAAACAGACTCTTCTTACTGTCTATGTTTTGAACCATTCCTGTTACACTAGTTATAGATTCCGATGCTTCACTTCAGGTTTACTGTATCCCTCTGACCATCTTATTGTTGATGAAACACAGATACAGCATCGGAATTAAATACAAAAGACACAGTGCCTACATAAGTACAAGGAAACTGACTCTTCTTACTGTCTATGATTTGAACCATTCCTGTGACACTACTTATAGATTCCGATGCTTCTCTTCAGGTTTACTGTATCCCTCTGACCTTCTTATTGACGATAAAACACAGAAATTGCATCGTAATTAAATAAAAAATGCACAATGCCGACTTAAGTACAAGAAAACAGACTCTTCTTACTGTCTGTGTTTTGAACCATTCATGTGACACTAGGCATAGCTTCCGATGCTTCACTTCAGGTTTACTGTATCCCTCTGACTTTCTCATTGACAATGAAACACAGAAATTGCATCGGATTTAATACAAAAGGCACAATGCCGACTTAAGTACAAGAAAACTGACTCCTCTTACTGTCTATGTTTTGAACCATTCCTGTGACACTAGTTATAGATTCCGATGCTTCACTTCAGCTTTACTGTATCCCTCTGACCTTCTTATTGACGATGAAACACAGAAATTGCATCGGAATTAAATACAAAAGGCACAATGCCGACTTAAGTACAAGAAAACTGACTCTTCTTACTGCCTAGGTTTTGAACCATTCCTGTGACACTTGTTATAGGTTCCAATGCTTCACTTCAGGTTTACTGTATCCCTCTGACCTTCATATTGACGATGAAACACAGGTATTGCATCGTAATTAAATACAAAAGGCACAATGCCGACTTCAGTACAAGAAAACTGACTCTTCTTACTGTCTATGTTTTGAACCATTCATGTCACACTAATTATAGAGTCCGATGCTTCACTTCAGGTTTACTGTATCCCTCTGACCTTCTTATTGACGATGAAACACAGAAATTGCATCGGAATTAAATACAAAAGGCACAATGCCGACTGATGTTCAAGAAAACTGATTCTTCTTACTGTTTATGTTTGAACCGTTCCTGTGACACTAGTTATAGATTCCGATGCCTCACTTCAGGTTTACTGTATCCCTCTGACCTTCTTATTGATGATGAAACACAGAAATTGCATCGGAATGAAGTACAAAAGGCACAATGCCGACTTAAGTACAAGAAAACTGACTCTTCTTACTGTCTATGTTTGAACCATTCCTGTGACATTGGTTATAGATTCGGATGCTTCACTTCAGGTTTACTGTATCCCTCTGACCTTCTTATTGACGATGAAATACAGAAATTGCATCGGAATTAAATACAAAAGGCACAATGCCGACTTAAGTACAAGAAAACTGACTTTTCTTACTGTCTATGTTTTGAACCACTCCTGTGACACTAGTTACAGATTCCGATGCTTCACTTCAGGTTTACTGTATCCCTCTGACCATCTTATTGTTGATGAAACACAGATATAGCATCGGAATTAAATACAAAAGACACAATGCCTACATATGTACAAGAAAACTGACTCTTCTTACTGTCTATGATTTGACCAATTCCTGTGACACTAGTTATAGATTCCGATGCTTCTCTTCAGGTTTACTGTCTCCCTCTGACCTTCTTATCGATGATGAAACACAGAAATTGCATCGGAATTAAATACAAAAGGCACAACGCCGACTTAAGTACAAGAAAACTGACTCATCTTACTGTCTGTGCTTTGAACCATTCATGTGACACTAGTTATGGAATCCGATGCTTCACTTCAGGTTTACTGTATCCCTCTGACCTTCTTATCGACGATGAAACACAGAAATTGCATCGGAATTAAATACAAAAGGCACAATGCCGACTTAAGTACAAGAAAATGGACTCTTCCTACTGTCTATGATTTGAACCATTCCTGTGACACTAGTTATAGATTCCGATGCTCCTCTTCTGGTTTACTGTATCCCTCTGACCTTCTTATTGACGATGAAACACAGAAATTGCATCGGAATTAAATACAAAAGGCACAACGCCGACTTAAATACAAGAAAACTGACTCATCTTACTGTCTATGTTTTGAACCTTTCCTGTGACACTAGTTATAGATTCCGATGCTTCACTTCAGGTTTACTGTATCCCTCTGACCTTCTTATTGAAGATGAAACACAGATATTGCATCGGAATTAAATACAAAGGGCACAATGCTGACTTAAGTACAAGAAAACTGACTCTTCTTACTGTCTATGTTTGAACCATTCATGTGACACTAGTTATAGATTCCGATGCTACACTTCAGGTTTACTGTATCCCTCTGACCATTTTATTGTTGATGAAACACAGATATAGCATCGGAATTAAATACAAAAGGCACAATGCCTACATAAGTACAGGAAAACTGACTCTTCTTACTGTCAATGATATGAACCATTCCAGTGACACTAGTGATGGATTCCGATGCTTCTCTTCAGGTTTACTGTATCCCTCTGACCTTCTTATTGACGATAAAACACAGAAATTGCATCGGAATTAAATACAAAAAGCACAATGCCGACTTAAGTACAAGAAAACAGACTCTTCTTACTGTCTGTGATTTGAACCATTCATGTGACACTAGGCATAGCTTCCGATGCTTCACTTCAGGTGTACTGTATACCTCTGACCATCTTATTGTTGATGAAACACAGATATAGCATCGGAATTAAATACAAAAGGCACAATGCCTACATAAGTACAATAAAACTGACTCTTCTTACTGTCTATGTTTGAACCATTCATGTGACACTAGTTATAGATTCCGATGCTTCACTTCAGGTTTACTGTGTCCCTCTGACCTTCTTATCGACGATGAAACACAGAAATTGCATCGGAATTCAATACAAAAGGCACAAAGCCGACTTAAGTACAAGAAAACTGACTCCTCTTACTGTCTATGATTGAAACATTCCTGTGACACTAGTTATAGATTCCGATGCTTCACTTGAGATTTACTGTATCCCTCTGACCTTCTTATTGACGATGAAACACAGAAATTGCATCGGAATTAAATACAAATGGCACAATGCAGACTTAAGTACAAGAAAACTGACTCTTCTTACTGTCTATGTTTGGAACCATTCCTGTGACACTAGTTATAGATTCCGATGCTTCACTTCAAGTTTACTGTATCCCTCTGACCTTCTTATTGACGATGAAACACAGACATTGCATCGGAGTTAAATACAAAAGGCACAATGCCTACCTACATACAAGAAATCTGACTCTTCTTACTGTCTATGTTCTGAACCATTCCTGTGACACTAGTTATAGATTCCGATGCTTCACTTCAGGTTTACTGTATCCCTCTGACCATCTTATTGTTGATGAAACACAGATATAGCATCGGAATTAAATACAAAAGACACAATGCCCACATAAGTACAAGAAAACTGACTCCTCTCACTGTCTATGATTTGAACCATTCCTGTGACACTAGTTATAGATTCCGATGCTTCTCTTCAGGTTTACTGTATCCCTCTGACCTTCTTATTGACGATAAAACACAGAAATTGCATCGGTATTAAATACAAAAGGCACAATGCCGACTTAAGTACAAGAAAACAGACTCTTCTTACTGTCTGTGTTTTGAACCATTCATGTGACACTAGGCATAGCTTCCGATGCTTCACTTCAGGTTTACTGTATCCCTCTGACTTTCTTATTGACAATGAAACACAGAAATTGCATCGGCTTTAATACAAAAGGCACAATGCCGACTTAAGTACAAGAAAACTGACTCCTCTTACTGTCTATGTTTTGAACCATTCCTGTGACACTAGTTATAGATTCCGATGCTTCACTTCAGGTTTACTGTATCCCTCTGACCTTCTTATTGACGATGAAACACAGAAATTGCATCGGAATTAAATACAAAAGGCACAATGCCGACTTAAGTACAAGAAAACTGACTCTTCTTACTGCCTAGGTTTTGAACCATTCCTGTGACACTAGTTATAGATTCCAATGCTTCACTTCAGGTTTACTGTATCCCTCTGACCTTCTTATTGAGTTTGAAACACAGGTATTGCATCGTAATTAAATACAAAAGGCACAATGCCGACTTCAGTACAAGAAAACTGACTCTTCTTACTGTCTATGTTTTGAACCATTCATGTGACACTAGTTATAGAGTCCGATGCTTCACTTCAGGTTTACTGTATCCCTCTGACCTTCTTATTGACGATGAAACACAGAAATTGCATCGGAATTAAATACAAAAGGCACAATGCCGACTGATGTACAAGAAAACTGATTCTTCTTACTGTTTATGTTTGAACCATTCCTGTGACACTAGTTATAGATTCCGATGCCTCACTTCAGGTTTACTGTATCCCTCTGACCTTCTTATTGACGATGAAACACAGAAATTGCTTCGGAATTAAATACAAAAGGCACAATGCCGACTTATGTACAAGAAAACTGACTCTTCTTACTGTCTATGTTTGAACCATTCTTGTGACATTGGTTATAGATTCGGATGCTTCACTTCAGGTTTACTGTATCCCTCTGACCTTCTTATTGACGATGAAACACAGAAATTGCATCGGAATTAAATACAAAAGGCACAATGCCGACTTAAGTACAAGGAAGCTGACTTTTCTTACTGTCTATGTTTTGAACCATTCCTGTGACACTAGTTGTAGATTCCGAAGCTTTACTTCAGGTTTACTGTATCCCTCTGACCTTCTTATTGACGATGAAACACAGAAATTGCATGGGAATTAAATACAAAAGGCACAATGCCGACTTAAGTACAAGAAAACTGACTTTTCTTACTGTCTATGTTTTGAACCATTCCTGTGACACTAGTTATAGATTCCGATGCTTTACTTCAGGTTTACTGTATCCCTCTGACCTTCTTATTGACGATGAAACACAGATATTGCATCGGAGATAAATACAAAAGGCACAATGCCGACTTAAGTACAAGAAAACTGACTCATCATATTGTCTATGTTTTGAACCATTCCTGTGACACTAGTTATAGATTCCGATGCTTCACTTCAGGTTTACTGTATCCCTATGACCTTCGTATTAACGATGAAACACAGAAATTGCATGGGAATTAAATCCAAAAGTTACAACGCGAACTTAAGTACAAGAAAACTGACTCATCTTATTGTCTATGTTTTGAACCTTTCCTGTGACACTAGTTATAGAATCCGATGTTTCACTTCAGGTTTACTGTATCTCTCTGGCCTTCTTATTGAAGATGAAACACAGATATTGCATCGGAATTAAATACAAAGGGCACAATGCCTACTTAAGTACAAGAAAACTGACTCTTCTTACTGTCTATGTTTGAACCATTCATGTGACACTAGTTATAGATTCCGATGCTTCACTTCAGGTTTACTGTATCCCTCTGACCATCTTATTGTTGATGAAACACAGATATAGCATCGGAATTAAATACAAAAGGCACAATGCCTACATAAGTACAAGAAAATTGATTCTTCTTAGTGTCTATGACTTGAACCATTCCTGTTACACTAGTTATAGATTCCGATGCTTCTCTTCAGGTTTACTGTATCCCTCTGACCTTCTTATTGACGATGAAACACAGAAATTGCATCGGAATTAAATACAAAAGGCACAATGCCGACTTAAGTACAAGAAAACAGACGCTTCTTACTGTCTGTGTTTTGAACCATTCATGTGACACTAGGCATAGCATCCGATGCTTCACTTCAGGTTTACTGTATCCATTAGACCTTCTTATTATCGATGGAACACAGACTTTGCATCGGAATTAAATACAAAATGCACAATGCCGACTTAACTACAAAAAAACTGACTCTTCTTACTGTCTATGATTAAACCGTTCTTGTGACACTAGTTATAAATTCCGATGCTTCACTTGAGGTTTACTGTATCCCTCTGACCTTCTTATTGACGATGAGAAACAGAAATTGCATCGGAATTAAATACAAAAGGCACAATGCCGACTTAAGTACAAGAAAACAGACTCTTCTTACTGTCTGTGTCTTGAACCATTCATGTGACACTAGGCCTAGCTTCTGATGCTTCACTTCATTTTTACTGTATCCCTCTGACTTTCTTATTGACAATGAAACACAGAAATTGCATCGGATTTAATACAAAAGGCACAATGCCGACTTAAGTACAAGAAAACTGACTCCTCTTACTGTCTATGTTTTGAACCATTCCTGTGACACTAGTTATAGATTCCGATGCTTCACTTCAGCTTTACTGTATCCCTCTGACCTTCTTATTGACGATGAAACACAGAAATTGCATCGGAATTAAATACAAAAGGCACAATGCCGACTTAAGTACAAGAAAACTGACTCTTCTTACTGCCTAGGTTTTGAACCATTCCTGTGACATTAGTTGTAGATTCCGATGCTTCTCTTCAGGTTTACTGTATCCCTCTGACCTTCTTATTGACGATGAAACACAGGTATTGCATCGTAATTAAATACAAAAGGCACAATGCCGACTTCAGTACAAGAAAACTGACTCTTCTTACTGTTTATGTTTGAACCATTCCTGTGACACTAGTTATAGATTCCGATGCTTTACTTCAGGTTTACTGTATCCCTCTGACCTTCTTATTGACGATGAAACACAGAAATTGCATCGGAATTAAATACAAAAGGCACAATGCCGACTTAAGTACAAGAAAACTGACTTTTCTTACTGTCTATGTTTTGAACCATTCCTGTGACACTAGTTATAGATTCCGATGCTTTACTTCAGGTTTACTGTATCCCTCTGACCTTCTTATTGACGATGAAACACAGATATTGCATCGGAGATAAATACAAAAGGCACAATGCCGACTTAAGTACAAGAAAACTGACTCATCATATTGTCTATGTTTTGAACCATTCCTGTGACACTAGTTATAGATTCCGATGCTTCACTTCAGGTTTACTGTATCCCTATGACCTTCGTATTAACGATGAAACACAGAAATTGCATGGGAATTAAATCCAAAAGTTACAACGCGAACTTAAGTACAAGAAAACTGACTCATCTTATTGTCTATGTTTTGAACCTTTCCTGTGACACTAGTTATAGATTCCGATGCTTCACTTCAGGTTTACTGTATCCCTCTGACCTTCTTATTGAAGATGAAACACAGATATTGCATCGGAATTAAATACAAAGTTCACAATGCCTACATAAGTACAAGAAAACTGACTCTTCTTACTGTCTATGATTTCAACCTATTCTGTGACACTAGTTACAGATTCCAATGCTTCACTTCAGGTTTACTGTATCCCTCTGACCTTCTTATTGACGATGAAACACAGGTATTGCATCGTAATTAAATACAAAAGGCACAATGCCGACTTCAGTACAAGAAAACTTACTCTTCTTACTGTCTATGTTTTGAACCATTCATGTGACACTAATTATAGGGTCCGATGCTTCACTTCAGGATTACTGTATCCCTCTGACATTCTTATTGACGATGAAACACAGAAATTGCATCGGAATTAAATACAAAAGGCACAATGCCGAATGATGTACAAGAAAACTGATTCTTCTTACTTTTTATGTTTGAACCATTCCTGTGATACTAGTTATAGATTCCGATGCCTCACTTCAGGTTTACTGTATCCCTCTGACCTTCTTATTGACGATGAAACACAGAAATTTCATCGGAATTAAATACAAAAGGCACAATGCCGACTTAAGTACAAGAAAACTGACTCTTCTTACTGTCTATGTTTGAACCATTCCTGTGACATTGGTTATAGATTCGGATGCTTCACTTCAGGTTTACTGTATCCCTCTGACCTTCTTATTGACGATGAAACACAGAAATTGCATCGGAATTAAATACAAAAGGCACAATGCCGACTTAAGTACAAGAAAACTGACTTTTCTTACTGTCTATGTTTCGAACCATTCCTGTGACACTAGTTATAGATTCCGATGCTTTACTTCAGGTTTACTGTATCCCTCTGACCTTCTTATTGACGATGAAACTTAGATATTGCATCGGAGATAAATACAAAAGGCACAATGCCGACTTAAGTACAAGAAAACTGACTCATCATATTGTCTATGTTTTGAACCATTCCTGTGACACTAGTTATAGATTCCGATGCTTCACTTCAGTTTTACTGTATCCCTATGACCTTCGTATTGACGATGAAACACAGAAATTGCATGGGAATTAAATCCAAAAGTTACAACGCGAACTTAAGTACAAGAAAACTGACTCATCTTATTGTCTATGTTTTGAACCTTTCCTGTGACACTAGTTATAGATTCCGATGCTTCACTTCAGGTTTACTGTATCCCTCTGACCTTCTTATTGAAGATGAAACACAGATATTGCATCGGAATTAAATACAAAGGGCACAATGCCTACTTAAGTACAAGAAAACTGACTCTTCTTACTGTCTATGTTTGAACCATTCATGTGACACTTGTTATAGATTCCGATGCTTCACTTCAGGTTTACTGTATCCCTCTGACCATCTTATTGTTGATGAAAGACAGATATAACATCGGAATTAAATACAAAAGGCACAATGCCTACATAAGTACAAGAAAATTGACTCTTCTTAGTGTCTATGACTTGAACCATTCCTGTAACACTAGTTATAGATTCCGATGCTTCACTTCAGGTTTACTGTATCCCTCTGACCTTCTTATTGACGATGAAACACAGAAATTGCATCGGAATTCAATACAAAAGGCACAATGCCGACTTAAGTACAAGAAAACAGACTCTTCTTACTGTCTATGATTGAACCGTTCTTGTGACACTAGTTATAGATTCCGATGCTTCACTTGAGGTTTACTGTATCCCTCTGACCTTCTTATTGTCAATGAAACACAGAAATTGCATCGGATTTAATACAAAAGGAACAATGCCGACTTAAGTACAAGAAAACTGACTCCTCCTACTGTCAATGATTTGAACCATTCCTGTGACACTAGTTATAGATTCCGATGCTTCACTTCAGCTTTACTGTATCCCTCTGACCTTCTTATTGACGATGAAACACAGAAATTGCATCGGAATTAAATACAAAAGGCACAATGCCGACTTAAGTACAAGAAAACTGACTCTTCTTACTGTCTATGTTTTGAACCATTCATGTGACACTGATTATAGAGTCCGATGCTTCACTTCAGGTTTACTGTATCCCTCTGACCTTCTTATTGACGATGAAACACAGAAATTGCATCGGAATTAAATACAAAAGGCACAATGCCGACTGATGTACAAGAAAACTGACACTTCTTACTGTCCATGTTTGAACCATTCATGTACCACTAGTTATAGATTCCGATGCTTCACCTCAGGTTTACTGTATTCCTCTGACCTTCTTATCGACGATGAAACACAGAAATTGCATCGGAATTAAATACAAAAGGCACAATGCCGACTTAAGTACAAGAAAACTGACTCCTCTTACTGTCTATGATTGAACCATTCCTGTGACACTAGTTCTGGATTCCGATGCTTCACTTCAGGTTTACTGTATCCCTCTGACCATCTTATTGTTGATGAAACACAGTTCTAGCATCGGAATTAAATACAAAAGGCACAATGCCTACATAAGTACAAGTAAACTGACTCTTCTTACTGTCTATGATTTGAACCATTCATGTGACACTAGGCATAGCATCCGATGCTTCACTTCAGGTTAACTGTATCCATTAGACCTTCTTATTATCGATGGAACACAGACTTTGCATCGGAATTAAATACAAAATGCACAATGCCGACTTAAGTACAAAAAAACTGACTCTTCTTACTGTCTATGATTGAACCGTTCTTGTGACACTAGTTATAGATTCCGATGCTTCACTTGAGGTTTACTGTATCCCTCTGACCTTCTTATTGACGATGAGAAACAGAAATTGCATAGGAATTAAATACAAAAGGCACAATGCCGACTTAAGTACAAGAAAACAGACTCTTCTTACTGTCTGTGTTTTGAACCATTCATGTGACACTAGGCCAAGCTTCTGATGCTTGACTTCAGGTTTACTGTATCCCTCTGACTTTCTTATTGACAATGAAACACAGAAATTGCATCGGATTTAATACAAAAGGAACAATGCCGACTTAAGTACAAGAAAACTGACTCCTCCTACTGTCTATGTTTTGAACCATTCCTGTGACACTAGTTATAGATTCCGATGCTTCACTTCAGCTTTACTGTATCCCTCTGACCTTCTTATTGACGATGAAACACAGAAATTGCATCGGAATTAAATACAAAAGGCACAATGCCGACTTAAGTACAAGAAAACTGACTCTTCTTACTGTCTATGTTTTGAACCATTCATGTGACACTGATTATAGAGTCCGATGCTTCACTTCAGGTTTACTGTATCCCTCTGACCTTCTTATTGACGATGAAACACAGAAATTGCATCGGAATTAAATACAAAAGGCACAATGCCGACTTATGTACAAGAAAACTGACTCTTCTTACTGTCTATGTTTGAACCATTCCTGTGACATTGGTTATAGATTCGGATGCTTCACTTCATGTTTACTGTATCCCTCTGACCTTCTTATTGACGATGAAACACAGAAATTGCATCGGAATTAAATACAAAAGGCACAATGCCGACTTAAGTACAAGGAAGCTGACTTTTCTTACTGTCTATGTTTTGAACTATTCCTGTGACACTAGTTGCAGATTCCGAAGCTTTACTTCAGGTTTACTGTATCCCTCTGACCTTCTTATTGACGATGAAACACAGAAATTGCATGGGAATTAAATCCAAAAGTTACAACGCGAACTTAAGTACAAGAAAACTGACTCATGTTATTGTCTATGTTTTGAACCTTTCCTGTGACACTAGTTATAGAATCCGATGTTTCACTTCAGGTTTACTGTATCTCTCTGACCTTCTTATTGAAGATGAAACACAGATATTGCATCGGAATTAAATACAAAGGGCACAATGCCTACTTAAGTACAAGAAAACTGACTCTTCTTACTGTCTATGTTTGAACCATTCATGTGACACTAGTTATAGATTCCGATGCTTCACTTCAGGTTTACTGTATCCCTCTGACCATCTTATTGTTGATGAAACACAGATATAGCATCGGAATTAAATACAAAAGGCACAATGCCTACATAAGTACAAGAAAATTGATTCTTCTTAGTGTCTATGACTTGAACCATTCCTGTTACACTAGTTATAGATTCCGATGCTTCTCTTCAGGTTTACTGTATCCCTCTGACCTTCTTATTGACGATGAAACACAGAAATTGCATCGGAATTAAATACAAAAGGCACAATGCCGACTTAAGTACAAGAAAACAGACTCTTCTTACTGTCTGTGTTTTGAACCATTCATGTGACACTAGGCATAGCATCCGATGCTTCACTTCAGGTTTACTGTATCCATTAGACCTTCTTATTATCGATGGAACACAGACTTTGCATCGGAATTAAATACAAAATGCACAATGCCGACTTAACTACAAAAAAACTGACTCTTCTTACTGTCTATGATTAAACCGTTCTTGTGACACCAGTTATAGATTCCGATGCTTCACTTGAGGTTTACTGTATCCCTCTGACCTTCTTATTGACGATGAGAAACAGAAATTGCATCGGAATTAAATACAAAAGGCACAATGCCGACTTAAGTACAAGAAAACAGACTCTTCTTACTGTCTGTGTCTTGAACCATTCATGTGACACTAGGCCTAGCTTCTGATGCTTCACTTCATTTTTACTGTATCCCTCTGACTTTCTTATTGACAATGAAACACAGAAATTGCATCGGATTTAATACAAAAGGCACAATGCCGACTTAAGTACAAGAATACTGACTCCTCTTACTGTCTATGTTTTGAACCATTCCTGTGACACTAGTTATAGATTCCGATGCTTCACTTCAGCTTTACTGTATCCCTCTGACCTTCTTATTGACGATGAAACACAGAAATTGCATCGGAATTAAATACAAAAGGCACAATGCCGACTTAAGTACAAGAAAACTGACTCTTCTTACTGCCTAGGTTTTGAACCATTCCTGTGACATTAGTTGTAGATTCCGATGCTTCTCTTCAGGTTTACTGTATCCCTCTGACCTTCTTATTGACGATGAAACACAGGTATTGCATCGTAATTAAATACAAAAGGCACAATGCCGACTTCAGTACAAGGAAACTGACTCTTCTTACTGTTTATGTTTGAACCATTCCTGTGACACTAGTTATAGATTCCGATGCTTTACTTCAGGTTTACTGTATCCCTCTGACCTTCTTATTGACGATGAAACACAGAAATTGCATCGGAATTAAATACAAAAGGCACAATGCCGACTTAAGTACAAGAAAACTGACTTTTCTTACTGTCTATGTTTTGAACCATTCCTGTGACACTAGTTATAGATTCCGATGCTTTACTTCAGGTTTACTGTATCCCTCTGACCTTCTTATTGACGATGAAACACAGATATTGCATCGCAGATAAATACAAAAGGCACAATGCCGACTTAAGTACAAGAAAACTGACTCATCATATTGTCTATGTTTTGAACCATTCCTGTGACACTAGTTATAGATTCCGATGCTTCACTTCAGGTTTACTGTATCCCTATGACCTTCGTATTGACGATGAAACACAGAAATTGCATGGGAATTAAATCCAAAAGTTACAACGCGAACTTAAGTACAAGAAAACTGACTCATCTTATTGTCTATGTTTTGAACCTTTCCTGTGACACTAGTTATAGATTCCGATGCTTCACTTCAGGTTTACTGTATCCCTCTGACCTTCTTATTGAAGATGAAACACAGATATTGCATCGGAATTAAATACAAAGGGCACAATGCCTACATAAGTACAAGAAAACTGACTCTTCTTACTGTCTATGATTTCAACCTATTCTGTGACACTAGTTACAGATTCCAATGCTTCACTTCAGGTTTACTGTATCCCTCTGACATTCTTATTGACGATGAAACACAGAAATTGCATCGGAATTAAATACAAAAGGCACAATGCCGGATGATGTACAAGAAAACTGATTCTTCTTACTTTTTATGTTTGAACCATTCCTGTGACACTAGTTATAGATTCCGATGCCTCACTTCAGGTTTACTGTATCCCTCTGACCTTCTTATTGACGATGAAACACAGAAATTTCATCGGAATTAAATACAAAAGGCACAATGCCGACTTAAGTACAAGAAAACTGACTCTTCTTACTGTCTATGTTTGAACCATTCCTGTGACATTGGTTATAGATTCGGATGCTTCACTTCAGGTTTACTGTATCCCTCTGACCTTCTTATTGACGATGAAACACAGAAATTGCATCGGAATTAAATACAAAAGGCACAATGCCGACTTAAGTACAAGAAAACTGACTTTTCTTACTGTCTATGTTTCGAACCATTCCTGTGACACTAGTTATAGATTCCGATGCTTTACTTCAGGTTTACTGTATCCCTCTGACCTTCTTATTGACGATGAAACTTAGATATTGCATCGGAGATAAATACAAAAGGCACAATGCCGACTTAAGTACAAGAAAACTGACTCATCATATTGTCTATGTTTTGAACCATTCCTGTGACACTAGTTATAGATTCCGATGCTTCACTTCAGTTTTACTGTATCCCTATGACCTTCGTATTGACGATGAAACACAGAAATTGCATGGGAATTAAATCCAAAAGTTACAACGCGAACTTAAGTACAAGAAAACTGACTCATCTTATTGTCTATGTTTTGAACCTTTCCTGTGACACTAGTTATAGATTCCGATGCTTCACTTCAGGTTTACTGTATCCCTCTGACCTTCTTATTGAAGATGAAACACAGATATTGCATCGGAATTAAATACAAAGGGCACAATGCCTACTTAAGTACAAGAAAACTGACTCTTCTTACTGTCTATGTTTGAACCATTCATGTGACACTTGTTATAGATTCCGATGCTTCACTTCAGGTTTACTGTATCCCTCTGACCATCTTATTGTTGATGAAAGACAGATATAACATCGGAATTAAATACAAAAGGCACAATGCCTACATAAGTACAAGAAAATTGACTCTTCTTAGTGTCTATGACTTGAACCATTCCTGTAACACTAGTTATAGATTCCGATGCTTCACTTCAGGTTTACTGTATCCCTCTGACCTTCTTATTGACGATGAAACACAGAAATTGCATCGGAATTCAATACAAATGGCACAATGCCGACTTAAGTACAAGAAAACAGACTCTTCTTACTGTCTATGATTGAACCGTTCTTGTGACACTAGTTATAGATTCCGATGCTTCACTTGAGGTTTACTGTATCCCTCTGACCTTCTTATTGACAATGAAACACAGAAATTGCATCGGATTTAATACAAAAGGAACAATGCCGACTTAAGTACAAGAAAACTGACTCCTCCTACTGTCAATGATTTGAACCATTCCTGTGACACTAGTTATAGATTCCGATGCTTCACTTCAGCTTTACTGTATCCCTCTGACCTTCTTATTGACGATGAAACACAGAAATTGCATCGGAATTAAATACAAAAGGCACAATGCCGACTTAAGTACAAGAAAACTGACTCTTCTTACTGTCTATGTTTTGAACCATTCATGTGACACTGATTATAGAGTCCGATGCTTCACTTCAGGTTTACTGTATCCCTCTGACCTTCTTATTGACGATGAAACACAGAAATTGCATCGGAATTAAATACAAAAGGCACAATGCCGACTGATGTACAAGAAAACTGACACTTCTTACTGTCCATGTTTGAACCATTCATGTACCACTAGTTATAGATTCCGATGCTTCACTTCAGGTTTACTGTATTCCTCTGACCTTCTTATCGACGATGAAACACAGAAATTGCATCGGAATTAAATACAAAAGGCACAATGCCGACTTAAGTACAAGAAAACTGACTCCTCTTACTGTCTATGATTGAACCATTCCTGTGACACTAGTTCTGGATTCCGATGCTTCACTTCAGGTTTACTGTATCCCTCTGACCATCTTATTGTTGATGAAACACAGTTCTAGCATCGGAATTAAATACAAAAGGCACAATGCCTACATAAGTACAAGTAAACTGACTCTTCTTACTGTCTATGATTTGAACCATTCATGTGACACTAGGCATAGCATCCGATGCTTCACTTCAGGTTAACTGTATCCATTAGACCTTCTTATTATCGATGGAACACAGACTTTGCATCGGAATTAAATACAAAATGCACAATGCCGACTTAAGTACAAAAAAACTGACTCTTCTTACTGTCTATGATTGAACCGTTCTTGTGACACTAGTTATAGATTCCGATGCTTCACTTGAGGTTTACTGTATCCCTCTGACCTTCTTATTGACGATGAGAAACAGAAATTGCATAGGAATTAAATACAAAAGGCACAATGCCGACTTAAGTACAAGAAAACAGACTCTTCTTACTGTCTGTGTTTTGAACCATTCATGTGACACTAGGCCAAGCTTCTGATGCTTGACTTCAGGTTTACTGTATCCCTCTGACTTTCTTATTGACAATGAAACACAGAAATTGCATCGGATTTAATACAAAAGGAACAATGCCGACTTAAGTACAAGAAAACTGACTCCTCCTACTGTCTATGTTTTGAACCATTCCTGTGACACTAGTTATAGATTCCGATGCTTCACTTCAGCTTTACTGTATCCCTCTGACCTTCTTATTGACGATGAAACACAGAAATTGCATCGGAATTAAATACAAAAGGCACAATGCCGACTTAAGTACAAGAAAACTGACTCTTCTTACTGTCTATGTTTTGAACCATTCATGTGACACTGATTATAGAGTCCGATGCTTCACTTCAGGTTTACTGTATCCCTCTGACCTTCTTATTGACGATGAAACACAGAAATTGCATCGGAATTAAATACAAAAGGCACAATGCCGACTGATGTACAAGAAAACTGATTCTTCTTACTGTTTATGTTTTGAACCATTCCTGTGACACTAGTTATAGATTCCGATGCTTTACTTCAGGTTTACTGTATCCCTCTGACCTTCTTATTGACGATGAAACACAGATATTGCATCGGAGATAAATACAAAAGGCACAATGCCGACTTAAGTACAAGAAAACTGACTCATCATATTGTCTATGTTTTGAACCATTCCTGTGACACTAGTTATAGATTCCGATGCTTCACTTCAGGTTTACTGTATCCCTATGACCTTCGTATTGACGATGAAACACAGAAATTGCATGGGAATTAAATCCAAAAGTTACAACGCGAACTTAAGTACAAGAAAACTGACTCATCTTATTGTCTATGTTTTGAACCTTTCCTGTGACACTAGTTATAGATTCCGATGCTTCACTTCAGGTTTACTGTATCCCTCTGACCTTCTTATTGAAGATGAAACACAGATATTGCATCGGAATTAAATACAAAGGGCACAATGCCTACTTAAGTACAAGAAAACTGACTCTTCTTACTGTCTATGTTTGAACCATTCATGTGACACTAGTTATAGATTCCGATGCTACTCTTCAGGTTTACTGTATCCCTCTGACCTTCTTATTGACGATGAAACACAGAAATTGCATCGGAATTTAATACAAAAGGCACAATGCCGACTTAAGTAAAAGAAAACAGACTCTTCTTACTGTCTGTGTTTTGAACCATTCATGTGACACTAGGCATAGCATCCGATGCTTCACTTCAGGTTTACTGTATCCATTAGACCTTCTTATTATCGATGGAACACAGACTTTGCATCGGAATTAAATACAAAATGCACAATGCCGACTTAAGTACAAAAAAACTGACTCTTCTTACTGTCTATGATTGAACCGTTCTTGTGACACTAGTTATAGATTCCGATGCTTCACTTGAGGTTTACTGTATCCCTCTGACCTTCTTATTGACGATGAAAAACAGAAATTGCATCGGAATTAAATACAAAAGGCACAATGCCGACTTAAGTACAAGAAAACTGACTCCTCTTACTGTCTATGATTGAACCATTCCTGTGACACTAGTTATAGATTCCGATGCTTCTCTTCAGGTTTACTGTATCCCTCCGACCTTCTTATTGACGATGAAACACAGATATTGCATCGGAATTAAATACAAAAGGCACAATGCCGACTTAAGTACAAGAAAACAGACTCTTCTTGCTGTCTGTGTTTTGAACCATTCATGTGACTCTAGGCATAGTTTCCGATGCTTCACTTCAGTTTTACTGTATCCATCTGACCTTCTTATTATCGATAAAACACAGAATTTTCATCGGAATTAAATACAAAAGCCACAATGCCGACTTATGTACAAGAAAACTGACACTTCTTACTGTCCATGTTTGAACCATTCATGTACCACTTGTTACAGATTCCGATGCTTCACTTCAGGTTTACTGTATTCCTCTGACCTTCTTATCGACGATGAAACACAGAAATTGCATCGGAATTAAATACAAAAGGCACAATGCCGACTTAAGTACAAGAAAACTGACTCCTCTTACTGTCTATGATTGAACCATTCCTGTGACACTAGTTATGGATTCCGATGCTTCACTTCAGGTTTACTGTATCCCTCTGACCATCTTATTGTTGATGAAACACAGTTCTAGCATCGGAATTAAATACAAAAGGCACAATGCCTACATAAGTACAAGTAAACTGACTCTTCTTACTGTCTATGATTTGAACCATTCTTGTTACACTAGTTATAGATTTCGATGCTTCTCTTCAAGTTTACTGTATCCCTCTGACCTTCTTGTTGACGAAAAAACACAGAAATTGCATCAGAATTAAATACAAATGGCACAATGTAGACTTAAGTACAAGAAAACAGACTCTTCTTACTGTCTATGTTTTGAACCATTCATGTGACATTAGGCATGGCTTCCGATGCTTCACTTCAGGTTTACTGTATCCATCTCACCTTCTTATTATCGATGAAACACAGAATTTGTATCGGAATTAAATACAAAAGGCACAATGCCGACATATGTACAAGAAAACTCACTCTTCTTACTGTCTATGTTAGAACCATTCATGTGACATTAGTTATAGATTCCGATGCTTCACATCAGGTTTACTGTTTCCCTCTGACCTTCTTATCGACGATGAAACACAGAAATTGCATCGGAATTAAATACAAAAGACACAATGCCGACTTAAGTACAAGAAAACAGACTCTTCTTACTGTCTATGATTGAACCATTCCTGTGACACTAATTATAGATTCCGATGCTTCACTTGAGGTTTACGGTGTCCCTCTGACCTTCTTATTGACGATGAAACACAGAAATTGCATAGGAATTAAATACAAAACTCACAATGCCGACTAAAGTAGAAGAAAACTGACTCTTCTTACTGTCTATGCTTTGAACCATTCCTGTGACACTAGTTATAGATTCCGATGCTTCACTTCAGGTTTACTGTATCCCTCCGACCTTCTTATTGACGATGAAACACAGAAATTGCATCGTAATTAAATACAAAAGGCACAATGCCGACTTAAGTACAAGAAAACTGACTCTTCTTACTGTCTATGTTTTGAACCATTCCTGTGACACTAATTATACAGTCCGATGCTTCACTTCAGGTTTACTGTATCCCTCTGACCTTCTTATGGACGATGAAACACAGAAATTGCATCGGAATTAAATACAAAACGCACAATGCCGGCTGATGTACAAGAAAACTGATTCTTCTTACTGTTTATGTTTGAACCATTCCTCTGACACTAGTTATAGATTCCGATGCTTCACTTCAGGTTTACTGTACCCCTCTGACCTTCTTATTGACGATGAAACACAGAAATTGCATCGGAATTAAATACAAAGGGCACAATGTTGACTTAAGTACAAGAAAACTGACTCTTCTTACTGTCTATGTTTGAACCATTCCTGTGACACTAGTTATCGATTCGGATGCTTCACTTCAGGTTTACTGTATCCCTCCGACCATCTTATTGACGATGAAACACAGAAATTGCATCGGAATTAAATACAAAAGGCACAACACCGACTTAAGTACAAGAAAACTGACTCTTCATACTGTCTATGTTTTGAACCATTCCTGTGACACTAGTTATAGATTCCGATGCTTCACTTCAGGTTTTCTGTATCCCTCTGACCTTCTTATTGACGATGAAACACAGAAATTGCATCGGAATTAAAGACAAAATTCACAACGCCGACTTAAGAACAAGAAAACTGACTCTTCTTACTGTCTATGCTTTGAACCTTTCCTGTGACACTAGTTATAGATTCCGATTCTTCACTTCAGGTTTACTGTATCCCTCTGACCGTCTTATTGAAGATGAAACACAGATATAGCATCGGAATTAAATACAAAAGGCACAATGCCTACATAAGTACAAGAAAACTGACTCTTCTTACTGTCTATGATTTGAACCATTCCTTTGACACTAGTTATAGATTCCGATGCTTCTCTTCAGATTTACTGTATCCCTCGGACCTTCTTGTTGACGATGAAACACAGAAATTGCATCGGAATTAAATACAAGAGGGCACAATGCCTACTTAAGTACAAGATAACTGACTCTTCTTACTGTCTATGATTGAACCATTCCTGTGACACTAGTTATAGATTCCGATGCTTCACTTTGGGTATACCGTATCCCTCTGACCTTCTTATTCACGATGAAACACAGAAATTGCATCGGAGTTAAATTCAAAAGGCACAATGCCGACTTAATTACAAGAAAACTGACTCTTCATACTGTCTATGTTTTGAACCATTCCTGTGACACTAGTTATAGATTCCGATGCTTCACTTCAAGGTTTACTGTATCCCTCTGACCTTCTTATTGAAGATGAAACACAGATATTGCATCGGTCTTAAATACAAAGGGCATAATGCCGACTTAAGTACAAGAAAAATGACTCTTCTTACTGTCTATGTTTGAACCATTCATGTGACACTAGTTATAGATTCCGATGCTTCACTTCAGGTTTACTGTATCCCTCTGACCATCTTATTGTTGATGATACACAGACATAGGATCGGAATTAAATACAAAATGCACAATGGCGAATAATGTGCAAGAAAACTGACTCTTCTTACTGTCTATGTTTTGAACCATTCATGTGACACTAGTTATAGATTCCGATGCTTTATCCCAGGTTTACTGTATCCCTCTGACCTTCTTATTGACGATGAATCACAGAAATTGCTGCGGACGTAAATACAAAAGGCACAATGCCGACTTAAGTACCAGAAAACTGACTCTTCTTACTGTCTATGTTTTGAACCTTTCCTGTGAGACCGGTTTCAGATTCCGATGCTTCACTTCAGGTTTACTGTATCCCTCTGACCTTCTTATTGAAGATGAAACACAGATATTGCATCGGAATTAAATACAAAGGGCATAATGCCGACTTAAGTACAAGAAAACTGACTCTTCTTACTGTCTATGTTTGAACCATTCATGTGACACTAGTTATAGATTCCGATATTTCACTTAAGGTTTACTGTATCCCTCTGACCTTCTTATTGACGATGAAACACAGAAATTGCATCGGAATTAAATACAAAAGGCACAATACCGACTCAAGTACAAGGACACTGGCTTTTCTTACTGTCTATGTTTTGAACCTTTCCTGTGAGACCGGTTTTAGATTCCGATGCATCACTTCAGGTTTACTGTATCCCGTGTACCTTCTTATTGACGACGAAACGCAGAAATTGCATCGGAAATGAATACAAAAGGCACAATGCCGACTTAAGTATAAGAAAACTGACACTTCTTACTGCCTATGTTTTGCACCATTCCTGTGACACTAGTTATAGATTCCGATGCTTCACTTCAGGTTTACTGTATCCCTCTGTCCTTCTAATTGACGATGAAACACAGAAATTGCATCGGAATTAAATAGAAGAGGCACAATGTCGACTTAAGTCCAAGAAAACTGACTCTTATTACTGTTTATGTTTTGAACCATTACTGGGACACTAGTTGTAGATTCCGATGCTTCACTTCAGGTTAACTGTATCCCTGTGATCTTCTTATTGACGATGAAATACAGAAATTGCTTCGGAATTATATGCAGAAGGCACAATGCCGACTCAAGTACAAGAGAACTGACTCTTCTTACTGTCTAAGATTTGAACCATTCCTGTGACACTAGTTATAGATTTCGATGCTTCACATTAGGTTTACTGTATCCCTCTGACCTTCCTATTGACGATGAAACACAGAAATTGCATCGGAATTAAATACAAAAGGCACAATGCCGACTTAAGTACAAGAAGACTGACTCTTCCTACTGCCTATGTTTTGAACCATTCATGTGACACCAGTTATAGTTTCCGATGCTTGACTTCAGGTTTACTGTATCCCTCTGACCTTCTTATTGAAGATGAAACACAGATATTGCATCGGAATTAAATACAAAGGGCATAATGCCGACTTAAGTACAAGAAAACTGACTCTTCTTACTGTCTATGTTTTGAACCATTCATGTGACACTAGTTATAGATTCCGATGCTTTACCCCAGGTTTACTGTATCCCTCTGACCTTCTTATTGACGATGAATCACAGAAATTGCTTCGGAATTAAATACAAAAGGCACAATGCCGACTTATGTACAGGAAAACTGACTCTTCCTACTGTCTATGTTTTGATCCATTCCTGTGTCACTAGTTATAGATTCCGATGCTTCACTTCAGGTTTACTGTATCCCTCTGACCTTCTTATTGACGATGAAACATAGAAATTGCATCGGAATTAAATAGAAAAGGAAAAATGTCGTCTTAAGTACAAGAAAATAGACTCTTCTTACTGTCTATGGTTTGAACCATTCCTGTGACACTAGTTATAGATTCCGATGCTTCTTTTCAGGTTTACTGTGACCTTCTGACCATCTTATTGCTGATGAAACACAGATATAGCATCGGAATTAAATACAAAAGGCACAATGCCTACATAAGTACAAGAAAACTGACACTTCTTACTGTCTATGATTTGAACCATTCCTGTGACACTAGTTATAGATTCCGATGCTCTCCTTCATGTTTACTGTATCCCTCTGACCTTCTTATTGACGATGAAACACAGAAATTGCATCAGAATTAAATACAAAAGGCACAATGCCGACTTAAGTACAAGAAAACAGACTCTTCTTACTGTCTATATTTTGAACCATTCATGTGACACTAGGCATAGCTTCCGATGCTTCACTTCAGGTTTACTGTATCCATCTGACCTTCTTATTATCGATGATGCACAGAATTTGTATCGGAATTAAATACAAAAGGCACTATGCCGACTTATGTACAAGAAAACTGACTCTTCTTACTGTCTACGTTTGAACCATTCATGTGACACTAGTTATAGATTCCGATGCTTCACTTCAGGTTTACTGAATCCCTCTGCCCTCCTTATTGACGATGAAACACAGAAATTGCATCGGAATTAAATACAAAACGCACAATGCCGACTGATGTACAAGAAAACTGATTCTTCTTACTTTTTATGTTTGAACCATTCCTGTGACACTAGTCATAGTTTCCGATGCTTCACTTTAGGTTTACTCTATCCCTCTGACCTTCTTATTGACGATGAAACACAGAAATTGCTTCGGAATTAAATACAATTGGTACAATGCCGTCTTAAGTACAAGAAAACTGACTCTTCTTACTGTCTATGATTGAACCATTCCTGTGACACTAGTTATAGGTTCCGATGTGTCACTTGAGGTTTCCTGTATCCCTCTGACCTTCTTATTGACGATGAAACACAGAAATTGCATCGTAAATAAATACAAAAGGCACAATATCGACTTAAGTACAAGAAAACTGACTCTTCTTACTGTCTATGATTGAACCATTCCTGTGACACTAGTTATAGATTCCGATGCTTCACTTGAGGTTTACTGTATCCCTCTGACTTTCTTATTGACGATGGAACACAGAAATTGCATCGGAGTTAAATACAAAAGGCACAATGCCGACTTAAGTACAAGAAAACTTACTCTTCTTTCTGTCTATTCTTTGAACCATTCCTGTGACACTAGTTATAGATTCCGATGCTTCACTTCGGGTTTACTGTATTCCTCTGACCTTCTTATTGACGATGAAACACAGAAATTGCATCGGAGTTAAATACAAAAGGCACAATGCCGACATAAGTACAAGAAAACTGACTCATCTTACTGTCTATGATTTTAACCATTCCTGTGCCACTAGTGATTGTTTCCGATGCTTCACTTCATATTTACTGTATCCCTCTGACTTTCTTATTGACGATTAAACACAGAAATTTCATCGGAATTAAATAGAAATGGCACAATGCCGACTTAAGTACAAGAAAACTGACTCTTCTTACTGTCAATGCTTTGAACCATTCCTGTGACACTAGTTATAGATTCGATGCTGCACTTCAGGTTTACTGTATCCCTCTGACCTTCATATTGACATAGAAACACAGAAAGTTCCGCGGAATTAAATACAAAAGGCACAATGTCGACTTAAGTACAAGAAAAATGACTCCTCTTAATGTCTCTGTTTTGAATCATTCCTGAGGCACTAGTTATAGATTCCGATGCTTCACTTCAGGTTTACTGTATCCCTCTGACCTTCTTATTGACGATGAATCAGAGACATTGTTTCGGAATTAAATACAAAAGGCACAATGCCGACTTAAGTACAAGAAAACTGACTCTTCTTACTGTCTACGTTTGAACCATTCATGTGACACTAGTTACAGATTCCGATGCTTCACTTCACGTTTACTGAATCCCTCTGACCTTCTTATTGACGATGAAACACAGAAATTGCATCGGAATTAAATACAAAAGGCACAATGCCGACTGATGTACAAGAAAACTGATTCTTCTTACTTTTTATGTTTGAACCATTCCTGTGACACTAGTTATAGTTTCCGATGCTTCACTTCAGGTTTACTGTATCCCTCTGACCTTCTTATTGACGATGAAACACAGAAATTGCATCGGAATTAAATACAATAGGTACAATGCGCACTTAAGTACAAGAAAACTGACTCTTCTTACTGTCTATGATTGAACCATTCCTGTGACACTAGTTATAGATTCCGATGTTTCACTTGAGGTTAACTGTATCCCTCTGACCTTCTTATTGACGATGAAACACAGAAATTGCATTGTAAATAAATACAAAAGGCACAATGCCGACTTAAGTACAAGAAAACTGACTCTCCTTACTGTCTATGATTGAACCATTCCTGTGACACTAGTTATAGATTCCGATGCTTCACTTGAGGTTTACTGTATCCCTCTGACTTTCTTATTGACGATGAAACACAGAAATTGCATCGGAGTTAAATACATAAGGCACAATGCCGACTTAAGTGCAAGAAAACTTACTCTTCTTACTGTCTATTCTTTGAACCATTCCTGTGACACTAGTTATAGATTCCGATGCTTCACTTCGGGTTTACTGTATTCCTCTGACCTTCTTATTGACGATGAAACACAGAAATTGCATCGGAGTTAAATACAAAAGGCACAATGCCGACATAAGTACAAGAAAACTGACTCTTCTTACTGTCTATGTTTTGAACCATTCCTGTGCCACTAGTGATTGTTTCCGATGCTTCACTTCATATTTACTGTATCCCTCTGACTTTCTTATTGACGATTAAACACAGAAATTTCATCGGAATTAAATAGAAATGGCACAATGCCGACTTAAGTACAGGAAAACTGACTCTTCTTACTGTCTATGCTTTGAACCATTCCTGTGACACTAGTTGTAGATTCGATGCTTCACTTCAGGTTTACTGTATCCCTCTGACCTTCTTATTGACGATGAAACACAGAAATTGCATCGTAATTAAATACAAAAATCACAATGCCGCCTTAAGTACAAGAAAACTGTCTCTTCTCACTGTCTACGTTTTGAACCACTCCTGTGACACTAGTTATAGATCCGGTGCTTCGCCTCAGGTTTGCTGTATCCCTCTGACCTTCTTATTGACGATGAAACACTGAAATTGCAACGGAATTAAATACAAAATTCTCAATGTCGACTTAAGTACAGGAAAAATGATTCTTCTTACTGTCTATGTTTTGAACCATTCCTGAGACACTAGTTATAGATTCCGATGCTTCACTTCAGGTTTACTGTATCCCCCTGACCTTCTTATTGACGATGAAACACAAAAAATGCATCGGATTTAATACAAAAGGCACAATGCCGACTTAAGTACATGAAAACTGACTCCTCTTACTGTCTATGCTTTGAACCATTCCTGTGACACTACTTATAGATTCCGAAGCTTCACTTCAGCTTTACTGTATCCCTCTGACCTTCTTATTGACGATGAAACACAGAAATTGCACCGTAATTAAATACAAAAGGCACAATGCCGACTACGGTACAAGAAAACTGACTCTTCTTGCTGTCTATGATTTGAACCATTCCTGTGACACTAGTTATAGATACCGATGCTTCACTTCAGGTTTACTGTATCCCTCTGACCTTCTTATTGACGATGAAACACAGAAATTGCATCGTAATTAAATACAAAAGGCACAATGCCGACTTAAGTACAAGAAAACTGACTCTTCTCAATGTCTATGTTTTGAACCATTCATGTGACACTAATTATAGAGTCCGATGCTTCACTTCAGGTTTACTGTATCCCTCTGACCTTCTTATTGACGATGAAACAAAGAAATTGCATCGGAATTAAATTCCAAAGGCAGAATGCCGACTGATGTACAAGAAAACTGATTCTTCTTACTGTTTATGTTTGAACAACTCCTGTGACACTAGTTATAGATTCCGATGCTTCACTTCGGGTTTACTGTATCCCTCTGACCTTCTTATTGACGATGAAACACAGAAATTGCATCGGAATTAAATACAAAAGGCACAGTGCCGACTTAAGAACAAGAAAACTGACTCTTCTTACTGTCTATGTTTTGAACCTTTCCTCTGACACTAGTTATAGATTCCGAAGCTTCACTTCAGGTTTACTGTATCCCTCTGACCTTCTTATTGAAGATGAAACACAGATATTGCATCGGAATTAAATACAAAGGGCACAATGCCTACTTAAGTACAAGAAAACTGACTCTTCTTACTGTCTATGTTTGAACGATTCATGTGACACTAGTTATAGATTCCGATGCTTCACTTCAGGTTTACTGTATCCCTCTGACCATCTTATTGTTGATGAAACACAGATATAGCATCGGAATTAAATACAAATGGCACAATGCCTACATAAGTACAAGAAAATTGACTCTTCTTAGTGTCTATGACTTGAACCATTCCTGTTACACTAGTTATAGATTCCGATGCTACTCTTCAGGTTTACTGTATCCCTCTGAGCTTCTTATTGACGATGAAACACAGAAATTGCATCGGAATTAAACACAAAAGGCACAATGCCGACTTAAGTACAAGAAAACAGACTCTTCTTACTGTCTGTGGTTTGAACCATTCATGTGACACTAGGCATAGCTTAAGATGCTTCACTTCATGTATACTGTATCCATCTGACCTTCTTATTGTCGATAAAACACAGAATTTGCATCGGAATTAAATACAAAGGCACAATGCTGACATATGTACAAGGAAACTGATACTTCTTACTGTCTATGTTTGAGCCATTCATGTGACACTAGTTATAGATTCCGATGCTTCACTTCAGGTTTACTTTATCCCTCTGACCTTCTTATCGACGATGAAACACAGAAATTGCATCGGAATTAAATACAAAAGGCACAATGCCGACTTAAGTACAAGAAAACTGACTCTTCTTACTGTCTATGCTTTGAACCATTCCTGTGACACTAGTTGTAGATTCGATGCTTCACTTCAGGTTTACTGTATCCCTCTGACCTTCATATTGACATAGAAACACAGAAATTTCCGCGGAATTAAATACAAAAGGCACAATGCCGCCTTAAGTACAAGAAAACTGACTCTTCTTACTGTCTATGTTTTGAACCATTCCTGTGACACTAATTATAGAGTCCGATGCTTCACTTCAGGTTTACTGTATCCCTCTGACCTTCTTATTGACGATGAAACAAAGAAATTGCATCGGAATTAAATTCCAAAGGCAGGATGCCGACTGATGTACAAGAAAACCGACTCTTCCTACTGCCTGTGTTTTGAACCATTCCTGTGACACTAGTAATAGATTCCGATGCTTCACTTCTGGTTTATTGTATCCCTCTGAGCTTCTTATTGACGATGAAACACAGAAATTGCATCGGAGTTATATACAAAAGGCACAATGCCGACTTATGTACAAGAAGACTGACTCTTGTTACTGTCTATGTTTTGAACCATTCCTGTGACACTAATTATAGAGTCAGATGCTTCACTTCAGGTTTACTGTATCCCTCTGACCTTCTTATTGACGATGAAACAAAGAAATTGCATCGGAATTAAATTCCAAAGGCAGAATGCCGACTGATGTACAAGAAAACTGATTCTTCTTACTGTTTATGTTTGAACCATTCCTGTGACACTAGTTATAGATTCCGATGCTTCACTTCAGGTTTACTGTATCCCTCTGACCTTCTTATTGACGATGAAACACAGAAATTGCATCGGAATTAAATACAAAAGGCACAATGTCGACTTAAGTACAAGAAAAATGACTCCTCTTAATGTCTATGTTTTGAATCATTCCTGAGGCACTAGTTATAGATTCCGATGCTTCACTTCAGGTTTACTGTATCCCTCTGACCTTCTTATTGACGATGAATCACAGACATTGTTTCGGAATTAAATACAAAAGGCACAATGCCGACTTAAGTACAAGAAAACTGACTCTTCTTACTGTCTACGTTTGAACCATTCATGTGACACTAGTTATAGATTCCGATGCTTCACTTCACGTTTACTGAATCCCTCTGACCTTCTTATTGACGATGAAACACAGAAATTGCATCGGAATTAAATACAAAAGGCACAATGCCGACTGATGTACAAGAAAACTGATTCTTCTTACTTTTTATGTTTGAACCATTCCTGTGACACTAGTTATAGTTTCCGATGCTTCACTTCAGGTTTACTGTATCCCTCTGACCTTCTTATTGACGATGAAACACAGAAATTGCATCGGAATTAAATACAATAGGTACAATGCGCACTTAAGTACAAGAAAACTGACTCTTCTTACTGTCTATGATTGAACCATTCCTGTGACACTAGTTATAGATTCCGATGTTTCACTTGAGGTTAACTATATCCCTCTGACCTTCTTATTGACGATGAAACACAGAAATTGCATTGTAAATAAATACAAAAGGCACAATGCCGACTTAAGTACAAGAAAACTGACTCTTCTTACTGTCTATGATTGAACCATTCCTGTGACACTAGTTATAGATTCCGATGCTTCACTTGAGGTTTACTGTATCCCTCTGACTTTCTTATTGACGATGAAACACAGAAATTGCATCGGAGTTAAATACATAAGGCACAATGCCGACTTAAGTGCAAGAAAACTTACTCTTCTTACTGTCTATTCTTTGAACCATTCCTGTGACACTAGTTATAGATTCCGATGCTTCACTTCGGGTTTACTGTATTCCTCTGACCTTCTTATTGACGATGAAACACAGAAATTGCATCGGAGTTAAATACAAAAGGCACAATGCCGACATAAGTACAAGAAAACTGACTCTTCTTACTGTCTATGTTTTGAACCATTCCTGTGCCACTAGTGATTGTTTCAGATGCTTCACTTCATATTTACTGTATCCCTCTGACTTTCTTAATGACGATTAAACACAGAAATTTCATCGGAATTAAATAGAAATGGCACAATGCCGACTTAAGTACAGGAAAACTGACTCTTCTTACTGTCTATGCTTTGAACCATTCCTGTGACACTAGTTGTAGATTCGATGCTTCACTTCAGGTTTACTGTATCCCTCTGACCTTCTTATTGACGATGAAACACAGAAATTGCATCGTAATTAAATACAAAAATTACAATGCCGCCTTAAGTACAAGAAAACTGTCTCTTCTCACTGTCTACGTTTTGAACCATTCCTGTGACACTAGTTATAGATCCGATGCTTCGCCTCAGGTTTGCTGTATCCCTCTGACCTTCTTATTGACGATGAAACACTGAAATTGCAACGGAATTAAATACAAAAGGCTCAATGTCGACTTAAGTACAAGAAAAATGACTCTTCTTACTGTCTATGTTTTGAACCATTCCTGAGACACTAGTTATAGATTCCGATGCTTCACTTCAGGTTTACTGTATCCCCCTGACCTTCTTATTGACGATGAAACACAAAAAATGCATCGGATTTAATACAAAAGGCACAATGCCGACTTAAGTACATGAAAACTGACTCCTCTTACTGTCTATGCTTTGAACCATTCCTGTGACACTACTTATAGATTCCGAAGCTTCACTTCAGCTTTACTGTATCCCTCTGACCTTCTTATTGACGATGAAACACAGAAATTGCACCGTAATTAAATACAAAAGGCACAATGCCGACTTCAGTACAAGAAAACTGACTCTTCTTACTGTCTATGATTTGAACCATTCCTGTGACACTAGTTATAGATACCGATGCTTCACTTCAGGTTTACTGTATCCCTCTGACCTTCTTATTGACGATGAAACACAGAAATTGCATCGTAATTAAATACAAAAGGCACAATGCCGACTTAAGTACAAGAAAACTGACTCTTCTTAATGTCTATGTTTTGAACCATTCATGTGACACTAATTATAGAGTCCGATGCTTCACTTCAGGTTTACTGTATCCCTCTGACCTTCTTATTGACGATGAAACAAAGAAATTGCATCGGAATTAAATTCCAAAGGCAGAATGCCGACTGATGTACAAGAAAACTGATTCTTCTTACTGTTTATGTTTGAACCATTCCTGTGACACTAGTTATAGATTCCGATGTTTCACTTCAGGTTTACTGTATCCCTCTGACCTTCTTATTGACGATGAAACACAGAAATTGCATCGGAATTAAATACAAAAGGCACAGTGCCGACTTAAGAACAAGAAAACTGACTCTTCTTACTGTCTATGTTTTGAACCTTTCCTCTGACACTAGTTATAGATTCCGAAGCTTCACTTCAGGTTTACTGTATCCCTCTGACCTTCTTATTGAAGATGAAACACAGATATTGCATCGGAATTAAATACAAAGGGCACAATGCCTACTTAAGTACAAAACAATTGACTCTTCTTACTGTCTATGTTTGAACGATTCATGTGACACTAGTTACAGATTCCGATGCTTCACTTCAGGTTTACTGTATCCCTCTGACCATCTTATTGTTGATGAAACACAGATATAGCATCGGAATTGAATACAAATGGCACAATGCCTACATAAGTACAAGAAAATTGACTCTTCTTAGTGTCTATGACTTGAACCATTCCTGTTACACTAGTTATAGATTCCGATGCTACTCTTCAGGTTTACTGTATCCCTCTGAGCTTCTTATTGACGATGAAACACAGAAATTGCATCGGAATTAAATACAAAAGGCACAATGCCGACTTAAGTACAAGAAAACAGACTCTTCTTACTGTCTGTGGTTTGAACCATTCATGTGACACTAGGCATAGCTTAAGATGCTTCACTTCATGTATACTGTATCCATCTGACCTTCTTATTGTCGACAAAACACAGAATTTGCATCGGAATTAAATACAAAGGCACAATGCTGACATATGTACAAGGAAACTGATACTTCTTACTGTCTATGTTTGAGCCATTCATGTGACACTAGTTATAGATTCCGATGCTTCACTTCAGGTTTACTTTATCCCTCTGACCTTCTTATCGACGATGAAACACAGAAATTGCATCGGAATTAAATACAAAAGGCACAATGCCGACTTAAGTACAAGAAAACTGACTCTTCTTACTGTCTATGCTTTGAACCATTCTTGTGACACTAGTTGTAGATTCGATGCTTCACTTCAGGTTTACTGTATCCCTCTGACCTTCATATTGACATAGAAACACAGAAATTTCCGCGGAATTAAATACAAAAGGCACAATGCCGCCTTAAGTACAAGAAAACTGACTCTTCTTACTGTCTATGTTTTGAACCATTCCTGTGACACTAGTTATAGATCCAATGCTTCGCCTCAGGTTTGCTGTATCCCTCTGACCTTCTTATTGACGATGAAACACTGAAATTGCAACGGAATTAAATACAAAAGGCACAATGTCGACTTAAGTACAAGAAAAATGACTCTTCTTAATGTCTATGTTTTGAAACATTCCTGAGACACTATTTATAGATTCCGATGCTTCACTTCAGGTTTACTGTATTCCTCTGACCTTCTTATTGACGATGAAACACAAAAATTGCATCGGATTTAGTACAAAAGGCACAATGCCGACTTAAGTACATGAAAACTGACTCCTCTTACTGTCTATGCTTTGAACCATTCCTGTGACACTACTTATAGATTCCGAAGCTTCACTTCAGATTTCCTGTATCCCTCTGACCTTCTTATTGACGATGAAACACTGAAATTGCATCGTAATTAAATACAAAAGGCACAATGCCGACTTAAGTACAAGAAAACTGACTCTTCTTACCGTCTATGATTTGAACCATTCCTGTGACACTAGTTATAGATACCGATGCTTCACTTCAGGTTTACTGTATCCCTCTGACCTTCTTATTCACTATGAAACACAGAAATTGCATCGTAATTAAATACAAAAGGCACAATGCCGACTTAAGTACAAGAAAACTGACTCTTCTTACCGTCCATGATTTGAACCATTCCTGTGACACTAGTTATAGATACCGATGTTTCACTTCAGGTTTACTGTATCCCTCTGACCTTCTTATTGACGATGAAACACAGAAATTGCATCGTAATTAAATACAAAAGGCACAATGCCGACTTAAGTACAAGAAAACTGACTCTTCTTAATGTCTATGTTTTGAACCATTCATGTGACACTAATTATAGAGTCCGATGCTTCACTTCAGGTTTACTGTATCCCTCTGACCTTCTTATTGACGATGAAACAAAGAAATTGCATCGGAATTAAATTCCAAAGGCAGAATGCCGACTGATGTACAAGAAAACTGATTCTTCTTACTGTTTATGTTTGAACCATTCCTGTGACACTAGTTATAGATTCCGATGCTTCACTTCAGGTTTACTGTATCCCTCTGACCTTCTTATTGACGATGAAACACAGAAATTGCATCGGAATTAAATACAAAAGGCACAGTGCCGACTTAAGAACAAGAAAACTGACTCTTCTTACTGTCTATGTTTTGAACCTTTCCTCTGACACTAGTTACAGATTCCGAAGCTTCACTTCAGGTTTACTGTATCCCTCTGACCTTCTTATTGAAGATGAAACACAGATATTGCATCGGAATTAAATACAAAGGGCACAATGCCTACTTAAGTACAAGAAAACTGACTCTTCTTACTGTCTATGTTTGAACGATTCATGTGACACTAGTTATAGATTCCGATGCTTCACTTCAGGTTTACTGTATCCCTCTGACCATCTTATTGTTGATGAAACACAGATATAGCATCGGAATTAAATACAAATGGCACAATGCCTACATAAGTACAAGAAAATTGACTCTTCTTAGTGTCTATGACTTGAACCATTCATGTTACACTAGTTATAGATTCCGATGCTACTCTTCAGGTTTACTGTATCCCTCTGAGCTTCTTATTGACGATGAAACACAGAAATTGCATCGGAATTAAATACAAAAGGCACAATGCCGACTTAAGTACAAGAAAACAGACTCTTCTTACTGTCTGTGGTTTGAACCATTCATGTGACACTAGGCATAGCTTAAGATGCTTCACTTCATGTATACTGTATCCATCTGACCTTCTTATTGTCGATAAAACACAGAATTTGCATCGGAATTAAATACAAAGGCACAATGCTGACATATGTACAAGGAAACTGATACTTCTTACTGTCTATGTTTGAGCCATTCATGTGACACTAGTTATAGATTCCGATGCTTCACTTCGGGTTTACTTTATCCCTCTGACCTTCTTATCGACGATGAAACACAGAAATAGCATCGGAATTAAATACAAAAGGCACAATGCCGACTTAAGTACAAGAAAACTGACTCTTCTTACTGTCTATGCTTTGAACCATTCCTGTGACACTAGTTGTAGATTCGATGCTTCACTTCAGGTTTACTGTATCCCTCTGACCTTCATATTGACATAGAAACACAGAAATTTCCGCGGAATTAAATACAAAAGGCACAATGCCGCCTTAAGTACAAGAAAACTGACTCTTCTTACTGTCTATGTTTTGAACCATTCCTGTGACACTAGTTATAGATTCCGATGCTTCACTTCAGGTTTACTGTATTCCTCTGACCTTCTTATTGACGATGAAACACAAAAATTGCATCGGATTTAGTACAAAAGGCACAATGCCGACTTAAGTACATGAAAACTGACTCCTCTTACTGTCTATGCTTTGAACCATTCCTGTGACACTACTTATAGATTCCGAAGCTTCACTTCAGATTTCCTGTATCCCTCTGACCTTCTTATTGACGATGAAACACTGAAATTGCATCGTAATTAAATACAAAAGGCACAATGCCGACTTAAGTACAAGAAAACTGACTCTTCATACCGTCTATGATTTGAACCATTCCTGTGACACTAGTTGTAGATACCGATGCTTCACTTCAGGTTTACTGTATCCCTCTGACCTTCTTATTGACGATGAAACGCAGAAATTGCATCGTAATTAAATACAAAAGGCACAATGCCGACTTAAGTACAAGAAAACTGACTCTTCTTACTGTCTATGTTTTGAACCATTCATGTGACACTAATTATAGAGTCAGATGCTTCACTTCAGGTTTACTGTATCCCTCTGACCTTCTTATTGACAATGAAACAAAGAAATTGCATCGGAATTAAATACCAAAGGCAGAATGCCGACTGATGTACAAGAAAACTGATTCTTCTTACTGTTTATGTTTGAACCATTCCTGTGACACTAGTTATAGATTCCGATGCTTCACTTCAGGTTTACTGTATCCCTCTGATCTTCTTATTGACGATGAAACACAGAAATTGCATCGGAAATAAATACAAAAGGCACAGTGCCGACTTAAGTACAAGAAAACTGACTCTTCTTACTGTCTATGTTTTGAACCATTCCTGTGACACTAGTTATAGATTCCGAAGCTTCACTTCAGGTTTACTGTATCCCTCTGACCTTCTTATTGAAGATGATACACAGATATTGCATCGGAATTAAATACAAAGGGCACAATGCCTACTTAAGTACAAGAAAACTGACTCTTCTTACTGTCTATGTTTGAACCATTCATGTGACACTAGTTATAGATTCCGATGCTTCACTTCAGCTTTACTGTATCCCTCTGACCATCTTATTGTTGATGAAACACAGATATAGCATCGGAATTAAATACAAATGGCACAATGCCTACATAAGTACAAGAAAATTGACTCTTCTTAGTGTCTATGATTTGAACCATTCCTGTTACACTAGTTTAGATTCCGATGCTACTCTTCAGGTTTACTGTATCCCTCTGAGCTTCTTATTGACGATGAAACACAGAAATTGCCTCGGAATTTAATACTAAAGGCACAATGCCGACTTAAGTACAAGAAAACAGACTCTTCTTACTGTCTGTGTTTGAACCATTCATGTGACACTAGGCATAGCTTCCGATGCTTCACTTCAGGTTCACTGTATCAATTAGACCTTCTTATTATCGATGGAACACAGACTTTGCATCGGAATTAAATACAAAATGCACAATGCAGACTTAAGTACAAGAAAACAGGCTCTTCTTACTGTCTGTGCTTTGAACCATTCATGTGACACTAGGCATAGCTTCCGATGCTTCACTTCATGTATACTGTATCCATCTGACCTTCTTATTGTCGATAAAACACAGAATTTGCATCGGAATTAAATACAAAGGCACAATGCCGACATATGTACAAGGAAACTGATACTTCTTACTGTCTATGTTTGAACCATTCATGTGACACTAGTTATAGATTCAAATGCTTCACTTCAGGTTTACTTTATCCCTCTGACCTTCTTATCGACGATGAAACACAGAAATTGCATCGGAATTAAATACAAAAGGCACAATGCCGACTTAAGTACAAGAAAACTGACTCCTCTTACTGACTATGATTGAACCATTCCTGTGAAACTAGTTATAGATTCCGATGCTTATCTTCAGCTTTACTGTTTCCCTCTGACCTTCTTATTGACGATGAAACACATATATTACATCGGAATTAAATACAAAAGGCACAATGCCGACTTAAGTACAAGAAAACAGACTCTTCTTGCTGTCTGTGTTTTGAACCATTCATGTGACGCTAGGCATAGTTTCCGATGCTTCACTTCAGGTTTACTGTATCCATCTGACCTTCTTATTTTCGATAAAACACAGAATTTGCATCGGAATTAAATACAAAAGGCACAATGCCGACTTATGTACAAGAAAACTGACACTTCTTACTGTCCATGTTTGAACCATTCATGTACCACTAGTTATAGATTCCGATGCTTCACTTCAGGTTTACTGTGTTTCTCCGACCCTCTTATCGACGATAAAACACAGAAATTGCATCGGAATTAAGTACAAAAGGCACAATGCCGACTTAAGTACAAAAAAAAATGACTCCTCTTACTGTCTATGATTGAACCATTCCTGTGACACTAGTTATGGATTCCGATGCTTCACTTCTGGTTTACTGTATCCCTCTGACCTTCTTATTGACGATGAAGCACAGAAATTGCATCGGAATTGAATACAAAAGGCACAATGCCGACTTAAGTACAACAAAACAGACTCTTCTTACTGTCTATGTTTTGAACCATTCCTGTGACACTAGTTATAGATTCCGATGCTTCACTTCAGGTTTACTGTATCCCTCTGACCATCTTATTGCTGATGAAACACAGTTATAGCATCGGAATTAAATACAAAAGGCACAATGCCTACATACGTACAAGTAAACTGACTCTTCTTACTGTCTATGTTTGAACCATTCATGTGACATTAGTTATAGATTCCGATGCTTCACTTCAGGTTTACTGTATCCCTCTGACCTTCTTATCGACGATGAAACACAGAAATTGCATCGGAATTAAATACAAAAGGCACAATGCCGACTGAAGTACAAGAAAACTGACTCTTCTTACTGTGTATGATTGAACAATTCCTGTGACACTAATTGTAGATTCCGATGCCTCACTTGAGGTTTGCGGTGTCCCTCTGACCTTCTTATTGACGATGAAACACAGAAATTGCATCGGAATTAAATACAAAAGGCACAATGCCGACTAAAGTACTAGAAAACTGACTCTTCTTACTGTCTATGCTTTGAACCATTCCTGTGACACTAGTTATAGATTCCGATGCTTCACTTCAGGTTTACTGTATCCCTCTGACCTTCTTATTGACGATGAAACACAGAAATTGCATCGTAATAAAATACAAAAGGCACAATGCCGACTTAAGTACAAAAAAACTGACACTTCTTACTGTCTATGTTTTGAAGCATTCATGTGACACTAATTATAGAGTCCGATGCTTCACTTCAGGTTAACTGTATCCCTCTGACCTTCTTATGGACGATGAAACACAGAAATTGCATCGGAATTAAATACAAAACGCACAATGCCGGCTGATGTACAAGAAAACTGATTCTTC